>NW_024070188.1:30918154-31518154 GCF_014754425.2 Oryx dammah
TCCAGTGGTCATGTATGGATGTGAGAGTTGGACTGTGAAGAAGGCTGAGCGCCGAAGAATTGATGCTTTTGAAGTGTGGTGTTGGAGAAGACTCTTGAGAGTCCCTTGGACTGCAAGGAGATCCAACCAGTCCATTCTGAAGGAGATCAACCCTGGGATTTCTTTGGAAGGAATGATGCTAAAGCTGAAACTCCAGTACTTTGGCCACCTGATGCGAAGAGTTGACTCATTGGAAAAGACTCTGATGCTGGGAGGGATTGGGGGCAGGAGGAGAAGGGGACGACTGAGGATGAGATGGCTGGATGGCATCATGGACTCAATGGACGTGAGTCTGAGTGAACTCCGGGAGATGGTGATGAACAGGGAGGCCTGGCGTGCTGCGATTCATGGGGTCGCAAAGAGTCGGACACGACTGAGCGACTGAACTGAACTGGTATGGCAGCACCTAACATCAGCTGCTGCTGCTAAGTCACTTCAGTCATGTCCGACTCTGTGGGACCCCATAGACAGCAGCCCACCAGACTCCACCGTCCATGGGATTCTCCAGGCAAGAACACTGGAGTGGGTTTGCCATTACCTTTTCCAATGCAGGAAAGGGAAAAGTGAAAGTGAAGTCGCTCAGTCCTGTCTGACTCTTAGAGTCAGCAGCTGCCACTAAATAAAAGCTACACTGTATTGTTACACATAATTTCAGAGATCTCTATCTCCTCACTGGTGAGGAACCAAAAGTCAGGAAATACAGGATACATTGTTAATATGCCAAAATGTCGGGACATTCAGGCAAGATAGTTTGTTGCTTTATTTTTTTTCAGATTACCTTAAAGGCATTGCTTTAAATTTAGAAGGGTTTCACCTGAAATCAAACTCATATCATTAGTGTATTTTTAAATATTATACAGAATGCTGTGGGCAGTTAGCAATTTGAGTCTGAAACTCAGAAGCATTCAGTTTATGGAAAGTTACAATCCCTAGAAATATTACCTAAGTTTTAAATTTTGTAGGGGATAAAAGCTGACACAGACAGAGACAGTAGTTTTCTTTGATCTTAGTTACTGGTGCAGAGCGTGCAGTATCTTATCTGCCAGTGCCCAATCCCATGGACAGAGGAGTCTGCCGGACCACAGTCCATAGGGTCACAGGACTGAGCATGCATGCATGCACCTGAAATCATATTTGGAGGTTGAAGAAAAATATGTTGAGCATATTATTTGAAAATGTAGCTAATACATTATACTGTTTGAAAATAAGTCATATATTTCCCAGCTTTTCCTTGCCCAATGGAATAAGCTCCTTTTGAGCAAGAAAAAGATCTATTTGTATTCCCAACACGTAGCACAAGGACTTTCAGGAGAGGTGGACATAAACTATCTGATGCTACTAAAGAGTTAGTAACAACCCCCTCCCTCCAAAAGGGAGTCACCAACACCCTTTCGACAATTGTAAACATGGTTGGGTCTAAACAAAACAAGAGCAGAATGGAAACCTTTTTCTGCACAAGACTCAGTGTGGTCAAGAATGCGCAGCTCTATTCTGTCCATGGGAGGATTTTGCCCAGTGATGCAGAATGACTGCTGGCACACAAACTTGAATTTCTTCAGGTTTACTGCTGGCTCCCAGCCTGCGTATGACTTGAGAAAGCGGATCAAGATCTTTTTACATGTATTCACATGTGCCTCCTGCTAAAATGTGGTCAGTGATGTACACAAGTAACCTTTCTGGGAGGAAAACACTGTGATTCCCTATAAGCTCACTTTGTTGATTCTGAAAGATATTTTAGCTCTTTAACTCCAGTTCAGCCATGATGAGGAGTGAATCCAATGGCCATTATTATGAAAGATAAAATTGGCCCTGTCACTTTGATAATATTTTAGGTTCATAGCACATGTGTGTATGTGTTTGTATTGGCAAGGAACTTTTTTTCTGCATAGGTTTTGTAAAAACAGCCTTAGTCATGTGGCTTAAAAAATATGGGAATTTAAACCACTTCACCCACCAACTTTTAAATGTAAAAACAAGGGTTAGAAAATTCTGTTCAATAAAAGCAAGATATACTTTTGTACCTTGTGGCCAGTAAAGGACAAAAATGAGGAGTGGGGAAGGGGGGAGAAAAAAGAAATAGTCAAGCTGAATAGAAAATCTGACGTTGAATTAGTTTACAAGATAAAGAATCATGAAGTTGCACTCTCTGTTCTGAGATGACCTAGATGGGTGGGATGAATGGGAGGGAGGTCCAAGAGGGAGGAGATATGTGTATACATATAGCTGATTCATTTCATTGCACAATGGAAAGCATTGTACAACACTGTAAAGCAATCATTCTCCAAGGGGGGAGGGGAATGATCTGCTCTCCTCTTCATCACTCTACCTTTTTGATAATGCTTGTGCTAATATATATGGCCCATTCTAAATAATAGGACACCCTCACACCAAATGCAAAGGAAGACATGTTCACATGGTACACACTGGTCTATTAAACACTGATACTTTTCATTTTATCTTTAAAATATTTTTTACACATGCTATCAAGTTCCTTCTCTTAGAGCATACTAAGTATAATTAAGCTACAGCTGAACAGTTCTGGAGGCCAAACTATGGACCTCTGTTACTACATTTGCACTATAATAGTGATTTCTTCCATGGCTGATAGGAGTGTAGACTAAGGTTTGCACGAAATGACCCACTGTTTAGATATAAGCAGGGCTCTTTCAAAAAGGCATAGAAAATTACTGCATTTAGTTTTGATCTATGTACAATTTCATATGATGCAACCAACAATACATTGCTCCAAAACTTCAGAGCCTCTCGCTGCTCCCCAGTCTCTTGGGGTGCAGTGCTTGCCTGCCCCTGTGCAGCTTCCAGTATTTGTCAGCATCTCAGTGCCCACCCCATATTTGCTGCTCACCACTGTTCTCCTTGGTTTTTCTTTAATGTCTCTGTCCTTTCAACTTCATGTAACACATACTTCTCTACTTACAACCTCAATATATTTGTTTTTTCTAATGATGTCACTTCAAAACAAATGACAATCATATCCTGTTGTATATTAATAGAATTATAGGTATACTATTGTGTAAAAGAATAGGAGCAGACTTTTTTTTTAACTTCCAGGTTTAACAGAGTCCTGAAAAAGAGGCATTACTGAATATGAAAGTCATAATTTAGGAAACAGTTCCAAGTTCATTATTCCCAAAGTATTTTCCACCCTTTCAGAGGGTTTGAAGAAGTAAAGAGTTTCTTTTAAAAAGTTACTCCCAGTTCCAGCTAAGAATTGTCTTTAGGTCATTTACTATTTGTCAGAAACAAAATGAAACCTGGTTGTAAAGCCACTGACACATGATTAATGAGAAAGGAAGGTAAGATCTTAAAGTGTGTGTGTATTTTACTCATTCATTCCACTAGTAATCATTGAGAATCTGCCTTTTGCCAGATTTTCTTAATCTTAAAGATGCAAACCACGGTCCAAAACATCTAAATAATATTCCTAAGACATGAGTCAGGCTTTTTAAAGTTAGCTCAGTAACTTTTCCCATTTGAACTGATAGTATATTAGCTCAGATGGTAAAGAATCTGCCTGCAGTGCAGGAGACCTGAGTTTGATCCCTGGGTCAAGAAGTTCCCCTGGGGAAGGAAATGGCAACCCACTCCAGTATTCTTGCCTGGAAATTCTATGGACAGAGGACTCTGGCAGACTATGGTCCACCCGGGTCAAAAGAGCTGGACACAACTGAGCAGCTAACAGTTTTACTTTCAAGAAAACAAGATTCCGTTTCCTAGAATATGACTTGTGAAGTGAAAGTCACTCAGTCGTGTCCAATTCTTTGCAACCCCATGGACTGTACCCCATGGATTATATAGTCCATGGAATTCTCCAGGCCAGAATATTGGAGTGGGTAGCCTTTCCCTTCTCCAGGGGATCTTCCCAACCCAGGGATCGAACCCAGGTCTTTCG
The DNA here is from genome assembly GCF_014754425.2 of Oryx dammah. NCBI lineage: Eukaryota > Metazoa > Chordata > Mammalia > Artiodactyla > Bovidae > Oryx > Oryx dammah. The sequence goes on from NW_024070188.1 coordinate 30,922,104, forward strand.
CTTTGCAGGCAGATTCTTTACCAGCTGAGCCACATGCAAGCCCAGAATATGACTAACATAGCACTTTTATGTTCGTACTGACCACACAGAGTATGTTACAGTGTGTGACATGCTTCTGCCTGGACCCTGCAATATAATAGTGGTGGGGCTGGAACTCTCACTTATGATGGAGTACTGGCTGTAGAATCAGGTGCCTGTTCTTCACCCTTCTCTGTGCCTCAGGCCTTGGACCCTGAGGAATATGGAAACAGACTCCCTTATCCTTTGACTTCAGTAGGTTCGGCCTTTAAAAGGCACTGACAGGAGATCAAAGGGAGGGACTAGAGTGAAGTCAAGCTGTTTTCTTCCCACCTTTCCCTCTCCTGGTTAGGCTCTGGGCTGGGTGTGGTCCAGCCTGACCAAGGTCTCTGTCAGGAACCACCTCTGCAGATACACTCTGTTTTCAGATCCCAGGAATTGCTTCCTCCTCTCACCCCTCTAGCCCTGTGATGGAAAGGGTCTCGGTGGTGCTGGCCCAGCAGTGCTTCACCATCTTTTGCTTGGTATGGAACCAGGGTCGGGGAGGGCATGAAGCATATGATTTTGAGAGCTTTCTTTAAGAAGATGACATAATATTGGATTACAGATTTAGGGACAGAGACTTGGAAGAGGGCTTGCAAGGGAAGAAATTGTGGTCTCCTTAAAATTCTGCCATGCTATTTATGTAGCCCCTCTTGCTTTACTCAATCAACCAGGTTGAATGTGCCCTGCCTTTCCCCATGTGGGGATCCTGACTAATAATTACTACATGTTCAACCATGAGTAACAGATAACTCACAATGCTTCTCTCCGTGTAAACTGAACAGTTTCCTGAATACTTAATTTTTCTCTATCATGCTGAATTAATTTGCTTTACAGTGGAGATGTATAATCCTAATTTGGTGAATATTTTTCCCAAATGCATATAATGTATAAATTAGAGAAGATATGGGAATTTGAAATGGATAGCAATTGTTTCTTGCTACCTCCTGGATTGTACACATATCTTGACTGAAAGTGAAAGTCGCTCAGTTGTGTCTGACTCTTTGCCACCCCATAAATTACATAGTCCATGGAATTCTCCAGGCCAGAATATTGGAGTGGGTAGCCTTTCCCTCCTCCAGGGGATCTTCCCAACCCAGGGATCAAACCCAGATCTCCCGCATTGCAGGCAGATTCTTTACCAGCTGAGCCACAAGAGAAGCCCAAGAACACTGGAGTGGGTAGCCTATCCCTTCTCCAGGGGAGCTTCCTCACCCAGGAATCAAACCAGGGTCTCCTGCATTGCAGGCAGATTCTTTACCAACTGAGCTATGAGGGAAGCCCAATATCTTGATTAGTGTATAATCAAATCACTGGCCAACTAGTTCTAAACTGGAGTAAAGAAGCTTAGCCAAATTGAAAAATGGAAATGTATATTATCAAATTAGTTCCTTTCTTATTGACTGGGAACCAAGAAAGCATATTCTCATGTTCTTTATGTATTTTTAAAGAAGAATGACTTGTACAATTAGATCAGAGATCAAGAGTAAATACTTTAAAACACTAGAAAACCATCAGCATACTGCAAAATGCAAGCGCTTAACTCCCAAGGGCTAACTTCCAGTTAGGTCATTCATATATAGATGATGTGATGAGGGGGATAGAGATATTGGGGAGACAAGGGTGAGGCAGTCAAGGAGAGACTGATGCAGCATGCCTGCCTCCACCAGGAACACTGGCAGCCAAGCCCACCATGGTGGCTGGGACCAGGAGGAGGGAAGGAACCCAGAGGTTATAGGTTCATAAAGAATGAAGAAGCCTCTCCTACTCAGCACTGTTGACTCCAGGTTGCCTCTGAGACTTCTAGTGACCTTGAAACCTTATAACCTGAGGTTATTTTAACCACATTTAGAAGTAGGGCATAAAACAGATTTATTTCTAGAAAATAAATTTATCTTTCCAGTTCATATGTACTTCCCAGAAATATCTCAGTTTTCTGCGATTTCTAGTGAGAATTAATTGACTTCCTGGTAATTCATTTCAAATTAAGAAGCAAAATGCATGCTTTCATGAAAAGAACTCAGGAATACTACTAAACGGGGATCAAATAATTAACCTTCTCAAAAATTCTTCTTGTGTCATTGAGGATATTGAGAAATTCACATGAAGTGATATATGTGAACATGTTTTGAAAAGCAACAAGTGCCTAAGAAAGTGATGGCTGCCATCATTAATAGTCTGATATTTTGCCGATGTTTCATAATCCAAGTTTAAATTATAGTAGCTGAGTAGATAACTAACAGGATTAATTTATGATTCTCAGTGAGATGGAGATGAAGATAGAATATGATAGACAAGCAGGACTGGGCATATCATTGATTATAAGCACTTGTTTCAATGCGTCATGACCAGAACGGAAGAAAACTGAAGTCTACCCTCTCCTATCAACATTATCCTTTCTGGATCATAATGTACAGGAGATATGCAACCAGGTAGAGTGAACACCTCGCGATCACCCTATGTAGATAAGCACGTCACTTCCTATAACCTTATGCCCCTTTATTTTTCTTCATAGCACTTATTATTACCTGAACTGAATGTACTTAGTATTTGTTTACTTCATTGTCTGTCTTTCCTCACAGAATGTATAAGTTTCATGAAAATAAGAATGTAGCTTTTTTCACCACTATGTCCCTATTCCTTCCTCAATGTAGGGTACCAATAGGCACTCAAAAAATACTTATCAAAGGAACACATCAACCATATTTTCCAGAAATTGCTCAGTCTCCTACAAGCAACATTGCCATACAACATTGTGCAATGGAACAGCCAGTAGTTTGGCGGGCCCTCAGTTAATTCTCAGCCTGGAAAAAAGGCCTGTCTCTAGTCTTGGCCCTCTTCTCAAATGACTCCCCCCAAATCCAGTTTTTAAAATGCTCATCTGGATTGTTTGAGATCAAATGAACTGTCTGTCTCTGGGAACGAGACAGGGAATAGGAAAGGAAACCTTAAAGTACATACACACACACTCACACACACACATATATAAAGTGCATATACTAATTTATACAGTGTATGTGTGTATATATATATTCATATTTAAAACTCAGAATATATAAACAAGTACAACAAGGAAAATATAAGTTATCCTTTATCTTTTCTATCCTAAAATACCACTATTACTGTTCTTTCTGTCTGGCTTTTTTTTTCATCTCTGTCTGGCTGTTTGTCAGGGCATTGTATAATAGCATTTTGTACTTCCTATTTGGTGTATTATTCTTTCACTGAATTCATGCCAATAAATGTGTGTGTGCTAAGTCACTTTAGTCGTGCCTGACTCTTTGCGACTCTGAAGACTAGCCTGCCAGGCTCCTCTGTCCATGTGATTCTCCAGGCAAGAATACTGGAATGGGTTGCCATTTCCTTCTCCAGGGGAGCTTCCCCACCTAGGGATCGAACCAGCATTTCTTAACTCTCCTGCATTGGCAGGTGGGTTCTTTACCACTAGTGCCCCGATAAATACATCTCTATAATCATATTTTAGTGCTTGCACTAAATCCCATCGTGTCAATGTACCACAGTGCCTACAGTTCATTTATGTTATTTTCAATGCTTTGCAGGCTGCAGAAAAAATATTTGTACCTTATCTCTACACACATCCTTAATTATTCCCACAGGATTAGTTCCTAATTAGGATTGGTTCCTAATTAGTAATCAAGGGAATGAAAAGCAAAACCACAATGAGATACCTTTACAAACCCATCAGATTGGAAAATAATTAAAAAGAGTGATAATTCCAATATGAGAGAGGCTGTGGAGCAATAGGAATGCTCACATGCTGCTGCTGTGAGTGTAAATGGGCACTACTGCTTTGGAAAACACCTTGGCATTTATCTAATAGAACAGAAGGTATGTATATCCTATGAGTATTATCAGTATAGTCCCTAGAGCAGCAAGCAGTTCTCAAAATTCTGCTTTCAGGATTCCTTGACACTCTTAAGAATTAAGGCCCCCAAGAGCCATTGTTTATATGGGTTACATCCATCAACACGTCTCAGGGTTAGAAATGAAAACTGAGCCATTTTTAAAGTTCAACAACGTGACACACATTCCACTAGTCATCAGGGCAAGACAGCATTGCATGTCACGTTACCTCTGGATCTCCAGTGCACACTGACGAGAGGATGAAAGTAAAAAGCAAATAGCATCTTAGCATTTTTATGAAAATAGTTCTGCATCAAGGACTCCCCTGGGAGATCTTGGGAACCCTGGAGTGCCCCCAGACCTCACTTTGAGAACTGCTGTCCCTCGAGAGGCTCATGCACATTGTTCCAGGACGTGCACTAGGACGTTCCCAGCAGGCTGCCTGTACAAACCCCTCAACAAGAGACGGACCCAGATCCCATCCACAGCAAGATGAATAAATTCACTGTGGTTCATTCATAAAACAGAATACAGCAACAGAAAGAATGAACACGTCAGTGGCACAATCCGTGGATGAATTTTATAAGGTTGACTGAAAGAATCCAGACCCCCATGAGCATATAGGATATAATTCCATTCCTATGAAATTTAAGAACAGGTAAATTAATTCACACTGTCTTGGGATATATTCATAGGTGGTAAAATTATAAAGAAAAGCAGAGAGAGAGATGTTGATTTTAACAGGCTCCCCAGATGCCACTAGCGGTCAAGAACCTGCCTGTCAGTGTAGGAGACTAAGAGACAGAGGTTCAGTCCCTGGGTTGGGAAGATCCCCTGGAGGAGGGCACGGCAACCCACTGCAGTATTCGTGCTTAAAGGATCCCAAGGACAGAAAAGCCTGATGGCCTATAGCTCACGGGGTCACAAAGAGTCGGACACAACTGAAGTGACTTAGCCTGCACACACAATGATTATAACAGTTAAGAGAGTAGTTAACCACTTGTGGTGCAGATTCTGTGTTCATTTTAAAAATTGACATTTTGTTCATCATGGATTTTTTTTTCATGAACTTTTGTTTTCAAAAATATTGCAATAAGGACTTACATGCTTGGTAGTCCAGTGGTTAAAAAAAAATCTGCCTGCCAATGCAGGGGACACAAGTTCAATACCTGGTTTGGGAAGATACCACATACCGCAGGGCAACTAAGTTGGTGTGCCACAACTATTGAGCCTGTGCTCTGGAGCCTGGGAACCACAACTACTGATGTCACACTGTAGAGCCCACTGGCTGCAGCTGCTGAAGCCCAAGTGCCCTGGAGCCTGGGTGCAGCAACAAGAGATGCCACCACAGTAAGAAGCCTGTGCACCGCAACCAAAGAGTAGTCCCCACTCATCCCAGCTGGACAAAAGCCTGGGAACAGCAACAAAGACCCAGCACAGCCAAAAATAAACACATAAAAGTACTTATGAAATATTATAATAAAATGAATTGAAATATTATTTATCTTGATTACTGAATTTTTTGACATCCCCTTAAACTTTGCTCCTGAGGCAAAAAGCCCCACTCCCTTCACCCTACTACTGGCCCAGTGGTGAGGGAAGAGAGAGGATGTGATCAGAACGAGACCCCCAGAAGACTTAAAGGTGGCAGCAATAAGCTATTTCTTGACCTACGCCTAGTTATTAGAGATGCTTGCTTTATAATTATTCATTATACCTCACATTTATATTTTATACGCTTCTGTTGCATGCTATATTTTACAGTGACTAGGTAAATATGCATTTCTTTGCTTTTCAATGGCACTGAACATGTTTTATATTCTTACTGGCCTTTTATTTTTCCTCCTTTAAGATTTATTTCAACTAACATTTCTTAAGAACTTACCATGTGCCAGGTATCTCTTAACAGTCCTGTGAAGTGGCAACTAGCATCCTCATTTTGAGAAACCTGTAATGTGAACAGCAGTGTGCCCGCCACACACAGCAGGCGGGACCAGAAGATGCACTGTGATGTCTGCACTATTTCTCTCCTCCCCTTTCCTGCTCTATTCCTTTTGGTTATGTTGGACTGTCATACACACACACACACACACACTTACATATGAACAGAGAAGGAACGTGTGCTTCTAAGGAAGGTGGGGAGGAGGAGCAGTATAAGCACAGGAAATGACTGGGAGGGGCAGTTCCAGGGGAACCAACAAATCGGAGTCAGTGCGGGGGGTGGAGGGTGGTGGGGTGTTGCAGGTAATTCACACTTCTAACTCGCCATGGCCTATTCCATTCTGGGTTTTCATCCAGCTTCAAACACCTTTCCCACGCTCTGGGTCTCTAACTTTCTCACTTTGTTTTTACTGTCCCAGGGAATTTAGCCTTACTTTTCACTGCCTGCAGTAGACTGTTGGATTGGGAGTGAGTGAGTGTGTGATTGTGTGTGTTGGAGTGGGAAGACTGTGAGAAAGTTGCTGCTCCTTCAAGCATTTCATCACCTCGCACCACTCCGTTCTTGCCGGGCGGCAGAAGCCTCAGATGCTGCTCTCTGCCTCAGCTTGCACGTCTGGATCGCGTTTTGCAAACACTGCTCCTGTACAGACTTGAGGCGGACAAGCCTGTGCACCCAGGTTGAGCACTGCCCTAGTCCTGATTATGCCTGGAGACACAAGCAGCAGGTTCCTGCCCATTTCAACATCAGAATTAAAATGAGAATGTCGGCTCACTAGCCACCAGGCTCTCAGGACCCACAGTGGCTTCCACGTAACTTTATCTCATATCACAGAGAAACTCATGGGAGAAGCAATGTTCAAAATTCCCAGCCTGGCCACCATACCTCCTCCCACACCCACCCCACCCCAAGCTTACTAACCAAGGTGCATACATAGGCTATAGTTAATCAGCTTAGTGCATTTTGGCCTTAATAAGATGGTTGACCAAAATATCAGAAATTTTATTAAATTTAAAATGCTTTCTGAAGGCTTACAGTCATAATGCCCTTAAACCTAAGTGTTACTTTTTTTAAATTCGGCAAATTTACCTTGAAAAAGGCATTTGTCATAAAATACAGGCATTAATTCTGTTAAGATTCCTGTTAAGATTAGATGTTCTTATCTTAGGGTAAGGACTATTTGTCCATGTAGTTATTAAGCCATTGTGTCTAAAATGTCAAAGAATGGGGGAAAGAGATACGAATTAACAGAGAGAATAATGGCCACAATACCCAACACTTTTCCCGGGCTTTATATTTACATTTATTAAATTTATATTTGCCTCTCTGAGCAAAGTAGAGAAGCAAAGTTTAACAGACTCTTATATAAACTCCCTTTTCTTAAAAGTTTACAAGATTTCTTTTTTTCCTTACAAGAAGGAAGGCTTATTTTAAGCCACAGCACTTCTAGAATGGTAGGGTTGTAAGAAGCTGAGTTGCTCCTATAAATTTCTGTGTCCTAGTAAAATCTTATTTGGGGGAAGTATGCATAACACATAGTAACATGTTATGGGGACAGGCCAGTGTGAGCAGCAACACCCAACACCCAGTGAAGAACGTATCTGAAAGATAACCTACATTTTAAAAGAAAGTATAATAGAGATTTACCTCCCCCTGCCATTAGGAAAATAAAAATCAATCCTTAACACCAGACACGATGTTTTCCAACTAATTGCTTCCAACAAGTTGCCTTTGATATTTGGGAAAGGGGCGGAGAAACAGATTTTTTTCACCTTAGGAGGAAAAAGGGAATGGCTGATGGAACTAACTCAAACATATTCAGCAAGGGAAGCTTGTCAATGATTACCTGCAATAATTTAAAGAACCTAGAAAAGGGGAGACACAGTAGATAATATACTAGTATTTTCATTTCTAGTTCAAAGTTTCTTCAAGAGTACTCAGCCCTCATTCTATTCCTCAGCCTTCTATGGTATTCTTTCTACTCACAATTGCTCATGATTTTTAAGCTCAGAGAATTTACCAGCTCTAGACAATAAACACATTGTGAAGTTAACTGATGTCATGAATAATAATACTATATACGTTCAAAACAAAATCTCAGTTAAAAAAAAAAAAGCAACAAAGTGTCAGTCAATGAAGAGATAACAAAACTTCACTTAGTTTCTTACCATGATGTGGCTTCTTTTTTCCTTTCTATAGACACACCAAGAGAATATGAGAAGTGCAGTGTAGCTGCCCGGGCATTACGAAGATCAAGCTTCCTACTTCTCAGAAAAGCCTTGTCTATCCTCCTCCTTCCAAATGACTCTGTTTAACTCTCAACAGCTCACCTTCCTGGCAGGGCTGCACTCTCTCTGAGCCAGAGCCCAATGACAGATACTGACTGTTGATGTGAAAAGCACATGTAACAAGGGTGTGTTTCATTCAAAAGTTGAAAGGGTTAAAGAGGTGCACCCTTTTTTGGGTGTGACACTGAACCAAAATTGCTGAAAAGACAACAGAGGAAGTAGTAGGCAAAGTTGCCCTTGGGGAAAGTTGCCCTGTACCCATTAAACTGGAAAACCTGATAGGAAGTAGAGCGAGAAGGATCTCTTAGTTTTGATTTTCTTTCTCTGGTGAATGAAGTCAACTTTCTTTCATGCTGAGTTTTGGTTATGTCTTGTTTTTACCCCAGGTTGTATTTTCTTTATGCTTTAAAAAAAAGATATAAATGATATCCCATAAGCCACATATACCAAAAATGTAAGCATGAAGAATAACAGAAAAGGTAAAAACTATGCCCACCTCATTAAAATACCAATAATTGACAACTTTGGACACCTATCTTCCTCAATAAGTAGAAGTCAATAATTATGACTTATCATAACATTTGCACCAAAGGATTCTAGTTTGTAAAAGTCTTATCAGAAGTTGGTGGCAATTTATTCTTCAATGAACTAGACACACTACTATTAGACCAATTAATTACTTAAGTATTATTGTTGTTGCTTAGTTGCTGTTATGACTGACTCTTTTGCGACCCCATGGACTGTAGCCTACCAGGTTCTTCTGTCCATGGAATTTCCCAGGCAAGAATACTGGAGTGGGTTGCCATTTCCTTCTCCAACAAATCTTCCTGACCCAGGTATTGAACCTGTGTCTCCTGCTTGGCAGGCAAATTCTTTACCACTGAGCTACCTGGCAAGTTCTAAGTATTATTAGTTGACATCAATCATAAAAAAGTGCTCTCCTAATTTTTTCATCATGAGCATTAGTATTAGAAACATTTATTGAGCATCTACTGGCTCATTTCAATGTGCAAGCTTATATTGATGATGGCGAGTATGTGTGAGGTACTATGATTCTTTTGTATATTTTAAATTTTATTTTAAATGATGGTTAAAAAACGCAATAAAATTCACCCTCTTAACCATCTTCAAGTGTACAGGTTAGTAAAGTGTTCACTATATTCACATCGTTTGTAATGCACAGATCTCTAGAACTTGGAACCACTGAAGCTTTATACCTACTGGAAAAAAAAAAATAACAACCACCCTATTTTGCCCTCTCTGTAGCCCCTGGAAACCACAAGGAATTTTTGTGTTCTCCTCCTTGTCTCTATGAGTTGGACTATTCAGGTACCTCATAAAGTAAAACAGTATTTGTCTTTTTGTGACTAGCTTATTTCATTTGGTATAACATCCTCAAGTTTCATCCATGTTGTAGGATAAGATAGGATTTCCACATTTTTATGGTTGAATAATATTCCATTGTATATATAGGTCACATTTTCTTTGTCCATTCATCTGCTAATGGACATTTGGACTGCTTTCACTTCCTGGTTCTTGTAAATAATGCTGCAAAGAACCTGAGTGTGCAAATCTCTCTTCAAGATCCTTGCATTCGATTATTTTGGATATATATCCAGAAGTGGATCATACTACAATTCAATTTTTTGAGTAACCATCATACTGCCTTCCCACCAACAGGGCACAAGTGTTCCAATTTCTCCACATCTTCACCAACACTTGTCATTTGGGGTTTTCATAGTGGTCATCCTCATGAGTGTGAAGTGGCATCTCATTGTGGTTTTGATGTATATTTCTCTAAGGACTAGTGATCCTTTCACATGAAAAGAAAGAAACAAAGAATGTATATCTTCTTTGGAGAAACACTTCTTCAAGTCCTTTGCCCTTTTTAAAAATCAGATTTTTTTTTTTTTTTTTTTTTTGGTTTTTTGCCAGGGTCCAGCCCCAGTGGATCCAGGGAATTCGAAGCAGGGACGGAGTTGGTGAGGAAAAACTGATTTATTTAGAAATATAAAGAGAGATTAGGAAAGAATAGTGTAGTAGGAAAATTAGTGGAGAAAAGAGGCTGAATAACTTGGTTTACATAGAAAACCAATTAAGTTCCAAGACAAGGAACTTGCACTGTCTACATAGGCCACCGGCGCCCGCTTGAATAGCGGAGGGTACCCCTCCTTGGGCTCCCTCTCCCGTGGGTCTTAGAAGCCAGGGTGAATAAGTAGACACGGTGAGCCTCCATGCTCCAGATGGGAATTCAGCCAGAAAAGGGAGAAAAAAAACGACATGGAGGAGGCAAGCATCGATGCCAGACCCACAACTTTATTTTCAAAAGCAGCTTATATACCCCAAGTTGTACATAAAGAAATAATGGAATATGCAGATTTATGCAGGAGCAGCAGTCCTGACCCTTATTGAGACCAGGCTTTCTTTTTGCATACATTCCTGTGTACAAAAGGTCTTAGGTGGTTTTACATCATCTTCTGGCCAGGGGGCCTGTTAACATTTTTGTGGCTCTTTTCCTAGATAAATGTCTATCAACCAGAAAACTCTTTTTCCCTTGAAGTGTTTTTTCTTTAATCTGTATCATCCTCAAAGTACTAAATAAAGTTACGTTCCTGTAGAACAAAGGTGCAGTGGGTTATAAGAAAGAAAGTACTTAACTCAAAGATCTAATGTTGCTAATATCAGGGCTACTACCTGTTTTTTCTATATACCAACTACGAAGTGAAGTGAAGTGAAGTCGCTCAGTCATGTCTGACTATTTGTGACCCCATAGACTGTAGCCTATCAGGCTCCTCCATCCATGGGATTTTTCCAGGAAAGAGTGCTGGAGTGGATTGCCATTTCCTTCTCCAGGGAATCTTCCCGACCCAGGAATCAAACCCAGGTCTCCCGCATTGCAGGAAGATGCTTTACCGTCTGAGCCACCAGGGAAGCCCAACTATACCAACTATATCTACAAATAAAAGATATGAAAACTTGGCAGCAAGTATTGGCTCAACAAATGAAACCCTTAATCAGTCCTATTCTAATGATTTTGACTTCTCAGAAGCCCCTACATTCCTAGGATGTTTTAAGCTTCCTGTGCCTCTCGCGGTCAGGAGGCCGCAAACAATCACAGGCGCAGCTGTAAGAGTCTGGCAGGCAGACTAGAAAACCATCAGAGGGGTTTTTGGATTGAAACACTCTTATTATGCCCAGGAGATTTATTATCTAAAAGTTCTAAATTAACTTTTTCCAGAAAAAGCTGGTGGGGGGATAGCCCCCTGTTAATGTCAGAAGAGTAAGTGGAAAGCATAACACAGTAAAGCAGGCAGACTCTGGTTTTGGGGCAGATGCATGAGCAGATCCAGCGAAGCTCCCTTAAGGCCCGACTCGCCTTTGCCTGTCAGGCCCCTTAACCTCATGACATTTGCCACGGGCGGGACTCCTCATGCTGGCTCCCGGCAGTTTTTGATTAAGAGTGCTATTCTAAACAAATAGAGAGCTGAATTATTAGAAAAAGACCCTGATACTGGGAAAGACTGAAGGCAGGAGGAGAAGGGGATGAGAGAGGATGAGATGGTTGGATGGCATCACTGACTCAATGGACATGAGTTTGAGCAAACTCAGGGATACGGTGAAGGACAGGGAAGCCTGACATGTTGCAGTCTGTGGGTTGCAGAGTCAGATATGACTGAGCAACTGAACAACAACAACATTCTAAAGAAAAGTTATAGGAAGTAGATAGCTACACTTATTTTTAAAATATAAATTTCTCTAGGCTTGGCAAACTCAGCTGTAATTTCCTCTGTAATCAGCTATGTAAAAAGATAAATTTTGAATAGATTGAGAGTTAGACTCTCCTAAAAAAATGATCTTAAGTAACCATTTAAAAATATTAAAAGTTTATTTATGAAAGACTCAATGATCATGTGCCAACTGTAACTGTATTTATAGAATGTCACACTCATGATTACTTGAGGGCTCTTACGGTTCATTTATTCATTCAACAATTTATCAGTTACCAACTTTGTCAGTTTCTATAGATTCAGGAATTAAAAGACAGTCTCTGCCATCAAGGAACTCACAGTTTGGGGTAAATGAGAAGTAAAGAAGGCAGATGTGTGAAAAGACAGAGCAAAGCAATGTTACTGTTTAAACATTCATATAGGATGCAGTGGGCATATGATGACAGTTACCATTAACGGACAGCCTGTGTAGAAAAGGTAGTACTTTATAGAAGGGGAGCCATATGAACTGATACTCAAAATACATGTATCTTAATTATGGTACTATGGTTGGTAACAGATAAAGTCTTTATAATCTAACATTAATTCATTCTATAATTTAACATAAATAATTGATATTAAAACATTTGGGGAAATATATGCACATATACACACATACACATATATAATTTGATAACCCTAATCTGAAAATAAGACTCCTTCTACTGATTCAACCTGGACAGAAAAACCATGAAACAATTACTATCTTCTATAAAGTACCTACCATCTTCTCACTTGGTGAGAGGTAGAGAACATAAGGCTTATTTTGACTTCTAGAAGTTTATATACTTGTCTATAAAACAACCACTAGTGGACAGGCAGACATATAATTAAGCACTAATATGTGTAGAAGAGACATTTGTAATGCTTCAAGAGTTCAAAGAGCAAGAGATCAGTGAGGACGTGCCAGAAGACTGCAGGAAAGACCTGGGACTGCCTTGAAGGATAGATGCAATGCGGCAAGGGTCACAGAATGGCATTCCAGGCAAGGGGAACAGCAGAAGAAAGGCAATGAGGCGACAATGGGCATGGGTGGTTCACTGGAGTGACCAGACGCAAAGGTTACTGGGGTAAGCAAGTAGGAAGCTGGAAAAATAAGATTGATTTAGTTTTGGGAGGGCCTTAAGAAGCCAGTCAAGACTAGGTGTGATGTTATGAGAAATAAGAACTCTTGGCCAGTGTCTGAGCAGGCAACGTTTGATGTGCCATGTTTGATATGATCCAAAGCAGTGCTGGAGGAAGACAAGCACGGCAGGCTTCAGTGGGCCCAACAGGATGGGGACCTGGACTCAGCAGTTGAGACATGAAGGACTGAGGAGCCTGAAGTGACCACCAAATGTGGGAATAGGGGGAAAAAAGAAAGGGCCGTGGGAAAGCAGACACTGAGAGGGAGAGATGACTCCAAAGAACCTGTGATGCCTTGGAGAACCCTGGGAGCTTCATCAGAGGCTCAGGAGTCTGGTGTGGGTCATCCTTAACTCAGTTCAGTTCAGTTCAGTCGCTCAGTCGTGTCCGACTCTTTGCAACCCCATGAATCGCAGCACACCAGGCCTCCCTGTCCATCACCATCTCCCGGAGTTCACTCAGACTCACGTCCGAGTCCGTGATGCCATCCAGCCATCTCATCCTCTGTCGTCCCCTTCTCCTCCTGTCCCCAATCCCCCCCAGCATCAGAGTCTTTTCCAATGAGTCAACTCTTCGCATGAGGTGGCCAAAGTACTGGAGTTTCAGCTTTAGCATCATTCCTTCCAAAGAAATCCCAGGGCTGATCTCCTTCAGAATGGACTGGTTGGACCTCCTTGCAGTCCAAGGGACTCTCAAGAGTCTTCTCCAACACCACAGTTCAAAGGCATCAATTCTTCAGCACTCAGCTTTCTTCACAGTCCAACTCTCACATCCGTACATGACCACAGGAAAAACCATAGCCTTGACTAGACGGACCTTAGTCAGCAAAGTAATGTCTCTGCTTTTGAATATGCTATCTAGGTTGGTCATCACTTGTCTTCCAAGGAGTAAGCGTCTTTTAATTTCATGGCTGCAGTCACCATCTGCAGTGATTTTGGAGCCCCCAAAAATAAAGTCTGACACTGTTTCCACTGTTTCCCCATCTATTTCCCATGAAGTGATGGGACCAGATGCCATGATCTTCGTTTTCTAAATGTTGAGTTTTAAGCCAACTTTTTCACTCTCCACTTTCACTTTCATCAAGAGGCTTTTTAGTTCCTCTTTACTTTCTGCCATAAGGGTGGTGTCATCTGCATATCTGAGGTTATTGATATTTCTCCCGGCAATCTTGATTCCAGCTTGTGCTTCTTCCAGCCCAGCACAGTAAATATATCCACATGGAAATGTCCTCAAACCATGTCCTCGAACCTAGAGCAGAACTGGAACCCCTTTCCATTCTCAAAGCTCTACCTCTACACTTTACCTGAAGGCTGAACCAGTCACCTATCAGATCACAATCTTGTAGGAAAGATGTAAGTGACAGTTTGTAACTGGCATCACTAGCTCTATGAAGAGCCAGATGTGCTCTTATTCCCTGTAAAAGAGACAGAAGGCACCAGTGTCTGTCCTCAGCTGCTGTCCGGCATTTTACAGCTCTGGGTGGGGAGTCAGTCTCTCCGCCAGTGCTTCATCCACATGTGGCCCCGGCAAAGCCATCTTTGTAGTGAGAAGTTCATTAATCAGCATAAGTAATAACCACTCTGACATGACATCATTTTGTTTCAATCAAGTGTTTGAAAAAGGGTCATGCTTTGTGATTATCATAATGAATGAAGTAAAAATAGCAAGCACGTAGTTTTGCTTTTAAACCAATGAAATCCTCTTGCAAGAGGAAACTTCTTTAAATTAACTTCACGCAGAGATGAGAGGAAGAGTTGCCAGTTTCATTTACTTTCCAGCAACACTGCAGGCACTGTACTGTTTCATTACTACACATTTTTTTAAAGTGTGAATTGAAAAAATAAAGGGGGACTAGATGCTCAGAGCCAGCAACAGGACTCCTTACAGGGCATGGGGGAAGGCCTGAGAATCTGTCATGCCTCCTTCCTGCCCTGGGTCAAGTTCCCCAGTTCCCCAGGGCCTTTCCTCTTCTTCAGGGCCTTTCCTCGCCCACTCATTCTCTCTCTACCTGTGGGAATCTGAATTCGGGAGCAAGGAGGCAGGAATATGGTGAAAAATTCCTGGCCCTGACACTATGGCTGGGTCTGTGCAGAGCACAGAGCAGGGACCAGATGCAAAAGAAAGCAAAATTGCCAATGCCTGACTTTCCTCCCACATTCACTGGCCCTGCTGTTCTGTATCACACTGGAAAAATTTCACATCAACATACTTCAGTTACTAGTCACGGAGTATGCACATGAATAAATACAGAGAATGTGTTCACAGGGCCTGACAATTCTTCTTAGTGCAAAAATTCAATATATAAACTTCAAATTTCTGCAAAAGAAATTAATTTTTAAATTGCCTTTCACTGTTTTTCAAAATATGCTCAATCTATTGTCTTAGGTTCTAATTCCTCTTTCATAGTCCTCCTGGTGAAATCTTCCCCTCACTAACTGAACTGTGTGTGTGTTAGTCGCTCAGTCATGTCTGACTCTTTTCGACCCCATGAACTGTAGCCTGCTAGGTTCCTCTGTCTATGGGATTCTCCAGGCAAGAATACTGCAGTCGATAGTCATTCCTTTCTCCAGAGGATCTTCCTACCTCAAGGATCAAACCCAGGTCTCCTGCATTTAAGGCAGATTCTTAACCATCTGAGCCATCAGGGAAGCCCAACTGGACTGCAGAGTTTTCTTTCTGTCCTTATTCCTTCAGGAACCGTCAGACCAGGCACAAATCTGACTTAAAGGGGGTCATGCCATGGCTCCCCAAAGCTCAGACTCTTCCAGGGGAAGTCTTCATTCACACCAGTGTGAACTAGGGATTCCCCCAGCTGTATTAAGAAACCAGCAGTGTTAACCCCAACTCTGTGGATATATTTGAATAAAAAGCTGGATAGTGTTCTGAGGGGCAAACAACACTGTAATATGAGCTCATTAGACTAAGGACTCCCCTGTGGTTGACTTTCTGTGTCCTGGTGGAGGCATTAATCTCTCCATAGCACACAAAAATTTCCCATCATTCTTTACCTGTTCCTCACCCTATGCTGTTTTTAGACAGTTTAACAAACCCAATTCTGTCACTTTTACACAGGATAACTCTGTGTTCTTGTATACAGCTTGGATAAAATGAACTGAAATCAACTCTAAACAATAAGCTACAAGCAAACTAAAATGATTCAAAATATTGTCTTCCCTTTTCAATCTATCAAAAAATGAGAGAGATCAGGGAAGTGTCTTCTCTCATAGATACTACAGACTTTTATATTTAAACTAGTAATTAATTTACATTTTTTTCTACTATTTTGAAGTATTTGGGGATTCTGTATCTCAAAAAATACTCTATTAAGACTATTGCTCAAGGACTATTTGTGGTAGGAAGAATTCTAAGATGGTCCCCCATTCCCACTCCCTGCTGTTATGCACCCTGTGTGATCCCCTCCCTTTGAGTGTGGACAGGTCCTCAATACAATGGATGTCACTCTCGTGATTAGGTACATTATGCCACAAAGGTGAAGGGATTTTGACAATGTAATTAAGTTCTCTAGTGAGTTAACTTTGAGTTACCCAAAAGGGAGATTATCTGGGTAGACCTGACCCAATCAAGTGAGCCCTTTAAAAGAGCGTCCAGAGGTCAGAAACTTGAAGCCTCAAAGCCTCTCCCTGGGTGGCTTTGAAAAGGCAAGCTGCTATGAGTTCCATAGCTGCAAGGAAGTGGACTCTGCCAGCAACCACAGGGGCTTGGCAGAGGACTCCCAGCCTCAGATGAAACTGCAGTCCCAGCTGACACCATCAGTGCAGGTTGTGAAGCTCTGAGTGGAGAATCCAGTTAAGCCTTGTTCAGACACCTGACCCATAGAATAAGATAGACAAATGTATGTTGTTTTTAGCTGATAAACTTGTGATACTATGCAGCAATAGAAAACTAATTCAAATCAATATTCATTGGCCAGTTTTTCACTGGGGCATATTTTCCAATAGATTTTTTTAAAGGTGTAAGGAGTCATTCATGTGTTTGAGATATTTTAACCTACTGAGGACCATAATATAGGCACTTCTGTGGGGACAAAATAAAGCAGCATGTATCTAATAAGTCACAGAAATTCTTAAACTAGGAATGTGAAGGAGGAGAGCAATCACGGAAGGCTTTGTGAAAGTGATGGCACAAGCTGGGGTTTAAATAGTTCTGTTTGGTAGAAATGGGGTGGATCAGCATCCCAGGACAAAGGAAGAGTGTGAGCAAAGCAGAGATGGAAAAGTGAGATGTCTATCTAGGGAGGAGCCAATGGGCTTCCCAGGTGGTGCTAGTGGTAAAGAACCCATTTGCCAATGCAGGAGACTTAAGAGACGTGGGTTCAGTCCCTGGGAAGACTGGGAAGATCCCCTGGAGAAGGAAACGGCTACCCACTCCGGTGTTCTTGTCTGGGAAATCCCATGGACTGAGGAGCCGGGTGGGCTACAGTCCATAGGGTTGCACAGAGTCAGACCTGACTGAAGTGACTTAGCAAAATGAAAACACTGGCTGGGACACAGGGTTTCCATCAGGACTTCTTAGGCCTTTATTGGTGATCAATAGGCAGCCATTGAAGGGATCAAGAACAGCACATTTGGGAGTTAACAAAGGTAGCAAATGTTTAGTTCTCCTTCTAAGTGGAAAGGTTGACCACTTTCTTGGTTCAGAAGAAGATAAGGGAGATCCTTTGCTCTCCCCTGGCTTTTTGGATGCTGTTATCTTCCCTGCTCCTCACTATGCGGTAAACACTAGGGCATCTCCCTGCTCCCACCCCCAGCACCCCCTTATGCTTTCCAATATCAAATACCTTGTTCACTAACAGAAGGAAACTTCCTAGGAGGGGGCACACAGCAGAAAGAGTCATCAATGGATAAGTTCTCCTCCATTTTGTTTTTATCATTCAGTCACTAAGTTGTGTTCAACTCTGTGACTCCATGGACTGTAGCCCACCAGGCTCCTCTGTTCATGGGATTTCCCAGGCAAGAATACTGGAGTGGGTTGCCATTTTCTTCTACAGGGGATCTTCCCAACCCAGGGATCCGTCCCATGTCTCCTGCATTGGCAGGCAGATTCTTTACTGCTGAGCCACCAGGAAAGCCCCTCTTCCATTTAGGAGATTCATATCAAATGGGTCTCTACAATAAATGAATTATGAGAAAAAGAAGATAATAATTTCAAAATCTGTGCATTTTAGTAGATAGACATTTCAAATAAGGTGACCCTGGGTTTAGCAGAGAAAAATAGAAAAAAGGTTGAGACTTAAAAGAAAAAATGGCCAGGGAGACAGGAGACGTGGCTGAGGCCACACAGGAAGAGGCAAGGCTAGCTGCTGATAAAGGTAATTCGTATATTGGGGCCCATAAAATAGAGGCTGCCCCAGTAACCCAGCCCTCATCACAAACCTAAACCTAAGCCAGCCTGCTTTTACAGGAAACACTTGTCAAGGAATCCTAACACATGCCAATCACCATTCTCCAACTCAGCTTTAGATCACCTTACGCTAGAAACTCGGACCTGCTATTTCCATGTTGCCGCTTCTAACACTGCATAAATCTCCCTCTTGTCCAAAATCCCTCAGGAAGAGAGGTCTACTGCCCGTGAGGCACTGCACTCCCCCAGCTGTTTTCCCTTGAATAAAGGACAAACTTGGTACTAAATTGTGTTATTTTTGTCATTTGACCATGCTATCTAGGGGCCTTTTTCTTGTGGTCAGGCTGAATAATGATCCTTTTAAAACCGCAAGTCAAATCACATCACCCCCTTGCTTAAAGTCCTCCAGTGTGTTCCATGAGGTCCTGAAATTCAAAGTTCTGACCATGGCTGTCAAGTCCCTGTGTGACCTGGCCCCTGCCTTTCCTGTCTGCCTAGTCTTGGCCTCATTTACTCCCCTGCAGGCCTCCTGCTCTCCTTACCACACCTCAACTGTGTCAAGAGCCTCCATGCCTGCTACTCTTTCTTCTGGAATGACCTCCTCCCACACAGCCTCCCAGACATTTTTCACTTAATTCAACTCCCCTCAGGGAGGCCTCCTGTGAGGGCTCATGCTGTCTAAAATAGCATCCTTGCCATTGTTTTTGTTCCCTTTGCCTGTGCTATTCCCCCTGAGCATCTATCTAATGTATTTATTTGATTGCCTGTGGGCTTCCCTGGTGGCTCGGATGGTAAAGAATCTGCCTGCAACATGGGAGGCCCAGGTTCGACTCCTGGGTCAGAAAGATCCCCTGGAAAAGGGAATGGCTACCCACTTCAGTATTCTTGCCATGAAGAATGCCATGGACAGAGGAGTCTGGTGAGCTAGAGTCCATCGCAAGGAGTTGGACATGACTGAGTGGCTAACACTTTCTGTCAGAACAGAAGTTCCTAGGGAGCAGGGACTTTCTCCATTTCATTCACTCCAAATCCTCAGTGTTTAAAAAAGTGGCTCATAAGAGGCACCTCATACACATAATGGGCTTCCAAGGTAGCTGAGTGGTGGAAAATCTGCCTGCCAGTGTAGGAGACATGGGTTTGACCCCTGGGTTGGGAAGATCCCCTGGAGAAGGAAATGGCAACCCACTTCAGTACTCTTGCCTGAAAAAAATCCCATGGACAGAAGAGCCTGGTGAACTTCAGTCCATGGGGTCGCAAAGAATTGGACATGACTGAGCATGCATGCTCACTACACACACAGAAAATAGGTATTTGAAAGATGTCTGCTGAATGAATAAATGTACTTACAGAGAGTGAAAGGCTTGACTCAGACCTGTCAGTGCATACATGGCTGACTGGGAGAGAAGGTGTATCAATCAGGTGTAAGCAAATACAGGAAGAGTGGGAGGATTCAAAGAGAGTCTAACAACAGGATAAGGGTGTGCATAGGGCATGGAGAGGCCCCCAGGGGTTGTGCTCCAGAGCTGCTAACTGGTCTGAAGGGCATGTAGAGCAAATCACAGGATAGGCAGAGTGGAGGACTATACTCAGTAGGGCACTGAGAGGAGCCTGCACCCACCCTGCCGGAAGGGATCAGGGTGAGTAAATGCCTCGCCTTCCCCCTGCCCTCTAATCTCCTGGTATCCCCCTGGACTGAGCCCATCAAGAAGCCACTTCCTGGTGGTGGAGTAGAAGGATGTGCACTCATCTTTTCCTTTGAAAACACCAAAATGGCAACTAGCTGCTGAACAACCATCAATAGGAGAATGTTGGAACCCATCAGAAAAAGACACCCACAACAAGGGCAAAGGAGAAGCCACAACAAGACAGTGGGAGGGGCACAACTGCATTTAAAATTAAACCTCATACCCGCCAGAGATGCTTGGAGGGCACAAACAAAACCCTGTGTGCACCAGGACCAAGGGGAAGGAGCAGTGACCCCTCCACAAGAGATGGAGCCAGATCTGCCTCTGAGTATTTGAGGGTCTCCTGTGGAGGCATGAGTCAGCAGTGGCCTACTGCAAGGAGAGGAGCTCTGGCTACCGCAGTCCTGAGAGGCACTGTATGGCATAACTCCTCCTGAAGAAGGTTGCCATTAGCTCCACTGTAGAGCCACCAGGAGGGCAGCTCACAAACTGGAGAACAATGATACCAAAGATGTTCTCACACTGCTGTGAAAGTTCTAGGCCCCACAACAAACTTCCCAACCTGGGGATCTGGCAAGGGACCGAGTATCCCCAGGGAACCTGACTTTCAAAGTCAGCAGGATTTGATTACAGAACTTCCACAGGACTGGGGAAACAGAGACTCTTCAAGGACACAAACAAAATCTTGTAGGTACCAGGACCCAGGAGAAAGGAGCAATGACCCCATAAGAGACTGAGCCAGACTGACCTGTGTGTGATAGGGAGTCTCTGGTGGAGGCATGGATTGACACTGGCCTGCCTCGGGGTCAGGGGCACTGACTACAACAGTCCTGGCAGGCCAGCATGCTGGCATAAGTCCTTTTGAAGGAGGTTGCCATTACCACCATTGCCCCTACCATAGTTTGGCCTCAGGCCAAACTACAGGGTGGGAACACAGCCCCACCCATGAGCAGAAAATTGGATTAAAGATTTACTGAACATGGCCATGGTGAGAGTTGGACTATAAAAAATGCTGAGCACCAGAGAATTGATGCTTTTGAACTGTGGTGCTGGAGAATACTCTTGAGAGTCCTTTGGACAGCAAGGAGATCCAACCAGTCAGTCCTAAAGGAAATCAGTCCTGAATATTCATTGGAAGGACTGATGCTGAAGCTGAAACTCCAATACTTTGGCCACCTGATGCAAAGAACTGACTGATTAGAAAAGACCCTGGTGCTGGGAAAGACTGATGGCAAGAGGAGAAGGGGAAGACAGAGGATGAGATGGTTGGATGGCATCGCCGACTTGATGGACATGAGTTTGAGTAAGCTCTGGGAATTTTTGATGGACAGGGAAGCCTAGAGTGCAGTCTACTGGGTCAGAGAGTCAGACACGAGTGAGAACCTGAACTGAAGTGAACTGAACTGCAAGGAGTTCACACCCAGTCCTTCCCATCAGGAAGCTTGCACAAGCCTCTTATGCTCATCCATCAGAAGGTAGAGAGAATGAAAAACACAATCACAGAAAACTAACCAATCTGATCACAAGGACCACAACCTTACCTAACTCAATAAAATATGAGTCATGCCATGTAGGTTCACCCAAGATGGACAGGTCATGGTGGAGAATTCTGAATAAATGTGGTCCACTGGAAAAGGGAATAGCAAACCACTTCAGCATTCTTGCCTTGAGAACCCCATGAACTGTATGAAAAGGCAAAAAGATATTACACTGAAAGATGAACCCCCAGGTCAGTAGGTGTCCAATATGCTACTGGAGAAGAATGGAGAAATAGCTCAAGAAGGAATGAAGAAGCTGAGCCAAAGCGGAAAAAACACCAGGTTGTGGCAGTGTATGGTGGTGAAAGTGAAGTCTGATGCTGTAAAGAACCGTATTGCATAGGAACCTGGAATGTTAGGTCCATGAATCAAGGTAAATTCAGTTCAGTTGCTCAGTTATGTCCGAGTCCTTATGACCCTATGGACAGCAGCACGCCAGGCTTCCGTGTCCACCAACTCCTGGAATTTGCTCAAACTCATGTCCATTAAGTTGGTGATACCATCCAACCAGCTAATCCTCTGTTGTCCCCTTCTCCTCCTGCCTTCAATCTTTCCCAGCATCAGGGTCTTTTCAAATGAGTCAGCTCTTTGAATCAGGTGGCCAAAGTACTGTAGCTTCAGCTTCAGTCCTTTCAATGACTATTTAGGACTGATTTCCTTTAGGATTGACTGGTTTGATCTCCTTGAAGTCAAAGGGACTCTCAAGAGTCTTCTCCAACACCACAGTTCAAAAGCATCAGTTCTTCAGTGCTCAGCTCTTTTAATGGTCCAACTCTCAAATTCATACATGACTACTGGAAAAACCACAGTCTTGACTATATGGATCTTTGTTGGCAAAGTAATGTCTCTGCTTTGTAATATGCTGTCTAGGTTTGTCATAACTTTTATTCCAAGAAGCAAACATTTAATTTCATGGCTGCAGTCACCATCTGCAGTGATTTTGGGGCCCAAGAAAATAAAGTCTCTCACTGTTTCTATTGTTTCCCCATCTATTTGCCATGAAGTGATGGGACCAAGGTAAACTGGAAGTGGTCAAACAGGAGATGGCAAGAGTGAATGTCGACATTTTAGGAATCAGTGAACTAAAATGGACTGGAATGGCAACTCTAATTCAGATGACCATTATATATATACTGTGGGCAAGAACCCCTTAAAAGAGATGGAGTAGCCCTCATAGTCGACAAAAGCCTGAAATGCAATACTTGGGTGCAATCTCAAAAACAACAGAATGATCTCAATTCATTTCCAAGACAAACGACTCAGAATCACAGTAATCCAAGTCTATGCCCCAACCACTAATGCCAAAGAAGCTGCATGGTTCTATGAAGACCTATAAGATTTTCTAGAACTAACACCAAAAAAAAAAAAAAAAAAAAGATGTCCCTTTCATCATAGAGGACTGGAATGCAAAAGTAGAAAGTCAAGAGATACCTAGAGTAACAGGTAAGTTTGGCCTTGGGGTAGCTAATGAAACTGTGCAGGGGATAACAGAATTTTGCCAAGAAAATGAGCTGGTCATAGCAAATATCTTCTTCCAACAACACAAGAGATGACTCTACACATGGACATCACCAGCTGGTCAATACCAAAATCAGATTGATTATATTCTTTGTAGCAGAAGATTGAGAAGCTCTACACAAGCAGCAAAACCAAAACTGGGAGGTGACTGTGGCTCAGATCATGAACTCCTTATTGAAAAATTCAGGCTTCAACTGAAGAACATAGGGAAAACCATTAGGCTATTCAGGTACGACCTAAATCAAATCCCTTACAGTTAACAGCTGTGCTTAGTCATTCAGTTGTGTCTGACTCTTTGCGACCCCATGGACTATAGTCCACCAGGCTTCTCTTTCCATAGGGATTCTCTAGGCAGAACACTGGAGTGGGTTGCCATGCCCTCCTCCAGGGGATCATCCCAACCCAGGGATCCATTCCAGGTATCCAGCATTACAGGCAGATTCTTTACT
This sequence comes from Oryx dammah, assembly GCF_014754425.2. Lineage (NCBI taxonomy): Eukaryota > Metazoa > Chordata > Mammalia > Artiodactyla > Bovidae > Oryx > Oryx dammah. The sequence goes on from NW_024070188.1 coordinate 30,945,698, forward strand.
GACTGAGTCACCAGGAAAGCCCAATACAGTGGAAGCGACAAATATATTCAAGGGATTAGATGTAGTAGATATTGTGCCTGAAGAACTATGGACAGAGGTTTGTAACACTGCACATGAGGCAGAGATCAAACCATCCCCAAGAAGAAGAAAGGCAAAAAAGTCAAAATGGGTGTTGGAGGAGGCCGTCCAAATAGCTGAGAAAAGAAGAGAAAAGTGAAAGTGGTTTAGTTGTGTCAGGCTCTTTGCGACCCCATGGACTGTACAGTCCATGGAATTCTCCAGGCCAGAATACTGGACTGGGTAGCTTTTCCCTTCTCCAGGGGATCTTCCCAGCCCAGGGATTGAATCCAGGTCTCCCACATTGCTGGTGGAGTCTTTACCAGCTGAATCACAAGGGAAGCCCAAGAACACTGGAGTGGGTAGCCTATCCCTTCTCCAGCAGATCTTCCTAACCCGGGGTGAGCTATCAGGGAAGCCTGAAAAGAAGAGAAGCAAACTACAAAGAAAGAAAGGAAAGATATATCCACCTGAACGCAGAGTTTCAAAGAATAGCAAGGAGAGACAAGAAAGCCTTTTAAAGTGAACAATGCTAAGAAATAGAGGAAAACAATAGAATGGTAAAGACTAGAGATCTCAAGAAAATTAGAGATACCAAAGGAACATTACATGCAAAGATGGGCACAGTAAAGAACAGAAATGGTATGGACCTAGCAGAAGCAGAAGATATGAAGAAGAGGTGGCAAGAATACATAGAAGAAGTATACAAAAGAGATCTTAATGACCCAGTAAACAATATGGTGTGATCATTCACCTAGAACAAGACATCCTGGAGTGTGAAGTCAAGTGGGCCTTTGGAACCACTACTACGAGCAAAGCTAGTGCAGGTGATAGAATTCCAGCTGAGCTATTTCAAATCCTAAAAGATGATGCGGTCAAAGTGCTGCACTGAATATGCCAGCAAATTTGGAAAACTCAGCAGTGGCCACAGAACTGGAAAATGTTGGTTTTCATTCCAATCCCAAAGAAGGACAATGCCAAAGAATGTTCATACAACCACACAATTGCACTCACTTCACATGCTAGCAAAGTAATGCTCAAAATCCTTCAAGTTAGGCTTTAGCAGTATGTGAACTGAGAAATTCCAGATGTATAAGCTGGATTCAGAAAAGGCAGAGGAATCAGAGATCAAATTGCCAATATCCACTGGTTCACAGAAAAAGCTAGAGAATTCCAGAAAAACATCTACTCGGCTTCACTGACTACACCAAAGCCTTTGACTGTGTTCAGTTCAGTCGCTCAGTCGTGTCCGACTCTTTGCGACCCCATGAATCGCAGCACGCCAGGCCTCCTGTCCATCACCAACTCCTGGAGTTCACTCCGACTCACATCCATCGAGTCAGTGATGCCATCCAGCCATCTCATCCTCGGTCGTCCCCTTCTCCTCCTGACCCCAATCCCTCCCAGCATCAGGGTCTTTTCCAATGAGTCAACTCTTCGCATGAGGTGGTCAAAGTACTGGAGCTTCAGCTTTAGCATCATTCCTTCCAAAGAAATCCCAGGGCTGATCTCCTTCAGAATGGACTGGTTGGACCTCCTTGCAGTCCAAGGGACTCTCAAGAGTCTTCTCCAACACCACACTTCAAAGGCATCAATTCTTCAGCACTCAGCTTTCTTCACAGTCCAACTCTCACATCCGTACATGACCACAGGAAAAACCATAGCCTTGACTAGACGGACCTTAGTCAGCAAAGTAATGTCTCTGCTTTTGAATATGCTATCTAGGTTGGTCATCACTTGTCTTCCAAGGAGTAAGCGTCTTTTAATTTCATGGCTGCAGTCACCATCTGCAGTGATTTTGGAGGCCCCAAAAATAAAGTCTGACACTGTTTCCACTGTTTCCCCATCTATTTCCCATGAAGTGATGGGACCAGATGCCATGATCTTCGTTTTCTGAATGTTGAGCTTTAAGCCAACTTTTTCACTCTCCTCTTTCACTTTCATCAAGAGGCTTTTTAGTTCCTCTTCATTTTCTGCCATAAGGGTAGATAACAACAAACTGTGAAAAATTCTTAAAGAGATGGGAATACCAGACCACCTTACCTGCTTCCTGTGAAACCATGCAGGTCAAGAAGCAGCAGTTAGAAACAGACATGGAACAACAGACTGGTTCCAAATAGGGAAAAGAGTACGTCAAGGCTGTATATTGTCACCCTGCTTATTTAACTTATATGCACAGTACATCATGTAAAATGCCAGGCTGGATGACTCACAAGCTGGAATCAAGATTGCCAGGAGAAATATCAATAACTTCAGATAGGCAGATGACACCACTCTTATGGCAGAAAGCAAAGAGGAACTAAAGAACCCCTGATGAAAGTGAAAAAGGAAAGTGAAAAAGCTAGCTTAAAACTCAACCTTCAGAAAACTAAGATCATGGTAACTGGCCCCATCACTTCATGGCAAATAGATGGGGAAACAATGGAAACAGTGAGAGACTTTATTTTCTTGGGCTCCAAAATCACTGTGGATGGTGACTGCAGCCATGAAAATAAAAGACGTTTGCTCCTTGGAAGAAAAGCTATGACAAACCTAGACAGCATATTAAAAAGCAGAGATATCATTTTGCTGACAAAGGTCTATATAGTTAAAAGCTATGGTTTTTTCAGGAGTCATGTATGGATGTGAGAGTTGGACAATAAGAAAGGTTGAGTGCTGAAGAATTGATGCCCTTGAACTTTGTTTTTGGAGAAGGCTCTTGAGAGTCCCTTGGACAACAAGGAGATCAAACCAGTCAATCTTAAAAGATATCAGTCTTGAATGTTCATTAGAAGGACTGATGCTAAAGCTGAAGCTCCAATACTTTGGCCACTTGATGTGAAAAGCCGACTCACTGAAAAAGACCCTGATGCTGGGAAAGACCAAAGGCAAGAGGAGATGGTTGGATGCCATCACCAACTCAGTGGACATAAATTTGAGCAAACTCCAGGAGATGGTGAAGGACAGGGAAGCCTGGTGTGCTGCAGTCCATGGTTCACAAAGAGACAGGATTGAGCGACCGGACAACAACAATCAGGAAGCCAAGAGGCCAAAGTCACACCCAGATCAGGGTGCGGAACGGTGGGCAGGAACACCGAGGGCCCAATATAGCATCCCCAGCCAAGAAAGAAAAGGAATCTGTGGGGCAAGAGTAAGCCTGGCCTCTGCCTCCTGCTGTTTCTGAAGGAGGGGTAGAGGAGATTAAGGAAGGGAAGAGCTGGAGGCCTCATCACTGTAAAGACCAGCATGGAGTACTGCGGACATACGAGTCATGCTCTAATTCCACTGGCTGATAGTCACCAGCTGGTAAGGGCTTGTCATTATTCTCTTCACAACTTTACTCTGTCCAAGTGACAGAACTCGTCTAAGCTGAACTTTCACTTCCATTGTAGCAGCCAAGTTTCTTTTCATGCCATGATCCTCCTGATAAATGCCAGTTTGCAGTGAGCAATCCTAGCTTGGTCACACGGTCAGCCAGGCGCTCCTGTGGCCCACACTATTTTTGCCTGGCCCTAATTGGAAGCAATGCAGCCCAGGCTTTATGAGCTTTATACTTTCCTTTAAGTCCTGGCAATCAGTTCTGAAATTGTCTTTCCTGACATCCAGCCACTGAGAAAATAAACTATATTTCTAGCAAAAAAAAAAAAAGGATGATGACTCCATCTTACCCTGGATATTAAAAAAAAAGGCTCAAAATTGATCCAAGACCTAAATGTAAGAGTGAAAACTAATAAAACTCTTAGTCAAAAACATAGGTGTAAATCTTCATGACTTTAAATTTGGCAGTGGTTTCTAATAACATGTAAAGTATGAAAAATATATAGAGATAATTGGACTTCAACAAAAATAAAAACTTTTGTTCTTCTAAGAATACTAGCAAGAAAGGGAAAAGATAGCTGACAGAATGAAAGGAAATGTTTGCAAATCACTTATCTTATAAACCACATATGGGGGTTTAGTACCCAGCAAAAAATACAAATAATCCAATTTTTAAATGGGCAAAGGACTTGAATAGACATTTCTCTAGAGAAGATATACAAATGGACAGTAAGCACACGAAAAGATTTTCAACATCATTAGTCATTAGACAAACATAAATCAAATCCATAATAAGATACTACTTCACACCCACTAGGATAGATACAATCAAACCATTGACAATCAATTTTGGCAAGGATATGGGTAAATTAGAACCAGACAACACGTCTTCCAAAGGTCCCCAGGACCACATGGCGTACCCTTGTGTACAGTCTTAACAGACAGGCTACTGGAAGAACTTCTCACATCCTGCTAGAATCCTCCCATAAAGCTCTGCTGCTCATGAAAATGTGGCCTTTAAAGAAGGACAGACAACTAAGAAACTTAAATTAAGGCTTGCGTTTGACCAGAAATAGAGAAATACCTTTGTAGGACCTTCCCTACTTCCTTAAAGAAAGATGATCATGTGGGTGTTCAGTTGTGTCTGACCTTTTGCAATCCCATGAACTGTAGCCCACCAGGCTCCTCTGTCCATGGGATTTTTCAGGCAAGAATACTGGAGTGGGTTACCATTTCCTCCTTCAGGGAATCCTCCCTACCTAGGGATCCAATCCTAGTCTTCATTGCAGGCAGATTTTTACCCTTGATCCATCAGAGAAGCCCTTTAAAGAAAGGACCACCTGTTAAATAGCGCAGAAATGCTATCTCCCATTGCTTGCTAAGCTAGAGCAGGGCTTAATATCTTCATGCTGGGAGGATCTTAAACCAACTGGAGCACCTGATGTGAAGAGACTCTGTCTTTAGCTAGCATGCTGGAAGGAGAGTAGAGAAGAAATGGGGAGGACACAACCCCACTGGATGCATGAATGCAAAAAGCCAGATTCATTATCCTCATTTTCTAGAGGAAGAAACTAGAGGTAAGAATAACTTCTCCAAGTCACACTGCAAGCAGAGCTGGCTGAAATTCATGCCAGGTCTGCCTGGCTCCCTCCACCATAACACATGAGGCAGCATAATGCAGTGGTTGGGAGCATGCATGTAGTTTTGTTACACAGGTTCAAATCCCAGCTCTGACACTTACTAGTGAGTGACTTTGGGCAATTCGAGAGACTTCTACTCCTCAAGGTTATTATCTGGAAAAACAGGAGTAATAATTGTATGTTCCTCCATAATTGCATGTATAGAGTTGTCATAAGGGGTAAATGGAGCTTCTGGGTTGTGAACACATGGAGGTGCTAGGACAGCAGCATGCTCTAAGACTGCAAGGATGCTCCTTGCCTTTCCCCACACCTTGCCCTCTGCATCCGTTCCATCTGGCTGTTCCCGAGATATATCCTTTCACCACAAACTGACTTTGAATTAGAAAAAGAAAAAAGCTAAAAATGAATGAATGGTCATTAGAATCAGAGAATGAGAAAATAAAGGACTCCACTTTTGATGACTGAAAGAACATTCGAGAATCCAGGAGTCCAGAAGATCCTGACTCTTTCAAGGACAAAACCTAACAATCCTTAAGACTAAGAAACTTGACTGTGCTGATTATTTCCTTTTCTTTTGTAATAAACAAGCTATTAACTGGGGTTCCTACTCCATACTCCTGTCCAGTGGGAAGAGAATTCCAGACCTGCAGAAGCCTCAAGGTGAGTATTGTGATGGCATATAACCTCGATAAAAAGTTATATATAGGTTCTAACACTTGTGTTTACAAATGAAAATAACAACATTAACCAGATGTATTTTGTACCTCTTAATAAATACATGAATATTGATTTTTAAAAAAACTAAACAATGCTTAGAATAGTACCTGGCATACAATAAATGCTGTGCTATGTAGGAATCTGCTATTATTGTTTTATACAATTTCTCTAGATCAGCAGCACAATGAACAGGGGTTGTAAAATGCCCATCCTGTATATATTAATATATACATAACAGGATGCTGAAATGGAGTGCTTTCTGCTCAGTTTCAGATAAACATCAATTCTGAGATGAAACCCATAGTGCCAGGTACCTGCACATTCCAAAGTGGGGTGCTTGACTACCTATACCAGGATTTGCAGAGGTGATGTCTCAGAGCCAACATAAGAAATTTGGAGTCAAAGAAGCTATGAAAGAGATAGTATTTGGAGAAGCTTGCTGCAGGGTGGAATGTTTCTCCCCCCAAACACATCCCCATGGAAGAAAGAACACAGGTGCTTCCTCCCCTCCCTTCAAGCCTGGTGAAAGGAGGGCAGGCAGCCAGGACAGCTTCACGGGTGAGGTTGGGGGTCACAGAAGATAAATGTCTGACTCACACTTGAGAAATCTAAAGGCAAGGTACTGAGATTATTGGGCTGAGATTATTGGAGAGAAAGCAGGAGGCATTGGTACTTTGACTAATGGAGAGAGCCAAAGAATGTGAGAGTTTTCCATGGAACAGATGTGCACCCTGTGGGAAAAAGTGAGCCTGGAGCAGTCTTAAGCAAGACTCTGCCACCACAGAGAGGGAGGTTGTAGGGGGAGGATACGATTTTGATAGGGTCAGTGTGGGGTGGACTCAATGCCTGAGAGCTAAGGGGTGAGTTCTGGCCCTCCTGGGAATTACAATGAGCTATACTGAGATCTGGTAGACAGAGTGCCTGAAAAACTATGGACAGAGGGTTCCTAACATTATACAGGAGGTGGTGATCAAAATCATCCCAAAGAAAAAGAAATGCAAGAAGGTAAAGTGGTTGTCTGAGGAGACAACCACTTTTTCCTTTTGCCCTTTTTCCTTTTACCTTCAATCTTGCCCAGCATCAGGGTCTTTTCCAATGAGTTGGAAGTTTCTGCCCTGAGGAGAAAGCCTTCTGGCTTTCTTAAGTGAACAATGCAAAGAAACAGAGGAAAACAATATAATGGAAAGACTAGAAATCTCTTCAAGAAAATTGGAGATAACCAGGGAACATTTCATGCAAGGATGGGCATGATAAAGGACAGAAATGGTAAAGACCTAACAGAAGCAGAAGAGATTAAGAAGAGGTGGCAAGAATACATGGAAGAACTAAACAAAAAAATGTCTTAGTGACTTGGATAACCACAATGGTATTGTCATTTACCTGGAGCCTGACATCCTGGAGTATGAAGTCAAGTGGGCCTTTGGAAGAATTACTATGAACAAAGTTAGTGGAGGTGATGAAATTCCAACTGAGCTATTTCAAACCCTATAAGACAATGTCATTAAAGTGCTGTACTCAGTGTGTCAGCAAGTTTGGAAAACTCAGCAGTGGCCACAAGACTGGAAAAGGTCAGTTTTCATTCTAATCCGAAAGAAGAGAATGCCAAAGAATGTTCAAACTACCACACAATAGAGCTCATTTCACATGCTAGCAAGGTTGTGCTCAAAATCCTTCAAGCTAGGCTTCAGCACTACATAAACCAAGAAATTCCAGGTGTACAAGCTGGGTTTAGAAAAAGCAGGCAAACAAGAGATCAAATTGCCAACATCTGTTGGATCATAGAGAAAGCAAGAGAATTCCAGAAAAACATCTACTTCTGCTTCATTGACTATGTTAAAGCCTTTGACTGTGCAGATCACACAAAATGTAGAAAATTCTTAAAGACGTGGGAATACCAGGCCACCTTACCTGTCTCCTGAGAAACCTGTATGCAGGACAAGATGCAACAGTTAGAACTGGACATGGAACAATTGACTGGTTCAAAATTGGGAAAGGAGTACAAGGTGGTATATTGTCACCCTGCTTATTTAACTTATATGCAGAGTACATTATGCAAAATGCTGGGCTGGATGACTCACAAGCTGGAATCAAGATGGCTGGGACAAATATCAACGACCTCAGATATGCAGATGATATCACTCTAATAGCAGAAAGTGAAGAGGAACTAAAGGCCTCTTGATGAGGGTGAAAGAAGGGAGTGAAATAACTGGCTTAAAACTCAACATTCAAAAAACTAAGATCATGGCATCCAGTCCCATCACGTCATGACAAATAGAAGGAGAAAAAGTGGAAACAGTGACAGACTTTATTTTCTTGGGCTCCAAAATCATTGTGGATGGTAACTGCAACCATGAAATTTAAAGATGCTTGGTTCTTGGAAGGAAAGGTATGACAAACCTAGACAGTATTAAAACCCAGAGACCTCACTTTGCCAACAAAGGTCCATATAGTCAAAGTTATGATTTTCTCCAGTAGTCATGTATGGATGTAAGAGTAGAACCATTAAGAAGGCTGAGCATTGAAGAATTGATGCTTTCGAGTTGTGGTGCTAGAGAAGACTTTTGAGAGTTCCTTGGACTGCAGGGAGATCAAACCAATCAATCCTAAAGAAAATCACCCCTGAATATTCATTGGAAGGACTGATGCTGAAACTAAAGTTCCAACACTTTGGCCATCTGATGCTTTGAGCCAACTCTTTGGAAAAGACCCTCATGCTGGGCAAGATTGAAGGTAAAAGGAAAAAGCAGAGGATGAGACGGTTAGACAGCATCACTGACTCAACAGAAATGAGTCTGAGTGAAGAGACAGGAGATAGTGAAGGATAGGGAAGCCTGGCTTGCTGCAGTCCATGGGGTTGCAAAGAGTAGAACATGACCTAGCAATTGAACAACAATATGTCCAGCTGGAGCCCTAGAGAAAACCATAAAAGTCCCTGGAGAGAAAGAAGCAGCTATAAATATCCACTTAAGCCAGACAACACCTTCAACCTAAGACAGTAACCTCTTCCCCCTGAAATCCCCATTCCTTCTGGCCCTAACCCACAAAGAATGAGGAATGTGAACTGGAACTGAAGAGTAAAAAAGTAAAATCAGGGAGTGGGAGGAACAAAGCAGAAGCCCGCTACTCTGCTCCCTCGCTGCAGGCGGCCATCAGAAACCCACCTGACCTGGGCAAAGACAGGAATGATCAGTTGCATGACACTTAGAATTTAACTACTACATTGGGCCAGACATTTAAATCAGTGAGATTAAAGGTTTTACTTTCTAAGAGTGAGTGATAAACCCAGGGGATGGAAAGGAAATAGTTCATACAATGTTTTAAAAAAGATGATGATGACAAAGAATAATCTTTGATTGTTTTTGCTTTTTTATATACTGAGTCTCACCTAATCCAAGTAATGCCACTCATATGAGTAGCCCTGCTCACAATTCAGAAAGCTGAGTTGAGGTGGGGTCCAGGTGGAGGGGATGACCTGAACACGAGAAATGCACAAATGATAGCTGAAGTATCTTGTAGATTATAAGGAGGGGGGTGGGTATGAGATTCAAACAGAACAAGGTGAAATCTGTATAACATATTATAGCTACTGCTCTGCTGCCCCCTTGCTTTTTGAAAGTGGGAAGAGGAGAGTGAATGTGCCATCAGAGAATATATGTAAAACACCAGGGAAGATGTGACCGTCTCACTGGTGGAAATGATTTTCGATTAAAGTATATGCTTTTAGTGTTAAAGCCATGCGAACTGGGTTTATTCATTCATTCACACATTCATTGGGCATCAGCTGTTACTTGGGCAAGGTTTCTCTTATCCTGTGTTTATGTCTACTTAGAAGTGTGCACTGATTAGAAAAAGCCTCTTCACTGGAAGATGGGAAAGGCATAGGCTCCTCAGCCACAAAGGGTCCAAAGGTAAAGCTGGGGTCAGTATTCAAAATATGCATGTGGAGTTTACATGTGTTCCATAAAAAATGATATGTTTGGGGTAGAAAATACACTTGATGCGGGCACCCAATCTATTGATTTGAAAAAAGTGAAAGTGTTAGTTGTTCAGACATGTCCGACTCTTTGTGACCCCATGGACTGTAGCCCGCCTAGCTCCTCTGTCCATGGAATTCTCCAGATAAGAATACTAGAGTGGGTAGCCATTCCCTTCTCCAGGGAATCCTCCTGATCTAGGAATCACACCCAGGTCTCTTGCACTGCAGGCAGATCCTTTACCGTCTGAGCCAGCAGGGAAGCCCCTTCTATTGATCTTCGCTCTGCCAAATGTCACTGTGTCCTTAGTAGACTTGAGAAGCATGACTCAAACCTTCAGGTGTTGTCTCACATGGCAATTACTTTCAGCACAAGATTTTACAATCCAGCCTGTGCATCCGTTTCTAGATTGTAGCTGTTATCGGCTTCAGCCCAAACCACAGGTTAACTGGCTTTGTCTTATTACAAGCATAATTAGAATTAAAGGTTTAGAAGGAGAGATAAGATAGAGCTCATCTTCTCAACATAAAAGAAAACACACACACGTACACATGCTCATTTTCCTGTTCATTTTCTTTTGCACCCTCATTATAGAGAAGCTCTTCCATGGTATTCAGATCTAACCTCAGAGAGCAGTGTGTGAAGGGTTTTCCTGAACTCTTCTAAACCATTTTGTCTCACACCATGTTGGCCACCCCAGGGCTGGGGGAGACAGTAGCTGGGGCAGGGCGGGGCACGGTCCTGGTACTTGAGCTGCTATCGTCCCCTAGCCAGGGAGCACAGTGTGTCCTCCTCCTTTGTGGAGGGACAGGAACTCCTGCGGAGCTTCCTCTGCCCTGAAGGAAGGAACTGGTGCCTTGGCACACCCCTCCCAAAAGGCCCAGTGCCCTGCTCTGGCTCAAATAAACAGAGAATGAAAAGACCTTTTCATGGCTTGAGATCCTTTAGACAGGAAGAGAGCCTTCACACCCGCTTCTGATGAGCTCCATAAACGTGGTTCCCTCTCAGCTGAGGAACAGAGAGAGACTTCAGGAAAACTTTGGCACAAAGTTGCTCTCCAATAGGCCAAAGGTCTGAAGGAAGGGAGGGGCCACAAGAAAGCCCATTGTCCACCTCCCTCCCGTTTTTGTTTTTTTTTTTCCATTTCTGGCTATTTGGTTGCAGCTTGGATCATCACGGATGACTGAAAGAGAGATGTTTTACTAGGAGTTTTCTAAAATCCAAATAAATGAGGCTTAATTCCAGATGTCTTGTATTTGTCCTTCAGTTGTGTCCAACTCTTTGCGACCCTGTGGACTGTAGCCCACCAGGTTCCTCTGTCCATGGAATTCTCCGGGTAAGAATACTGGAGTGGGTTGCCATTTCCTTCTCTAGGGGATCTTCCTGACCCAGGGATTGAACCCAGGTCTCCTGCATTGCAGGCGGATTCTTCACTGTCTGAGCCACCAGGGAAGCCCTTTTAATTTGAGATAATCTGAGGTAATTTATTAACTATGGGTTGAAAATCAATCCCAGTTTGTTATCTAAGATGAAGCTGCCTGAATAGGGCTGGTCTTAGAAACTCTGACTCACTGCTTCAGCTGAACTCGAAATGTTATTTCCTCAATGATAGCAGAGCTTTCATCTAGAAAACACCTTTAAAGAATATTCATGGGACTTTCCTGGTGGTCCAGGGGCTGGGACTCTGTGCTCCCAATGTGGGAGGTGGAAGTTGTAGGGGGGCACCCCCCTGTGTTTGATCCCTGGTTGAGGAACTAGATCCCATATGCCACAACTAAAGATCCTGTGTGCCACAGCTGAGATCTGGAGTGGCCAAATGGATAAAAATGGAGAAGTAAATATTTTTAAAAAGAATGTTCACCATTTAAAATTAGATAAGAGTGTATTTTATCATCCTGTCTATACTCAGCACAAGATTTGCATTTTAAAATTTGATGTAACAAAAGCTTTAATGTAATTTTTATTAGAAGATTTTACATTTTTCATTACTTTTATATTTCATCTAACCTGACATTATGGCTGATTCTTATGTCATTGTATTAATAATGTGAATAATCATGTGAAATGTGTGAGAGAACTATATTTATGAATATAATTTTATGGCTGTTTTAATTCAGTAGAAACCTTTCCATTAGTATGGAAACTTAGGAAAATTGCTTTTTACGGTATAATCTGGCAGTCATCATAGATTAAAGTTTATTTTTCTGTGAATCAAACAAAGTCAAGGGCTTCTCTGGTGGCTCAGTGGTAAAGAATCCACCTGCCAATGCAGGTTCAATCCCTGATCTGGGAAGATCCCACACGCCATGGAGCAACTAAGCCTGTGAGTCACAACTACTGAGTCCACACATCACAAGTACTGAGGCCTGCTTGCCCGGAGCCTGTGCTCCACAAGAAGAGAAACCACCGCAATGAGAACCCTGTGCATCACAACTAAAATGTAGCCCTCGCTCGCCACAGCTGAAGAAGGCCCAAGAGCAGCAAGAAAGGCCCAGCACAACCATAAATAAATCTTTAAAAAAAAATGTATTCAATAAAGCACAATATTTTAAAAAAGAAAAATAAAAAAGAATATTCTCTCCCCACTGAAAGCACAGTGTATTAAAAAGCAGAGACGTTACTTTGCTGACAAAGGTCCATCTAGTTAGAGCTATGGTTTTTCCAGAGGTCATGTATGGATGTGAGTTGGACTACAAAGAAAGCTGAGCACCAAAGAATTGATGCTTTTGAACTGTGGTGTTGTTGGAGAAGACTCTTGAGAGCCCCTTGGATTACAAGGAGATCCAACCAGTCAATCCTAAAGGAAATCAGTCCTGAATATTCATTGGAAGGACTGATGCTGAAGCTGAAGCTCCAATACTTTGGCCACCCGATGTGAAAAGCCAACTCATTAGAAAAGAACCTGATGTTGGTAAAGATTGAAGGGAGGAGAAGGGATGACAGAGGATGAGATGGTTTGATGGCATCTCCAATTCAATAGACGTGAGTGAGCAAACTCCAGGAGATGGTGAAGGACAGGGAAGCCTGGCACGCTGCAGTCCATGCGGTCACAGAGAGTCGGACACGACTGAGTGACTGAACAGCAATGATTGAAAGCACAAGGCAAACATAAGCTCAGCTGCCTTCATTCTGCCTCTAAACCTCCTGTACTTCAGTGTACTACAGAACATTCCTTCCTGAAAGCAGGCATGTAACCATTCAGAAAAAATACATTCATCTTTAGAAAACCACATATAGGATAAAACAATGAGTCATTTTTTGTGACTTTGGAGTTACAATCCGATCAATAGCAAAAAACATTACAAAAGTAGCTGAACTGATTTTGAAGGAGATAGGCTGTTCCACATAATTATGCCTCCAGCTCTAGATGCCAGGGTGTTTTCCTAGATAATATCTTTTTTCTTGCCTTGTCTAATAATAACATGTTACCAAATGCTGGTGGTAGGTGGTGGTCTAAGTGCTTTATGCATAATAAACTCACTTAATCCCCTCGGCAACCCAACAGGGCAGACGAGTAAACAGAAGCACAGAAAGGTTTAGTAGCTATCCCAAGGTCACACAGCTAACAAGTAGCAGAACTTGGATTTGAACCTAAGTTGATGTGACTCCAGAATATATGCTTTTAACCAAATTACCACACTATCTAAAGAGAACTGTCCATACTTCTTGTCCCTCATGGGCAGTCTGTAAACATTTCACAGAAGGAATATCATCCATTAAGTTACATCTACAAGCTAACTTGTTTTTAATGGTGTTTCAGGGGAAGGGGAGAAATCATTTCACATACTGACTGACCTAATAATCTTGATATATATCCAGCATTAAAAAAAAAAAAAAAACTCCACCTCCAGTTTCCCTCAAATTAATCATAGATAAATCCATACTTGCATCATTCACAGACACCAGGAAACTCAACTAGAGAGTCTGACTCAAAGTATATTAGAAATCCATTTTATGAAATGCTCTGCTGGTATGAGATCTAATTCACATAATTATAGAATGACAGAGCTGAAAAGGGCCTTGGAGTTTATAGAATTTAATCTCTTTAAGGGGAGCTGTCCCAGAAGGATAAACGAGTTGCTCCAAGTCCTAAAGCCATTTAGTGGAAGGACTGTCAACAGTACAAGCTCATTTTGGGTCCAGTGTCTTTTTCCACTTTACCACACTGCTTGCCTCACCCCATGCAACATTTTTATATAAAAATGGCATGTTCTCACTACGTGGGGCTAAAGACACTTTCCTATGCTCTGTACAGACAAGGTTAACACAATTGTATTCCACCAGTTGAATTTTGTAAATATACTTGATCTGCTTAAAATATGAGCTAGGTGGTGCTTACCTTTCTTCATTTAGAGAAGCCAACAGGTAAATACAAAACGCTAGGAAATGTGCTAAGTAGAAAATGTATATTACTTTTTATTTTCTATTATTTCATTATATTTAATCATCAATCTTTTGTACCTGGTGGAAATCATTGCTTGTATCTCTGAAAACCAAGAAATGTTTTAAGTTATGTGAAAGAGAAAATGTCTCTTTCCAAAATGTTGGATCCCTTATCTGCTCTCTGGTTTGTGACCTCAGGACCTCCATGGCCCCTCTCTCTCTCATCTCTCTCTCTGCCAGTCCATCTGAACACATTTGTTTGTTCGTTCTTTCCAAATCACAGATTTCATCTTGTCATCTGTGTCTCAGAATCCTCCAACAAATATCCACTGTCTTCAGGGTAAAACCCAAACTTTCAGAGCCCTGCACAGGCAGTACTAGGTATCTTTCAAGGCCATCTGCCTTTGTGTACAATACAAAATGTCCTCTCTAACCAAATTAGTAAGTCTCCATTTCCCCCAAACACACGTAGTGCTTACCTGTCTCTGTACCTTAGCCTTGCCAGGATACAGCCTCATCTATCTGTGCCAATTCCAATTCATACCACGAGGCCCAGCCTGGAGACCTCCCTGACAACCCAAGCTTCCTGAATTCCTTCTCTGAAAGCATTTATTCCTGATAGCACTGATTTCCTATTTTTTGTCTTATTTTCATTTTTCCATGTGTGTTTCTCTTGCCTTCCCTTCCAGTTTATAAGTTCCTTTAGAACCGGATAGATACCTTTAAGACTAAAAATATTTCCTCTGCATTAAAGAAAGAACACACATAAAAAATTTCTACATAAAGAACTACGTATCAATAGCTGATTATTTGTTTTTCCATTTTCTCCCTCCTCCCCCAATATTCTCCTTGAAGTCCTAGAAGGTCGAACATTGGGATGATTTTATACACTTATTTTTAAAACTGTAAAGCTTATAGAATATATCTATAGGTAGAGCCTTTGTCCTATAATTTTTAATTAAATTCAAAGATCACCTTTTAGAGTATTTATTAATAATAGGTTAAGTGAATTAAAAAAATTGGAACATATTTACCTGGCAGGGGAGATACCAGGATCAGGAAAATAGGAACAGATAAACTTAATCTTGTTTTATTTTAAAAACCTAACCAAATTTGGCCCAACATTGGTGGCTAAAGGGGAACAAGAGTATAAATGGAAGTTCACATACTGTGGGCTTTCCTTATAGCTCAGTTGGTAAAGAATGTGCCTGCAAAGCAGGAGACTCCTGTGATTCCTGGGTCAGGAAGATCTGCTGGAGAAGGGATAGGCTACTCCAGTATGGGCTTTCCTTGTGGTTCAGCTGGTAAAGAATCCACCTTCAATGCGGGAGACCTGGGTTCAATCCCTGGGTTGGGAAGATCCCCTGGAGAAGGGAAAGGTTACCCACTCTAGTATTCTGGTCTGGAGAATTTCATGGACTATATAGTCTATGGGACACAAAGAGTCAGACATGACTGGGTGACTTTCACTTCACATACTGTATGTTTAAATATTTCAAAGGTATAAAAGAAGCAAACTATTAAAGCATGTTCTTATTTCTTGTCTTTAAAAATACACCTTCAAAATGCTGTCAAACCCAGGTTTGCCTCCTCCTCTTCCTCCTGTCTCCATTCTTCATTGCGAGTGGCCTCCCAGGTCTGTAAGTGGATATTTCAGCTTGTTCCTTCATCCTCTGAACGTACTTCCTGCCACCTCTCAGGCCTGGGGTTGCACACCCTGGTAGCAGGGCTTGTCCTTGGGGTGGTAGACAAAGAAGAGCCCCTTTTTTAAAGTGGAGGCATTCTTGTCCCCACTGTAGTGGTCTAGGGGAAAATCTATTTTTTTTACTTCTTAACATAAATTCATTCAGGATTTTTAGCTGCCTTCAAAATACCAAACGAAAAGTAAAACCTTTAAAAATAAGTTTCATCTTCTTAAAAGTAAAAGCATTTAAAAAAGAGATACATATAGTGAAGTGAAGTCGCTCAGTCATGTCCGACTCTTCGCGACCCTGTGGGCTGTAGCCTACCAGGCTCCTCCGTTCATGGGATTCTCCAGGCAAGAATACTAGAGTGGGCTGCCATTTCCTTCTCCAGGGGATCTTCCTGATCCAGGGATCGAACCCAGGTCTCCCGCATTGCAGGCAGACACTTTAACCTCTGAGCCATATAGTACAAGTATAAAAATCTGCAAGTCACTACACCATGTAACTATTGCCAGGAACATATCAGTATGTGAACAGCAGGACAACTAACATTAAAAACACACTGGCAAAAGTGTCAGTCACAACTGACAATATCTGAACAGAGCTTAAAAAATGACCAGATATATTACTCAATGGAGAAGGAAATGGCAACCCACTGCAGTGTTCTTGCCTGGAGAATCCCAGGGAAAGGGGATCCTGGTGGGCTGCCGTCTATGCGGTCGCACAGAGTCAGACACGACTGAAACGACTTAGCAGCAGCAGCAGCAGCAGCAGCATATTACTCAATGAGCAACAAGACACAGCTTCCTTTGTTTCATTGTTGGTTGTTTGTTTTTTCCAATCCTTCTCCAACCACAAGTTATCTTCTGAGTCATGGTGTAATTTGGCAAATGTAACCATAGTCTCCATCTTTTCTAAGCAAGCAGTGTTCTTTTTATAAAGATAAAATCATAAGCAAACTTCCCAAGAATTAGATCTTCAGTGAATAAGTAAATACATGCTTGTCTCAGTTTATTTGGGACAAATCTTTCATGGTTAGTGCAGAAGATGATAACTGACCAAAACATGTTTTGAAATTACATGTCTTATATACCACAGAAGAAAAAAAAAGTCAAGAAGGAGGACTCAGTCTTATTCTGACAATGTTTAATATTCATAGTAAATCAAAAATCCAAAAGAGGGATGGCAAAACAGATTGTCTAGATCAGCTATTATCATTACTGGAACACAGAATACTACCAACATTCTCTTCATTTTCTCTCTCTCTCTCCCCCCTCCCTCATTCTTCTCTTTCCTGTTTTTCTGTTCCTTTTTATTCAGTTCTGCTGTATCCATCACCTGGTTCTCACTTTCTCCTCTTGTTTGTGATAAGTCACCCTTACTAGAAACGTAACCCCCTTCCTGCTCTCTCTCTCTTCTATAATTGACTTTAATATTATGAATATACACTTTTAAAGATTAAATGTTTGCCAGTGTCATATAAGCCTAATACATCGATGGTTTTCATTTTTAATATTCCCTTCCTTTTTTCAGAGATGGAATTAAAGCACAGACAACAAATACGATATGCTGATAGTTAGCTGTCATGACTCCTTAGACTCCTCTTGGCCGCGAGTGACTTTAATTGGTTTTGATGATTGACAGTTTTGAGGAGTAAGGCTCAGATCTTTTGTAAAATGAGCCTTTCTTGAAATTTGGTGTTTTTCTTATGATTAGACAGGGGTTATGGGTTTTGAATACAGAGGTCAGTGTTATTTCCATCATATTGTATCAAGTGTACATACTATCAATATGACTTATGGTTATTGATGTTGACTCTGGTAAAGTTTGTCAAATTTCTCCACTGTGAAATTACTCTTTCATCCCCTTCCCTTAGAATAATCTTTTGTAAGGAAGTCACTGTGTGGAGTGGGGGTGGTATGCTTCCCCTCCTTAGAGGTGCAGTATCTTTGTAAATTTTTGTAATTTTTTTTTTTTTTGGCATAGGAGCTTTGTCTCCTCTCCTCCATTTATTTATTCATTCACTCACATTTCTTTCAGTACAGATACAACAATATTTATTTTATACTTTGAGTTATAATACAATGCTGCTTTCTTTATTTTTTGCTCAAATTTTTCCAGTTTTGGCTGTTGGGAAATATTTGGCTGTTGGTAGTATTTCAGTTAGCTTCTAAGATCTTTTAACATACCTCTTTTGGAGAAGGCAATGGTACCCCACTCCAGCACCCTTGCCTGGAAAATCCCATGAACAGAGGAGCCTGGTAGGCTGCAATCCATGGGGTCGCAAAGAGTCAGACACAACTGAGCAACTTCCCTTTCACTTTTCACTTTCATGCATTGGAGAAGGAAATGGCAACCCACTCCAGTGTGCTTGCCTGGAGAATCCCAGGGATGGGAGAGCCTGGTGGGCTGCTGTCTTTGGAGTCGCACAGAGTCAGACATGACTGGAGCGACTTAGCAGCAGCAGCAACATACCTCTTTTAGTGCGCGCGTGCATGTGTGTGGCACTTTTTTTTTTTTTTACATTCCAAGTCTTGTATATTTTGTGCTTCACTCCTAAAATCAGCCACTTTTTCAAGAAGCCCTGGTTTGTTTTATTGGAGAACTGTATCAGAAACAAGATCTGGGTTCTAGGTGTACTTGTTGCTACTGAGATGTCATTGCTTCTAGGCCCCCTCAGCTGACTGGGTAAGGAAATCCGTGTGTGTGTACTACCTGGTGTATATACAAACATGTCTAAATATTTCCATGTGTAACTATCTGTACCTGTATTAAGCTAAATATGAGTTCATATTAATGTTGAAATCAGCTTTTAATCCAGATGTAAGGTGGGAAAGTAGGGAAGGTATAGAGGGAACAAGACTGCCCAGAAGTTGGTAACTGGTGAATGGTGTGGTGGTTCATTATGCTTTTCTCCCTACTTTTGTATGTTTTAAAATATTCATGATAAAAATTAAAAAAAATAAAAACCATTAGAGAACGTAGTCTTGGCCTCTCTCCAAGCCCATTTACTCTTCTTTTATACAAGGTTCTAAAGAGCGTGGTTAGCTAATTTCCAAACATGTAACTAATTGCAACACTGTAAGTACTTTAAAAGATTTTTTTTAAGTGCACAGTGACAAAAGAAATGACAAGTAATAAGAAAACTAGAAAAAGCTATTAAGAATAATACAGGAATGATAATTTGCTGCAATAGCAGACAGAATGATATACTTCAATAGGCTATCAGAACATTATTATATTTCCATAAAAAAGCTATTATCCATAATAGCCATGCTTTATCAAGAAAAAAAGCTAAATAATTTCAGCATGTTCTGTTTAAATAAGAAAAATGAATGAACATATCTTCAGATGGTTTTTATTCAAAACGGTAAAAAAAAAAAATGAAAATTTCTAACTGACAAAGATAAACACTAAGTGGTCTATAAAACTCAGCTGTCTAGAGCAACTCACTTCCCAAAGGTCCAGACAGCCAAGTACCACAATTTAGGCATAGACATCCAGTTTCCAAAATATCTAAGTAACATATTTCCACATTCAGTATTCATGACAGTCTCAAGTTTATCTTAAAAACAAAATACATAATTCAACAAAATCAATTCCTACTCTGATAACTCTTTGAAGGAAAAACATTTTTTCAAATTCCACTTCTGATTAAAGATATAAAGCAGATATCTTATGTTTGCAAAGTTTTTCATTGAATACTGTGACCTTTTTCTCTCCCCGCAAAAGAGAAGCTAAACTCATACTGATATGCCTTGTGTTCAGAGAGTAAGTATTTTTTGCTTAAAAATATCCTGAATCAGTGAACACTTTATTGGTCAGCCCATCTTGTTGAAAGAAATGTTTTGACAGCTACTATTAAACCAGATCAAAAATAAGAGACAGAGAGTGAAAGACTTTTTTTTTTTTGGTCTATTCTGTTAATTATCTATTTGTTTATTCTATCCTTTTTGTCTATGGTATGCAAATAGAGGATTCTTTTCTGAGAGTCTGGCATACAGAGCACCTAACAGAGCTAAAACACACTTTGGGAAGGGAAGAGGCTCCTGTTTACTCCTGACCCACACCTTGCTTGTCACCTGCTTTTTAGTGCTGTTGTCTCCTTGGGAGAGTAATTTGCTTCAAGAGACTGTGTCAAGCACTCGTTTAAGAGGACTCTTCCTGGGGTATGATGTCCTAGAAATTAATCCCCAAGTACTTTTCACCTATCTGGTAAGGAAAGGTTTCTGTGCTCATTTGAATAATATACAGAGAAGATTAAAAATAGAGATGATCCTGTGGAAATATGAACAGTGAATCCAGGTCCACATCACCTATCAGCAGGCCAGGCAGGTACTCTGAAATTCTTTCAGGGAAGATCCACTCATTGGTATACATGTGTTCCCATTGGTATACATCTGTTTTCATAGCTCATTCATAGCTCTGCCATTCCTGATACCAGGATACTGCCTATAAGGTCAGGATTCATCTGCTTTTTGCTTACAGGATTTACCAGAAACATTCTGGAAGGAGAAAGCAAGTTTCCTGTTCAACCCTCCTCACTGAAAGCCAACATAACCTTTGGACCTAAGAGATATCCTCAAAAAGCTTAGTTCAAGTAACTTCTGTCTAAAGACTCGAAATCACAGGATGCATTTTCCTTCCATTTCCTCATGCCCATGTCCCCTCCTCCAGCCCCAACCATGCCAAGCAGAGAGTAGCTTCCCGTCATGAAGAAAACCACAAGGGTAGGGCCAAAATACTGCAAGAACAACATGTATTTGGGTCATTTCCATCTGACTGTGTTCAACAAAGTAATACATTGATTCTATAGTGCAGGAAACTCAAGTTCAAGAATTCCAGGACTCTCTATTAAGCCCAGACTCCAAGTCCACACTACTTGGAGTCTGGGCACAAATAACCCTTGCTTTTCCTTATTTACCAAGCAGAGATAATTATACCAACTCAGGTGCTCATGTATGAGCTAATTAATGATTATACCAGGTTAACTATAAAGAGGCTTCCTGTACAGGCAGGTAGTATGTCCCTTTAGGAGTGACACATGGTAATTATACCCTGTCGCCCAGCAGAACCACGTCAATCACTGAGGAAGGTGATCTTAGTAGACCCACCCCATTTATGACTACATACTTGTTTCTTGGTTTTCTATTTGAGATTCATCCTTTACATGGTGCAGAATTATTTTATTAATATTTCTTGTTTAAGTTCTTACCTATGACTGGCTTTCAGTCACTTCAGAGCTTTGTGTTTACCAGGCTTCAGTTGAACAGACTGGATAAGAATGACTATACTAACCCCTTGGGGACAAAGAGAAGCTGTCCCTGAGGAGAGTTCAGACATGGCCTGGAAGCCTGAGTGCTGCACACATGCACACTCATACACACACACACACCCCATGGCCCTCCCATCCCCAGCAGCACATGTGACAGCTTACTATCTCTATATGGGTAGACTCCATGGGCCTCCATGGGGCAGAGTTGCCAAAGCTGTTTGTTACTAAACTGGATCCTGACCAAAAATATTGACTTTCTGTTATGTAAGATAGCTGCAAGGAAAGATTTTTTTTTTCCCTTTTAATGCCATTAATTGGGGCAGAGGATGGGAAGGTTGTGACACAAAGGAACAAAACAGGTTTCAGATCTGACCGCCTAGGAAACACTGTAGGGACAATCTCAAGTTACAGAACAGCAGGAAAGAGAAGCAGTGTCCTGTACGTACAGTGTCAAACTGAAATAGTAAATCATAACAAGACCCTACTGTATAGCTCAGGGAACCGTACTCAGTGCTCTATGGTGACCTAAATGAGAAGGGAATGCAAGAAAGAGCAGATATATGTATACGTATTGCTGATTCACTTTGCTGTGTGGTAGAAACTAATACGACACTGTAAAGCAACTATATTAAATTTTTTTAAGAAATTAATAATTTGGGAGAATGGCATTGAAACATATATAATATCATATATGAAACGAATCACCAGTCCAGGTTCTATGCATGATACTAGATGCTTGGGGCTGGTGCACTGAGATGACCCAGAGGGATGGTACGGGGAGGGAGGTGGGAGGGGGGTTCAGGATGGGGAACACGTGTATACCTGTGGTGGATTCATGTTGATGTATGGCAAAACCAGTACAATATTGTAAAGTAGTTAACCTCTAATTAAAATAAATAAATTTATATTAAAAATAATAAATAAAAACAAAAAAAGAAATTAATATATCAAATAAAGAAGACTGAACAAAGTGCTCAATACTTACTCTTAGGGAGCCATTAAAAAACAAAATGGCTAAGGAAGTTAACTTGAAAATAAAAGGTACAGTGAAACATTCAACAGACATTTATTGAGTACCTAGTGTGTGCAAGACATTGTCTCAGGAAGGTGTTCAGAAGAGCAAACAATAGGCAAAGGGCTCTGCCTCACAGAGTTTATACTGTAGGGGAGAAAGATAGAAAATAACAAGCAAACAAATAGGCAAAAAATATATAGCAGTATGTATTATGCAGATAAGTCATGAAAGTTGAGATGCTGATGACTGACCGTTCTGCAGAGGTGACACTTAAGCTGTGAAGGACAAGAAGGCATCAGTCCTGTGGAGCCTGGGGGCAGTGAGTTTCCGGCCAGGCAAACAGGTAGGGTCTAGTTCTCAAGACAGAAAAGGGTTCAGCACAAGTACCTCCTCACCGTGGCTGAGGTAGAGCAAACAGGCTTGAGGGGGAGGGCGGGGAGTCTGAGCTGAGCAGGGGCAGGGACCAATTCATGAAAGACCTGTAAACCTGTATAAAGAACTGAATTTTCTTGGAAGAAAGATATTTGCAAACAAAGCAACCGACAAGGGATCAATCTCCAAAATACACCAACAGCTCATGTAGCTCTATGTCAAAAAAATAAACAATCCAATCAAAAAAATGGGTAGAAGACCTAAGTAGACATTTATTCAAAGGCATACAGATGGTCTAAAAGCACATGAGAATGCTCAACACCACTAATTATCAGGGAAACACAAATCAAAACTACAGTGAGTTATCACCTCACGCCACTCAGAATGACCATCATCATGTAGTCCACAAACAACAAATGCTGTCGAGAATGTGGAGAAAGGGGAAACCCCCTACACTGTTGGTTGGGAGTGTAAATCGGCCCAACCACTAGGGAGAACAGTATGGAGGTTCCTTAAAAACCTAAAATCAGAACTACCATATGACCCAGCAATCCCTATTGCTGGGCATCTCTCTGGAGAAAACCATAATCCAAAAAGATACATGCAGCCCAATGTTCATTGCAGCACTATTTGCGATAGCCAAGACATGGGAACAACCTAAATGTCCATCAGTAGAGGAATGGATAAAGATGTGATGCATATATACAATGGCATACTAATAAAAAGGCCATTAAAAAGATATAATGCCATTTTTATCAAAACGGATGGACCTACAGATTATCACAGTAAGTAAAGAAGTCAGACAAACGTATAATACCACTCGTACGTGGACTCTAATTTTAAAAAATGATACAAGTGAACTTATTTATGAAACAGAAACAGACTTACAGATATTGAAAATTTATGGTTACCAAAGGTGAAACATAGGGACGGATAAATCAGGAACTTGGGATGAACACATGCACACTACTATATATAAGATAAATAACTATTAAGGACCTACTGTATAGCACAGGGACCCTTACTCAGCATTCTGTGATAACCCATATGAGAAAATTATCTGAAAAACAATAAATATCTGTATATATATAACTGAGCAACCATACTCATAAAATTTATTAAAAAGAGACCCGAGTTTTTTCCGTGTGATAGGAAGCCATTAGAGAGTTACAAGCAGAGAAGTGCAATAGTAAGATGTGGTTTCTGCCTTGAAAATGTGACCCTGCTGCTCTGTGCAGAAAGAATGGTAGGGGTAAGAGTACAAAAGAAGGGGGCAGAGAGACCAGTAAGGAGACAATTGCAGTGTGGCACTTATGCCCTTAGATATTCCCGGGATAACCACTTGCTCACTGTTGGGATAACCAATGACAACTGATCATTTTGTGTGCGTCACTTCACATATCACATCTACATGTCTGCCAGGACATATAAGAGATCCTACTTTCTGGAAAATTACAGATCACACTGAAAAACAACAGAGCCACAGCCAAACAGTACTCTGCGCACATCTGGACTATAGATTTATGATGCTTTACTCATTCTGGCCCTTTTGACACCCTCGGTTTCCTGTTGACTTCCTACCATGCTTTTGTCAGTGATTATGCCAAAACCACATAGTTCTCAATCATCAATTCTCCCCTAGACCCATTTTTTGGGGGGTGGGGTGGGGTGGGTGGGTAGTGACTTACTTTCTCTACAAAGAGAAGTGAAACTCTTCAGCAGGAATTCCTTCTGTTAGTTTCACATTCTGATAGCCGGTGCCTAGTCTGTGTCTCCCTTCATCTCCAAAACTATGGTCCACTAGTGCTCAAGATCTACCTCACAATAAATTTACACCTCCTCAAAGATTCCCTTATTCTGGAGCACTTCTACTCTAGTCCCTTCTCTCTTCTCTTTTCAGCTTCTACAACTGCCTTGGCCTATCTTAGCAAGCAAACTTTCCCTCTGGGCTGCTACCCCACTGACAGTCTCTCCTTAATCTTCCCCATCCATTCATTGCTGTCTTCAACCTGTAAATAAAACCTCAAGGTCCTTTTCTAGCTGCCAGTGCCCATTCTCCTCTACTCCCATAATCTTCAAGAACTCTATGAATTCAGCCCTATCCTTCTTTTTGACAAATCCACTATCCCCTTCAACTTATTTATTGAATTCCCTATCTCAATTTTACTTTCTACTTCTGTGAATTATAATGTTTCTCCTTATTAAGTTTAATCATTCATTCTCTCATCATTTATTTGACTTTATAGATGACTCCTAGTTATGGTTGATTCTGTCTTATCCCATCACTGGCATTCTTTCTTCAAACTTTTACTACTGGTCCACCATCCCTTATGCAAAGCCCACTGGGGCCCAAAGTATTTAAAAAGTAAGAATCTTCAGATTTTGGAAAGGTAGCATGTGTGTGTACCATAATAGATTAATACTTCTGCAGCAAATATGTATAATAATTCACTGTAAATGGGATGCTGCTGTTAACTTGCTAAGTTATGTCTGACTCTTTGCAACCCCATGGACTGTAGTCCACCAGGCTCTGCTGTCCATGGAATTCTCCAGGCAAGAATACTGGATTGGGTTGCCATTTCCTTCTTCAGGGAATCTTCCTGACCCAGGGATTGAACCCAAGTCTCCTGCTTGGCAAGCAGATTCTTTACCACCGAGCTACTGGAGAAGTTGTAAATGGGATAATTAAAGATAATAAACTGCCTCATAAGAGTTTAGCTTAGATTTTTCTGCCAAATGAATTTTGATGTCAATTTACTAAAAAAAAAAAAAAAAAAAAAAGAGAGAGAGAGAGAGAGAGACAGAGACAGAGAAAGAGAAAAGAGAAAGCAAATTAAAACAACTGAAAATTTTCCATTCTCTGATGGTAGTCCAAATCTATTTCTCCATACTGTTTTATGATTCTGAAACTTTCTACCTGGTTTTCAAGTTACTACTTCAAAGATGACATTTTCTAAAAAACAAATCATTTTTCCTTGCAAGCAGTCTTCCTTTCTAAAGAATTTCATTTGTCACCAAGGAATACCATTTTTCTAACCTCCCAAACCTTAAAAACTTTCATTCCACCCACTTTTTCTCCTACATGCAACCCGTTATCAGATCTCTTGACTTCACCCATTCAACAGCCTCTAAGTTAATACAAGCCCATACTGGTTTTAAAGCCTCCTGGGTGGTTTCTGAGATTTCAGTCCCCATTTGTGTTCACAGGTTTCTACTTCCCTCAACCCTGCCATTCTATCACAGCAGGAATATCAATGCCTCTACTTCTGAAATATTACATTCATCAGGAATGCTTCTTTGCTCAAGACTTTACAACAATTTCTCTGTATTTAAAAATTGGATACCACCACATACTTATTCCTGAAAAAAAATTCTACTTCCCAAGTTTTCTTTCTGTACCATTCTCTAACCAAATACATTCTGCTTTGCTTAATATATCATCTCATATGTTCAACTATCACCTTGATTCTAATGCCTTTCCTAATTCTAAGACAGGACAGCACTGAGTCAAATGTAATTGATATACTCGATCTTATTTTTTATCTTAAATAAAATCAGTTTGTCATTTCTTTTAGGCTGGTTTTAGGGTAAGCTGTTGGTAATTTGTGGGACTGAATTAGTCAGTGTATTTCCAACAATTCCCTTTTCATTCCCTTCCATTTTTGTTGAAAGGAGAAACTCCCAAGGTACCTCATTAACAAGCACGAAATGAATAAATAAATAGCACATGTACCAAACATAAGGAACAAAGGATAAGCCACTGGCAAAATATTAGCATTAAAACTATGGGAGCACTAGGGACGTTTAATGAGCCTTGAATGAATGCTGAGTGCATCAGTATTTGAATCTCTTTCCTTATTTTGTATACTTTGACCTTTTCCTGCTTCTTTTCTTTCCTCCTGTAAGCTACCTGCTAATTCTGTCATTATTATTTATGCTGTGAAAATATGTGTTGTTCTATTTAGTACTTTAGATGACTGTCAATCAATATTTACTCACAAACTTCATAATATTTGCTCTTTCAAATATCATTTTTAAAAAAGATGAGGGTAGAGAAGACAACTCATTGCAGGATCAGCTAACACCACAGAAAGTCAGAATATCAATTTATTCAACTATCACCACCCCCACCCAACACACAATAACTCCAACCTGAATATCATTCTACGCAGTGACTTCATAAATGACCAGAAGGAAGTAATTAAGAATATCTTCACCAGATTTGTAGATAAAACTAGATATTCAAGGTTTCTATGCTCAGATAGATAAGAATGAATTTCAAAACAATTCATTAAATTTAAGAATGATTTTTTATGAACAAAAGAACATTTGGTAGGGACAAGCAGCTTACTCAGATTTAAAAACTAAATACAAGTTGTAATAGACAAGTTGGCTAAGCACAAACAGAACAGAAAAGACTTATATATGGGGAGGGCAGTGAACATATAAACAAGTCAGTGAGAGCAATGTAATTAAATTTCTCTTAAAAGGCAATATGATAAATTAATACAAATGTTACAGACATTAGAATTAGACGAACATTATCAGTAATCTAGTCCAGCTGTTTTCATGATTTTATCAACAGTAAAGCATTTTATTCAAAGGAAGTGATAGAGGGATTTAGTCATATAGAAAACAAACATATCAATAAGTCAGTATCTCTGAATGAAGACAAGGCATGAAGCTTGCAGGCCTGAGTTCCTCTCCCATCCAGCTTTCCATCGATCCCTTTCTTGCTGTTGTAGCCTCCAGGGCACCTCAGAGGATCCCAAGAGCTCTACAGAGCACTGTCTCATCCAATTCTCATTTCCTAATTTATAAATTAAAAGCTGATGCCCAGCAAGGATAAATAACTCACCCAAGATAACACAGTTGATCTAAAGCAGAGCTGAAATCAGAGCTCTTGTTTTGGGCTAATAATTCTGTATTTATAATTCACTTTTCCAGTTATTGCAATTATGGGTTTTGAGTGTCTTCTATACCACAGGCACAGCATCAGGTGTAAATAAAATGTGAGTGGGAGTAGCGTAGTGGAGAAGAGATATAATTTCTGAATAATAATATGAAGAAATCACTTGGGATATTATAAAACTCCATGAGAACATGAGAGACATCAGACAATACCAACTGAGAATTCAGGAAAATTTCACAAATGAGATAATATTTAACTTGAATTTTAAAGATGAATAGATACTGATCAGGCATAATTTTTTGTATTCACAGGTACTTACTAGATTACTTTAGCCAGTTTGGACTATTGCAGTTTTAAAATAACACAGAAAATCAAAGAGGTCTCTTTTTAAAAGGTATTTATCATTGTTATAAATTGTCATTTTGTAAAATAACTGAAAAAATTCAATATTTTGAATTAACATATACACTATGATGAAACTTCACTTAATTGGTAAACTCACAGAAGTTAATTATTAGAAGTATTTTGATAGTCTCTTTAGCTATTTTGGAAAAAGCTTATGAGAGAACCCAAGGGCAAAGTCCTCTGCACTGGTTTGAATATTATCACCAACGGACTTCCCTGGTCCGTTTATGCTCAGACTGTAAAGTGTATGCCTACAATGCAGGTGACCCGGGTTCAGTCCCTGGGTCAGGAAGATCCCCTGGAGAAGGAAATGGCAACCCACTCCAGTATTTTTGCCTGGAAAATCCCATGGACAGAGAAGCCTGGTAGGCTGCAGTCCATGGGGTTGCAGAGTTGTACACGACTGAGCGACTTCACTTTCTTTCTATTATCACCAACAGGGAGATGCTTTAAGTTGGGAGTTTACTATCAATGACAGATCAGTCTCTACTTCCCTCATTTTCTAAACTGGTCGATCTTCATTTTAAGATACTATTAAAACAAAATAAACTAGTAAAAAATTTCCACATTATTTGGGGTTCTTGTTCAGATTATCTTGATGTGTTAACAGCACATTCAAGTTTCTAAGACCTACATTCAAAGTCAGCAAGGGATTAGGTGAGATGGCGTACTGTTAACTGAGATGACCGAGGTTGCCTTGGAGCGATTCTCTTAGGTTACAATTATCATAATCACAGAGATCTCTCACAATCACATGTTACCCAAAGGCTCTAAGCATTTTAAGTTAGTGTTATCTTGTTGTCCTCCAGTCACAAGTTTTTGTTTTTCCCCATGTTCTTCTGAACATTTTTTCCATGTTGCTGGTTAAAAGTCATTAAAAATACCCCCTGGTAGCTGATAGTGAACCACTAATTAGCAAAGGACACAAATTGATACATTGTAAAATTTTGACCTCTCTATAGATGATGTTTGCCTAAAGCTTCCAAAAACCAAAGTCATTATGTACAATAGCAGAGAGATATCAAAGCTCTACTAAGAAGAAAAGACAGTAAAATCAATAATCATGGGACTAAGCACAGAATAATGAAAATATTAAGTCTCTTCTCTTCAGACTTGAATATAAGAAATGGCTAAGAGATCCATCTGACCAATATGGTCTGCAAAGTATTAAACTTCAAAAGTTTTATTCCATCTTCATTTGCCGATTTAGCATTCAGATATTTTTCAAAAGTTCGTGTGCATGTGTGTGTGCAACACACAGCATAAATATATGTATGTATATAGACACAAACACATATTTATACATTTAAATCTATTACCATTTCAATAGATTATGGGTTACACTCTAATCAGCATCTTGAGGAAAACAGCAGGTCAGAAGTACACATGGCTTGCTTTTCCTAAAGCACATTACAAAACTAGTCTGACATACACATTCTATACATTCCATTCCCGTAGCTTCAAAGTTTTCCTGGGCAAAACAAAGCAGATGTATAATATTACAGGTGGAGAAAAGGGGGATGAATAAGCAGCAAAGGCAAGCTCACACTGGCGGGTGCTGGCTACCCTACATGCTACAAAGTAGCACAGAAAATCTACTGAAAAAACACACTGGCTTTTACAAACAGAGACTGGGAATAGTGAGTGACCACTGGGTTTAAGACCTCGAGTCACCTCTCAGTTTTAAGACAGCATCTCCTGTCAAATTAGGTACACAAAAAGCAGTTCTGAGCAGTTGATCCAGACTCTTAAAACATTCCACTGCTCAAAACACCTTTATATGATTTAATATCTGATTCAATTACTAAATGCAAATAAGCTCAGTGCAAACGAAAGTGGTTTTGAGGAGAATGTGAAGCAGCATGGTTCTCTTACAGTGTAAGGAGTTCTAAAAAGCTTAAACCAGGGAGGACTGTCCCAGAGAACAGTGTGCAGCAGGAGCTACCCTCACTGGCATTGCCCTTCTGAGTAAAGCTTTAACTGACTGCAAAACAAAAAGAAATGTTTAACACTAAGAAAAAAGTATCTTAGTATATGAATAAATAGTGCTCGAGATACTTTCAAATATTTAAGATGAACATGGCATTAGCCTTGTGAAACAGTAACACATTCTCATTCACAATCATGTAACCCATGCTCAATTGTTGTTAAAGAGACATTGGACAAATCAATGATTCAGAAGGATTCCCTCAGCAAGGACTTACCTCAAGATCCCTGGCATAGTACCTGTTTCTAGAATTTTCATATCTATTCCGGGAGGCAGGGTATCTATTCCGAGGGTCCACACTCCTGCTGCGATTGTTGGCACACCCATCGTACCTGCCACAGCCACACCCACAGCAGGTTCGACCCCCCATCGAGGTTCTGGATTGGACCAGTCTTCAGAGTTTCCTCAGGACAGAAGTAGTAATTGCAGAAGAAGTGGGGTGTCTAGAGTTACATAAGCAACCAGATATGGTTCCAATTGGCCCAAATGTCATTGAGCATAGCCAGAGGGCTTTGTTCTTGACTAAAGATGGATCTCAATGAGGGATTTCTGATCAAAACAAATATTCTATGATTAGAATATTCAAAAGAAGATGAAGTCCTACATTTTCATCTCTACAGCCAAAATGATGTATGATCCTCTCCTGATGTCTTCAGGAAAACAAATGAGCATCACTGGCCAGCCACTCCTCTTTATTATGGGAATGATGTCACAAGAGCTTTAAGTTTCGCTTGCACTACATTAGCTGGTAGGAATTCAGTTTGAAATTTAAGGATGCCAAGAGAACAATAACCGTAATTACTACTTACAGAGAGCTCTGTATATGCCCTAGGCTTTACAATCATTAACGATTTCCTTACAAGACAGGCATGCTGGTAAGGATGACTATCAGCCAAGGATTCCTGACAGAACTAGAAATAGAATCCAGAAGGACTTTAAATGTTCAGTCCTTGGTAGTTTGAATCTAAGACTGTTGTAAATATTTTAAATTGTAAGTTCAAGAAATTCATTTGAACAAAGGGACTGAAAGACATGCAGGAGTAGAATTGGAGTGAATGAGAGGGAAAAACATCTCAGCGACTCTTCTGAGACTGTCATTTAAGTCCACTGCATGAATGACCAGAAAGTATAATTTCAGAAGCCCCACTCATGGTCCCATCTCCTCTGATACTCATTCTCTAGTAAGAGCTGGGAAGCATTTTGGTTTCTCACAACTTAACAGTTTCTCCTACACAGAACTCTCAACCCTAAAAACAAACAGCAAATTTAAACCCTAATTGGATAACCAAACACTAAATTATTTTTTTAAAAGAATGCAAAAGGTTAAAATGTTCCCTGTAAAAACAATTTTTATCCATTTTGAATATCAATGATTATCACTTTGTCACAGTATCATAAGCAAGATAAACCCAACACATAAATGAGCAGAAGAACATGAAATGAGCAGAAAACATGAAAAGATAATTCACTGAAGAAATGCAAATGGCCAATAAATGTAAAAACAAAAGTTTGACCTCTTTGTTAACTGAAGAACTACAAGTATAAACAATGAGATATCAACAGAACAGCAAAATGAAAAAGATCAATTACATTACATCAATTACATTTATAAAGTGGTAGAAAAATAGGCACATTCATTCACTTTGGCTGGGAGCTTAGGCTGATAAAACCTTTTATGGATCATTTGACAATATCTATAACATCTAAAAATAAGTGTGCTTTTGATTTAGTAATTTCACTTCTAGAGAATTTATCCCATAGAAATATTGATCAAAAAACCCCATAGAGATGGAAATATGTAAAAAAAATTTTTTTAAGTGCAGATAACTTTAGTGTTCATAAATATTGGTTAACTAGAGAATAGTAGAGTCATTGTAATAGACATATGGAATACTACCTTATTCCATACTACATATGGAATACTAACCGTTCAAAAGAGGCAAATGCATAGATACTGATTTGAAAAGGTGATCACAAAGACTGCTTAGTAAAAAGAAATGAATTAGAGAATTGCATGCAGTATAGCTATGACAAACCTAGAGAGCATATTAAAAAGCAGAGACATTAGTTTGCCGAAAAAGGTCCATCTAGTCAAAGCTATGGTTTTTCCGGTAGTCATGTATGAATGTGAGAGTTGGACTATAAAGAAAGCTGAGCACAGACAAATTGATGCTTTGAACTATGGTGCTGGAGAAGACTCTTGAGAGTCCCTTGGACTGCAAGGAGATCCAACCAGTCAAACCTAAAGGAAATCAACCCTGAATAGTCATTGGAAGCACTGATGCTGAAACTGAAGCTCCAATACTTTGGCCACCTGATGTGTAGAACTGACTCACTGGAGAAGACTCTGATGAGGGGAAAGATTGAAGGCAGGAAGAGAAGGGGAGGACAGAGGATGAGATGGTTGGATGGCATCACCAATTCAATGGACATGAGTTTGAGCAAGCTCTGGGAGATGGTGAAGGAAAGGGAAGCCTGGCGTGCTGCAGTCCATGGGGTCACAGAGTCTGACACTACTGAATGACTGAACAACAACAATGCAGTATATGATCCCTTCTGGTGGAAAAAGCATGAATAAACTAACTCTATTTCTATAAATGCATAACAAAAAGCTTTGAGAGGATATATACCAAACTAGCTACTTTCAAGTGTGATGGGAGAATTTGTCTTTATTTTGTATGTTTCATACTCTTTGATATTTTTTGCAATAAACAAATATTGAGAAGAAAAATGATGAATATATTACCAAGCTTTAAAACAAAACAAAACAAAACAAAACCTGACTAGAGACAAAGCTTTATAGGTTACAGGGAAATGGACTGGCTAATATATACTAATATGTTTATTTATACGTATGTAAATAAACAGCACCCATAGTTATTACCGCAAAGGAAGACAACACATGTACGTGGTGTATAAAAACAACAACAAATCACTCATTGATTTCCTG
Organism: Oryx dammah; assembly: GCF_014754425.2. NCBI lineage: Eukaryota > Metazoa > Chordata > Mammalia > Artiodactyla > Bovidae > Oryx > Oryx dammah. The sequence goes on from NW_024070188.1 coordinate 30,978,367, forward strand.
TTACCTCCTCGTGACTATGATGCATTTAAATGTACAGTATCATAAATAGCTATATACAGGCTTGATTTTCCCAGAGCTAGCTATACACAGGCAATCAGTCTTTTTCTTGTAAGATCAGATATTTAGGTTTTAAGAGAAAAAGAACTGGTATACCATGTCCTGCTTTTGTATTACTATTCTTAGGATACTAAAGCAACATTCTCCAGCCTACAGAAGACCCAACATGTGAAATTTCTTATGCAGAAAAGGCAGCTCTTGCTACATCCAGTAATACCAAGCTTTTTCAGACAAAAAATGTTCCCTGTGCCACCATGATCCACTTTGATCTTTGCAACCCCACAGCCTAAGTGCTGGAGAAGGAAGGTGGAGTCATGCTCTGGAAACAGTCACATTGCCTTTCTGCTGCTCACACGTGGCTTGCCTACGTATATATACACATTCAGTGGACTTAAAACTCTACCTTTGAAAGCATAAATAAAAATTCAACCAAACTAGAGCTGAAATGCTGCACATTTGCAACAGCATTGTTTTCTACTACCTTTTATTACGAACCGACGGTATTTCATTCATGCAAAATTTATAGATAATGTTCCAGCCATACAGATGCAGTCTGACCCTGAGGGCCTCCTAGTCTGATAAGGAAAGAGACTTGAAAATCAATATGGTAAGTGCCTAGTTCGTGATACATCCATGGTAAATGAACATGTTTTCCAGGGCAGGGATCACAAAGAAAGAAGTGTTTGAGCAGAATCTTAAAGGATGAGTAGAATTTTGCAAGTAGACAAGTGAAAAGACTTTCTAGGCATGGGAAAGATTATAGGCAAAGGTAGTAGAATGGTGCAATAAGAAACTTAGAACAACCTGACATCCCCTTGGACAATGCAATCAGGACTGGTACTGTTTACAGCAAATCAGAGAAACATAAAAAAATCACACATGCATTCCTAAACCGTTTCAATGTACCATTAATCACATATTTTGAAGTTTGAACCATTTGAAAGTATTGCCTATTTTTTGAAGATGAAGGGATGAATAGGTATGACCTTTAATCAAAATTTAACTTAAATCATATCTATTCATTTCTCCATCATCAAAAAATTTTGAATAGGCAATACTTTCAAATGGTTCAAAATTCAAAATATGAGAAATAACACAGTAGGATGTTTCCCTCCCACCTGCATCCCATCTGTTCTTTCCCCCTACCTCTATCACTATTACTAGTGATAAGTAATTATCACTAATTTTTCATGTATCCTTTCATAATTCCTTAATGCATCTACAAAGATATGTGTATATTCCAATTCCCCTTTTACACAAAATGTAACATACTGTACACATCGCTCTCTATGTTGAATTTTTTTTTGCTACCAGTGTGTGTGTGTGTGTGTGCATGTGTGTGTGCATGTGTGTGCATTTGTGTGTGTGTGTGTATTTTTGACCACATGGCATGCAGTATCTTAGTTCCCCAACCAGGGATCAAACCTGTACCCCTGCATTGGATGTGTTGAGTCTTAACCATTGGACCTCCAGGGAAGTCCTTCCTAACAGTATATTTAGCCTTTTAGAATAGTGCTTATAGAGCACAGAAAGAATCCTGCCATGCATCCAGTATGGACAGAGTCCCAGGGTGGGGTGGGTAAAATGATATCAAGATCTGATAGACGATATAAGCAGAGATCTGGGACAGGGTAGTTCTAAGGCCCAGCAATCTCTGATCACACATGCAGGTAAGATGAAGTGCCACCAGGAGTGTCAAATGTAGTTCTGGAAGGGATAGATGACACTCATAAGTCCTTCAAGGAAGTCACTATTGGGAAGGACTTAACTTAGTAAGTAAATACCTCATTCTCAGGATTAGCATTAGGGAGTTGGAACTCAGGATTTCAAAGGTCTTACTTCTTGCAGGATAACTTCAGAAGGGCTCTGGGTGGGATTAGTAACCTGGGTGATCTAAGACAAAGTGTAGGAACCAAGTGACCAATGTTAGTACACTGTGTCCTAGGCCAGCCCAATAGTGGAGAAGACCCAACACTGGGCACCAGGTGATTGGGCTGGGTGGACAAGTCTGAGGCCTCTTAAAGTGGGAAAGTGAAAGTTGTTCAGTTGTGTCCAACTCTTTGCAAACCCATGGACTATACAGTCCATGGAATTCTCCAGGCCAGAATACTGGAGTGGGTAGCCTTTCCCTTCTCCAGGGGATCTTCCCAACCCAGGGATCGAATCCAGGTCTCCCACATTGCAGGTGGATTCTTTTCCAGCTGAGCTACAAGGGTAGTCCAAAAACACTGGAGTGGGTAGCTTATCTCTTCTCCAGTGGATCTTCCTGACCCAGGAATCGAACCAGAGTCTCCTCCATTGTGGGAGGCTTCATAAGTAATTCATATTTTGAACTTGGTCCAGCCTAAGAAATGAGTTAAATCTGGGGATTGGCCATCCAGAGGAAAATTGGTTGGCCACGTAGAACAGCTAGGGAGAGAGAGAAAAGGGGGAAATGAGGGGGTTGGGAAGAGAAATGAGACCTTGCCTCTCAGTGTGGTCAGCTACCTGAGGAACATGGTAAATGAACATGTTAGGAAATATTCTGTCCTCTTTACTACCTGAACAAATGCTTGTTGAACTGAATTGTTATCCGTATTGACTAAACTAGAATAACCAGGGTGGAAGCTGGAAAACACTCCACCTTGACAATTATAAGATTAATTGGGTGATGAAAAAGCTGTCAAAAGTGATGGTGGTAGAAACACCTTTGAGGTACTTGAGACTAAATCAGATATGTTTTGGATGACTTGGGAGCATCCCAATCGCAAGAGTGAGATGAAAGATTCACAGATGTCTCCTGAATGATGGCTCAGAGAAGCATAGACAAGAATCAAAATCTGTACATGTGACTACTAGAGGAGCAGCCCTGATTTGGCAAAATTCCTTCTGTTCTATAGATTATAGTTACTTTGGTTTGGGGGTGCAGGGCTTATTTTTTCTTTTAAAAAGTACGTACACATACACTATACACATGCATACACACAGGCAATGGGAAATAGAGACTTTATCCAAGTTCAGAATAAAATATCCAAATGGTTAAAAAAAGAAAAAGCTTTTCCCCCTTAATCAAACAATTGCTGTACCTGTTTATTCCCTTTAACTTGCTTAAGTTTGGCTCCAGAATGATTGAAAATGTGACAGTTTCACTTATCATCACTATTGTTAGAGAAATTTTCTAGATCAAAGAAAGTGATTAGAATTGAAGGAAAATTAAGAGATTTTCCTACTAGAGATCACTGAAATTCTCATTAAGGTAATTACCCTTTTTGATGATGCTAATTTTAATTAATGATACATTGGTTGGTATTCTTATTCTTTTTTTTAAGAAATGCTTTAATTAATAAAGAGTCTACTATATCCTTCTACTTCTCTGTGTATTCATTCTATTAATTTTTGAGAGTTTGAAATTGAAACTCCACCTAAAATCTTAATTCATCTACTTTAAAAAATAATTGTAATTATACAGTGGCATTATATGTAACCATTATATGTAATATGTTCTAAGTCTTTTGTACATATGTTATATTTCATAATTTAAAAAGTAAAAATAAAAGGTATTCTTTCACATCCCAGAAATATCCTTATGTAGTAGAATTAAGACATTTTCATTTACAAATGAACTAAGTAGTAAATATAAGAAGTATACAAATACAGCAAAAATATATATTAATGTACAAGGTTAATCCTTTCTTACATACAAAGAAAGAATTATTCATTATGATTATCATAGATGATATATGTTTTCACTTAATGATACCACTTTCTTATGCTTTTCTCTCATATGAAAAGTCTATTACAAATATAAATATTTAACATAAATATCTTCTACACTAAAGCTGACTAAAGGTTTTATGTAGCTGTTTAAAGGAAAAACTTGTTTTGTGTAAATAAATAAGATCCTTGGTGATTTTTCTCATATAAGATTTAAATTCTAGTAATATTCTGCTTTGATTTGTGGTTGTGCTCTTTTACCTAGGAAGTGGCAACCCACTGCAGTATTCTTGCCTGGAAAATTCCATGGACAGAGATGCCTGGTGGGCTACATTCCATGGGGTTGCAAAGAGTCGGACATGACTGAGGACCCACAAGCTCTTTTCCCTAGCTGATGTATATACTCGTTTGAGAGGCAATATTATCTTAGTATTTAAAAATCCGTTTCCATTTATACAAGCAGGTAGAACAAATGTCTTCTTTTAATTAAAGGATTCAATACAATATTGTCAGCTCTAAAGAATATCTAAGGAATTTTAACAACATGTTAAATAAGTAAACAAACACAATAACATAGAGTGTGCGGAACATATAAAGAGAATGAATAAATCTTAATTGTTTGGGGGAAGACACTTGGCTTAACTTCAGTGCAAATATAAACTGAAACATTTATATATAGAAAATTATAAAACACTGGTGAAAGAAATCAAAGAGGACACTAATAGATGGAGAAATATGCCGTGTTCATGGATCGAAAAAAATCAATATAGTGAAAATGAGTATACTACCTAAAGCAATCTATAGATTCAATGCAATCCCTATCAAGCTATCAACAGTAGTTTTCACAGAGCTAGAACAAATAATTTCACAATTTGTATGGAAATACAAAAAACCTTGAATAGCCAAAGCAATCTTGAGAAAGAAGAGTGGACCTGGAGGACTCAACCTGCCTGACTTCAGGCTCTACTACAAAGCCACAGTCATCAAGACAGTATGGTACTGGCACAAAGACAGAAATACAGATCAATGGAACAAAATAGAAAGCCCAGAGATAAACCCAAGCACCTATGGACACCTTATCTTTGACAAAGGAGGCAAGAATATACAATGGAGAAAAGACAATCTCTTTAACAAGTGGTGCTGGGGAAACTGGACAACCACTTGTAAAAGAATGAAACTAGAACACTTTCTAATACCATACACAAAAGTAAACTCAAAATGGATTAAAGATCTAAATGTAAGACCAGAAACTATAAAACTCCTAGAGGAGAACATAGGCAAAACACTTTCTGACATACATCACAGCAGGATCCTCTATGACCCACCTTCCAGAATATTGGAAATAAAAGCAAAAATAAACAAATGGGACCTAATTAAAATAAAAGCTGCTGCACAACAAAGGAAACTATAAGCAAGGTGAAAAGACAGCCTTCAGAATGAGAGAAAATAATAGCAAATGAAGCAACTGACAAACAATCCCCAAAATATACAAGCAACTCCTGCAGCTCAATTCCAGAAAAATAAACAACCCAATCAAAAAATGGGCCAAAGAACTAAACAGACATCTCCCCAAAGAAGACATACAGATGGCTAACAAACACATGAAAAGATGCTCAACATCAGTCATTATCAGAGAAATGCAAATCAAAACCACAATGAGGTACCATTTCACGCCAGTCAGAATGGCTGCTATCCACGTCTACAAGCAATACATGCTGGAGAGGGTGTGGAGAAAAGGGAACGTTCTTACACTGTTGGTGGGAATGCAAACTAGTACAGCCACTATGGAAAACAGTGTGGAGACTCCCTAAAAAACTGGAAATAGAACTGCCTTATGACGCAGCAATCCCACTACTGGGCATACACACTGAGGAAACCAGAATTGAAAGAGACATATGTACCCCAGTGTTCATCACAACACTGTTTATAATAGCCAGGACATGGAAGCAACCTAGCTGTCCACCAGCAGATGAATGGATAAGAAAGCTGTGGTACATATACACAATGGAATATTACTCAGCCATTAAAAAGAATACACTGGAATCAGTTCTAATGAGGTGGATGAAACTGGAGCCTATTATACAGAGTGAAGTAAGCCAAAAAGAAAAACACCAATACAGTATACTAATGCATATATATGGAATTTAGAAAGATGGTAACAATAACCCTGTATGCGAGACAGTAAAAGAAACACAGATGTATAAAACAGTTTTTGGACTCTGAGGGAGAGGGAGAGGGTGGGATGATTTGGGAGAATGGCATTGAAACATGTATAATATCACATATGAAATGAATCACCAGTCCAAGTTTGATGCATGATACAGGATGCTTGGGGCTGGTGCACTGGGATGACCCAGAGGGATGGTACAGGGAGGGAGGTGGGAGGGGGGTTCAGGATGGGGAACACGTGTATACCCGTGGCGGATTCATGTTGATGTATGGCAAAACCAATACAATATTGTAAAGTAATTAGCCTCCAATTAAAATAAATAAATTTATGTTAAAAAATAATTCCAATCCAAAAAAAAAAAAAAAAAAACACACACACCTGAAACATTTGTCTGAATAAACAGATATAACTTAGAGAGCTAGATCAACTCTGGGATCTTAAGAAGAACTGATGGCCTTCTGCCTGGGAAAGATACCAAGGGTGATGCTGATACAATTGCCTAGTAAATCTGCTGAATCCTGTAGGAAATGCCCAGGCTCGTTGCAGAGAGTAGACTAAGAAGAATCCTTTGAAAGGTATGGGAGGCACCCTGGCACTTACAGTAGGTATGAATTACCCAGAATCTATGTGGAGCTAATTTCTGTTTCTCAGTAATACTGGTCAGACTGGTGGTATGGAGCTGTCCTACACTTCTGAAAATGGTCTAGTTACACATCTCAGCTATGATCTCAAGAGACATAAAATTGAGAACACCATCAGTAGGCAAGAGAGCACTATGCCTCTTCTTTTCTTCCAGTCCTTATAGAATACACAGATGAGAAAGATACAGAGTCAGACCCATGAGGGATGATGGAGGGGGAGAGAGAGGGAGAAGGAGAGACAACCAGCAGATCCAGAAGTGGACCTGGAAGCCTGTTCTTCCTGGTGTGGGCATTTGACCATCGCTGAGCAGGATGGTGTGGTGCAGTGCCTGGCTGATCCCATTTCAGGCGACACGTGGAGACACTGTAGCCAGAACAACACTTTGCCTATGCTCTCCCTTCTTCAAGTTCCTGCCTGTCTTCTATCTGCCCTGGCTCCCTTCCTACACTGGGTGCCCAATTCATCCATTTCTGGTCCCTGGCATCTGCCTTTCCCGGGTGTTCTGCCTGGCCTCCTCCTCCCTGCCAGCCCTCCTTGACTGCATCCTGGGACAGCAAGCAAGTGTCGAGAGAGCATGTCTAGACAGAGTGAGAGTATCGTGAAGAAGACACGGCTACTGTTGAACTGTAGACCAAGGGAGGAAGTACCACAGACCCTTCACAGTCATCCCTCTCTCAGGGAAGTTACTTTTGGCCCAACTTTACGTGCTGCCACCAACTGTTTCCTGGACTTCAGTAAATATCATGAGATACTTAATGACATGACACTTGCAGAATTATAATTATTAAGGGACAAATATAGAAAACAACTCAAAACTCATGGCCAGTGACTGGATTTATCAGGTTTTGTTTCCAGTTACAAACTGTTTCTTATAAAGAAGAACAAAATGTAAAACCAATTTGAAAGTACATATAAATTATAGTAAGCCAGGTTACTTAATTTTTTAAAGTTAAATTTGATTTTTTCATTTCACCACTTTATAAAACTTAATTTTATACTTCTGGTACTCATTGATAAATTATGCTATTTTGTGTTAGAAAGTATTTTCTGTGAATTTCTCTACCCACTTTTATTGTCTAATAAACTGTAAAATATGAGCTTATGATATCATCATGTCTTTTTTTCTTACAGCTTTCTTACAGCTTATCACCAAGGATATTTTTAAAATTTTTTCATTGTGGTAAAATACACATACATACAATTTACTATCTTAACCATTTTAAATATACAGCTCAGCAGTCCTAAATACATTTAATCCTAAATACATCAGTAGTCCTAAATACATTCACAGTGTTGTATATCCAATCTCCAAATTTTTCATCTTGCACTAAGTAACTGTTTCACTTTTAATATACAACATTACTAAAACTCCTCTGGGGAGGGGATTTCTTTCATGACGAACTATCTTTTATTGCTAACCCTCAGTGATCTTCTAAGAAGTTGTAACAAGAACTGTATTATACAGCCTTCAAAGTCTGGCAGCTAAACCAGCTCTCATACTGTGAGTCAAGACTTTATTTTATCTTGCTGCTTGCAGGCAAGTGCACAAGCCATGTCCTTTCATGGGTAAAAGAATGCAGTTAATAAGAATATACTTTTATCTCCCACCTGGGGGAAAACTTTTAAAGCAATATAGTTAAGTTAGAACTTTCTATGCAAATATCTAGATATTAAAATGTAACTACTGATAGAATGGTAACAACTCTAAATGCCTTACAGTAGGAAGGAAATGTAAGTAAATAAAATGCTTTTTATGGAAAAGAATCACTGTTTCCAAATATTGATGTCATTTTACTTTGTATATCTTTGAGTTAAAGGTATATAAAGGGGAAAAGGCAGCAAAAGGCACCCATGACAACCAGGCAGAACTTCTGAAGGCAGCAAAGAGCAAAGATTCAAACTCATCCTTTGATCCTGATTTATTATCATGGTGCTTTGATATGTAATGATCTTTTAACCATCTACGATGTTTTTAACTATGTTTTTCAACCAGACAGGTGTTATTTTACACTGCTTTAATTCAGTAAAGTGTTTAGTCCTAGGAGTCAAATATTGGAAATGAAGCATTACCTTTTTAAAGATTCCAGACTCTGTAGGTAAAGCACCAGGCATCTCACAGGTGGTGTGAAAGAACTGGGACTCCCCGCAGTACAGTGTAAATTCTTCATACTCTCCAGCCACATGTGCTCCGTCCACTACCTCCAAAGACCTGTAAAGAGTGGAAACAACTTCTCAAGAACGCTAAAAACACAAGAGGCTAAAGGCACACTTCCCTCTGTATATTTCCAATCAGTCAAAATAATGAATCATTCTTCAAAACCTATAAAGAATTGTAGATAACTTGGTATTCTCATAGCACATTTATAAATAAACTTTGATGACTTCCCTATGTGGCTAACAGAATTCTTTTAAATCCTGTGCAGAAAACAAATTGGAGACAGACAGTAAGTAAGTAAATTGTGAGATGGCTAGACAGATTTTGATATGAAAGCAATACATATTCATTTTATATTTGCTTGGTTGCTCTGCTGTCATTGCTCTTAAGGAAAAAAGAAAAAGCATTTGTATGTTTTTTGAACTCTGGAAATAAAGTGAAAACGGATTCCTCCCAGTTAGGGGAAGAATCTAGGCTATGCCAGGCAAAGGAATCTGTTCTCAGGGTTATCGTATTTATTAGATTTAAAAGGAATGGAAACCAATAAAGGCAGTGTTTTAGCAGACACTGATGGTTGCCTAACCTCAAACCATTTCCTTTATCCAAACCCAAAGCCTAACTGTCACACCTCCAACATACATTTTCTTTGCTAACAACCCTGATTTGTTCAGATAGCTATTTTCCATGTGCTTCAGAGGAAGTTGCTTCCTGCCCTGGTAATCAATCATGATTGGTCTAATCCTGGAATCCCCTCACCAGTAACTGACTAAGACATAAGCCCACATCTATCTCTCTAGCTGATATCATCACATTGATTTAGGTCTCCCTGATCCTTAAAGTCTTTGTATTTACTTAAGTAGTCGCTCAGTCATGTCTGACTCTATGAGACCCCATGGACTGTAGCCTACCAGGCTCCTCCGTTCATGCGATTTTCCAGTGTTTGTACTTCACCTTATATCTGATGCAATTCTGGCCACTAGATGTGAGGGACATCTGTTGAAGAAATCATGAAAAGGTCTTTCTCTTAAAAGACAGTTTACAGAAAGTAATAGTCCTTCCCTGCAGGCCAGTATCATGCCTGTATGTGATGAATGTGACAGCCATCCTGGGATCAGGAGTGGCATTAGCCTTTGGAGAAGAGATGGAGAAGAAAGTAGGGCAGAAATGTGAGAGCAATTTGCATCTTCAAGTACTTTGCTGAGTAGCTGAATTAACCAATCCTAGACCTACATGGAAAATCCCATGGACGGAGGAGCCTGGTGGGCTGCAGTCCATGGGGTCGCTGAGAGTCGGACATGACTGAGCGACTTCACTTTCACGCATTAGAGAAGGAAATGGCAACCCACTCCAGTGTTCTTGCCTGGAGAATCCCAGGGATGGGGGAGCCTCGTGGGCTGCCGTCTATGGGGTTGGACATGACTGAAGCAACTTAGCAGCAGCAGCAGCAGCAGCAGACCTGCCCTAGCTCTGAAGTTCTTATTACGTTGCATATAAATGTCCCATTCTTTAAGCCTTTTTGAGTCGAATGTTCTCTGTTACCTGCAGTTGAGCATCGTAACTGATACAAGGGTTGATGTATTTCTTAAGCATATACTTAAGACTGAGAAGACACTGGACCAGGAGAAGGAGGCTCATGAAGATAACTAAAAATTAAAGTCTTTAATATTTCACAGAAGAAATAAAAGCCTATGAGGAATTTCTATCAATACAATGAACCAAGGATAAAAAGCAGGGCAAAGCACTAACACTTTAAGAGATGAGGAGGCATAAATCAATGGGGTAATGTCAACAAGGAAGACATGTATGGGAGTGATTATAAGAAATCCATCTTGTACCTCTTTGTTTTGGAAAACATTATTCTTTGTGTTACAGAAAATGTGAAGGTATTTCAACAGCAACAATTTCTTTTTGTCTTCCCTCCCAATTTTGTTTAAAAGTAATTTTTGTACAGAGTAAATACAATTCAATCAATATTGAAGGGAACTGAAATAAAAAGTAATTTCTTTAGCCCAATTATATTTCTCTGCATAAGTAACCACTCTGAACAGTTTCTTTTCTGCAACGTTCATGCCATATATAAGGACTTAAAAATTTCTACCCTCTGAAAGTGTTGAAGTTCACCTTAGAGGAAAATCTCTCCTTAGGAATTATAGATGGCATTTATAAAGGGATAGAAAAATACACCTAGCTTCAAAGAATTACATAACATTTGAAAAGTATCTTATGATTGAGAAGGTGTTAAAGACTTACCACAGATGTATGTTTGTATCACGATTTATTTTTATTAACTGGACACTGACCCTAAATCACAGCCCTTGTGCTGCTTCTACTCACAAATAAGCCAAGAAGAGCAGCAAGCAAGTGAAGACCACTAGGACTGTAGCAAACAAAATCAAATCTAACGCCATACTGGATCTGTTTGTTTTACTTTAACTTTTGTGTTCTATTGTCTTTGTTCTCAGCTGTGTCCGACTCTTCATGACACTGTGGACTGTAGCCTGCCACGCTCCTCTGTCCATGCTATTTTCCATGCAAGAATACTAGAATGGGTTGCCATTTCCTTCTCTATTGTTTTTGCTACAGTTAATCACTAAAAGGAGATTGCCTATAGCTTCAAGTATATGTGATGGTCCATATCTTGGAATCCTGCCCCCTAAGCCTGACCTGTACCCTCATTTAGCTCACAGGAAACATCCTCACCAAGGCCCACCTATAAATGACTGCCAGAATAAAGCAATTAACACATCTCTTCCAGAGTCTGGTTGGAACCAGGAAATATTTGCAACAACTATTACCTTTTTAAACTTTACCTCCTCACCCCCTACTCTTTGTTTTATAAAAGAAACTAGCATCCAAACCCAGGCAAGATGGCTCTCTGGGACACAGACAGCTTCTCTGCCTGCTGGCTTTCCAAATAAAGTCGCTATTTCTGCCCCAACAACTGGTGAGTCAATTTATTGGCCTGTTTGTTGTGCAAGGAGTAGTATGAGTTCGGACTTGGTAACAAGACTTGAAACTGGATTCCAACCACTGAAGTTTTATGAATTGTAAAAGTAAAAAGAAAAGTATAGACAGTCTACCACTTTTAAGATTTTTTCTTTTTGAAGAGAAAAATATGTGCCCATTGAATGAATCTAGAGATGAAGTGATAAACTTGAACTACATATGCTTCCTAAGCTGTGTATTGTTGGAGGTAGGCAGAGAGCCAAAATGGAGTTCTCTCTTCCTGCTAGATACTTTTGTATTGTGTGATTAAAAGCTAGCAAGGGTGCTCTTTTTATGTATTTTTCTTGTAATCCAACTCCTGCCTATAGTATAGGATTCCTTTGCCTGCAAATAATAGCAATTCCAACTCACAGAAGCCTGCTGCTGCTGCTAAATCACTTCAGTCATGTCTGACTCTGTGCGACCCCATAGATGGCAGCCCACCAGGCTCTGCCACCCTGGGGATCCTCCAGGAAAGAACACTGGAGTGGGTTGCCATTTCCTTCTCCAATGCGTCAAAGTGAAAAGTGAAAGTGAAGTCGCTCAGTCATGCCTGACTCTTAGCAACCCCATGGACTGCAGCCTACCAGGCTCCTCCATCCATGGGATTTTCCAGGCAAGAGTACTAGAGTTGGGTGCCATTGCCTTCTCCCACAGAAGCCTAATCAAAGACAAATATAAATCACTGAATATAAAGCGAGAGAGGTGGACTGAGTTCATTTAATCAGTTTATGCCATTGCTGCTGAACTGAGTGGCTGCTACAGTTCTGGTCATCATGTATAGATACATGATAATTCCAGGTGATGAAAAGACTATCTCTTCCTGCATCTCTCTCTCAGAAGTAAGGAAGTCTTCTCTAGAAACCACCTAGCAGACTTCTGTGCATATCTCATGTCTACAGCAAAACCACTGGGGGACCTACCCCCAGAGGCTGGGGCCAGAGGGACATCACGGTGCACAGGGTGGGCACCGGAACAAGCTGCGCTCTATTAGGAAAGGGGCAGGGGAGGGAGTGGATACAGATGTTTGTGTGTGTCACTCCACCTCCCTGTCTAATATGTCCCCCACACTTGGAACACTGTTGGTAGATATAGAGTTGAGATATGTTCGTGGTTGAATTTGAATTACCAACGCAGAAACATTCATGATTCTGGCCTCACTGCATGTTAAACCCAGGCAGTCTGCTTGCTCTCCTGGCTTGGGGATAAACTAACAAGACTTAGCCTGGTCTCCAAGGGTCAATCTGTATGCTTGGGGTCATGATCTCAGAAGGCAGATTTAGTTTCTCCGTGGCCTAAGGAAAGGGATGACCCTCATATGTGGACCAGGCAAGGTCCTTGCTTCACTCATAATTCCCAAGCCATTAACTGCAGAGAGCTGTGCTACAGCAAGTAACTTCTGACCTCCCTTGGAGGGGAGGGGGATGAGGTGTTGGCTGAATTTCTTTTCCTCTAAACCAAGATCCAAGCATGGCTGCTGACAACGTGGTAACAGGCATCATTAATTCGAAGTTGACTCCAGGACTCAGTTGGGAGGTAAATAAAGGCCACAGGGTGTGTGGGCTCAGAGGGTTTTGCAAGCCAAGTTCCGTTTTAGGAGCTTCTCGCCCCAGACACATTTTCTAGTTCCTCTCTAGTGTCAGGCACAGAATTTCTACTCCCAGCAAACGTATTACACAAGTTTGTTTCCTGAAACGCAACCTTCACAAAACATCACACAGACATAAAATACCTAGAATCGTGCTGAAGGGGGCCCTGGGCCCTACAGTAATTTAAATAATATCTAGCTCTCATTGTTTCAGCAACTATTTTTATATCTCCTTTCATGTATCACACAAAGTAAAGGTAAGGAAACCCACTCCAAACCCTCAGGACATTAAGATATAGTAGACATAGGAGCTCATCATGTGGACAAAATATTTCAATCGTGAATAACAGTTACAGACAAAGCTAGACATAGATAAGTCCTCCTTGTTGTTGTTGTTCAGTCATTAAGTCATGTCCGACTCTTTGTCACCCCATGAACTGCAGCATGCCAGGCTTCCTGGTCCTTCACTATCTCTGGGAGTTTGCTCAAACTCATGTCCATTGAGTCAGTGATGCCCTCCAACCTCATCCTCTGTTGCCCCTTCCTTCTCTTGCCCTCAAACTTTCCCAGCATCAGGGTCTTTTCAAATGAGTTGGCTCAAGTTTCCCTAGCTTAAAAGGAGATCTTAACAAGTGTTTGCAACCAGAAAGACCAATTGAAAAGTTCATTTTTCTTTTCCAAAGGATATATTTTCAGTTTAACTCCTGCTGAGTAGGCTGCAAGTGGTTGTAAGAAAGGCTAAGTATGGCCCCCTGGTGAGAAATCTAAGATTTATAAATGGAAATAGAGCTTCATTTCTGAATAATCACTACTGGTCTCTGATTAAGCACATTATTTCTGGGGTAAAAAAAAAAAAAAAACAAAATAAAATCCCCCTCCCCACCCCAAATTGCCATACTAGTCTGGAGTTTTATCAGTGGAAAATCTAACTGGCTAATTTGCAATCTTTCTTTTTCTTAGTACAGGTATTATCCTGCCAGAGTGAAGGGAGTTTCTGTGTTAAGTACTTTATTTTACTCAGACTCATAAGTGGAATACTGGCCCACTTATTGCATTATTTTCTGTTCCTTTTTTATCTGGTTTGCTTTCAAAGCCATATTTCCTTACTTGGAGTTTTTTCCTTAATATATATATTTTATTGGAGTATAGTTGACTTACAATGTTTCAGGTGCACAGCAAGGTGATTCAGTTACATATACACATATATTATTTTTAAAATTATTTCCATTACAGGTTATTACAAGATACTGAATATAGTTCCCTGTGCTATACAGTAAACCTTTGTTGCTTATTGCATATCTAGTTTTTAAATTAGAAATCTAGCATTCTATTCACATCAAGTCAAACAAGTGGAATCAAATATCATAAATTTTTTGACATTTTTTCAAATGTCAAAAATTCATGTTTTCTAAAACATATTATACATATTATTTGTATATATGAATCACAAAAGCTTTTCTACTATGCTTCTCCTTGGAGGTTAAGTTGGTATAAAATTAATAATACAATTGTTGGCCCTTTCCTAAATTAAAAGTTATTTAAGGTTATTTCCAGGCAAATACAAGCTTTGTGAGGCTTGAGGAGAATATAATTTTGGGGCCTTCTTGCAAAAGAAAACAAAGTATCTTACTTTTAAAAAATATATAGCACTAGGGTCCCATGTGCTGAAGTTGCCCATGAAACTTTAGCTTTTGTTTCCTATAAATCCACCTCACGTTTTTCCTGATTGGGTCGACTTCATCAAGCTGCTCCTTGAGCATTTTAACATATGTAGCCCAATATAAAGCAAATTATGAGTTTCTCTATCTAATAATTCTTGGTTCAGAGATAATGTACATGTAAAACAAATGAGGCACAAAAGATTTCTAGGGCATGAATGTGAGAATTGGACCATAAAGAAGGCTGAGCAATGAAGAATTGATACTTTAGAACTATGATCCTGGAGAAGACTTGAGAGTTCTTTGGACAGCAAGGAAATCAAACCAGTGAATCTTAAAAGAATTAACCCTGAAGACCAGACTCTGGAAGGACTGATGCTAAAGCTGAAGCTCCAGTTCTTTGAAAAAGACCCTGCTGCTAGGAAAGATTGAAGGCAGAAGGAAAAAGGAGTGACAGAGGATGAGATCACCTCTGTGATGTTGGATGGCATCACCAACTCAATGGACATGAGTTTGAGCAAACTTTGGGAGATGGTGAAGGACAGGGAGGCCTGCGGTGCTGCAGTCCATGGGGTCACAGAGCTGGACACGCCTTAGTGACTGAACAACTAGGGTATAAATTGAGGCTCTACTGCCATCCAGTGGCCACTTAAAGAATTCTTGGTGTGTTCTAATAAGCCTCAGAGCTGTAACTTGAACAAAAAAAGGTGCGGCCAAGAGAGCTGAAAACACCAGATATTAGAGCCACTCCTCTGAATTAAGACTGTGGTTATAAGGCTACATTAGTTCTCTGGCCAGAAAGGAAGGGAGGAAACTTTTAATTTATTAACAAACGGCACTAAGTAGAATGTGTAGTAGTATTACTGTTTCATTGATGCAATTGCTGAACGGTAGGGAGCTAACATATATGGAGCAATCCTGCTAATATGAGGCCCTGTATCAGATTATGGACATACCGTCAGATAATTCTAGGCCTGGAAAGGCCCCTAGTGATTACCTGGTGCAGTCCCTCACTGCACATTTGAGGAGACATTGGCTCTGAGAAACCACGAGGCTGGCAGGGCTCTGGGCCCGCTGCTTACCCATGTGCATGGAACTAATGCTAGGTTTCTCTGCCAAGGCTCACCAAGAGTCAGCTAATGGCAGTGTGACAATAGAACCACACCAATCTATCCCACTGCTGGAAAACAAACAAAAAACTAATATATTTCTCTTGGAAAACCAAGACTTTGGGATTTACAGAATGGGTTTTTCTTTCAAAAGCAATGTTGTATTCAAGTTTGTATTTTTCTCATGTAAATGAGATGTGAAATATAGCAATGAATAAACAGATTTCAGTCATACCAGCCTAGCCATTACCCATGTGATCTTGGCTCGTTGCTTAACTTCTTGCAGCCTCAGTTTCCTCATTTGCAAAACAGGGATTATAATCAGATTGTTATGAGAATTAACTTAGGTAACACAAAACACTGTGTCTAGTACTGCTCCATAACAGGTGCTCAATAAGTATCAGCTATTTTGATGAGGGTAGAGAACCTAACTCCGTTTAGAGACTGACTTCAAATTCTCTGCAGATGAGTTTCATGGTCACAAATCCTCAGTTGGATGGATAAATTATAAACTCTCTATGCTCATCCACGTTTTGAAAGTCCAAAACACCCTGATAGTTTAAGACATATAAAAAATACTACATCATTAATCCAAGTATTGTGTGTCAGCAAATGGTAATAGCTTTTAACGCAGAAGCGCTGCCATCTAGTGGTTACACAAGTTTCAATTTTATCATCTTTTTTAGTAGTGTTTTTGTAAAAACTTTCTGGGGGTGTCCCTGGTGACTCAGTGGTAAAGAATCTGCCTGTCAATGCTGGAGACCCAGGAGGCACAGGTTCAATCTCTGGTCGGGAAGAACCCCTGGAGAAGAAAATGGCAACCCACTCTAGTATTCTTGCCTGGGAAATCCTATGGGCAGAGGAACCTAGTGAGCCACAGTCCATGAGGTCGCAAAGAGTTGAACGTAACATAGTAACGAAACAACAACAACAAAGCTCCCTGCTGGCTGGTCTCTATTGTTTCTAACTTTCTGGGCCCCTTGATATTTTATTTTTAAAGCAAGATAGATATTTATTGTAATGCACTGCCAAGTAAACTGGCAGATGCCACGAACAAATAATAAAACATTTTTCTATAGCTCATTATTTCCATAAAACAAACCATTTTTCAGTTATCATTTCTGAAACAGAATATAAACCCAACTATAAATAACCAAGGGAAAAAAAAAAAGCCAAAAAACAGTGGCCATGAAACCCCAGTGCAATGTGTATCACTAAACCAGATGTTTTAAATGGCAGCTAGAAAGCTGGGAGCTATCTCCCAATGTGCTGTGTAGGAGAGTCCCCCTCATATTTGTCCAAGTTCCCCTTATATCTGACCGCTGGGAATGCAGATCACTTTCTCTCCAACAGAGCCTGGGGACTTTTGCCCTTATAATTCCATGTTGTGAAATCTAGGCTTTAGGTGCTGCAGAGTTTGTGAAATTTAACCAAGCTGTCTCAGGACCAATAAATAATATGTCAGTTTTTGTCATTTGTGATCACTTCCCAAGACTAATAAACTGTGAAGCACCCCCCACCCTCGCTCCTGTCCCTGGAACCAGGATGAGCTCAGTCAAGTTTGGCTTTATCAGTATTGGTTCCAGAGGAAAGAAAAGTCTCAATCTGAGCAAGAACAGAAGACCAGGGACCAAAACCACCCAGGAATCACTGCCCTAAGCCCTGAGGAACTGAGGACCTTGATCTGGGTCTCAAGGAAGGGCTTAGGTTTATCACAAACCTTGTGTTTCATTAATGACTGCACATGATCTCTCAGAGTCACTGAGGGCTTCCCTGGTAGCTCAGCTGGTATAGAACCTGCCTGCAATGTGGGAGACCTGGGTTCAGTCCCTGGGTTGGGAAGATCTCCTGGAGAAGGGAACGGCTACCTATTCCAGTATTCTGGCCTGGAGAATTCCATGGACTATATAGTCCATGGTGTCGCAAAGAGTCGGACATGACTGAGCAACTTTCACTCTGACTGAGCAACTTTCACTCTCACACAGAGGTGCTAAAAATCCTGGCCTTTTCCCCCACATCTCTGTAATATTCAAATTGAACAAGGTTGGTTTTTAGTTGTAAAAATAGAAAAAAGTTTCTTGGTTGCTGGCATTTTTCTTCTAAGGCTGTCAAATTCCTATAATCTAATAGCAGAGAAAATGTAGGTCTTCTTTTGATGGCACGTATAATCCCAAAAGAAAGACTCATGCCTTTGCTAAGGTCATAAATAACAAATACATAATGCAAGAGAATTTTAAATTCCCATCTTTGGCAACACAAAACGAAGCTAATGGTGATTATATAACCATGGAGCAGGCAAGGAGCAGGAAACTTGGCAGAATATGGTTCTGTGTACAAGGGCAGAAAACCAAGCCCCAAGTCACCAGGGACAGCTCTTGGGAGTCAACCCTGAGTTCTGCTCCCATCATTCAACCTCCAGTCACTGGTGAGGGGTGCTTTGTCATCACACCTGAGCTTGCTTTGAGAGACACTAAAGATGCAGCCACATGGGCCGCTTTGTTAGACAAACTGCGGAAAAACTGAGAAGGGTGTAAGCTACCATCTTATTTAATATTCTCCCTATAGTGACTGAAAGGGAAAGTTTCTCTCTTTCTTAAATGTAAAAAAAAAAAAAAAAAACCTTTTCTTTTCCTCACCAGTTGTCTTTCAGACAATGGACTGTATACCTGATCATGAATAAATGTAATTATATAGAATTATATAGAACTTTATGAATATACAATCTGTAAAGAAATTATCTCTCTGGTTTATGACACTACTATTCCTTTAGTTTTTTTATCCTCCTTTATTTACATTGTTAACTGAAGATAAACTACTATAAGCCTTGGAGGAAGAAGTGATGGGGCAGCAGTTATAAATACATGGAACATACTTTCACCTCACCAGTATGATGTCCATCTACCCTTGTCTATTCTAATTACCACCATCTACTTCCTAACTTCATTACCTCTTCAATTTAGAGAGCTTTCCAGCTATTTGCTATCTGGTCTCTCCTGCATCCTCCAACCCATTCTAACGTTACAAATAGATTGATCTTCCTAGTGTACATTTGTGTTTGAAAACCATTAGATGGTTCAACACTGTGTACAGAAGAGTCTTAACTCCACAGTTTAGTATTCAAGCCCTTCCATCTTCTGGACCCAGTTCACCTTTTCAAACATAGCTTCCCTACACACCTCATATTATAGGCAATTTTACTATATTTTAGCTTTACCATAATCATGACGACTCTCTCTCACCTCAGACAGTAAGTCCCTTTTGGGTCCATGTGGCTAACTCCGTTTCTGTCACATCAACAACATCTGTCACATCACAGATATTTAGTAAGGGCTTCCTGGGTGAAAGAATACAAAGCCCCATTTTGCAAAGATGGTTTGACTCATAACTACAACAGCTGCTTGCAGAGACTATTGCTATTTATGACTGTTTCAAATAATGTCAGTGTAAAGCTTTGGTTCAAAAGCTCCTCTTCCTTCCTAGGCTGGTCTAGCATGTCTACTGTTATTTTCCACAAGTCTATGGTGATGTCACGCACCTTGAAGTCAACTTTATAGCATCTTTACTATGCATCATCTGCTTCCTTTGTTCACCTTTGCCCCACTTAGCTCACTAGTCCAAAAGGACTCTGGTGCCAGCCACAATTCGTAAGAGTTTATGAAACTCTGGGGTCCCTAAAGAACCTGGCTCTGAACTTCTCTGCCTTGGTTAGTTCTTTCAGGCACTCAGAGAATTATCTTTGTCAATCTAGAGCTTTTATAATAATTGCATTGCTGTAAACATTATTACTTTGTAGCATTTTTAGAAGCAATAAAGTTTCAAGAGAAGTTGTGTAATTTGTTCCCTGCACCAAAAATGTTTAGCATTTACTGTACTTCCTGAACTCACAAATACTAATTTTTCTTACAAATCAGATATTCTCAAAATTCTCACACCTGTAATTCAAGAGATTTAAAGGCTCTAATCAATATGTTCTTGCTATATGATGATCCATAAGCCTCATAAAACTAGAAGTAAGAATTTAGTCTTTAAATGTTTCTTGTAAGACAGTAAAACATTCCAACACACAATCCAGTGCTTGTAGTAAATGGCCTTTGATGATAATGTGAAACAAAAAAAAATATTTTAAAATATGAGGATGAGTCTCTCTATATCTTTTTTACTTTTATAAGATAATTCTTTTTTTTTTTTTTTGAGTTTTGAAAGAAAAGTTTATTTTAACAAAAAGCCTGAGAATGCAATTTTTATAAAATTGTTCTGAACTAAAGTGGATGTTAGCTTCTACATTTAATTTTCATAACTGTCAATTTCATCATGTTCGACTTACTGGACTTCCAAATACCTGGCAGTTGTTTGATGAGGAATGTAACATGGATAATAATTTTTTCATAATTGTCTGAATTACATCTTCGGCTTCCTCCATGTTCATCACCTGCATCAGGTGGGTAAATGCCACCAGGGCCTCCTAGACACAACCTTTGGCAGTAACTAGAAATGTCATCATTTACTTAATGAATTAGTTCAATTACTGTCTTCAACTTGTGATAATGTTACAAAAGAAAACTAATTAGAAATCATCTCTAACAAGAAGTAATCATGTAAAACACATAACTAACACATCAGGAATACCGATGTGCTGACTGAAGAGGATGGGAGGCTGGATCTCAGAATAGACTAATATTGGTCATCTCAGCTCTCATGAATGAAAGTCTCTCACATAGAGGAGGCAAGGACAGACCGTCACTGGGTCCCTACTCTGCATTTAGCTAAATAAATTGTTCTTCAGAGGTCCCAGTAACAATCTCCATATTTCCCCCCCGAGGAGTTCTCCAATATGACCCTAAGCCCCTCTCCTTTCCCCAAACTCAGCCTTTCAGTCACGGTCAGGGAAATCTGCATTTCCCTTAGGTACACCTTGCTTCACTGTTTATATGTCTTTGCTTGGGCTGCCTATTAATCCTTTTCCCTTCCCTCTTTGTAATCTTTGGTGATCAATTTCTATTAAACCTAATTACAGAAGTCATTTACTCCAGAATGTCGCTGATTGTAATGAAACTTGTGTTTCCTCATCTCTTAGCTATTCGGTTTACACTAAAGTAAATCCTAATTTACCAAAGGGTTGTGTTACAAAGTTTTTTTTTTTAACCATAAAAATGATTTATTCTGTAATACAACATTGTAAGTGGTGCTTTGATTACCAAATAAACTCTAAAAGTCAATTTCATGTAGCTGAAATAGTGTGTTTGTTGTTCAGTCATGTCCAACTCTTTATGACCCCATGGACTGTAGCCAGTCAGGCTTCTCCATCCGTGGAATTCTCCAAACAAGAATACTGGTGTGGGTTGCCTTTCCCTTCTCCAGGAGATCTGCACTGCAGAAAGCTTCGTCACCATCTGAGCCACCAGGGAAGCAAGTATGCCATAGCAAAAAAGAAAGAAAAAAAGAATGCCATTATGAATCACAATTGTTTCAGTATTGGTTAAAAAAAAAAAGGAACAAGAAAGCAATAAGACAATCTGAGGAATAGTCTTTCTTTTCTTTGAGTACAGATTATTCTCTTTTTGGGATAAGGGTCACTGAGAAAAAGCAGATTCAACTGAAAAGAGATAATGGTTGGATTTTTTCAGAGATTATAAAGTGACTTTACAGAGCTTTTGTTATCACCAGATCTAGATTATTATTATTTTACATAAAAACTCATGGTTTTTTTTTCTTTCCCTTTCCTTCACACAAATCTATCACTAGCTTTATTCCTGGGTTTTATAACCACCAACTGCATGATCATGATTTGTAGTGGAAAAAAGGAGACACAAAGAATGGAAAAAAAAAAAGAAAGAGGAGTGGAGAACAGGGAGAGACCTTCCTTGGCCAAAGCTAGCAAGAAAGAGGAATATGGTGAGGCGATGCTTAGGAGGAAAGAAAATCCTCATGTGTGGAAATAAAAGGGCTAAGAAGAGACAGCAGAGGGCAGAAGAAAAGAGGGACACAGTCTGTGCACAGATCTCTGAGGGAAGACACATGGGCCCCACATCCCCTGGGGTTAAGCGCTGAGGTACGATACTCCAGACAGGCTTCTGTGCACAACAGCTTTAACACACAAAGGACTAAAGGACATAGAAAATCCAGGTGAGTGACAGTAACTGGTTTTGAACTTTCAGGTTGGACATTATGAAGTATCAAGTGTTCCTGGTGGCTCAGATGGTAAAGAATGCAGGAGACTCAGGTTTCATCCCTGGATTAGGAAGATTCCCTGGAGAAGGGAATGGCTACCCACGCCAGTATTCTTGCCTGGGAAATCCCACGGAATATAAGCCTGCCAGGCCCCTGGGGTGGCAAAGAGTTGGACACAACTGAGGGACTAACACTGCAAAGTATCATTTGTGTGAGTCAAAACAAGTCAGATACGCCAACTTCATATGGTTCAACCTAGTATTATTTGTTAAGTGTTCAATTAGGTTTTCTGGGAACATATGTCATTTCTCAATTCCATTATAAGCTTTTAGAGAGTTAAAAAGTACTTTCTTCTACCCTATAACCTGAACTCAATGGGTATAAAATAAATGCCTTTTTTTTAAAAGTCAGGGATAATATAAAACAAGTTTTTTCTTGTGGCAGTGACTAAGAACCCAGGTTTCCAGCACTGAGAGAAAGTTGAGTCATTAAACCACAAAGCATTCTATCCCAAGAAAATATTTATTTTGTCTAATAAGGTTTTAAATTAGGGAGTGTTATCTCATCAAGTATAATGAGGACTTGTGAGTCAACAAGCTCTGTGTATACAGGAGAGCTTTACTTCTGCACTCAGGATGAAGCGAGAAACTGTCTCACTGTTTGGCTGTGAAATCAGGGACAGAATAACAGAAAGGAAGAACTACCTTCATTTTCTTCACTTAAAAACATCTTCCTACTGCTTCTAATCAGTAATAAAAATGTTTAAAAAAATATTGCCAATCCTTCAAAAAGGAAATAAACTTGTTTTTCATAAATCAGGTAATAGTGGGTCTTAAAATGATTCCAAAAAATGAGCAAGTTATAAAAACAAACAGTAGATATTAAATTTTATTAAAAATTTTCATTTGGCATATTGTTTTAAATGGATGAAAAGTGCTATTGGCATTTCATCAGCTTTAGAAATTGCTTTTCACTAGAAGAATCAAAATAACTTTGTTAGCAAAATTAATTTCCCTTAAATTAACAGAATCTTAAGGTTCCCCCATTTAGGAAATAGTCAAAGTATTTTTCTCCTCTTACCAAATTTAGTAGTTACAACTCAAATCACTAGACCTCAAGTATGAGAAAATCATTGATCATTTTCAAATTTTTGAAAACAGAAAAGATTTGACATGAATCTTAATCATTCTAAAGGATTACTCATTTTTCTTTCACTTCTCCATCAAACAGTTTATATATGTCACCAATAGAAAAGGAAGATACTGATTAACCTAACTAAATGCTTGGATTCCCCAATTAAAATGCAAGCGAGTTCCTGAGAAAGCGAAACACATGTGGTTTTACCATTCATCTGGCTATAGGACCTGCCAAGCACAAAGGAGTAGAATCTGATACTGTCATCTCCCCTCCCCCTCAGCTCTCCCTGCATTTTCTCCCTTTGCCTCCTTACTACAGATCCTAGGGTTTTCCTATGTTTCCACATCAACTGTTAAAAAGAAAAGTGATCTAGTAAAACTAATATGAAAGAACTATTTGCTCACTCTATGTACTGGGATGAATAGTGTCCCTCCAAATTCATGTTCCCCTAGAACCTCAGAACATGACCTTATTTGACACAGGGTCTTTCCAGATACAATTAGTTAAATCAAGATGAAATCATACTATATTCAGGTGGATCTTTATAAAAAGAGGGAAATCTGGATACACAAATACAGACACACACAGATCCAGAGGGAAGAAGGCCATATGATGCTGGAGGCAGAAATGGAGAGATGCAGCTGCTAGCCAAGGACACTAGGAATTTCCAGCAATGACCAGAAGCCAGGAGGTAAGGAAGGATCTTCTTCGGAGCATTCAAGGGAGGATGGCCCTGCCGACACCTTGTTTTCAGACTTCTAGCCTCCAGAACTGTGACAGAATAAATTTCTGCTGTTTCAAAGCCAGCAATATGTGATAATTGGTAATATGTGATGGCTGCTAAAACACTGTGCCACTCCACTGTGCTGAATGTGTATTTTTAAGATGATTTCTGGATGAAGGCAATGCTTAATGCAAAGTGGTGAAATAAAAGGTGCTTCTGGCAAGATAATGATTCAGAGGAGAAGACATTTATAGGGAACTGGGCCATTGGAGTTCCTTTTAAATAAAGCCTGGCATGCAGCCTCCTCTGTGGAGATGTGAGCCTGGGCTCGTCTGAGTGGAGCATTTTTACTAAGCCTTAGGAAGAGAGGAAAGAGAAATGAAAAGGACACACACACTTTGCCTTCCAGGGCATTCGAAAGACACCAAAAGTCCCAAGATGAAACAGGTTGCCTCGAGTAACCAGGAACCCTGAAATAAAATCAAGAACAACAGGTATACCAAGAGAGAATCTCTAGTATATACCACTGTATATCTCTATACCACCAGCTCCTTTAAATCCTAGCAAAGTTACAACATTTAGCAAAGTTTGTGTCAGGTGAAAGAATTAAATGTAAAAACATCAAATCACAAAGATTAGAAGGCCATTATATGGCATGTTAGAAGATAACACAGGATGGAAAACAATTTCCTAAGATTAAATGAAATGGAAGAAATAAAATAGAAAAATATTAGAATTTTACTGTGCCAACATTTTAAATTTTCCCATATTTTTTAAAAGTGAAAGATAATAATAAGCCAAGAAAATATTTGCAACACAAACATCCAACAATTGGTTAAGAGTCATAGTAGACAAAGAAATCATACAAAATTATATAAAACTGTATTATATTAACAAACCTGGTAAAATGGGCAAGGGAAATAAATAACTTCCAAAGGAAAAAATTGTTAAGGTATTTCCCCAAATTCACTAGTAATAAAATAGATACAATTTTAAAATTAAAAGTGAAAGGGTTAGTCACTCAGTCATGTCTGACTCTTTGTGACCCCATGGACTGTAGTCCACCAGGCTCCTCCATCTATGGAATTTTCCAGACAAGAATACTGGAGTGGATAGCCACTCTCTTCTCAGGAGATCTTCCTAACCCAGGGATCAAAGCTGGGTCTCCTGCATTGCAGGCAGACTCTTTACCATCTGACCCACCAGGAGACCCACATACTACTAGGGGGCATATTAACTGCCACATCCATTTAATAAGGAATTTATTAGTATTTATCAAGAGACTTTAAAATGATAGTATACCTGTACCCTGTGATTCTACTTCTAGGAAAGATTTATAAGGAAATAATCAAAGAAGTACTCTTTTTTTTTTAACCAAGATGTTATGGCAGTGTTTATATAATAAAATTTGCAAACAACTCAACCAATTTGGGTAATGATTAAATAAGTTATGGAACATCCATATTATAGAAAGCCATTCATTCTTTAAGGCATGGAGTAAAGCTTGTAACTTCATGGTAGTTGAAAAGTAGAATAAAACTATGTTAAATATCCAAGAACACATGGAAACAGCATACACTAAATCTTTAGTGCTCTGGCTACCTGGAGAATAATTTATGTTCTTACTGTATTTTTCACGTTGTCATACACTCTCTTATCATGAGAAAATATTTAATTTAAAAAGTTTTAAAACTCCTAATAGCCTCATCAGGGAAGTTTAAGTAACAATTTTGAGTGGCAGTAACAGAAGGTAAAACCCAAATGATGAGACAGACCTTTTAACATAATCTAATAAAATATTAATGTGCAGATTTTACCTGCCAGTCTCAATTTCTTTTCCCCAGTTTCCTTGGCCAATAAATTCCTAACCTAAATTTTGGAATACCCCGAGTGACTGTCAATTATCTCAAGAGAGTCACATTTTTTTTTCTTAGATAGTTTCCAAGACACCATTTGTTTTTAAAACCTCACTCTGTTTAAGGCAATTAGCATCTGTTTTGAGTTTGTCCGAAAATTAGAAAGTAATCATCGAAAGATGAGTTTGCAGTGATGGCAGCTAGACTGAGGTGAGGGCCAGGAGAGCACAGAACTTGACAAGAGAATGATTTTGCTTTATCTCCTTCTGTACATAATTCCAAAATCATTTCTTCTTCTTCAAAGGGAACATTGTACCAATAACCAAAGAGTATTCTGATTTCATTTTCCAGGGCTCTGTATCTTTTTGTTCCTCCTGCTCTTTTTTGTTACTTACACACATTTTATAGAACAAGTCAGCAAACCCACAAAATGAAACTGGCGAAGGTTTGCTTTCATGCTGATCCTGGATAAAATCTTCTGATTTAGTATTCTATAGTTTTCTTTTAGATCAGGGGTTGGCAACTATGGTCTGCAGGCCACACTGGGTCCACTGCCTATTTTTGTAAATAAAGTTTTATTGGAACAATGACATAGTAGTTGCAACCCAGAAGTATCTATGGCTACTTCAGTGCTACAATGGCAGAACTGGGTAGTTGCAACAAGACTGGATGATTAACAGTGTCTAAAATATTCACTCTCTTTGGCCCTTTATTTGCTGACCCCTGTTTTAGATCACAAACTCCTACAGGCTTGCTTGCCAAAGAGTCTTCTTTTTGCACTTTCATTGAAGAGGAATAGAACTAGAATTCTAGTAAACATTATTAGATAATTAAAATATAAGGTAAGCTCAAGCTTACTTAAAATCTGGATAAATTCAAAGACAGGAAAAATTCACCCACAATTCTGGATGTAGGCCCAAAGTGGCTTAAGTCTTTGACTTCCTTAACTTTCTTGACTTTTATAGCCATTCTCCGTGATAGCCCCCGTAATCTGCTCCTCCTGGTAGTTAAGCCTTTGGGTAGTTCCTGCTCACACACACGTGACAGTATCTTGCTTTTCAGACTCATGACATTGTGACTTTTCTCTCCCTCTGTCTCTCTCTCTCTCATCACTTACTCCTATCATATCATGGAGAGACCCATATGACAAGAGCTGGGACCTCCAGCCAATAGCCAGTGAAGAACTGGGACCTCCTCACAAGAGCCATACAAGTAACCTCGGAAATTGGTCTTCTAGCCCCAATCATTCATACGACTGTAGCCTAGCCAACTTCTCGATTTCCACCTAAGAGAACCTGTGCTGCAACCAGCCAGCAAAGCTGCTCCCAAATTCCTGATTTGCTGCAACTGTGAGATAGAAATGTTTGTTTTTTTAAGCCCTTAAATTTGGGGATAATCTGAGTACACAGCAACAGATAATGGATATACTCTCTTCTGTCTCCACTTACTCATCCCAGTGTCTAGCTTTGGAAACCTTTCTGTACAAGACTGTCAGACGTAAGACACGGTCCTTGAAATGGATCACGAATTGGCTCTAGATCAGGTCACAATATAAATGTCACGAGGTTCAAACCGAGTGGAAACTTTTCTCTATACTATAAAAATTCCAGGTTTACATCAGCTATTAAAGTGGCTCTTAATTATTCCTGTCTACTGCTACAAAGACACTAGCAAAAGACTGAAATGACTGAGGTCATGTGAGGGCCCTGGAAACAACACCATGTGCACACCAGAAGGACAAAAACTCACCAAAACATAACAAACAAACCCCTAAAGCATCATGGGAACCTGAGCTCAAACTTCTCAGATCAGTTTAGGCTTCCAAACAGCTTTCAGCCTCCTTTCTAGCCTGTGGATGAGGGGAATGATATAAGCAGTGTTCATATTCATGTAGCACTTTGAAAAGTAGCAACTTTATTTTGTAATGACTTTAAACACAGTATAATGGGGATTATCCAGAGAGATGATATGGGGTGGGAGGGGGTTCATGTTTGGGAACTCATGTACATCAGTGGTGGATTCATGTCAATGTATGGCAAAACCAACACAGTATTGTAAAGTAAAATAAAGTAAAAATAAAAATTAAAAAAATAATAAAGACAAAAAAAACAAACAAAAAAGAAAATAAAAATAAACACAGTATAATCTATTTAAAAAACTGAATCACTATGTTGTACACCTGAAAATAATATTGTAAATCAACTATACTTCAATAAAAAAAGAGTCATCTTACTTTAAGATTAGATGAGAGAAAACATTAAAGAGAAATTAACATTTAAGACAGAGAATATTAGTATCAGAATAGAAAATAACATCTAATTATTTCTGTGAAGCATTAGGATGTTTCACAGAGAATGTATAAAGCCAAGAAGTTTAACAAGGGGCCTCAGAGGTCAAATCAGAGGTCAAATGGGGACAGACTGAGGTATACCTGGTGTGGGACTCCATTTTTTTCACTGGTTCAGTACTCAGGATATATTCTCTAGACTAACTTCTATGTTTGGATTAGAGAATCACACCCTTGACCTTCAATTGCTCAAGCCCTCCAAGAACCTATTGGTTACCCTGAGAATGTACTAACTCTCGGGGAAAAGCTACTCATCTTTGTACCCCCATCAGTATGTATTCAGTAGTGCAGTGAATTCACATAGAAAGTCCTCAGAAAATGTCTGAGAAAAGCAAGGAGGGAGGAAAAGAGGAAATAAAAAAGGGATGTGAAGTATAATTTTCTTGTTTTCTTCAACCTATAAAACCTACAGTATTCTCAAGTATTTTAAACAGGGCTGAATAATTTCTCTCAACGGACTTATTTCTATTTAAAATTTCTGAAGTGGACAAAAATCAGGCAGAACACATTCGCTGAAGTAAAAAGGAGAGAAAAGCTCTTCTTTGAATTAACAGTGACTCATCTCCTAAGAAATCTAGGTTATGAGGCACAATTAAGAGATTGTGTTTATTGGAGTATTTCACTCTCAAAAGAGCTTCAGTAGACATGCAGAAGACAGTAATGATTTTTGTCATACTGAAATTAATATTCTGGTGCCTTGGGAACATAATCATTATTTATAGCAATGTTACCCATAAAACAGGGCCCTGCCCACAAGCACCTGTAAACTAACTGACGACTCAGCAAACAAAGAAAAGCAGCCCCTCCACGTCAAGACACCCTTGAGGGTGGCACATTCATGCCATTTGTACTCACTGATAACATCTGGTTTTATGAATCCAGAGTGGACCCACATCAGCTCTCTGCCCTGACGGACTCCCAGGGAGCCAGCCAAGCCTTCGTACAGAGGGTGCTACAGGCTATAGAAACACGACAAGGACACCTGGCTGCCTTCACAGAAGAAGCTGACAAAATGTTAAAGTGCTCAAAACAAAAAGTTCAACAAAGCAATGTGGCCATTTATGCATATATCTTCCCCTCATCCTGGTATGAGGGGAGGACCTCATCCCACCTACTGGTAGAAGTGTTCTTAGAATTTGGCTCAGATAGTAAAGAATCTGCCTGCAATGTGGGAGACTTGGGTTCAATCCCTAGTTTGGGAAGATCCCCTGGAGAAGGGAATGGCAACCCACTCCAGTATTCTTCCCTGGAGAATTCCATGAACTGAGGAACCTGGCATGCTACAGTCCATGGGGGTTGGAACTCAACTGAGCGACTAACACATTCATGTTCACAGGTAGAAAGATTAAGTCAATAAAATAGAACCCAATATGCCCTTTGCAGTTAGATGTGTTTGTTTAATAAATATAGGTAATTTGTTTGCTCATCTGGGTCTATAGTCCCCTTGTCTTAAATTCCATTTCAGACATAATTCCCAAGGTGCTTTGGAATCTGAATGTTTTTCAAAAGACTGTGTGAAGAAAGTATCTGGACTGAATGAAATATTTAAGGGTCCACCTAAGAATGTACTTTGATATCACTTAGGAAAGTTAGAGACTATTTAGAGAGGTTTATTCCAAGGTAGAGAGTAGGAGACTAAATGGCAGAGGGCCGGATGGACATGTGTTTAGCAGGCTGTGGGGACTAGTCTCAGGGACAACCCCAACAACTCCCTCTCTCTCAGTCCTACCCCTACCTCACACTAGAGGGTGAAGTCATTTTCCACTCTCTCTTGAGCTGTCTCGTAAGAGGTGCAGCTACCCTGGGGGAGAGGCCACATGGAGGGAGGATGTAGGGGAGAACCTTGAAACTTGACCAACAATAAGAACTGAGGCCCTGGACACATGGCCCCAGTAGACCAGTCCCCACCAGCTCCCAGCTGTTTCAGCTGAGTTGTCAGACATGTGACTGAGGGAGCCATCTGAGACGTTTCAGCCTCAGCAGACGCCACATAGAGCAGAGACAAGCTGATTTCATGTGCCCTGCTCAAATTCCAATCATTAGAAACAATAAAGCAAAATTTTCAATAGATGTTATGTGGCAATAGACAACTGAAACAGGCTAATGTCAAATAGCCTTCTGCTAAAATCTTTTTTTTTTTTAATGCCACACTTGGTTATTTCTTGCAGAAATCACCCACAGTAAATCCAACTGTACTAAGAACTTATTAGATGGAACCTGGACTCTGAATAGACACACTCTAGAAAGGATGGAATGATTCAAGGAGAGTTTTCATTTTAAAATAATACAATGCAGGAGACACAGGTTTGATTCCTGGTCCAAGAAGATCCCACAGGCCATGGACCAACTAGGCCCCTGAGCCACAGCTATTGAGCCTGTGCTCTACAGCCCAGCAACCACAAGTACTGAAGCCTGCATGCCCTAGAGCCTGTGCCCAGCAACATGTCAATGAGAACCTCTCACACCACAACTACAGAGCCCCCACTTGCCACGACTAGAGAAAAGCCCGCACTGCAAAGAAGACCCAGCAGAGTCAAATATAAATGAATAATTTTTAAAACTAATATATATAGTCATTTTTATCTTATTTTAAATGAATAGGGCACTGGGGAGGAAAAATAGAAAATCAACTCAGCTGTATGAAGCATTTAAGATAATTGTAGTGCAGTAGTCATAACTACCCTTTATGGGCTGGTTTCTATATCCCAAGCACTATGCTAAGTGTTTTACAGCTATTATCTCATTTAATCCTTACAATGAACCTGTGAGATAGGTGTCATTATCTGTACTTTATATAGATGAGGAAACTGAGGCTCAAAGAGATTAAGCAATTTGCCTAAAAGTCACGCAGCTAGGAAGGTTTGGAGCTGAGATCTGAACTTGGCCAGCCTGACATGAAAGCCATTTAACTATAATGTACAGTACAGTCTGCAGCTTTAATAGTAAAATAGTTTCATTATTCAGGTACTTTTATGGTCAGAGAGGAATGCGTCTGACAGTAATAATGCCAAAATCTAAGTGTTAGTCACTCAGTTGTGTTGACTCTTTGTGACCCCATGCACTATAGCCTGCCAGAGTCTTCTGTCCATAAGATTTCCCAGGCAAGAATTCTGGAGTGGCTTGCTACTTCCTCCTCTAGGGAATCTTCCCGACCCAGGGATCAAACCCAGGTCTCCCACATCGCAGGTGGATTCTTTATCTCCTGAGCTACAGCAGCCCACAGTAATAATAGCAAAAAAGAAAAGCCAATATTTTGACCTTAAATAAGTAGTTTTACATGCAATTTGGCATTCTTTTGCTTTACTCTGGTATTTGGTCAGATTCATGCGATATGATTCTTGGAAGCTATGGGAAAATTTCTCATATACAGCATGGACATCTGTCCTTTTCCTAGTTTATATTTCCTAAAAGATTATTTGTTATATAAAATGGAGAACTGAGACATCACCATCTGATACTGAGGATTTATCCTGACTACCCCTCCTGTGAACTGTAGCGTTTGATTTGTTCTCTATTTTGGCTGGCCCTGCCCATCTCACCTATTTTTCTTTTCTTTCAAAACATACTCCTCCCCGCCCCCCGCCCCCTCACAAGCCCATGCTATCCTTTCATTATTTGGAAAGGCCCCGTATTGAATGACCCTGATTTGCAAGGCTGCAGATGGCAATATATTCCACACAAAGCCAGAAAACAGAAGAAAATGAAAGAAACATAATTTTGTCAAAGGGTAAATTATCAAGCCCTGCAAAATATTTTTCTGCTTCAAAGACTTTAAAATGATGTAAAAATCCCCCCAAAAAGAGTTGCTCTAAAATCAAGTGAATGGCTAGTTTTACTTGCTTTAGAACCTTAATGAGCAGCTTGCTTTCACAAAAGACCAAGGGAAAGGACACTCTTGTTTATCTGAGCAAAAATTGGAGGAGAATCTATCATACCTCAGAATACCTGATATGTTACTTTCACAAAGAACCTTCACAGCCTCTCAGTTTTACCAAATTGCACTAGAATTTAAGATGACACTTTGATGTGTGGAAAGGACAATGACCTGAAGGACTGATATGCTTGTTTTAGGACAAACATTTGTGTGTATTTGCATCCTTAGAGTAAAAGGAGAATCTGATTTGATATCATTAGAGTTTTGCCAAGAAAATGCACTGGTCATAACAAACACCCTCTTCCAACAACACAAGAGAAGACTCTACACATGGACATCACCAGATGGTCAACACCAAAATCAGATTGGTTATATTCTTTGCAGCCAAAGATGGAGAAGCTCTATACACTCAACAAAAACAAGACCAGGAGCTGACTGTGGCTCACATCATGAACTCCTGTTTGCCAAATTCAGACTCAAATTGAAGAAAGTAGGGAAAACCGCTAGACCATTCAGGTATGACCTAAATCAAATCCCTTATGATTATACAGTGGAAGTGAGAAATAGATTTAAGGGCCTAGATCTGATAGATAGAGTGCCTGATGAACTACGGAATGAGGTTCATGACATTGTACAGGAGACAGGGATCAAGACCATCCCCATAGAAGAGAAATGCAAAAAAGGAAAATGGCTATCTGGGGAGGCCTTACAAATAGCTGTGAAAAGAAGAGATGTATCTGAATGCAGAGTTCCAGAGAATAGCAGGAAGAGATAAGAAAGCCTTTTTCAGTGATCAATACAAAGAAATAGAGGAAAAGAACAGAAGGGGAAAGACTAGAGATCTCTTCAAGAAAATTAGAGACACCAAGGGAACATTTCATGCAAAGATGGGCTCGATAAAGGACAGAAGTGGTCTGGACCTAACAGAAGCAGAAGATATTAAGAAGAGGTGGCAAGAATACACAGAAGAACTGTGCAAAAAAGATCTTCACGACCCAGATAATCATGATGGTGTGATCACTAATCTAGAGCCAGACATCTTGGAATGTGAAGTCAAGTGGGTCTTGGAAAACATCGCTGCGAACAAAGCTAGTGGAGGTGATGGAATTCCAGTTGAGCTGTTTCAAATCCTGAAAGATGATGCTGTGAAGGTGCTGCACTCAATATGCCAGCAAATTTGGAAAACTCAGCAGTGGCCACAGGACTGGAAAAGGTCCGTTTTCATTCCAATCCCAAACAAAGGCAATGCCAAAGAATGCTCAAACTAGCGCACAATTGCACTCATCTCACATGATAGTAAAGTAATGCTCAAAATTCTCCAAGCCAGGCTTCAGCAATACGTGAACTGTGAACTTCCTGATGTTCAAGCTGGTTTTAGAAAAGGCAGAGGAACCAGACATCAAATGGCAACATCTGCTGGATCATGGAAAAAACAAGAGAGTTCCAGAAAAACATCTATCTCTGCTTTATTGACTATGCCAAAGCCTTTGACTGTGTGGATCACAATCAACTGTGGAAAATTCTGAAAGAGATGGGAATACCAGACCACCTGACCTGCCTGTTGAGAAATCTGTATGCAGGTCAGGAAGCAACAGTTAGAACTGGACATGGAACAACAGACTGGTTCCAAATAGGAAAAGGAGAACGTCAAGGCTGTATATTGTCACCCTGCTTATTTAACTTATATGCAGAATACATCATGAGAAATGCTGGAGTGGAAGAAACACAAGCTGGAATCAAGATTGCCAGGAGAAATATCAATAACCTCAGATATGCAGATGACACCACCCTTATGGCAGAAAGTGAAGAGGAACTAAAAAGCCTCTTGATGAAAGTGAAAGTGGAGAGTGAAAAAGTTGGCCTAAAGCTCAATATTCAGAAAACGAAGATTATGGCATCCGGTCCCATCACTTCATGGGAAATAGATGGGGAACCAGTGGAAACAGTGTCAGACTTTATTTTGGGGGCTCCAAAATCACTGCAGATGGTGACTGCAGCCATGAAATTAAAAGACGCTTACTCCTTGGAAGAAAAGTTATGACCAACCTAGATAGTATATTCAAAAGCAGAGATATTACTTTGCCGACTAAGGTCTGTCTAGTCAAGGCTATGGTTTTTCCTCTGGTCAGGTATGGATGTGAGAGTCGGACTGTGAAGAAGGCTGAGTGCCGAAGAATTGATGCTTTTGAACTGTGGTGTTGGAGAAGACTCTTGAGAGTCCCTTGGACTGCAAGGAGATCCAACCAGTCCATTCTAAAGATCAGTCCTGGGTGTTCTTTGGAAGGAATGATGCTAAAGCTGAAACTCCAATACTTTGGCCACCTCATGCAAAGAGTTGACTCATTGGAAAAGACTGATGCTGAGAGGGATTGGGGGCAGGAGGAGAAGGGGATGACAGAGGATGAGATGGCTGGATGGCATCACTGACTCGATGGACGTGAATCTGAGTGAACTCCGGGAGTTGGTGATGGACAGGGAGGCCTGGTGTGCTGCAGTTCATGGGGTCGCAAAGAGTCGGACGCGACTGAACTGAACTGAACTGATTTGATATCAGAGGACCTCACTTAAAATATCATCTCTGCCACAACTTACTGTATCACCTAGGGCATGACACAATCTCATTCTCAGATTCTTTACCTGTAAAATAAGGATAATGATACAATATGACCCAGAATTGTTTTAAGATTTAAATGAGATAGTACTTATGACAGTTTTAGTCCCTCAGTCGAGTCTGACTCTTTGCAACTATATGGACTATAGCCCATCAAGCTCCTCTGTTCATGGAATTCTCCAGGTAAGCACACTGGAGTGGATAGCCATTACCTTCTCCAAGGGATCTTCCCAACCCAGGGATTGAACTCAGGTCTCCAGGAGGCAGATTCTTTACTGTCTGAATCACAAGGGACTTCACAAATTATAAAATTCATTACAAATTTTAATTATCATAACATCTTCTATCTTTCAGGAACATTTTACAATATATTATATGAGTGTACTACTTTCAACTTTCCAAAGAAAAAGTACTATAATACTATTATACATCATATTGTTTAAACCAGACACATAAAAACCAGAAGAGTGGAGATATTTAATTTTCACATCTCATCAATTTATAACATACTGTGTTCCATTCAATAAATATGCTCATTAATTTATTCAACAAAAAATTCTGAGTGACTTACTACAGTGAATAAAATAGCCTCAGGAAGCTTATATTTGAATGAGAGAGACAGAATCAAGACAAAATAAGCTGTTATCAATTATTATCCCAGGTACTTATAAGTTCCACAGAGAAAAATAAAATGGAATAAGACATAAAGGGATGATGTCAGAGCACCTAAATATATTAAGCAAATATTAACAGATATGAAAATAGAAATAGATAACAATATACAACAACAGTAGGGAACATCAATATCCCACTTTCAACAATGAGTAGATCATGCAGACAGAAAATCAATACTGAAACATTGGACAAGAACTGTATCTTAGATTGAATGCACTCAACAGGCATCCCGGGTGGTTTAAAGAATCCACCTGCCATGCGTGAGATGCAGAAGATGCAGGTTTGATCCCTGGATCAGGAAGATCCCCTGGAAGAGGGCATGGCAACCCACTCCAGCGTTCTTGCCTGGACAATCCCATGGACAGAGGAGCCTGGCAGGCTACAGTCCATATGGTCGCAGAGAGTGGGGCATGACTGAAAGGACTGAGCAAGCATGCTACAGACATATACAGGTGGACCTAATAGATAAATAGAGACAAGTCTAACAGATAGTTACAGAATATGCTACTCAACAGTAGTAGAATACATATTCTTCTCAAGTATATACAGGAGAGTCTCCAGGATAGAACACGTTAGGTCACAAAACAAGCATCAGCAAATACAAGAAGATTGAAATCATCTTAAGTATCTTTTCCAACTTCAATAGTTTGAAACCAGAAAGCAATAATAGGAAGAAAACCCCAAAATTCAAAAATGTTTGAAAATTAAATAAAACACTCCTAAACAATTAATGGGTCAAACAAAAATAAAAAAGGGAAATCAAACAATAACATGGATTGAATAAGAATGTAAACACAACATACCAAAACTTACAGGATGCAATAAAAGCAGTTCTAAGAGGGAAGTTATAGCAATAAATGCTTAGAGAAAAGAAAGATCAGAAATAAATAACACAACTTTATACCTCAAGGAATTAGAGGACAAATTAAACCCAAAGTTAGAAGAAAAGAAATAAAGATTAGAGAGAAAATAAATGAAATGGAGATCAGAATAACAGCCACAAGGAACAATGAAATTAAGAACTGTTTTTTCTGGAAAGATTAATATTTAGCTAGAAAAAGGGAAATCTCAAATAAATAAACTTAGAAATGAAAGAAGAGACATTACAACTGATGCTACAGAAATATAAATAATCATAAGAGATTACTATGAACAATTATATGTCAAAAGTTGGATACTCTAGAAGAAATGGAAAAATGATTAGAGACATACAACTTACCAAGACTGAATAATGAAAACACTGACAATTTGAACAGACCAATATAAGTCAGGAGATTAAAATAGTAATAAAAAATCTCCCAACAGGACTTCCCAGTGGCACTGTGGATAATAATCTGCCTGCCAAGGTAGAGAACATGGGTTCAATTCCTGGTCTCAGAAGATCCCACATGCTGCAGAGCAACTATACCCATGTGCCATAACTACTGAGTCCATGCTCTGCAATGAGAAGCGACCACAATGAGAAGCCCACACATTGCTAAGAGTAGCCCTAGCTCGCTGCAACCAGAGGAAGTCTGTGCACTGTGGAGAACACCCAACACAACCAAAGATAATGAATGAATAAATAAATCAAGAGAAAAAATATACAACCTCCCAACAAAGAAAAGCTCATGACCAAATGGTTTCACTGGTGAAGTCTACCGAACATTTAAAGGAGAATTAAAATCAATCGTTCTCAAACTCTTCCAAAAAACAGAAGAGAAAGAAACACTTTCAAACTCATTTTATAAGGCCAGAATTACCCTAATCCCAAAGCCATATAAGGACACTAACAGAAAGAAAAACTATAGGCCAAGATGATACAAAAACTTTCAACAAAATACTAGCAGGCTGAATTCAACAGCAAATTAAAAGTAATGATCAAAAGTAATATACTATGATCAAATGGGATTTATCCCTGGGATGCAAGGATTGTTCAACATACACAAATCACTATAACTATGATATACCACATTAATAGAATGAAAGATAAAAATCATATGATCATCTCAATAGATGCAGAAAAAACATTTGCCAAAATTCAACATCCTTTTAATGTAAAAACTCCTAGCAAATTGGAGTTCCATATAGATGTAATGAAACTCAACATAATAATAGCCATATATGACAAGTCTTCAGTTAACATCACACTTGACAGTGAAAGGTTTAAAGCTTTCCTGTTAAGATCAGGAACAAGACAAGGGTGTCCTCACACACTATTACTATTCAACATAGTACTGGAGGTCCTAACTAACGCAATTAGGTAAAAAAATAAAATAAAGTATCTAAATTGGAAAGAAAGAAGTAAAATTGTCTGTTTGCAGATAATATGATCTTATAGATAAAACACACAACCAAAAAACTGTTGACACTAATAAATTCAATAAAGTTATAGGATTCAACAACATATAAAAATTAGTTGCATTTCTATACACTAACAATGAACTATTGGAAAAATAAATGTTTCTCTGAGTTCAGCAAGCTAGCCTAGCAAATTAATCAAACCCAAGGAGGTGATCATTGGGACCTCTAATCTATAGCTGGTTGGCCAAAAGCATGGATAACAACTCAGGCTTTCAATTGGCATATGAAGCAGTGAGGAGGGATGATGTGGGGAAGAGGCAGTCTTGTAGGACTGAGTCTTTTACCTGTGGAATCTGACTCGATCTCTAGGTAGATATTGTCAGAACTGAATTAGATTGCAGGACACCCAGGTGGTGTTGGAGAATTAATTGATGGTGGTGTGAGAAAACCCAGTACACCCATAAGAATTATAGAGAATTGTGTATAGCAATTCCACTTCTGGGTATATATCAGATAGAAATGTAATCATTATCTCAAAGAGATGTCTGCACCCCTATACTCACTGTAGCATTATTAACAATAGCCAAGACATGAAAACCACAGAAATGCCCATCCACAGGCGAATGGGTAAAAGCATTACTAAGCAGTTGCTGTCCAGTCACTCAGTCATGTCCAACTCTTTGCAACCCCATGGACTGCAGCACAACAGTCTTCCCTGTCCTTCACCATCTCCCTGAGTTTGCTCAAACTCTTGTCCATTGAGTAGGTGACGCCATCCAACCATCTCATCCTCTGTCATCCCCTTCTCCTCCTGCCTTCAATCTTTCCCAGCATCAGGGTCTTTTCTAATGAGCCAGCTCTTTGCATCAGGTGGCCAAAGTACTGGAGTTTCAGCTTCAACATCAGTCCTTCCAATGAATATTCAGGGTTGATTTCCTTTAGGATTGACTGGCTTGATCTCCCTGCAGTCCAAGGGACTCTCAAAAGTCTTCTCCAACACCACAGTTCAAAAGCATCAATCTTTTGGTGCTCAGCCTTCTTTATGGTTCAACTCTCATATCCATACATGACTACTGGAAAAACCATAGCTTTGACTATACGGACCTTAGTTGGTGAAGTAATGTCTCAGTTTTTTAATACGCTGCCTAAGTTTGTCAAAGCTTTTCTTCCAAGGAGCAAGTGTCTTTTACTTTCATGACTGCAGTCACCATCTACAGTGATTTTGGATCCCAAGAAAATAAAGTCTGTTACTGTTTCCATTGTTTCCCCATCTATTTGCCATGAAGTGATGGGATTGGATGCCATGATCTTAGTTTTTTGAATGTTGAGTTTTAAGCTAGATTTTTTTCACTCTCTTCTTTCACTTTCTTATTGAGGCTCTTTAGCTCTTCACTTTCTGCCATAAGGGTGGTGTCATCTGTATATCTAAGGTTACTTGTATTTCTCCCAGCAATCTTGATTCCAGCTTGTGCTTCATCCAGCCTGGCATTTCACATGATGTACTCTGCATTTACATTAAACGTTACTATGCAGAAGGAATACAAATACAAAGACTTGAGCTTGATGTAGTCTAAGAAAGTAAAAAAGGCCAGGGTATATTGAAGGGGTGAACAAGGCAGATAGTGGTAGGTGGCGATGCAGTTAGGGACTAGGTCATGGACCAGTTGCTTGGGATTTTATTCTGATTGCAACTGGGAGCATTGGAGCAGAGAAATATTAATATCATATGACCAAGTTTTTCAAGAATCCCTTGACTTATATGTAGGGTACAGACTGTAGAGAGAGTAAGAATAAAAAGAGGAAGACCAGACAGGTAGCCACTGGAACAATCCAAGGTAGATATGGTAGAAATATAGACCAGGATGAGAGTATGTGCTAAGAAGTGGTCAGATTCTACACATACCTTAAAACTATGGCCAACAGAATTGATAAACTGAATGTGCCATACGAGAAAGACAAAGATTTTCAAGACAATTACAGGACTTTTTCTTTGCCCTAAATTACTGGGTTATAGGTTTGCTTTGATGGTGAGCACTGGGAAAGAGGTGGGTTTTGGACCTCTTCTGTTAGGAGGGCACATTAGACATTATGTAGTGACATTAGAAGGCTATTGGATATGCGAGTCTGGGATGTAGGACAGAGGTTGACACTGGAGATAAAAATATGAGAGTCCTCAGCACACTCAGGGTTAAATGTGTAGGACTAGACAGCTTACCTAGAATGTAGATTCAGAGAAAGAAAAGGGCTCAAGGATTGAGCCCTGAGGGCTTCCAATATCTAGAAGAGAAAGAGTAACCTCCAAGATTGGGAACAGGAAGAATAAACAGCCAAAGGAAAAGAAAGAGATTCTATGGAGACGGGAGAAAAAGGACAAGGTATTAGCATCACATGAGCCCAGTGAAAGGAGGAGGCTGGAGGTGTACAAAATGATGCTGATAATTTGAGTCAACTAAGGTCTACAAACTGTTGAATTTGGCATCCTGGTAGCACCTAAATTTGATGTTTCTTTCCATGTGGAAGGAATTCATTTAGAGGGACCCTTGGCCCCCATGTACCCCTTTCCTCACTCTGCCTCTGTAGTGACAGTGACTTCTCCAGGTGGTAAATCTCAGCAGAATTAACTGGGCATGCCTGGCTCATCTCTTCTCCTCTCAGGAGCTGGCAGCTTGCCAGGAGCAGGTTGCTTCTCCAGGGCCAGGATCTGTGCTTCTCTAAGTGAGGAGGCCCAAGATACAATCTGTACAGAGCCCAGGCAAGAAAATGAGTGCTATTAATGAGGCGGCCCTGAGAGACCTCCAGAGCCTCACAGTGTCAGAGGAGCCTGGTTGGAGCAGGCTTCAGAAGGGAAAAAAATGGGAGAAAATGGAGATAGCAAGAACAAACAACTTATGTGGGTTTTTTTTTTTCTGTTAAAGGGCAGATAAATGAAGGGCACGTATGGGGCCAAAGAAAGTGTCTGTGTTTTAAGATAGATGGTATTATAGTACTTGTATGCTGATGGGAATGACCTAGTAGAAGGTAGTGGGAATAATGAAGTGGGTCGGAGAGAGGTTATTCATGGAACAAAAATCCTTGAGCTGGTGAAAAGGCATGGGATCAGGAGCACAGGTGGAAGGCTTGGCTTTAAATAGGAGCATGGGCATCGATGGCAATGGATGAGAAAAGTCAGGGTTCGGGTACAAATGAGGGTCAACTGGTGGTGACTGAATTTTTTCCAAATGAGAAGCAACATCACCAGCTGATATGGGAGGGTGGGGGCTGAAGATCTGAGGAGAGGCCATGATGTGGGGGAATGTAGGACTTACAGAAATACCACAGGCTTGCTGGTCAGCACCTAGCGCCCACTCAGCCTATACAGTCATGATTGTAAAGTGAAACCAGTTGGCACAGTTGTGAGTTTTCCTCCAATCACTTTCAGTTAGAAAATGTATTTAGTTAGACAACTGTATTATGTCAGTATTGGGGTTTTCCCAGGTGAGTGTTATGAGCCAGCGGCAAAGGGAACTGAGGTTGTATGCAGAGAAGTGGTGCTAAGGGGCCAAAAATCCACATTGGAGGGAGTTAGGTGGAATGATAGAAGGCATGAAAGAGGAAGGTCAAGGCGTTGAATAAAATGCTGGTAGAGATGGTGAAAATGTTGGCAATGACAAGGCCTAGGGCATAACAGAGGGCATGGTGGAGGTTAGGATGGCAAAGTGAGGCTGGGTCATCCTCATGGATATTAAAATCATCAACAGCCAGGCCAGGAATAGTGCCAACCAGAGAACAGGTGATTCTGGTGCTAAAATCTTCAATGAATGAGAAGGGGGGAGGGGACGGATGAGCAGGAAAACTGGCAAGGAACTCATATGTCTCCACGGGACGGAGAAGGCAGGTAGAACAATGGTCTGGAAAGAGCAATGAAAGAAGGAAAGCTGGTCCCCCCCAGGGTGAGAGGTAGAACTGTAGGAAAGCAGGCATCCATACAGGAGAGTGATGCAGGAAACGAAATGTCTAGGAGGGTGGGTAGGGTACTTGCTCTGAAGGACACCTCAGAGAGAGATTGTAGGAATTTTCCTGATGATGCAACTAAAATTGCAGACAGCACGGTGGAAGTGCTTGGGGAGAAGTTCAGAGAGTCTGGAGGGAAAAGCCCAATGACAGAGTGACTAGAGTGAGCAGACTTCTGGTGATGACTGAGGCCAACAACATGCAGGCACCAGGCAGATTAGTGCTGATGGTCCCTTAAAGGCAGGTGGATAGTTGGGTTCTCACTAGAGCCTCCTTCTGGGGCTGGTCCCCTGGGCCACATGCAGTGGGGCAGGGGGAAGAGAAGGTGGTGTTCAAGGAGCTCTTTAAGCTCCACAGGCTCCTCAGGTATGTGAATGAATGAGTGAGAGAGTGAATCGATGGAAACAATTCTGGCTTTTCACTACTGTGAGTCTTGTGAGTCCTGTGTCATCATTAGATTGTTATTAAAATGTACACTGTTAATCACTTTTGTATTTTAATTTGGAAGCTGAGGAAAAGACAGTTGGCTGATTAATTATCCTTCAAAGAGAGCAAGCACCAAACAAAAAATAAAACACCTGTTATTATGCTTTGTACTATGTGTTCTTAGAAAAGCTGTTTGGATATGGACTCTTATAGACCAAATATTATCTATTGCCTGTGAGGTAAAGGAAGTTATTTTGAAAAGTTGAGAACTCTTTGCAGGGCAAATGGCTCTGGCTTGTTTATGTAATTTTACTTTTTGCATATTAGATTATCTTAAATCACAACATATAAAGGAGAGAGGTGAAAGAGGAAGAGGAAGGAGGAGGGAGGAGGAAAAGGGAGAAGAGAAAGTTAAAGCAAATTAAATCCTCCAGTATTTTTAAAGTAGTACCCCAGTAGTTCAGCTGGAACGTGCTTCAATACACCTCTTGTATTGACATATATAGGCCTGAATGTTATGCTATGTCTATATTTTTAACAAGTAAAAATGTTTCTGCTGCTGAGTTTTACACAAAAACTGCTCAAAAGATCAGTTTTTTCCCCTACCAAATTAATTCAAAAGCGATAGGGCTTCCCTGGAGGCTCAGTG
Source organism: Oryx dammah (assembly GCF_014754425.2). Lineage (NCBI taxonomy): Eukaryota > Metazoa > Chordata > Mammalia > Artiodactyla > Bovidae > Oryx > Oryx dammah. The sequence goes on from NW_024070188.1 coordinate 31,021,164, forward strand.
GTAAAGAATCTGCCTGCCAGTGCAGAAGACACGGTCTTGATCCCTGGTCCGAGAAGCTCCCATGTGCCATGGAGCAACTAAGTCCATGTGCCACAACTGCTGAGTCTGTGCTCTCAAGCCCAGGAGCTGCAACTACTGCAGCCTGAGCACCTAGAGCCTGTGCTCGGCAACAGGAGAAACCACTGCAATGAGAAGTCCAAGCACCGCACCTACAGAGTAGCCCCCATTCACCACAGCTAGAGAAACCCTGTCAAAGCAACTGAGACCCAGAACAGCCATAAATAAATAAACTTCAAAAAAAAAATAGTTGAAACTGAATGGCTGAACTGTGGCTGGGAGGTAACTTAGCATAATGTAATTGTGATGAAAAAGTCTTACTCATAAAAACAACTCCAGCATTACTTTGATGAGTAAACCTTCTTTTAGTCTGAAGAGGATACCAGACCTTTGATTATTTTAACCCACACTATGATTCTTTAAGATCAATTCATTATTTTTCAAAGATCAAGGGTTCATTAAAAAGTAAATGAATTCTTGCAACACACCAAGAACTCCATCAGGGCAGAAGATGACCAAATGGTGTCCTTTTAAGAATCTGTTGAACTTATCTACAGGTCAGTTCACTTTAGAGTATGCTAGTCACCATCCACCTCTGAGGGCCTTAAAGAGTACTTGTGCTTCACCTTCTTCACCACAGCAAGAGCACTGTTCTAAAGTGAAGCTCCTGAAAAGTTGATAGGCATCTAATACCACCACTTGTTGATAGAATTACCATGTTCTTATCTAGCTGTTGATTGTGTCCAGTTACTTGTAAAGAACTCCTTGAGGGCAGGGACCATTTTTCATCATCCCCAGTAGTTTATATAATAGTCACTATGGGATAAATAGCAAATGGAAACATGTACTGTCCCAAGTTAGAGTGCAGAAGGACTGAAATATTGCTTTATATTCCTGAAAAAAACAAAACAAAAATCTGTCTACTAGATTCTTGACAATGCTGCCACCTAAAGAGTGTTATTTGCCGATGCTTCCCAAGTATCTTGCTATCCCAAGTAATACTTGACACGTTCTTTCAGCAAGGAATTGGTGACTCTAAGGGAATTCCAAGTTTCCATATTATTTTAAAAAGTAAAAAGGAGAGTGGGATGAAGGAGAAATGGAACAATCAGAGTCCAAGACAAGAGAAGCATTATTCAGAAAAAAGAAAAAATTTAAAGAGGCCTACAATTTTGAATTCGTAAAAATACAGCTTGAAACACTAATAGAAATAATGTTGACAGGATAGCTAGTTAAGGGCTAAACCATGAAGATATTAATACAAAAATCTACCTAACTTCTCAAAAATATTAAATATGGGATATCAACTTTCTCAAGTCATAAAAACAGTGATACCACAACTGGAACTAGAATAAATGGATATTCAACTGAAATAAGAAGTCTTAAATATTTTTAAAGTTTGGATTTACCTGAGTTGTTATATTTCATTGTCTAGTAGACATAATCTACAAATATAATTAGGGATGATATTCAAAATATTTAAAAGAACCTGTTAGATGCCGACTAGTTAAAATATATATCCAACCAATCCAAATGGAAGTAGACAAAGATATTTTATTGACAGGCATCTGCCACATATCAGCTCTGCACACCATGAAATAATCTTTTAATAACCCATTAACCTTTTTTGAGAGAGAGAGCTAATCACATGGAAAATTACCATAATATATATGTATTTTATTTTTACACCTAATAAGAGGAGGAGAAGGGGAAGACAGAGGATGAGATGGTTGGATGGCATCACTGATTCGATGGACATGAGTTTAAGCAGGCTCCAGGAGTTGGTGATTGACAGGGAAGCCTGGCATGCTGCAGTCCATGGGGTCGCAAAGAGTTGGACATGACTGAGCGACTGAACTGAACTGATATGTATTTTAATTACCCAGAAGTTTATTTTTTTAATCGTTCATTTGTTACCTTAAAGCATTTATTTGGCCGATTTGTTATTGGATTAGTCTAATGTGTTTCATGAAATCGCTTCAAAAAGTGATGTATGAATGTAGGATATTACTGTAATTTGAATACCACACATATTAGTTCATTTGTTAGACTAACAGATAGAAGAAAGCAGACTGTTTAGTACCAGGGAAACAAAGAATAACTCCTATCCTAAAGTGATTCTTCCCGTCCCGAATCAAAAACATCATGGGGAAATACAAAGGGCTATCCCAGACTCTGGCAAATTTATTCTCAAGGAATCAAAATATATATTGAGTGATAAATGAAGGATAAACACACACACATTTACTGAGATCCTCTGATACGAGGAAATAACCAGGCACTAGAGCTTCACAGCCAAGGTTTCTGGACTTCCCTGATGGTGCAGTGGATAAGAATCCACCTGCCAACCTAGGGGACACAGGTTTGATCCCTGATCTGGGAAGATTCCACATGCTGCGGAGCAACTAAGCCCATGCACCACAACTACTGGGCCCATGCTCTAGAGTCTGAGAGCCACAACTACTGAGCCTGTGTGCTGTCACTACTGAAGCCTGTGCACCTACAGCCTGGGCTCCACCACAGACGGCACCACAGTGAGAAGCCTGTGCACCACAACAGAAGAACAGCCCCTGCTCAGCACAACTAGAGAAAGCCCACACAAAGCAATGAAGACCCAGTGCAGCCAAGGAAAAAACAACAGCCATGGTTTCCACTGTTCAGAGTTTACCAACTACTGAAGGAGAAAAACATGTAAAAACTGTGTGCAGAAAGGGTTGTCAGGCCACAAAGGATGTACATATGTATAGATTGCAGTAGGGTAAAGATGGGGGAAACCAATTCTAATGAGAAGAGGACAGACAAAACCACGAGCTGACGCCAAGCCCCAAAACACAAAGAAAACTGCATCTAGGGTGGACAAGGTGAGAGAGGAAGCTAAAACCAAGAGAATGCTGAGATCCTAGTCCATAGACTAACAGGACAAAACATCAAGCACATGTGAGGTCGAGTCTGAATGATGCCCTGCGCATAGTCTCTCATGGAAGCTAGAACCCCTCTCTTGGGCTTAGCTCCAGTGGTCCTAAAGGCAACTGGGACACAAACTCCCAAGAAACACATCCGCATGTATGAGTATTTGCCATCTGAAACTCATTATATACAAAAGGGTATGGTAGACACAGAGACCAAACTAGTGGTTGTCAGGGAAGTGAGGGGGAATGAAGAGTACAAACTTCAGTTATAAAGTAATTAAGTCATGGGGATGTAATGTACAACACAGCAAATACTGTAGTAACTTTGTATGGTGACAGATGGTAACTAGATTTATCAAGGTGATCATTTCATAATGTATAAAAATATCAAACCACTATGTTTTTACACCTAAAACTTACATATAATTGTAAGTCAGTTATACTTCAGTTAAAAAAGGATGGTTTCTACCACCCCATCTCCAAGGCCAAAAATGATTTTACATCAAGTTCTATTAAGGATATGGTAAGGGTAACTTCATCGCCCAAACTTGACATTTTGAAATTGTCCTGTACTCTGCTACACTCTCATCACCCATATCTAGTCAACAGCAAATGCACAATGAAACTGCTTCCATTATTATGCTGATGTATGACTCTCATTTTCCACTGCCACGGTAGCCTACCAAATCCAAGATCTTATACCCCAAGGCCTGAATAGTGACAACCACCTCTACTGCTCACCTTCCTGGCTCCCAGTCCCCATCACTGCTTCTTTCCTGGGTGTGTTGACTCCCTCCATTTTCCCTGGTGGGATGGTTTCTACCTCCATTCTAGCACAGACTCAGCCCCTCTTGTAGCCTCCCCACAAAGCCAGGAAGCCTCTTTGGAGATCTCTCCTTTTTACTCATTTCCACATTCTTACTCTCCTCACTGCTCTGTTGGCACATCCTATTCTTATTCTAACCTCTCCAAAATCTAGCATTATCAGCAAAGGAGGCTTTCCCTGTAAATGAAGGTCCTAGAAAATGGTAGCTTACCCAAAATGTAACTTTACTGAAAGCATAACCATTTTTGACAGCAATTCTTACCAAATGAAATATGTGCTTCTTCACCCTGAGTATGCTGAATGTAATTTACTTTTCCTTCAATGTTTGGAATCACATTGAAACGTACAAAATAACTACTGTGTATTGTCTGAGGCAGGTGGGAGGACTTCTGTATGGTCTCATCTCCTGTTGCAAGCTGATGTTTTCTGATCTGCTAGTCTTAGGAGATACTGCATAAATCAGAGAGCAAAGCTTACTAGATAGCACCTTTATAGATGCAATTCTAAATCAACGTGGTCTGGCCTTAGGGATAGCTTCAGCTTCCTGTACAGAAAGAAACAGACTTCAACACAGCTATAGTTGATAATCAGAGAGTGTTTTCATCTGTACTTGGATTTTTTTTTAAATTTATTTATTTATTTTTAATTTTTACTTTACAATTCTGTATTGGCTTTGGCATAGATTGTACTTGGATTTTTAATTATAAATCAGAGTTGAGCTTATTGGAGGTCTTTTGAATTAGTGAAGTAATATTTCTGTGCTCAACTTTTCCAGTATGACTATCTTATCACTTTAAAACTTGAGAGGACTAAACTTAATTCTTATTATTAATCTTTCTCGTGGTACTATGCTTACTGTTTATGTGTAATAAATGTCTACTGACTCCATAATTATGAACCCAAGTTAGAGCCAAACTCTTGTCATGATGGCACTTGTAAAATAGTTGTAAGCTGATCGTGAGGCTGTTCATGTTGAAACAAAAGTGGGAGTTTGGAAAAGGAATGTAGAATTCAATTTCAGTCATTACTAGTAAAGAACTGATAAGATGTCTGCTTCATCCCTATACCAATGATGGAAGATAAAGCAGCAGAGAAAAGTTGAGAGCCATTGGTTATCTTTATAGGAATTCGATTTTGGGAGACATACATGCCCTGTGTCTAGGGTGGTGGTCTGAGGGTCAGAGTAATGCCTTCCATATTTTGATGTTTGGGCTTCTTTCTGACACACAGGGCTAGGACTAGAGTGAGCAAGAGGGGAAACTATGGTGCCAACTGTAAAGAAGTACCCACCCTCAGGCTACTTGCCTGACTCTAAGAGTTAGCATCTCTAAGTTTTATACCCTAGCTACCTCTTCTGACTCACCCTATCTCAGCTCTGCTGCCACATTCTCTTTCTCCCTCAACATCTCAGCTGCAAATTTGTAGCCCTCCTTTTAAAATAATTTTTCATTAAATTTTTAAAAATCAAGTTTAAAACAATGTAAATTTCACTGCTGCTTTCTTCTGTTTGTTAAAGAAAACATCCTTAAAGTAAAAAACAATTCAAGACACTTAGTATTAAGTGGAATCTTAAAAATAAAGACTCATAGAAGAAGAGATCAGGTTTGTGGTTCCCAGAGGCAGAGGGTAGCAGATGGGGGAATTGAATAAACATGGTCAAAAGGTACAAACTTCCAGTTACAAGCTAAATAAGTATTAGGGATGTCACGTACAATATGACAACTGAAGTCATACATGCTGTAAGGAATGTCAGAAAGTTACTAAGAGTAAATCCTAAAAGTTCTCATCACAAAGGAAAATACAGCTTTTTTTTTTTCCCTCTCTATATGAAATTATGGATGTTAGCAAAACTTATTGTGGTAATCACTCTGCAATGTATGTAAGTCTAGTAATTATGCTATACACCTTAACCTTATATAGTGCTCTATGTCCATTGTACCTCAATAAAATTGGGAGAAAGAAAAACACAGAAATAGTTGGAAATTAAAATATCCATACTGCCACACCTATAGATAACCATTATAAAGATTATTCAGTGCACATGCACACACACATGCACACACACCTTTCTCAAAAAAAAAAGATTAGACTATACACATTGTTCTTATTAGCTGAACAGTGTATCATGAGTAAATTCTATGTCCATGAACACACACAAAATGTATTTTTAAAATACCATAATAATAATTACTTTTTACAAAATTTTTGATTGAAGGACTTTGAGGATGGTTCCAGTTTTTTTGCTTTTCTAAATCAGTCTGAAATAAATATTCATTTATTTAACTATTTGTAATTTTTCTTTTTATTCTCAAAATTTCAGCCAAAGCCCCACATTTGAGAACAATGGGCAACACATTCTGAAGAAAGGTATCAGGAAATCCTGTGCCAGACTGACTAAACAGAAGAACCAGTCTGGCAACTATCAACCCCCGCCTTTTACCTTAGGCTTAAATAAAACAAGACTAGAAATCTGAGGGGAGACCTAAGAGCACCATCAAAGTAAAGCTTACACCTGGGTGTCCTTCCCCTCCCTCATGGCAAGAAGAGAGTGCTTCTTCCACTACTGCAGCAATCCAAGTGAGGGAAGCCCCCCCAAAATCAACAGAAATTAGCAGTGCCTGCAAGAAAGACAGACATTACTTCTCCCCAAAATTGTTTACTGCACTATGGAATTTGGACCCTGGAGTTTCCATGGGTCCACAGTAGAAGCATTCTTGGGAAAGTCTGCCAGTATACCCTGGAGTTTGGGGACATACATGGGCAGAGGGCAGTGCTGGCTTCTTAGCAGAGAAGTCTGAAAGCTGAGGGACTAGAATCATTCTCATCTGTGAGACCAAGAAAGGGGGCAGCAGAGAGAGGAGTCTCTGGTAAGTTTACAGTTTTCCTAGGAAGAGATCTGCACTGCAAAGTTGCTAGACTTGTGCTGTCTTAATTGGGCTCCACAAGAGGACTGCTGCTCTGACAAAGGGAACTTGACAATGAGAGGCTGTGGGGTGGACTCTAGGCAGAGTACATGGAAGGGAAGCTAAGTGGAAAGCCACATCATTGTCCATATCAGGGAATGCAACAGGGTCTAAATACTTGTTGAAGCCTCTAACGAATCCACAGAAGTACTCCAAGCAAGAGTGAACCATGAGAAAAACAGAGGAAAAAAGCCTACATTTGAATGCCTGTCATATACAGAGGCCAAAAGAAGACGGTCAGATTTTACCAGACAAGCGGTAAAACCTCTTCCTCCAGCCACTCCTTTCCCTGCCCAATCTTAAGAGTAGAGCTGGAAAAAGAGCACTAGGGGTTACTTTTGCATAAACAGATTTTTTAAAAAGCATTGTTTAAATGCAGAATTGTGTCATCTACTATTTTTATGTAAAAAAGTAATGGCTACTTCCTAAGAACAATTAACTATATCTAAAATATATAAAGAAATAGCCCAATGTTATTTAACCTGAGTCAGAAGCTGAAATCATGAGATGGTCTCTGACATTCCATCAATTTTAACTTTGCATATTAAGGGCAATCACAGCCAAAACCTGGACGAATAAATGCTATAGAACCAGGTGGATTCAGAGTTTCCATTCTATGTTGATCACATCTCAATAAAACAAGAAAGAAAAGACTCATCTCCTACTTTGCTAGGTTAAAGTTAAATTTATGTGGAAAAAGATCAGGATTTCTTCAAAATTTTGCCAGTTGAATTCATTTGTATTTTTTCTCCTATTTTCAAGTCAATGAGGTCATCTTCAGCCAGGACTTGTAGCTGAGGTTGGTTCTATCAACGGACGAGATCATAAATCCACTTTCAATTTTCAAGTCACATGGGGTGAAAAGTACCCTACAAAATACTCAAGAGTGTGATCTTTGCCTACAGAAAGTGATGAAAGTCTGCCTCCAGCCCTGAAAAGCCCACATAATCGTGTGGCTCCAAATTCTTCTGAGGGATAGCTTAGAACTCACAGTTAATCTCCCCAGGTTTCCTTCTGCTCCAGTAGCAGCATCCTTAACGCTGCCTGCAGAGTTGTCCATATCAAGGTTCACATGACTGATAAAGCCAAGTACAAGTTAAGCCAAGACAAACATTTACTGCTCCCAGTCAACTTGCTCTGAAAGTGGGCTTTCCTTATCTCTGTCAGAAGAAAAGTGAAACTTTCAAAGGTCAATTTAGCAGTACAGCCAGCAAATGGGGAAAAAAAAAAATTTAGCACTTTCAACTTGTCTTCCGCAACTAATGGCCCTCTTTGGAGTAGAGAAAAACTTGATATCCTGCTCCAGTTCTTGGCAAAAACTTCTCAAAAGGGAAGAAATTCTAGGCGCTGGCTCTGGAGGAGAAATCAGCAGTGGACCAGCCTTTCTTTGGCAGGCCCATGCTGACGATTCATACCAAGGCAGAAATCAGCAAGCCAGCATGGTTTGTGGAGTTTGTTTTTCCCCACCAAAGGAGCAAACCAAGTATGTTGCTACACGTTCAAACGATTCCACTGGAGAACAGAAGGCCAAGATTCACTTCCATGTGAAGTGGTTGTTTAAAAAAGTAGCTTTTGAAACTTTTTGGATATTTCAAAGACAATGGAAGTCTTTGCAGTACCCCAAAGTGAAAGTGTTAGTAGCTCAGTCATGTCCACCTCTTTGTGACCCCGTGGACTGTAGCCTGCTAGGCTCCTCTGTCCATGGAATTCCCTAGGTGAGAATATTGGAGCGGGTTGCCATTCCCTTCTCCAGGGGAACTTCCCAACCCAGGGACTGAACGGGATCTCCTGCATTACAGTATCTAAAAGAGGCTCACAAACAAGAAATTCTTCTCAGATGAAAGAGCATACACAGGATGGAGGAAAACCAGGAGGTGATTGTACCAAGAGGTGTCAGTAATTTCATCCAGGTGGATGCTAAAAGGAAAGAAAATTGCCAATTTCTCCAAAATCTTGGCTTAATTTACTGGTCAGAACAAGAAAGCACTGAAATTGGAGCCACATCAGGTTCAGAGTTGAAGTGAAAAGAAGAGAGAATGAATAAACTGTCCTATGTTCTTTAACATTCCCTAACTTCTGTTGCTGCTACTGTTGCTAAGTCACTTCAGTCGTGTCCGACTCTGTGCGATCCCATAGACAGTAGCCCACCAGGCTCCTCCGTCCATAGGATTTTCCAGGCAAGAGTACTGGAGTGGGGTGCCATTGCCTTCTCCGTAACTTGTTAGGCCAATGCAGACAGATGACAGATGACAGATTAGAGACAGATGTTCCCAATCATGAGAGTAGGGCATGTGTTTGTCAGTATTAAGCTCCTCTAGCAGCAACGACCACCCAATCCGTTACAATCCACAACAGTCCACACCACCCTGCACACATGTGAGGTACGACAGTGTTATAATAACATACTTCTTTTTTTCTAACAAACTTTAAAGTAAGTCAGAAGGACGTTAGGTGATGCAATGAGGAAATTTGAGAAACCATTCTCCTCCTATTTCAAACACATAGAAAATCGGGATAGATCATAATAAAATACTTAAAATATGTAATTACACTCAAAAGAAAGAAAGAAAAGAATTTCACAGTGCCAAAAAGATGAGGAGACTCAAACCGTCACCAATGCAGTGTGAAGCTACCTGGCATGGGAGGAGGGACATACTGGGGCCAAAAATACACCTTCTAGAGCTGGGTCTTTAACACAGGTACCAGGACAGACATGGAGGCCTCATGCCTCATGGTGAGGAAGGGGAAATGGCCTCATACACAGATATGAGTGCTAGAAGAGCTGCCCTCTCTGTGAACAAGGACTAGAAGAATTTTACCTGCAGCCCTGGCAATAAGATGCATAGAAAACCGTGGGGGAAAAAAATCACTCAGAAACAATTTATATCCCCAAACTCTAAGCCTATGTAGACACAAAAATACAATGGAGAAAAGACAGCCTCTTCAGTAAGTGGTGCTGGGAAAAGTGGATAGTTATGTGTAAAACAATAAAACTAGAACACTCCCTAACACCATACACCAAAATACACTCACATGGAATAAAGATTTAAATGTAAGGCCAGAAAGTATAAGCTTTTAGAGGAAAACATAGGCAGTATACCCTTTGACATAAATCACAGCAAGATCCTCTTTGACCCACCTCCCAGAGTAATGGAAATAAAAATAAACAAATGGGACCTAATTAAACTTAAAAGTTTTTACACAGCACAGGAAACAATAAACAAGATTAAAAAACAATCCTTTTATGGGAGAATGGGAGAAAATAATTGCAAACCACTGACAAAGGAATAATCTCCAAAATATATAAGCAACTTATATAGCTCAATATCAGAAAAACAGCCCAATTAAAAAATGGGCAGAAGACCTAAATAGACATTTCTCCAAAGAAGACATACAGATGGCCAATAAACACATGAAAAGATGCTCAACATCACTAATTATTAGAAAAATGCAAATCAAAATTATAATGAGATATAACCTCACACCAGGCAGAATGGCCATCATTAAAAAAATCTACAAACAATAAATGCTGGAGAGGGTGTGGAGAAAAGGGAACCCTCCTGCACTGTTGGTGTAAACTAATACAGAGTGTATGGAAATTCCTTAAAAAACTAGGAATAAAACTACCATGCTGCTACTAAGTCGCTTCAGTCGTGTCCGACTCTGTGTGACCCCATAGACAGCAGCCTACCAGGCTCCGCCCCTGGGATTCTCCAGGCAAGAACACTGGAGTGGGTTGCCATTTCCTTCTCCAATGTATGAAAGTGAAAAGTGAAAGTGAAGTCGCTCAGTCGTGTCCAAGTCTTTGAGACCCCATGGACTGCAGCCTTCCAGGCTCCTCCGTCCATGGGATTTTTCAGGCAAGAGTACTGGAGTGGGGTGCCATTGCCTTCTCCAAAACTACCATATGACCCAGTAATTCCATTACTGGGCACATACTTTGGGGAAACCATAATTCAAAAAGATACAAATACCACAGTGTTCATCACAGCACTATTTATAATAGCTAGAACATGGAGGCAACCTAGATATCCATTGACAGATCAATGCATAAAGGAGTTATGGTACATATGTATGTAGTACATATACACAATATGGTACATATTACCCAGCCATGAAAAGGGACACATTTGATTCAGTTCTAATAAGATAGTTGAACCTAATGACTATTATATAGAGTGAAGTAGGTCAGAAAGACAAAAAAACAAATATTGTATATTAATACATATATATGGGATCTAGAAAGATGGTACTGATTAACCTCCTGCAGGGCAGCAAAGGAGACCCAGACAGGGAACAGATTTGTGGACACAGCAGGAGGAGAAGAGGGTGGGAGGGACTGAGGGAGCAGCACTGAAACATACACATCACCATATGCAAAATTAGACCGCCAGTGGAAATTTGCTGTACGACGCAGGGAGCTCAAAGCCAGTGCTCTGTGATAACTCAGAGGGGTGGAGTGGGATGGAAGGTGGGAGGGAGATTCATGAGGGAGGGACATATGTATGCCTAAGGCTGATTTATACTGATATATGGCAGAAACCAACACAACTGTTGTAAAGAAACCAATACATTATAAAGCAGTTATCCTCTAATTAAAAACAAATAATAATAAAATGCCATATGACCCAGCAATCCCACTATTGGACATATACCCTGAGAAAACCATAACTGAAAAGTACACGTGAGCTCCAATATTCATAGCAGCACTATTTCCAATAGCCAGGACATGGAAGCAACCTAGATGTCCATCAACAAATGAATGGATAAAGATGTGGTACACATATATACATATACATACATATATAATGGAATATTATTCAGCCATAAAAAGAACTAATCTGAGTCAGTTCTGGTGAGGTGGATGAAGCTAGAGCCTGTTATACAGAGGAAAGTAAGTCAGAAAGAGAAAAACAAATATTGTATATTAATGCATATATATATATGGAATCTAGAAAAAATGGTATTGATGAATCTATTTGCAGGAAAGAAATGAAGATTCAGATATAAAGAATGGACCTGTAGACCCAGTGGGAGAAGAAGAGAGTGGGACAAATGGAGAAAGTAGCGTCGATACACATACACTGCCATGTGTAAAGTAGATGGTGAGAAGTTGCTATCTAACACAAGGAGCCCAGCCTGGCACTCTGTGATGACCTAGAAAGATGGGCTACAGAGAGGGAGGGAGACTCAAGAAGGAAGTGATATATGTAAAATTAAGGCTGGTTTGCATTGCTGTTTGGCAGAAGCCAACAAACCATTGTAAAGCAATTCTCCTCCAATAAGAAAAATAAACAAAAACTAACATTAGAACTGTTGAGCCCTGATGAAACCAACCAAGCTAGCAGATGCTAGCTTGCCTCCTGGGTGTAGCCCAACAGGCCAGGGCACACACTGGGCTCCCACAGAAATCAACCCCTGTTACAGATGAACTCATCTCAGAAACATTCCCAAATCAAAAGAAGGTCAATATTAGTTGAACTTTTTTTGCTGTGTACATGATTTCTCTTTTTTTTAAATTTAGGTATATTGATGTACAACATTCTATTAGTTTCAGGTATACATGATTTGATATTTGTGTATATTGCTAAATGAGCACCACAAGAAGTTTCATTAACATCCTGTCACCATGAAAGTTAGTGAAAGTGTTAGTCAGTTAGTCATGTCCGACTCTTTGAGACTCCATGGACTACTCTGCCAGACAACTCTGTCCATGGAATTCTCCAGGCAAGAACACTGGAGTGGGTTGTCATTCCCTCCTCCAGGGGATCTTCCCAACCCAGGGACTGAAACTGATGTCCTGCATTGCAGGGAAACTCTTTACCACCTGGGCCACCAAGGAAGTCATCATATTTATGAAAAAAAAAATTTCAGGACATTGTATTATACCCTAAAGTGCCCTGTGATAGTTCAAAAGCCAGTTTCCTCTAGAAACTCAGCAGAAAATATATTTCAAACTCGTTTTATTACCTCAAGTTAACATACACAAATGCTTTCTAATTTATATACATTACTTATGAACTATATTTTATCTTTCATCTTTTTACTCGGTTTTAAAAATCAGTCTCCCAGGGGCTTTCAACAATTAGTATTTTTATGATTAATACACTTCCTGATTTACTCTCCCATTCTTTTAGCCAAAATATCAACGAAGATACTACGTGATTGAGGTTTGAATGTCTGGATATTATCATTCTTTTTATGATACAGATAAAATTATGTTATCAAAAACATAGTTAAATAACAAACTGATTAAATAGTGTTAGAAGACTCATAGTTCTAGCACAGAAACGCATGCCTGTCAAAATGCCGCACTGTCACTTTCAAGCCTAGTTTTCATACATGTGTATGAAACAGTGCAGTGTGATGGAAAGATGGCCAGACCAGTGAAGAGAGACTTGGAACGCAGCTCTGCTCTGTTTTCTCAGCCAAGTAGCCTCGCAAAGCAAGTCACATGACCTCCCTAGGCTTCAGTATCCAGATGTACAAAATGATGATAAGATCAGCACGCGTCCATGCCTCAGCTTGTTGTGAGAAGCACTGGCAGGGGAGGCTGAAGGGAAAGAAAGCAGATATGGAGAAACCTGGGCACTGGGCCCCTCTGATGGTACTCCCCCGTGCCCTGAAGCAGGTCTACTCTAGGGCGGTACTTTCCATCTGGATTCGGTAGCTCCTAAAATCCTTCCCACACTTGACATGCTGTTATGCATTTCCCTGGAACTAGCATCTCTCCAGAGTTCTACTTTGCATATTGTTTTGAAGCTAGTATCTTTTGACCTTTCTAGATCACCTAAAGTTGCTGGTTTCTATTTTATGCAAAAAGCCTCCATTGGTAGAGATTTTATTTCCACGGAATTGAATCCATTTCAAACTGTACTTACAACCCATCAGTCATATTGGTATTGACCACTACTTTTTTTTTTTGTATTGGGTGGGACATAGCTGATGAACAATATTAGGTTGGTGCAAAAGTATTCGTGGTTTTTCATTGCTGCACGTCGTCATTTGGAATACATTCCTAAATAAATGTGGTTATGTTATACATTCTTTTAATGTGCATTTCTCGCTTTATGGGTTTTTTTTTTGCTAATGACTTATTTCTTGCTGTTTATTTTATATTTATTTGAGACTATAGAAATGATATTAGATAAAAAGTAAATTCAAGCAATTTTTAAATTTAAGTTCAAACATGGGTCGTAAAACAGTGGAGATAACTTGCAACATCAACAACTCTTTTGGCCCAGTAGCTAATAAAGAAGATACAGTGCAACGATGGTTTAAGAAGTTTTGCAAAGCAGATGAGGATCCTTGAAGACAAGGAGCGTAGTGGCTGGCCATTGGAAGTTGACAACAACCAACTGAGAGGACCATCAAAACTGATCCTCTTACAACTACATGAGAAGTTGCCAAAGAACTCAACGCCGACCATTCTATGGTCATTCCGCATTTGAAGCAAATTAGAAAGGTGAAAAAAGTTCATAAGTGCGTGCCTCATGAGCTGACTGAAAAATAAAAAAAAAATCATCATTTTGAAGTGTCATCTTCTCTTATTCTATGCAGCAACAACAAACCAGTTCTTGATGGGCAACAAAAAGTGGATTTTATACCACAACTGGCAATGACCAGCTTAGTAGAGCTGGACCAAGACGTAGCTCCAAAGCACTTCCCAATGCCAAATTTGCAGCAAAAAAAGGTCGTGATCGCTGTTTGGTGGTCTGCTGCCTGTCTGATCCACCACAGCTTTCTGAATCCCAGCAAAACCATTACATCTGAGACGTATGCTCAACATTGATGAGATGCACCAAAAACTGCAATGCCTGCAGCTGGCATTGGTCAACAGAAAGGGCCCAACTCTTCTCCATGACAGTGCCTGATAGCACATACACAACAAAAGAAACTGAACAAATTGGACTATCAAATTTTGCCTTATCTGCGATATTCACCTGACCTCTCACCAACCACCTACCACTTCTTCAAGCATTTCAACAACTTTTTGCAGGGAAAATGCTTCCACAACCAGCAGGAGGCAGAAAATGCATTCTCAGAGTTCATCAAATCATGAACCATAGATTTTTACACTACAAGGATAAACAAACATTTCTCTTTGGCAAAAATGTGTTGATTATAATGGTTCCTGTTTTGATTAATAAAGATGTGTTTGAGCCTAGTTATAATGATTTAAAATTCACAGTCCAAAACCGCAATTACTTTTGTACCAACCGAATCATCTCAAGTGAACAGCAAAGGGACTCAGCCATACATATATGTGTATCCATTCTCCCCCAAAACCCCCTCCCATCCAGGCTGCCACATAACACTGAGCAGAGTTCCATGTACTATACAATAGGTTTTTGTTGGTTATCCATTTTAAATATAGCAGTGCTTGATGGTCAGAAAGGCTGTCATCAAAAAATCCACAAACAAATGATGGAGAGGGTGTGGAGAAAAGAGAACCCTCTTGCAATGTTGGTGGGAGGGTAAACTGAAAACAGCTACTATGGAGAACAAATGTGGAGATTCCTTAAAAAACTAGGAATAAAACTACCATATGACCCAACAATTCCACTACTAGGCATATACCCTTAGGAAACCAAAATTGAAAAAGACACATGCACCCCAATGTTCACTGAAGCTCTATTTACAGTAGCTAGAACATGGAAACAACCTAGATGTCCATTGACAGATGAATGAATAAAGACGCTATGGTACATATGTACTACGGAATATTACTCGGATATAGAAAAGGAACACATTCGAGTCAGTCCTAATGAAGTGGATGAACCTAGAGCCTATTACACAAAATAATTCAGAAAAAGAAAAGTAAATTGTATATTGATGCATATGTATGGAATCTAGAATGATGGTACTGATGAACCTATTTGCAGGGCAGCAATGGAGCCATAGACATAGAGAACAGACTTTATGGACCCAGTTTGTGGTGGTGGGCGGAAGGAAAGGGTGGGATGTATGGGGAGAGTAACATGGAAACATACATTACTGCATGTAAAATAAACAGCCAATGGGAATTTGCTGTATGACTCAGGGAACTCAAACTGGGGCTTGGTAACAACCTAGCAGAGTAGGATGGGGAGGAAGATGGGAAGGATATTCAGGTGGTGGGAAACATAGTAAACCCATGGCTGATTCATGTCGATGTTTGATAGAAACCAATAGAATACTGTAAAGCAATTATCCTTCAATTAAAAAATAAAGTAAAAAATATATATAGCAGTCTTTGACCACTACTTTTTAAAAACAACAAATAAAATAGAAAATAATGGAACACATCATGTTTAGTAAGGATAAGCATTGTTCATAAAAATTATTTTAGTTATGTGCATGTATGTGTGTTTTATCAGGGAAGGTTGAGTGTCAAAGTGATGCTTTTGAACTGTGATGTTGGAGAAGATTCTTGAGAATCCCTTGGACTGCAAGATCAAACCAGTCAATCCTACAGGACATCAAGCCTGAACATTCATTGGAAGGACTGATGTTAAAACTGTAGCTCCAATACTTTGGCCACCTGATACAAAGAACTGTCTTATTAGAAAAGACCCTGATGCTGGAAAAGATTGAAGGCTGGAGGAGAAGGGGATCATAGAGGATGAGATGGTTGGATGGCATCACCAACTCAATGAACATGAGTTTGAGCAAGCTCTGGGAGTTGGTGATGGACAGGGAAGGCTGGCATGCTGCAGTTCAAGGGGTTGCAAAGAGTTGGACATGACTGAGTGACTGAACAACAAGAGCAAAGTAAAATGCGTTTCTCACTGCTGATCACAGTCAAAGAGTTGGGAAGCTCTGGCATTACACTGTAGAGCAAACCAGTCATGTTTAAAATCCTTTACTGGTGTTCCACTGCCAAGGACAAAGCCCCTTATCTTTAAGGGGCACAAGGCCTTGTATAGCTCTTTCTCTCAGGGTCAGTTTATTCCATGCAGCCCCTTGTTCTCTGTGTTCCAGTCACAAAGAGATCTTTTCAATTCCTCCTCCAACAGACTGTTTGGTTAAGAACCTGTCACATGTCAGACAAAACTCCAGGAGCATAAGCTAGCAGAGACCAGCTCCCTGCTCCCACAGAGCTTACAATTAGGGTCTTCCATGCTCCCTGCCACCGGTGGGCCTGCTCAGCATTCTGCCCCCCCACCCCTCACCCCCGCCACAGCAATCCTATCCTGCATACTGTTGAACTGAAGATCTAAAATGATCACTCCCTTCTTCAGGCCACAGACAAAGGTCTCAGGTGTCATTTCCTTTGGGTCACTTCCTGTGACAAGTCTCCATCATTTATCGAATGATTCTGAGGGAGTGTCAAAGACTCATTCACAAGATAAGAGAATGATATACTAGTGATAGAAAATGTGACTGAAAAATTCTCAGGAACAAGTTTTCTATTTAAAAAAAGAAAAACGAAGGGAAAACTCTATGATAGATAACACACACAAAATACAAGTAATGTCCAAAGCATTCACCAGTTCTTTCTGAAGATTTCCTTGCTACAGATGAGTAAACAGAAGTTCCTTTTTGCTTTATTAAACAGAATCATCCCTGGGAAACAGGACTCTGACCTGGCAACTCAGATCTTGGAGTCTTAGTCTTATAGAATAGCAAATGTGTAGCAAATTCCAGCAGGAAGCAATGAACTTCCTTTTTTGGCTCAGCCAGGGATAAAGAAAGAATATTATGTCTGTAAAATTACTGGAGAGATTCCTCTACTAGGTATCACATTATGCTTGTACAACTTCAACTTTCCCCAAACCACCTCTCCACACATTTATGAAAAAAAATGTTACTTGCTACAAATGAGTCCAATTCTATTATTTGCTCTACATGTTGAAAAGAGGTTAAGAGGGTCTTCACAATTTTAGATTTCATATCAAGAAAAAAATTCTTCCTACCTCTTTTTACCTGAAAACTCAGTTATGACCAGAAAGACATTAGATAATTTAGGAGGAGAGGTCGTGCCTGCAGGCACTGCCTCAGTTTGAGCACAGCACTGGGTCACTGATCAATACCTCCACTAGCTAGCAGGACAGACAGTTCCCCAAAGCACCAGCAACTCTCATAACTCTGCTCACTTTTTCTTGGCTTAAAATGCTCTTCTTCTCACCTTCCTCTACCTAACAAACTCCTGCTCCTACTTTGAGATTTAGCTCACATCGCCTTTGCGAAACCTTTGACTTCCCCTCAAAGAACTGACCACCCTCATTTATCTCCTCATAAATACTGTGGGGGTCATAATTTTCATATAACATTATAGATAGTTGGTCAGTGTCTGTCTATACCACTAGACAATATAGTCCATGTAGGCAAGAACTGTATGACATTTATCTATTTCTATTCTCGTTCTTTGCACAGTGCCTGGCACTTATCAAAGTTTATTCTGTGTTCTATGAGTATTCAATAAATATTTAAGAGTCTACTCTTTTTGTGTGTGTTTGCTTTAGGTTTTTAGTCATAAGTAGAAGAATATGGAATCGGGTGACAAATGTTGAACCAACAGCCAGGGAAACTGTACTAACTTGTTTCTGTGATCAGGACAAGAAGCAGGGTCAGGTACAAACAGCAAACTCAAGAGCACAGCATGACCATAAAGCACATTTTGTTTGGGACCCTATCACAAAGTAAGCCACCTTTGTTTTCAGAATGTTCTGGCTGCTTTTTGCCATCAGCCCTTTACTCATTCTGAGTCTACACTTAAAGGGCTCTGACAAATCATTTGATTTCTTCCAACACCAAGGCAAATCTTTTCAAGACTGCTTGAAACTATTCTGCCCTCACATGTGATCAAGCTGCTCCTCCTGCATCTGTTTTTATTCCTATGCTTCTGGAATATTTTTTCCATCCATTTCTAGGGCCCAATAAAGCAAAATAAGAGATAGGGAAAACACAAGCACAATTGTTGTTGTTCAGTCTCTTAATTAAGACTGACTATTTGCAACCCTGTGGACTACCAGCATGGCAGGCCTCCCTATCCTTCACTGTCTCCTAGAGTTTGCTCAAACTCATGTCCACTGAGTCGATGATGCCATCCAACCATCTCATCCTCTGTCATCCCCTTCTCCTCCTGACTTCAATCTTTCCCAGCATCAGGGTTTTTCCTGATGCTCTTCATATCAGGTGGCCAAAGGATTGGAGCTTCAGCATCAGTCCTTCCAATGAATATTCAGGGTTGATTTCCTTTAGGATTGACTGGTTTGATCTCCTTGCTGTCCAAGGGACTCTCAAGAGTCTTACCCAACACCGCAGTTCAAAAGCATCAATTCTTTGGCTCTCAGCCTTCTTTATGGCCCAGCTATCACATGCATACAAGACTACTGGAAAAACCATAGCTCTGACTAGACAGACTCTTTTCAGCAAAGTGATCTCTGCTTTTTAACACGATGTCTAGGTTTGTCACGGCTTTTCTTCCAAGGACCAAACGTCTTTTAATTTCATGGCTGCAGTCACCATCTGCAGTGATTTTGGAGCCCAAGAAAATAGAATCTGTCATTGTTTCCATTGTTTCCCCATCTATTTGCCGTGAAGTGATGGGACCAGATACCATGATCTTAATTTTTTGAATGTTGAGTTTTAAGCCAGATTTTTTCACTCTCCTCTTTCAGCTTCATCAGGAGGCTCTTTAGTTCCCCCCTTCACTTTCTGCCATCTGAATATCTGAGCTTATTGATATTTCTCCTGGTGATCTTGATTCCAGCTTGTGCTTCATCCAGCCTGGCATTTTGCACAATGTACGCTGCATATAAGCTAAATAAGCAGGGTGACAATATACATACTCCTTTCCCATTTTAAGACTTCCCTGGTGGCTCAGATGGTAAAAGCATCTGCCTACAATGCAGGAGACCCGGGTTTGATCCCTGGGTTGGGAAGATCCCCTGGAGAAGAAAATGGCAACTCACCCCAGTATTCTTGCCTGGGAAATCCCATGGATGGAGAAACCTAGTGGGCTACAATCCATGGGGTTGCAAAGAGTCGGACACGACTGAGCGACTTCACTTTCTTTCCCAATTTGGGACTAGTCCATTGTTTCATGTCCAAACCTGTTGTTTCTTGACCTGCATACAGATTTCTCAGGAGGCAAGTAAGGTAGTCTAGTATTCTCATCACTTGAAGAATTTTCCTCAGTTTGTTGTGATCTATGCAGTCAAAGGCTTTGGCACAGTCAATGAAGCAGAAGTTTTTCTGGAATTCTCTTGCTTTTCTATGATCCAGCAGATGTTGGCAATTTGATCTCTGGCTCCTCTGCCTTTTCTAAATCCAGCTTATACATCTGGAAGTTCTCAATTCATGTACTGTTGAAGCCTAGCTTGAAGGATTTTGAGCATGACCTTGCTAGCATGTGAAATGAGTGCAATTGTACTGGAGTTTGAACATTCTTTGGCAGTGCCCTTCTTTGAGATTGGAATGAAAACAACTTTTCCAGTTTTCTGGCCACTGCTGAGTTTTCCAAATTTGCTGGCAGATTGAGTGCAATCCTTTAACAGTATCATCCCAAAGAAAAAGAAATACAACAAGGCAAAATGGTTATCTGAGGAGACCCTGCAAATAACTAAGGAGATAAGTGAAAGGCAAAAGAGAAAAGGAAAGATATACCCAATTGAATGCAGAGTTCCAAAGTATAGCAAAGAGTAATAAGAAAGGCTTCTTAAGTGAACAGTGCAAAGAAATAGAGGAAAAAAATAGAATGGGAAAGACTAGAGATATCTTCAAGAAAATTAGAGCTATCAAGGGAACATTTCATGCAAAGATGAGCACAATAAAGGACAGAAATGGTATGGACCTAACAGAAGCAGAAGATATTAAGAAGAGGTGGCAAGAATACACAGAAGAGCTGTACAAAAAAAAAAGGTCTTAATGACCCAGATAACCATGATGGTGTGGTCACTCACCTAGAGCCAGACATTCTGGAGTGTGTGGGTCTTAAATAGCATTACTATAAACAAAGCTAGTGGAGGTGATGGAATTCCAGCTGAGCTGTTTAAAATCCTAAGAGATGGCAGAAAGTGAAGAGGAACTAAAAAGCCTCTTGATGAAAGTGAAAGAGGAGAGTGAAAAAGTTGGCTTAAAGCTCAACATTCAGAAAACGAAGATCATGGCATCTGGTCCCATCACTTCATGGGAAATAGATGGGGAAACAGTGGAAACAGTGTCAGACTTTATTTTGGGGGCCTCCAAAATCACTGCAGATGGTGACTGCAGCCATGAAATTAAAAGACGCTTACTCCTTGGAAGAAAAGTTATGACCAACCTAGATAGCATATTCAAAAGCAGAGATATTACTTTGCCAACTAAGGTCCATCTAGTCAAGGCTATGGTTTTTCCTGTGGTCATGTATGGATGTGAGAGTTGGACTGTAAAGAAAGCTGAGCACTGAAGAATTGATGCTTTTGAACTGTGGTGTTGGAGAAGACTCTTGAGAGTCCCTTGGACTGCAAGGAGATCCAACCAGTCCATTCTGAAAGAGATCAACCCTGGGATTTCTTTGGAAGGAATGATGCTAAAGCTGAAACTCCAGTACTTTGGCCACCTGATGCGAAGAGTTGACTCATTGGAAAAGACTCTGATGCTGGGAGGGATTGGGGGCAGGAGAAGGGGACGACAGAGGATGCAATGGCTGGATGGCATCACTGACTCGATGGACGTGTCTGAGTGAACTCCGGGAGTTGGTGATGGACAGGAAGGCCTGGCGTGCTGCGATTCATGGGGTCGCAAAGAGTTGGACATGACTGAGCAACTGAACTGAACTGAACTGAAGAGATGATGCTGTTAAACTGCTGCACTCAACATGCCAGCAAGTTTGGAAACACAATTACACTAATATAAAAAAATGAAAGAAAAAGGGCACTTCCTCAAGTAAGATTTGGCAATGTTTGTTTTTATATGTGCGAGCAATATCTTTAATAAATATTCCATCTTAAAGGACATATCTGGAAAATCCAAACTAAAGTTATCACATAGAAAAATTTCTTTCCAAACTGTAAGAGAATATTTAAAGCTTATTTCCCTGGGTCCACATGTTTTTAAAGATTTTACCATCTCTATACTACATATCCAAAAAGTTGTTCAAATGGATGTTCTCAACAAGTTCAACAAACATGAATACAACTTGTTTTTTAAAATAACCTTTTATTTTGTGTTGTGGTATAGGTGGTTAACAATGTTGTGATAGTTTCAGGTGAATAGTGAAGGTACTCAGCCATACATATCTATGTATCCATTCTCCCCGAAACTCCCACCCAGGCTGCCACATTAACATTGATCAGAGTTCCCTGTGTTATACAGTAGGTCCTTGTTGATTATCCATTCTAAATACAGCAATGTGTACATGTCCATCACAAACTCCCAAACTATCCCTCCCCCCGTCCTTACCCCTGGAAACCATAAGTTCATTCTCTAAGTCTGTGAGTATGTTTATATTTTGTAAGTTCATTTGTGTAATTTCTTTTTAGATTCCACATGGAAGGAATGTCATTATTTCTCCTTCTCTACTGACTTACTTCACTCAATCTGACAATTTCTAGGTCTATCCATGATGCTGCAAATGGCATTATTTTGCCTTTGACTGTGTGGATCACAATAAACTGTGGAAAATTCTGAAAGAGATGGGAATACCAGACCACCTGACCTGCCTCTTGAGAAACCTATATGCAGGTGAGGAAGCAACAGTTAGAACTGGACACGGAACAACAGACTGGTGCCAAATAGGTAAAGGAGTACATCAAGGCTGTATATTGTCACCCTGCTTATTTAACTTATATGCAGAGTACGTCATGAGAAATGCTGGACTGTAAGAAACACAAGCTGGAATCAAGATTGCCAGGAGAAATATCAATAACCTCAGATATGCAGTTGACACTACGCTTATGGCAGAAAGTGAAGAGGGACTAAAAAGCCTCTTGATGAAGGTGAAAGAGGAGAGTGAAAAAGTTGGCTTAAAGCTCAACATTCAGAAAATGAAGATCATGGCATCTGGTCCCATCACTTCATGAGAAATAGATGGGGAAACAGTGGAAAGAGTGTCAGACTTTATTTTGGGGGGCTCCAAAATCACTGCAGATGGTGACTGCAGCCATGAAATTAAAAGATGCTTACTCCTTGGAAGAAAAGTTATGACCAACCTAGATAGCATATTCAAAAGCAGAGACATTACTTTGCCAACAAAGGTCCATCTAGTCAAGGCTATGGTTTTTCCTGTGGTCATGTATGGATGTGAGAGTTGGACTGTGAAGAAAGCTGAGCACTGAAGAATTGATGCTTTTGAACTGTGGTGTTGGAGAAGACTCTTGAGAGTCCCTTGGACTGCAAGGAGATCCAACCAGTCCATTCTGAAGGAGATCAGCCCTGGGATTTCTTTGGAAAGAATGATGCTAAAGCTAAAACTCCAGTACTTTGGCCATTTCATGTGAAGAGCTGACTCATTGGAAAAGACTCCGATGCTGGGAGGGATTGGGGGCAGGAGGAGAAGGGGACGACAGAGGATGCGATGGCTGGATGGCATCACTGACTCAA
The DNA here is from genome assembly GCF_014754425.2 of Oryx dammah. Classification (NCBI taxonomy): domain Eukaryota; kingdom Metazoa; phylum Chordata; class Mammalia; order Artiodactyla; family Bovidae; genus Oryx; species Oryx dammah. The sequence continues at coordinate 31,044,428 of NW_024070188.1, forward strand.
TGGACGTGAGTCTGAGTGAACTCCAGGAGTTGGTGATGGACAGGGAGGCCTGGTATGCTGCAATTCATGGGGTCGCAAAGAGTCGGACACGACTGAGCGACTGAACTGAACTGAACATTCCACTGTATGTATGTACCACATCTTCTTTATCCATTTCTCTGTCAGTGGACATTTAGGTTGCTTCCATGTCTTGGCTATTGTAAACCGTGTTGCAGTGAACCTTGGGACGCATGTATCCTTTAGGATCATGTTTTTCTCTGGATATATGCCCAGGAGTGGGATTGCAGGGTTGCATGGTGGGTTTATTTTTAGTTTACAGAACCTCCATACTGTTTTCCATTGTACTGTACCAATTTACATTCCCACCAACAGTGTAGGAGGTTTTCTCCACACCCTCTCCAGCATTGGTTGATTGTAGATTTTTTGATGATAGCCACTTTGACTAGTATGCAGTGATGCCTCACTGTAGCTTTGATTTGCATTTCTCAAATAATTAGCAATGTTGAACATCTTTTCATGTGCCTCTTGGCCATCTGTACGTCTTCTCTGGAGAAATGTCTACTTAGATCTTCTGTGCATTTTTTTGATTGGGTTGTTTTGATGCTGTTAGATGTCATGAGTTGTTTGTACATTTTGGAGACTAATCCCTTGTCAGTCATGAATGTAACTTTTTAACTTCCTGGTATTAAATGATTGAGATGCAACAAGGACACCAGGTTGTAAGGTAGTAGTGTTATTTTGGTCTAGAAAGTTAGAAGAATAAACTAAAGCATAAACTAAATTATAATTTAGATAATTAAAGGGTGAAAAACAAATTCCTTTTAAGCATACTGTGAAAACTGACTACAATGTTTGACTCGTGTCAGGATTTTCTACTTACTGAATTATCAAAGTGCTGACCCAAAGGTTTTTCTGATGCGAAGAGGCTTTGACAAGAGATAGCAAGGTGACTCACCAGGCTTCTTCAGTTATTTTGTAAATGCATAGACTTCAACTGAAATAAAATTTGATATTTTAAAGTACTCATATATATTTGTTGAGTGCTTTTACTATGGAAAATAAATTGGCTCCCTGGGCAAACTTTCTCATTGGAAAGGTTTAATAGCAATGTGAACTACAGTTCTTAACAAAACTAGGTAAAAAAAACACTAAGACTGTTGTTTCTTCAGGTAGAATTGTATTGCTATAATCTTCCGTCTTAGAACTGCTTTTGCTGCATCCCATAGTGCTTTGGTCATTGAGTTTTCATTGTCATTTGTTTCTGGGTATGTTTTATTTCCTCTTTAGTTTCTTCAATGATCGCTTGGTTATTTAGCAGTGTATTGTTTAGCTTCCATATGTCTGTTTTTACAGAGTTTTTTTTTCCCTATAATTGATATCTAATATCATAGATAGTAGGAAACTGCTATAGAGCACAGAGAGCTCAGCTTAGTGCTCTGTGATGAGCTAGAGGGGTGGGATGGGGGTGTGTGGGGGTAAGGCTCTAGAGGAAGGGATATATTTATACACATGGCTAATTCATGTGCATAAATCTAACACTGCACAACCTAACACAACATTGTAAAGCAATTATATTCCAATAAAAAAAATAAAATGGCCATAGTACTCAAAACTATTTACAAATTTAATATAATTTCTATCAAAATACCCATGACACTTTTCACAAGACTAGAACAAATAACCCTAAAATTTATATGGAATCACAAAAGACCCAGAATTGCCAAAGCAATCCTGAAGAAAAAGAATAAAGCTTTCAGGAGTGGGAACTTGTGTACACCTGTGGTGGATCCATGTTGATGTATGGCAAAACTAATACAGTATTGTAAAGTAAAAAAAAAAAAAAAAAAAAAAAAAAAATTTTTGAAAAAAGAAAGAAAAAAAATGCAAAGACAAAAAAATAAAAAATAATAATCATTAAAAAAAAATAAAGCTGAAGATATAACCCTTCCAGACTTCAGACTACACTACAAAGCCACAGTAATCAAAACACTGATATTAATATATAGATCAATGGAAGATAATAGAGAGCCCAGAAACAAACTTGCTCACCTACAGTTAAATCTATGACAAAAGAAGTAAGAATATAAAATGAAGAAAGAAAGTCTCTTCAACAAGTGGTGCTGGGAAAGCGGGACAGCTATATATAAATCAAAGATATCAGAACACTTCCTTATATCATATGCAAAAATAAACCCAAAATGGTTTAAAGACCTAAATATAAAATGATACCATAAAACTCCTAGAGAAGAACCTAGGCAAATCATTCTCAGAAAAACTGCAACAATGTTATCTTAGATCAGTCTCCTGATCCAAAAGAAATAGAAGTAAAAATGAACAAATCTACCTAATCAAATTTAAAGCGTTTGCACAGCAAAGGAACCATAAAGAAAAGACAAGCTATGGACTAGGAGAAAATATTTGCAAATGATACAATCAACAAGGGACTAATATTCAAAATATACAAACAATTCAAACAATTCAATCAAAAAAGGAGATGATGACCTAAATGGAAATTTTTCCAAAGATGGCCAACAAGCACATGAAAAGATGCTCACTAATTATTAGAGAAATGCAAATTAAAAACTACAATGAGGTACCACCTCATACCTGTCAGAATGGCTGTCACTAAGAAGTCTACAAATAATACAGACTGAAGAGGGTGGGAAGAAAAGAGAACTCCCTATTAGGAATGTAAATTAGTGCAGCCACTATGGAAGACAGTACAGAAGTTTCTTAAACTAAAAACAGCTACCATATGATCAAGCAATCCCATTCCTGGGTAAATGTCCAGAAAAAATAAAAACTAATTCAAAAAGATACATGCATCCCCATATTCACAGCAGCAGTATTTACAGTAGCCAAGACATGAAAACAACCCAGGTGCCAATTAACAGATGATTAGCTTAAGAAGTTATGACTGTGTGTGTACACACACACACACACGAATATTACTCAGCCATAAAAAAGAATGAAATAATGTTATTTGCAGCAACACGGATGGACCTAGAGAGTATTATACTTAGTGAAGTCAGACAGAGAGATTTACACTGTATGACCTCATCTATATGTGGAAACTAAAAAGTAATACAAATGCATCTATAAACAAAATAAAAAGAGACTCACAGAAACAGGAAACAAAGTTATGGTTACCAAAGGAATGTGGCAAATTAGGAGTATAGGATTAACAGATACAAACTACTACACATAAAATAGATAAGCAAAAAGGATGTACTGTATAGCACAAGGAATTATATTTGATATCTTATAATAACCTATAATGGAATATAATTAGAAAAAATTGCTGAATCACTAAGCTGTACACCTGAAACTAACACAATATTGTAAATAAACTATATACTTCAATAAAAAGACACTTCCTGTATATTTTATAGGAGACAGAATTTTGCCATCAATTGCTGAAATGGCTTCTGAATTCACTGAAAAAATTTTTGAATTTTTATAGTTGTTATTCTCTTCCCTCTGCTTAGTATGCTCATGTCTACTAGGTCTGAGATCCTTGAAAGTAGGGAAGATGGGCAAGGATTCAGTCTATATACTGTACCTCATAACTTCCTGGAGAAAAAAAATGAAAGAATTTGTATGATAGAACAATGAGACTTGGTATTTGGGGCACTTACTGATAAACTATGGTTCGTCTCATGATAACACTAATTACCAGAGAATGTAGGGCACTATAAATTTAATTTAAAGACAGTCGATACCCAAAGGCTTCACTGATACAGGGATACAGCAACTTAAATTCCTGCATTTATACAAGCAAAGGGTAAAAATCACAGGATTTCCTGGAATTAAACAGGGAGTGGGTGAGTATTAACAATTTATCCCTAGTCAATCCTTTGTTAGAAATGTTCCGAATGTAGAGATTATCACTCAGTGGTCAGAGAGTGGATGGTGATACGCCCCACTGATTTCATAGAGGCAGGTATGAAAATAACCTTCCAATGACCCCAAACCATCTCATTCTGGGCATAATGCCGACTTCTGCACTCTGTGTTCTGATCACACCCTCTTCTTTATCAGAAATGAGGGACCTAAAGCCGAGGATTATAGAAGGATTACGTTGCAGGCCATGATCTGAATGCAGCTCGTTAAAAATATCTAACCCTTACAGTTCCTAAACTATAATCTGGTGTTGTCTTATTTGAGGCAACTTCTAAAACAATGATTTCAAGTCCTCTTTAAATCTACAGTCATGTACATGTTAAAAGTAAAGTGAACCAAGATTAAAGCCATTTGGAAAAATATAGCACTTAAATACAATGACTTCATGTACTACCACAGCAACTTCAGTTTGGATGTCTTTGCATACCATGATATAATCAATCAAAATTCAAGCAGTGGGTATTGCCCCAAGGTCTTGTTTTTCTGGCAGAACAGGGAATCAGCAAGTACACAGTCTGCATATTTGGTCAAAAGACAATATTATTAAACTTGAACTTTCTATTTACATATGCTACAACTGGCATACGTGAGATTTCAGGTATTGGTTTTTCTGACTCTGGTGCTAAAAATGTCCACAAGGAAAAATCAGGCCTTCTTGAAATGCTACAAATGAAATTACATATTCTGGCAAGAGTGGTAGAATTCTCCCTTGCTAGAGGTTGGTCAAGTCACACACACAGGTGCTAATATTATAATTACTTAATGTATTAACTATAGAAGAACTGTGATGTGCTCTTTACTTCCCACTGAATTTACGAGTTCATTTTTTGTCCAGTCTGAAGCAGGAGTCACAGTTCTGTTTGGACAGATCTGTGAGAGGTTAATCAAAGGTTGACACTCTTTCACTATAAACACATAAATGTGAGATAAATTTTACCAAATTAAAATTCATAGCTGAGCTAAAAAGAGAGAGAGAAAGAGAAAGAAAAACAAATATCTTGGCATCAGAAATAAAGAACTCAAAGCAAAATAAATGAGTGCACAAGCTGGCACTCAGACATCTTGATGGGGAGAGCAAATCCAGAAATAAGCTCTAATATCTGGAGATTAGGGCTTTAATGATCCTGAGCAAACAAGTCGCATAGCCCTGGGATCATGCAAGGCAGAGAGCTGGAAATAAGACCTGGTCATAAAATCGGATCCATGGGTAGGATACATCCTCCATGAAAAGGGAAGGATAAACACCGCACCCCCCACCACCACTGACCCAGGGAAAGACTAAGAAAGCCTACTACATGCCCAGGACTCAGGATAGGGAAAAGAGTCTCCCATGAAAAACACAATGCCAAAGTCTGAATTTATAGACCTTGCATTTACCTTTATAATGACAAGCTGAGGTATTAATGCAAATACTTGACTTGAATAAGAGTTGAGTAGATGAAACTCTGGCAGGTAAAGCAGAAGCAAAACCACTACTCAGAGAAAATAAAATCCTGTGTCTTTGAAAATTTGTAATCTCATATCTAAATTATTCATGGACCCAAAGATATGTCATAATTAGAACTGTAAAACACAGTTGAACAACAATAAAAATACTGTATAACAAATTAAAGGTATTTGGATAAATCGGTACTTGGAAGATAATTTAGTTTTAAATATATATGTGTGTGTGCATGTATATAAAGAAAGAAAGATAAAAATTAATGAACTAAGCATTCACCTAATAAATTAGAAAAGAAACAGTATAAACTTAAATGAAAAGGGATATAAAGATAAGATTCAAAATTAATGAAATAGGAAACACATACTTGAGAGGAAAAAGAAAATTAAAAACATGAGGAATAATGACAGAAACTGAACTGCAGGAACAGAAATGGTTTTCTAAATCATGAAGATATTATGCCAATATATTTAAAAATGTAAAGAGTAGAAACTTTTCTATAAGTATATAAATAACTAAAATTGACTCAAGATAGACACAGTGAGTAAAGTCCTAGTGAGGAAACTGAAACAGTATTCTAAAAATTACTCAAAAATTCACTGGCCCTAATATTTTTACAGTAACCTTTAATAAAGTTTCTGGTAACATTTTTTAAGGCTTATATATCCTTGATATCCAAACAGACATGGGTTATAAAGAAAACAAAATTATGGGCCAACTCAATTATAGGTATAGTCATAAAAATGCTTAAATAAAATATTAGCAAAATGAATTTCTCCAAGAATACAAAATAAAATGTATCTTCACCAAGAATTTACTCCACAAATTCCAGCCTGATTTAACATGAGACAATTGATGTTACTATTAATATAACAAAAGTGAAAAACAGATTAAAGGAGAAAATCTGTGTTTTTTAAATATACACAGAAAATCTCATGGTAAAAATCAGTGGCCATTCATGTTAAAATCCTCTAGCAAACTATAGAAATTCTTGTGAAAGGCAATCAGCTATTGGTTCCAAACATCCTTATAGGATGTTTCTGAATAGGCCAAATCTCAAGGTCTTAGCCAGCCTATTCTTGAGCCATTTCTGCAGCTAGTCACACAGCCAATTAAAATAGATTGAGGCAATTGTGACATGACTTCAGGACAACAACTTGTTCTGTGAGGGACGACTGGCTCATTTACTGCTTGATATAAAAGGTGCCGAGTTCTCAGCCCTGGGTTTTGCAGCTTGGCACACCCCACACTGAGGTCCCTGGGGGTCAGGAGAACTGGCATTGCCCTGCTGATGCTCATGCTGTTTGCTCTGTGTGAATAACAAACTGTCTTGCTCTGATCCACTGAGTCTTCTTATCGACTTTAGGCATCTACGGAGTGATGGCAAGACAACCTGATGCCTTGTGTCTCTTTTGGAGTCTTGTTACTTTTTGTAATTCTCAATGAGGTTGGAGTTCTTCCCTGACAAATGATTTCTACAAAAAGCATAAAGCATCACCAAAGTGGAAATGATGCCCAGTTGTGTATGTGTCTGGTGATGAAAGTAAAGTTTGATGCTGCAAAGAATGATACCTGGAATGTTAGGTTCATGAATCAAGGTGAATTGGAAGTGGTCAAACAGGAGATGGCAAGAGAGAACATTGACATTTTAGGAAATCCGTGAACTAAAACAGACGAGAATGGATGAATTTAACTCAGGTGACCCTTGTATCTACTACTGTGGGCAAGAATCCCTTAAAAGAAAAGGCAGAGGAACTAAGAGATCAAATTTGCCAACATCTATTGGATCATAGAAAAAGCAAGAGAATTCCAGAAAAAAACATTACTTCTGCTTCACTGACTACGCTAAAGCCTTTGACTGTGTGGATCACAATAACCTATGGAAAATTCTTAAACAGATGGGAATACCAGACCACAATACTTGCCTCCTGAGAAACGTGTATGTAGGTCAAGAAGCAACAATTAGAACCGGACATGGAACAACACACTAGTTCAAAAGTGAGAAAGAAGTCCATCAAGGCTGTATATAGTCACCCTGCTTATTTAATTTATATGCAGAGAACATCATGCCAGGCTAGATGAAGCTCAAGTTGGAATCAAGATTGGTGGGAGAAATATCAATAATCTCAGATATGCACATGATACCACCTGAATGGCAGAAAGTGAAGGGGAACTAAAAAGCCTCTTGATGAAAGTGAAAGAGGAGAGTGAAAAAGTTGGCTTAAAACTCAACATTCAAAAAACAAAGATCATGGCATCCAGCCCCATCACTTCATGGCAAATAGATGGGGAAGAAATGGAAACAGTGACAGACCCTATTTTGGGGCTCCAAAATTACTGTGTACTGTGACTGCAGCCATGAAATTAAGACGTTTGATCCTTGGAAGAAAAGCTATGACAAACATAGACATCACATTAAAAAGCAGAGACATCACTTTGCTGACAAATGTCCATATAGTCAAAGCTATGGTTTTTTCCAGTAGTCATGTATGGATGTGAGAGCTGAACCATAAAGAAGGCTGAGTGCCAAAGAACTGATGCTTTCAAACTGTGGTGTTGGAGAAGACTCTTGAGAGTCCCTTGGACTGCAAGGAGATCCAACCAGTCCATTCTAAAGGAAATCAATCCTGAATATTCATTGGAAGGACTGATGCTGAAGTTGAAACTCCAATACTTTGGCCACCTGATGCAAAGAGCTGTCTCACTGGAAAAGACCCTGATGCTGGGTTAGACTGAAGGCAAGAGAAAAAAGGGGATGACAGAGGATGAGATGGTTGGATGACATCACCTATTTAATGAACATGAGTTTGAGCAAATTCTGGGAGATAGTGAAGGACAGGGAAGCCTGGTGTGCTGCAGTCCATGGGGTCACAAAGAGTCAGACACAACTGAGCAACTGAACAACAAGCATCACACAACAGGGAAATGTTAGAAATAGTCTCTTTAAAGCCAAGATTAAGACAATGATGTTCCAATCACCATATCTATTCATCACTGACCTGGCATTTCTAGTCAGTGCAAAAGATGAGAAAAAGAAATACAGTATAAAGATTAGGAAAAAATTAACAAAATTGTTTTTATTCATAGATTAAATGATTGTAAGAAAATTCAAGGCAATCTACAAACTACTAAAAGTAAAAAGAGAGCTTATCAAGGTTGTTACATTTAAGATCATTGTATAAAAATCAGTTAGTTTCTACATACCCAAAACTACAATTAGAAAATGTGAAAAAAATGTTTACATTCTGTCTACAATAACAAAAACTACAGTTATCTAGGCATTCAAAAAACAGACAGTCAAGGCCTTCAAGAATAAATTATAATCTTTCCTAAAAGACATGAATAAAGGTAAAAATCAAGAAATATAATTATGGTTAAGAATAATTCACAAAAATGTCAAATTTTCCTTCCAATTATCCTCTAAACCCACTGTTTTTCTAAGAGAAATGCCATTAGAGCTTTTCAACAGCCTTACCAAACTGATACTAATTTTATAATGAAAGAGCAAAAGGCCAAAAATAGCCAAGGAAATTCTGAGGAAGACTAAGAAGAAATCTTATGGGAGATACTGATAAATTTTATTACATTAATTTTTTTAACTTCTATATTACACAAGGAACCATTAAAGTTAAACAATAACAACTAAAATGGCACAAAATAACAACAAAATTGAGAGGAGTTGTTCACAATACATATAACAAGCAAAGGATTAGTATCCAGAATACAGAAAAGAACTCAAGGATGACTCAGTAGAAAAAAGGACAAAAAATACATGCATTAATTCACAGAAAATTTAAATAACCAATACATATATTAAAAATTTCAACAGGAAAATGTAGATTAAACTACAGTAAAACTCAAAGAACATTCTACTAATACATAAAGACTGTATTCTTATATGCTTGTATTCTATATTCTTTATAGTAAAGAAAGGCTGAGGATCTGATCCAGATTAAAGGTCAAAGACTTGTGACAATCAAATAATATACCTGATTCTGACAAAGAAGAACATTTCTATAAAGGGCATTATTAGTCAATGGACAAAATTGTGAGTGGTAGATTAAAGTATTATATGTTAATTTTTTTGAAGCTGATTATTATACTGGGATAAGATGAGAGGTTCTTATTCTTAGGAAATATACATTGAAAGATTTAGGTATAAGAGGGCACAATGCAAACAGTTTAATCTGAAATGACTCAGAAAATATGCATATATAGAGAGAATGATAGAGCAAATCAGGCAAAGTCTTAACAATTAGTGAATCTGGATAAAGAGTATATGACAGTTCTTTGTACTATTTTGAAAATGTTTATCTAAGTTTGAAAATGTTTCCAAATTAAAATTTTCTTAAAATTTAATGACTGCACTCAGATACCATTTTATACCTGTCAGATTAGCAAAAATTTAATAGTTGGATAATATCAAGTGTTGGTGAGGACGTGGGAAATGGGAACTCACACATTTTGATAAATCCATATTGGAAAATAAGTTCCTAGTTTCTAGTAAAGGTTAACATATACTATTATCCAGCAAGTCTACTTCTGGCTTTTTCCTCTAGAGAAACTTTTATACATGTGCTATAAAGAAAGTGTGCTCATTGCCACATAGTTTGCATATTTGGTTAAAAGAAAATATCATTAGACTTGGCCTTTCCACTGACCCATGCTATGAATGGCATGCCAGAGATTTTCAGTGCTGGTTTTTCTGTGTCTGGTACCAAAGCTGTCAATGAGGAAAAATGGTCTTTCTTGAAATGTCAGAAACAAAATTATATGTTCTGGCAAGAGTGATAGAACTCTTCCTTGCTAGAGGTTGGTGAAGTCATACACAGACGCTAATACTATCATTATTTGGTGTTTAAATATGGAAGACTGTCATGTGCTCTTTGTTGCCCCCTGAATTGGTAGCTTATTCAGTGTTTACACTCAAACAGGGTGGTGTTTTCACATGGTAAAAAATTAGAAATATCAGAAAAACCTAAATATCCATCAGAAGAGATTTGATATAAATAAATTATAGTGTCGCAAAAAAATGTACATTTCTATAGCAGTTAAAAAGTACTAAATCTACTTATACCATCATAGAGAAATCTCAAAAAAATATAAGGATGAAATATTTGATAAAGCATATCATAAAAGGATAGGTAAAAGAAATATTATACTATTTGTCTACATTAAAAATTTTTTAAAAACAATAATATATATCACCTATGGGCACATACACAAGCATGTGTGGGAAGCATACACACCAATTTCAGTTTAAAATAACAACTAAAAGGGAAGAAAATGGAATGAATGGGGAATAGCCTTAAAATACATTGGCAATTTTTTTTCTTAAAAAAAAAGGAGACAGATATAACAAATTGCTAATAGTTATAAAATTTGTTTTTAAAAAAAAGATTTTTGTGCATGAAAACATATTGAATAATTCAAAAGGAAAAAAAATTTTAGTAGTTATTTATTTGGCTGCATTGGGTCTTAGATGAGGTATGCAAGCCTAGTCACCCTGTAGTATGTGGGATCTCAGTTTCCTGACTAGGGATTGAACTTGTGTCCCCTGCATTGGAAGGTGGACTCTCAACCAATGGACCAGCAAGAATTCCCCCAAAACAAAAACAATTTATAAAGAAGACAAAGCTACGGCTTTTCCAATAGTCATGTACAGATATGAGAGCTGGACCATGAAAAAGGTCGAGTGCTGAAGAATTGATGCTTTCGAAATGTGGTGCTGGAAAAGACTATTGAGAGTCTCTTGGACTGCAAGGACATCAAACCAGGCCATCCTAAAGGAAATCAACCCTGAATATTCATTGGAAGGACTGATGCTGAAGCTCTAATACTGTGGCCACCTGATGGGAAGAGCCAACACACTGGAAAAGACCCTGATGCTGGGAAAGATTGAAGGCAGGAGGAGAAGAGGGGCAACAGAGGATGAGATAGTTGGATGGCATCATTGACTCAATGGACATGAGTTTGAGCAAACTCCGGGAGATAGTAAAGGACAGGGAAGCCTGGCATGCTGCACTCCATCGGGTCGCAAAGAGTCAGAGATGATTAAGCAACTGAACTACAGAATAGATGGGTATTATTAGCACTCCTTGGAACTCCACAGTATACCCATAATTTCAAAGGAGATTCAATATTTAAAGCACTCTTAAAAATATGATATAAAAATTATGATATAATAACATAATATTTTAATATCTTAGAGTAACTCAGGGAAATATAGTTTATAGGTTTTCACTTTTCAGAAGTAGATACAGGCGATTCCTTTTCCTTTGAATTGTCCTTTACAAATCATCAGGTATATACTGAGCTATACTTAAGATCTCAGTGCTTTTACACTTTTCCTATGAAGTCTTAGTATGTTTAGAAAGAGCACTTTAAAATATGATTACTATAAATTCCTGCTGTGTGCATTTAACACACTATTGCTATAACCTCCCTAAGGCATTGCACTACCAAATAATACTTTTTTTCTTCTTTGAAAGATTAAGCTTCTCAAGTTTCTTCAAAATAATCTTTGCTTTTTAACTTAACATTCATAAGCAGAAATTACATGGTTCATTTAACTTGAATGCACTATTATGAAACAAACTCAACTTACTTGTTTAGAAACTGCTCTCCTTTAGAAAACAAACTTGTAGTTGGGAAATAATGAACATTACTTTATTTCTTCTTTACCAGATAGGGTGCTTACCAATGCCAGGAATGAAAATTGTGGTGTTCTAACGCTCAGCTTTTGCAGAATTTGGTCACTTATAACAATCCCTTGATAACAACTTTAAGATAATCTTATCAGAGCATAAGAGAAGCTTGGAGGTTTGAAGGAAATGAAAATCTTGACCAACACATTCTGAATTATTTGTGATAAACTGAAATGACATGATGCAGAAACGATAACTATTTAATGAACAATGAGTAGCAAACACCCATGAGTGTAAGATGCTGTTTCGCACTTGGAAGATAGAAGACACAGAACCTTCAGAAAACATGGAGTAAAGAAGACAAAGAGAGAGATAAACAATGTTAGAGACCCTTATTAGCAAGGTTCAGAGATGCCCAAAAAATATGCTGTCAGGGAAGCTGATGTGTATAAAGTGTACAAGTTCCTAGTAAGATGCTTCTAGAAAGAGTGGACAAAAAAGAGAAGAATAGGATATCTGCAGAAGACATCTAAGTATGGAGTGTGTACATGTGGAGGGCACTGGCTGCTCAACCAGAGCCATGCAATCTTGGGTGATTCATCAGGAGCATATAAACAAATATTTGCCTATCTTCTGCAGCACAGACATACAGCACCTCACCCAGACTTGTCAGCTGTTCTCAATAGGTGTTTCTCTACCTTCTGATGAAGGCAGGAGACATTCTCATGCAGCAGTGGCACAGAGTGAGGGAAACAGCAATCAGTATATTATAAAACGTAGTTTATTTCCATGAAATAAGACTGAAGATAAAACACCACCGATAATATAGATAGACCACCTCAAATAGAAGTAACTGGCACTGTGAAATACTACTTATAAAATGTAGAAAATACTACTTGTCCCCACAGTTCATTCATCTATTAAATATTCACTACATGTCTATTATATGGTAGGCAAAGATTTCCAAAACAGCAAACATAAAAGAACTATGAAAGAAAAAATTGATAAATTAATATATTTGTGTATATATATACATATTCTTGGCATATGTAAGATATAAAAGAATGCATAAATAATTTTTAAAAAATAGTCCACGTTCTAAAGCAGGTAAGATATTTAAATAGTCACATCATAAAATAAGGATACCAAATGGCCAATAATTTTATGAAAAGGTGTTCAACATCATTAGTCACCAAGGACAAAAGATAAACTAAAACCACAGTGAGATATACTATCAATCACCAGTGCACATCAGAATGATCAAAATGAAAAGGACAAAAGGGCTAACAAGCAACCAGAACTCTAATTCACTACTACTGGGAAAGTAAGTTTGTACAATCATTTTGGAAAATAGTTTGGAAACAGCTATTGAACAAAGCATATATTTGCCTTAGGTCCCAGCAATTTGAATTTTGAGTATACCAGACAGAAATGAGTACATATTTATGTTCATCAAAAGACATATACAAGAATGTCCATAAGAGCTTTATTCAAAGTGAAAAAAACTGGAAACACCCTGAAGGTCCCATGATGATAGAAGATATAAACTGTGACATAGCTGTATAATAGAATGTTATACAACTATTGCTACGCAAAGTATGGACAATTCTTATAGATGTAATATTGAGTGAAAGCTAGACGCATGCCATATGATTCCAATGATGTGAACATAAAAATATTAAAATTAATTCATGGTGAACAGAATAGCAGTTATTTTCACATTGGGGATTGTGGGGGAGGGAAGTGGGCATTGCACAAGAAAGCCTTCTGGGTGTTTTCATTGTTCTGTATTTTTATCTGAGTTGTGATTACATGGGTGCATAAATACATAAAAAATAAACCAGCTGTACTAGTAATAAGTAATAGCTGTATAGGTTGCTACTTTGTTCTCTGTAAGCTATACCACAATTAGAAATGAAAGAAGAGAAAAGTGAAGAAAGAGAGGATAGAAAGGGAGAGGAGGGGGCAAGAAAGCAGATGAGCACTCTTACAACATGCCACTGCTTCAGACACTGATTTAACAAGGAAGCACCATAGAACCTGTGGTAATTTCCTTAATAATATTCTCTGATTTGTTACCAAGCTGTGATAATCCAGCATCTCTGAACAATAGAATATTTGTTCTTTGGCAGTTCTGATCAGAATACAGCCTTCTTTATAGGTCTATCTTACGAACAATTCATCTTAATGTTATTTGTTCTTGAACAGTAACAGACTTTGGGGATAAAATTAAACTATTTACCTTGATATAGAGATTATTTTCCATTAAAATCACAGACATAAAAAATAACTTATTTTGGCAAAAGAGTGAGCACTTAAATTATTTTATTGTGGTGGTGTGTGGTAGTGGTGCACGTTCAGTCGTGTTCAACTACTTGCAACCCCTTGGACTGTAGCCCTCCAGGCTCCTCTGTCCATGGGATTATACAGGCAAGAATACTGGAGTGAGTTGCATTTCCTCCTCCAGGGGTCTTCCCGACCCAGAGACTGAATCCATGTCTCCTGCATTGGAAGTGGATGCTTTATCACTGAGCCACCAAGGAAACCCCAAATTATTTTAATAGTAATTATGAAATAAAGTCAATTTCCAGGTTAATGACAAATTATGGCAGCTGAAAAAAAAAACCCCAAATCACAATCCAACAGAAACCTACCTCTCATCAAGCAAAAAATAAAGTGATAAAATATGCCCATATGTATAATAGATATATAATTCATAACAATAAATGTCAAAAAGGATTCAACCATCTCTCACACAAAAAAAATTCAGCTAACACATGTTGTACAAATTACTTCAAATTCCTGCTCAAGAAAGAAAACACACTTAAAGCATGTAAGAGGTAAATAATTACTACTTTTCTAAAATACAATTTAAAACAAACTAAAAAAGATAGCTGATCTCTGTCTTACCAGAATGCATTAAATTTTGAAGCAATTGGTTCATTTATTTCATAGCATATTTTAAAGGAAATTAATTTTGGCAAAATTTGATATACTACTAAGGTTCATAAAAAAATTTTAATTGGACACATAGACTTGAATTTTGTAAAAGAAAAGTGGTTCCATTCACCATGTAAAGAAAAAGCATATTGCCAATAAAAGCCCTCTGCCCACTCTAATTTAACTCCTAAACTAGAAAATACAGACACACAAGTATTAAAATTGGCAAAGGATATTCCACAAAAGAAATACAAATAAATAGCCAAAAAGCACATAAAGTGATTTCTACTTCCCTAGTAATCAAATAAATACAAATCATACATCAAGAAAAAGCAATTTTTAATCTATAATATGAAAGATATTTTTTAAATTATGAAAGTGACAGATAAAACTATGAAGGAAGATTTGGGGAAAGGAATTTTAATTTGAGGTGCAACTTCCGTACTGAACAAAGGGTAAATAGATGAGCGAAAATATAAAGTACACACTGGGCAATTTAGAACTTGGTGAAACTGGTACCAACTGCATGCCAGTGCTTATTTTTATGCTTAGGTATCACTTTTTTTTTTTTTTTAAGTTTAGAAGTACTAAACATTCCTAGCTGTCACAGTAAAGAATTCTATTTTTATTTTAAAATGGATAAAAGACACTGATTTTTCTCTTAGATAGCCACTTCTATGGTATAAAGCTAGGGTTTTTATAAGATGGCTATAACTGAATACTGTTTCTTATATGGTGGCATCTTACTCTGATTATTAGGAGAGTACATAGAAATAAACAACTTGAGAAATAAACTTGCCAATCTGAACCTATAAAGTGAAAAGCATAATTCACAAGGCCATATATCAGATGGCATTTTTCTCTGCACAGTGATGGTTGATACCAGAAAATACTACTCTACTCTAGAACCAAAGTGTATTCTGCTTTTATGAGTCTCCTGCTGAAAATGAAATGTCTTAATACAGATAAAATTATATACTCAAGATATTTTTAAACCATAAAGATGGTTTGCTCTGAAATCACTAATAACGGAGCTAGAATGAAGAAACAATGGCCAACAATTTATGAAGAGTATTTAGGTCCAAGCTGGGATAGAGGGAAGGGACAGGGTGGAAAAGGGGATCAAATCTCCCCTCCCTTCTTTGCATTTAAGCTCATTAGCTCTTGCGTTAGCCCCAAGATAGTTCAGGACGCCCAAAATATTTGGAAGTGCAGAGATCTAGGTAGCAAAATTATCCATAAAGTGATTTTCAGACTTTCAGGGAAGTTTTTCAACACATATAGAAAAGAAGTACATGTAATTCACCAGTCTCCCGAAGCTTAAGTTTGAACTTAGAAAAAAGCAGTCTAGGCAACAGATGGGCCTCAGATTTGGTGGGGTGACGTTATAACTTATCATCCAAACAAGGAACTTTTCAGAGTACAAGAGAGTGCTGATAAGAAGACTACAGGGCAGGGGAGAAGAGAGAGAGTCAGCTATAAGTTTAGAGGAAGGGGCAGTGGCATCATGCTCCATGCCCAGTGAGGGAAGTGGAAACTTGGAGACTTCCATCTCTCCTGCATATGAAAGGCAGGTTACCAGCTAAACTTCCTTGGCCTTTTTTTCTTTCCTCACCTCTTATATCAAGATACTTCTTTCCATTCAGAAGTCAAAGCATGTTGCAACTCCAGTTATAATTAATCTCACTGTGTGTGGAAATTCTGATAATTCAATACATTTTTAAAATACCTACAACTTCATACTGCCATTTTATTGATTTGCCAGTTTTCTAGCCTTTGTATTGGCCTCATCTAAAACTACCTTAACTAAACTATATTCCAAATCAAATTAGGGGCTTTAAGAGACAATCTATTTTAAGAAATTTTCAATAACATTGTTCCTTATAGAATTCTCTTTTATAAGAAGGCCCCAGAGAGAATCTGCTCTGAGTAAAAAGAAGTGTTATAATTCTCCCTATGGGTCTGTATCTAAATTAAGGACTGAAGTGTATAACTTAGACCATTTCTTGTTTTACTGAGAGTATTAGAAAACTCAGTGCCAAATCTGAAGCCCAGTCATACAAGTGGGTGGGTCATTATGATCAGCAAATTTAGTCTTATTTCTTATTAACCTGGGTCCCACCTTTGTTTTTTCCTTGTTGTTTTACTGTATTTGTAAATCATGCTACTTTGTAATATTTCATGCCTCTTTAAGTCCTTCAAATCCTTCTTGGATTAAGATTCAGTTACAAGAACAAGAAGGAATGGGAACAGAGGAGACAGAGCAATTGTCTCCAAATGCTACTTTTGCTTTTAATCAATGTCAGAATCAAATCTGATTCCAAATCAACCTGTCTCAGTTCTGTCCCCTCTGAAGAACAGGGCCCAGGTGCCTGAGAAGCTCCTATGGGCCAGAGGGTCACAAAAGATTCTCTGTGGCCTTGTTTAAACTCATGTTATTTCCCATCCTAAACAAAGGGGACACTAACCACCCACCATCAGGAGGCACTGCCCTGCAAGTTGCCTCCTCCCAGAAGTGATATGCCGAGCTGAGCTGCACACTTGCTCTCACCTGGTGCTGCATGGCCAACATTGCACATCTTCAGAAAAACTTTGTTGTTGCTGTAATTTAGCTGTTAAGTCATGTCCGACCCCGTGTCAATTGTGACTCCGTGGACTATAGCCCACCAGGCTCCTCTGTCCATGGGATTTCCCACACAAAGAATACTTGCCTTGTGACAAATGCAATTTATGAGCAAGAAAGCATTTTTCTTCTTAGAGCAAACCTTAGGTCACACACAGGGACAAGAACCACAATGACAGCTTCCCTAATTCCAAGTACTAATCTCTCAAGCTTGCCAGTCCAGACAATCATCAACCACCTGGCTCAGAGCACTTTATGCACTGGAACACGTAGAATATTGACTATGAAAAACTGCAAGAGGAAGTTACCTGTGGCAAACCTGACAGATATGAACAATAGATATGGAAATGAAGAACTGATCAGAGGAAAAATATGTGTGACAAACCATATGATACATATCAGAGAGTCTTGTTAGAAATCCATTCATACCAGAATTTTTCATCTGTTGCGCTTTGCATTTTTTTTAGGAGGTAAAGTCCAGCCTTCCAAAACCGTTCCTACTATTGTCGTTTGCCTAATTTCATTTACATATGTATATATATGTTACTGGGCTTCCCCTGTAGCTCAGTTGGTAAAGAATCTGCCTGCAGTGCAGGAAACCTGGGTTCGATCCCTGGGTTGGGAAGATCCCCTGGAGAAGGAAATGGCAACCCACAGTATCCTTGCCTGGAAAATCTCATCGACAGAGAAGCCTGGTGGACTGCAGTCCATGGGGTCGCAAACAGTTGGGCACGACTGAGCAACTAACACTTAATATATGTAAAAGGATCAAGACTTTACACACCTGCTATATTTGGCTCTGTAGTCAATGATTTTTGTTATTGTTTAGTCACTAAGTCATGTCCAACTCTTGTGACCCCACGGATTGTAGCCCACCAGACTCAGTCCACAGATTTTCCAAGCAAGAATACTGGAATGGGTTGTGACTTCCTTCTCCAGGGGATCCTCCCGACCTGGAGATTGAATCTGGGTCTCCTGAGTCTCTTGCACAGGCAGGCTAATTCTTTACCACTGCATCACCTGGGAAGCACTCAAATATTTATAAAAATTGTAAGCATAAAGTAATGAACTTTAAACTCAAGAGACCTGGGTTTGGTCCCAGGCAGCTGGGTGCCGTTGGGAAGACCTTTTTGAGATTTTTATATCCTAGTTCTCCTTGGGATAGACCTGTGGTTCTCAAATATTAATGACAGGTGGGTTAAAATGCAGATTCTTTAGGTAGGTAGAGTCACTCAGATTAGTCGCTAGGTTTAGTCACTCAGTTGGTCTGACTCTTTGTGACTGGATAGACTGTAGCCTGCCATGCTCCTCTGTCCATGGGATTCTCCAGGAAAGAATACTGGAGTGGGTTGCCATTCCCTTCTCCAGGAGATCTTCCCAATCCAGGGATCGAAACTGGGTCTCCTATGTTGCAGGCAAATTCGTTACCAACTGAGCCACTAGGGAAGCAGACTCCTAGGCCCTACTCAAAAGATACCACATTTTAATTCTTGAAAGTGGGGACAGGAATCGGCTTTTTTCTCCAGGTGATTCTGATTTGGATATCTAAGAAACATATTTTCAGAAACTCTAGAGGAGAAGACCTCCTCGCATACTTTTAAAAAATCTGTAATATTCTGGTTCATAATTAGTTCAAGTTGACTTTTCAGCATCCTTTTCCCAAAGATCCTACCTCAAGAGTCCATCTGCCCTCTTGATTTTTTGTCTGCCTTTCATGGACTTGAAGACAAGAAAATGATCACAAAAATTTCCCATTAGTCCTACCTGGGTATCAGTAATCTTGTAACAGACTTCCCTGGTAGTCTAGTGGTTAAGAATCCACCTGCCAATGCTGGGGATACAGCTTCAAGCCCTGGTCTGGAAAGATTTCACATGCTGTGGGGAAACTAAGCCCATGTGCCTAGAGCCCTTGCTGTGCAGCAAGAGAAGCCACCACAATGAGAAGCAGCCCCACACACTGCAACCAGAGAGTAGCCCCCACTCAAAACTAGAGAAGGCTTGCATGCAGCAACAAAAACCCAGTGTAGCCAAAAATAAATTTAAAAAGTAATAATAACCTTGCAGTGAGCAGATTACCTAATAGCAATATAGTCATGATGGCTTCATTATCATTTTCTTTCACAATGTGACTAAATCAAGGACAATTATTCACTAGGGCATATTACTGTTAATAACACCTTTTTAAAAAATAATAGGTAAACAGATTATCAAAGGCCTTCTGCTAACTTCTGCACACCAGTAGTACAGAAAACATTTTTAAACACTTAGCTTTTAATTCTGGGCTAAATATTTAATTTTAATGATCACAAAATATGAAACAAAGTTACATTCCTAACAGAAATATAGCCATATTTCTAACACGTTTCCCCACTGTATAAACAGTGGCCACAGGACTGTAAAAGGTCAGTTTTCATTCCAATTCCAAAGAAGGGCAATGCTGAAGAGTGTTCAAGCTACCATATAATTGCACTCATTTCACATGCTAGCAAAGTAATGCTCAAAATCCTTCAAGCTAGGCTTTGTAGTATGTGAGCTGAAAACTTCCAGATGTAAAACTTGGATTTATTGAAAAGGCAAGGAACTAGAGATCAAATTGCCAACATCTGTTGGATCATAGGAAAAGCAAGAGAATGCCAGAAAAACATCTACTTCTGCTTCATTGTCTAAAGCCTTTGACTATGTAGGTCACAACAAACTGGAAAATTCTTAGAGACAGGAATACCAGACCACATTACCTGTCTCCTGAGAAATCTGTATGCAGGTCAAGAAGCAACAGTTAGAACTGGATATGGAACAAAGGACTGGTTCAAAACTGGGAAAGGAGTATGTTAAGGCTGTATATTGTCACTCTGCTTATTTAACTTACATGCAGAGTACATTATGTGAAATGCCAAGCTGGATGAAGCTCAAGCTAGAATCAACATTGCCAGAAGAAATATCAATAACCTCAGATATGCAGATGACACCATCCCAATGGCAGAAAGCGAAGATAGGAACTAAAGAGCCTCTTGATGAGTGAAAAACTTGGCTTAAAACTCAACATTCAGAAAACTAAAATTACGGCATCTGGTCCTATCACTTCACGGCAAATAGATGGGGAAACAATGGAAACAGTGACAGACTTTATTTTCTTGGGATCCAAAAATCACTGCAGATGGTGACTGCAGCCATGAAATTAAAAGACACTTGGTCCTTGGAAGAAAAGTTATGATAAACATAGACATTGTATTAAAAAGCAGATATCACTTTGCCAACAAAGCTTTGGTTTTTCCAGTAGTCATGTATGGATGTGAGAGCTGGACAATAGAGAAGGCTGAGTGCCAAAGAATTGATGCCTTCAAACCGTAGTGCTGGAGAAGACTCTTGAGAATCCCTTAGACTGCAAGGAGATCAAACCACTCAATTCTAAAGGAAATCAGCCCTGAATATTCATGGGAAGGAATAATGCTGAAGCTGAAGCTTCAATACTTTGGCCACCTGATGCGAAGAGCTGACTCATTGGAAAAGACCCTGATGCTGGGAAAGATTGAAGGCAGGAGGAGAAGGGAATGACAGAGGATGAGATGGTTGGATGGCATCACTGACTCAATGGACATGAATTGGAACAAACTCTGGGAGATGATGAAGGACAGGGAAGCCTGGCATGTTGCAGTCCATGGAGTTGCAAAGAACTGGATAAAACTGAGCTGGATCATCAAAAAAGCAAGAGAGTTCCAGAAAAACATCTATTTCTGCTTTATTGACTATGCCAAAGCCTTTGACTGTGTGGATCACAATAAACTGTGGAAAATTCTGAAAGAGATGGGAATACCAGACCACCTGACCTGCCTCTTGAGAAACCAGTATGCAAGTAAGGAAGCAACAGTTAGAACTGGACATGGAACAACAGACTGGTTCCAAATAGGAAAAGGAGTACGTCAAGGCTATATATTGTCACCCTGCTTATTTAACTTCTATGCAGAGTACATCATGAGAAACACTGGGATGGAAGAAGCACAAGCTGGAATCAAGATTGCTGAGAGAAATATCAATAACCTCAGACATGCAGATGACACCACCCTTATGCTAGAAAGTGAAGAAGAATTGAAGAGCCTCTTGAAAGTGAAAGAGGAGAGTGAAAAAGTTGGCTTAAAGCTCAACATTCAGAAAACTAAGATCATGGCATCTGGTCCCACCACTTCACAGCAAATAGATGGGGAAACAGTGGAAAAATTGGCTGACTTTATTTTGGGGGGCTCCAAAAATCACTGCAGATGGTGACTGCAGCCATGAAATTAAAGGACACTTACTCCTTAGAAGGAAAGTTATGACCAACCTAGACAGCATATTAAAAAGCAGAGATATTACTTTCCCAACAAAGGTCCCTCTCATCAAGGCTATGGTTTTTTCAGTGGTCATGTATGGATGTGAGAGTTGGACTATAAAGAAAGCTAAGTGCCGAAGAATGGATGCTTTTGAACTGTGGTATTGGAGAAGACTCTCAAGTCCCTTGGACTGCAAGGAGATCCAACCAGTCCTTTCTAAAGGAGATCAGTCCTGGGTGTTCATTGGAAGGACCAATGTTGAAGCTGAAACTCTAATACTTTGGCCACCTGATGCGAAGAGCTGACTCATTGGAAAAGACCCTGATGCTGGGAAAGATTGAGGGCAGGAGGAGAAGGGGATGACAGAGGATGAGATGGTTGGATGGCATCACCAACTCAATGACATGAGTCTGGGTAAACTCCGGGAGTTGGTGATGGACAGGGAGGCCTGGCATGCTGTGATTCATGGGGTCACAAAGAGTCGGACACAGCTGAGCGACTGCACTGAACTGAGCAACTGAACAACAACAAACAAATAGCATTTATGTAGAAAGATTGATTTTTAAAAGCCAACTTCACCTAGAAAGTAACAGTTTTCATAAAATTGAGTGATGCTGAAAGAACAAGAATTTAATGCTTATGCCAAACATTCTATTTTAAATTCCAGAAGTTTCAAGATCAGTCAGGGATACTGCTGACAACTGGCTTGACTCTCCATAGCACCTGATAGGAAAAAATTCTGTTATCTCCTAGTGTGCTTTAATAACACCTCAGAGAATGTGTTTTCTCTATCAAAAAGATAGCTTCTACAAAATAAAAACATATTCCTTGTGAAGTTTCACCCTTTGCATCACAAAGTTCTCAGGGATGCTACTCCCTTTAAAGTGTCCCAGGTGTCGCCAGCCAGCAATTAGGCTCTACAATTTTGACTACGCTGATGGCATGTGTACTGTCAACATGTCTTTTTGCAATGTCTGTGGCCTGCCTCCCAGATTCATGGTGAAGGTTAATAGGCACTCAGGAGCCCGCCCCTCCCTGGCTGCTACATGCCATTGTGTTTAGAGGTAGACAGGAAGTCTCTGCAGCTGAGGAGAGCTGCTGATCACTTCCTGGTGAACTGCTGCAGTGTCCCTGAGTGGTGCATCCTTCCAAAAGTGGATGCTAGAAACCACTACAATACTGTAAAGTAATTAGCTTCCAATTAAAATAAATTATTTTTCTTTTTAAGTGAACGCCTATCTACCTTCAGTTGGGGCACCAGAGGGCAGTAGTTTGGCTATACCGCTCTGGCTGTACCACTGTAACCAGACAATGGCAGGCACTGTAACCCCGTCAGGATGTGGTGGCCGGGGACCCTGGACTTGCACCACCAGGGGGCTTTCTGGCCCCAGGAGCCCACACTGCCTGAGGCAGAAAGTGCCCTGTAGGAGCAGCTCTCAATCAGTGACTGGCAGAGCCTACTCTTCTAATACTCCAGTTCCCCGGCCCAGGGATGGTGCAGCTCTGACTTCTACAGCAACATTCAGGATTTCCCAAGGGGACTAACCTCCATCCACGAGAGTGATCACTCCCCCTTTACTAGCTGGCTTCTCTTTCCTACTCGTTCTTCACTCCCAAATCCTATCTGTACTTGAATCCTTGTCATAGAGTCTGCTTCTAAGAAAACCATCTTCTAGGAACCTTCCCACAGTCAATCTAGTTTCCCCTGGATGTGTTTTTTTAACTTTTGGGATTGACTGGTGTGTAAATGTTGGAGATAAACACATAAGTTATGTCCTTCAACCTCCCCAATAGCAAGCTGGAAAGCTCTAGACAAATAGAATAGGGAAGGAGTTAATTAAAATCCCTTAACTGTCCCACTGGTTCATTTTTCATATTTGAGGGAACTGAGCTCCAAAGAGGTGAAATGATTTGCATAAAGTAACACAATCAGCAAATAGCTGAATCAGGAGCAGAATTTAAACATTTTGGCCACAACCTCAGGGCTGAAAATACTTCATCCCTGTAAATAAAGTAGTATGCTATTTTATGAAGTCAAAAGAGACGTTATGACTATGTAGAAGCCAGACATAAAATTTCTACATTTCCCCCCAAGTTTTTGTTGTTAGTAAGGGATTCTGGGGGCTTCCTGCAATGCAGGAGACTTGGGTTCGATCTCTGGGTCAGGAAGATCCCCTGGAAGGAAACGGCACCCTCTCCAGTATTCTTGCCTGGACAATCCCTTGGACAGAGGAACCTGGTGGGCTACAGTCCAAGAGGTTGCAAAGAGTAGGACCCGAGTGAGCGACTAAGCACATATACAGCTTCTAGGCTGCAAATCAAGAGTGTTTGTAGATTCTTCAGTTTGAATTTTATGATCCAGTGCTGCACTAGTGAAATGATGATCAAACATAAATACACAGATGTATACATCTTAAGATCTTCCTCAAAACAGTATTCATATGATTTACCCTTCATGTTATATGTCTAAGGTAAATACATAACTCCTCTTCAAGTTTTCTTCTTTTCCCTCTTGCAAATATTCAAGATGTACAAGGTTGCTTCTCAGAAGAGGTGTAGAAAACATAACCTTGACAACCTACCTCTTGACTTTGATGGCTCTCTACTTTTCATCAAGGGACACACTCACTGAAAAGGGTAGAAATAACTACTTACCATTAGAACCAATTCCGTTTCCGTATACGCTAGGCACTGCTATTTATTATACTTAAATCTTGACCAACTTTCCTGGAAAATGATAAACTCAAATATATAATTTGAGGACTTAGACAAGAACAAACCTTATAAAAGACCAAATTCACCCTTCCTAATATAAATGAGGAATCTAAGCCCCAGGAAAAGACAAATGATTTTACTGAACCAGCATGACCAATAATTAGAGACCTAAGTCTTCAGATTTCTGCTTTGGTTCTTTTCCCAACTCATTATTAATCTTTTTTTTTTTTTTAAATTCACCTACACGATTGGTACAAAAATACAAAAGTTGTGACAGAAATAGCTACACTGCCTTATCACACTCTCCTCTCTGCACTAATAAACCATCAGACTCATGTAGGTGGCTGGTCCATCAGCCCTGTGATCCTTCTCCAGGCTTTAATGTTCAGGGAAATTGACTATAGCTTCTCTAGGTTCCTATCCATGCCCAAGCCTTAGCACTGGGGCTCCAGAACCAGAGAATTCAATCAGACTTTTTCAAATAACACCTTCCCAAGAGGTTACCATGGAGATATTTTTAACTGCTAAATATTTGAATTTCCTAAATATATTGTGTTCAATGAGACTTAAATTTCCACTTGGAGAAAAAAATGCAACTGAAGGTGTGTGTTGAGACTTGAATACAAGTAGCTCTGCTGGGAAAGGTGTCTGGTGGAGTAACAGCTGAGATTTTGCTTCACTGAAGTTGTACAAGTCAGGACAGCAGCTTTGGCTATCAAACTCCAAACACTGAAATGTCCTAGAGACAACTGTCTTTCAGAAGAGCACAAAGTAGTTAAGAGTCAAACGACAATTCAACAGCCATCCATTTGGTACTAACATAAAGTCCATTATTTTCTATATATATAATTCTTTTCCAAAGGTTATGTTAGAAATTTAATATTTATAATAGTGTAATATTTAACTAGAATGTAAAGATCAATATCTTATTCTACTAATCAAGTAAGTATTTTTCAATTTCCTTTTCTACTAATACATCATTTTATTCCATTAGCTCGAGCATGTTAAATTTAAAAAGGGAAGAAAAAGAAAGCACATCACAATAAACCAATAAAGCTACAAACATTTTTTCGCCTATCGAATGTGCTGGGATATTTGTGGAGCTACAGTGGAAAGAGCACTGACTACAGTTCTGGAGTTCTGGGATACAGTGTTGACTTTCACTAAACAACTTCATGCCTCAATTGCTTAATCTGCTAAATGGAGACAACCAGACCCAACTACTTCTCAGAATTATCTGGGAATCCCCAAATGAGCTTCCTCTGTGAAATATGCTGTGTCTGTAAGATAAAGGTTGGCAGTGGCTGAGGAGGAAATATGGGTGTGTCCATCTGGCTACCACAATTCCCACAGGCACTGAAGTGGTACAGTGTGAAGGGAAAAGGGAACAAAGCCAAGAAGGAGGGGGCCCGGCACAGTGGCACCATGATCCACAGAGCCCCCACTTGCACCTTGTCACTTTGCGCAGGGAACTGGATGGATCTAGATGGGAGTGCCCCCTGTACCAGCTTCAGACCAGAACCCCAGAGATGGGGAGGAATGAACACAGAGGAGACTGGGATGGAGAAAAGAGAGGGTACAGTGAAGACTGCCATGTGTCCACTCACTTTTGAAAAGACCAAAGGAAAAGGAAAAATAATTTACAAGGCTTGCAGAAAAGATGTGTTGAGAACCAAAGGATGAGTCAAGGGATGATAGAGTTTACTGAAAGTCTCACAGTTCTCACCACACTTCCCCACACTGTTTCCAAGGAGTCTCTCAACAGCCTGGTTGTGGGCACCTAGGCAGGTTGGTATCATTCCCATTTTATTGGTTAGTAGCTGGAAGTTCAAAGAGTTTAGATAGCTTGCCTAAAGTTTTCTAACTTGTAACTGAGAAACACAGGATTAAGACCAAAGCCCTCTCAATTCTCTACTGCTAGGTTTTTTTTTTTTTTTCTTTTCTGCCATCACTGGTCATTACTAAATGGTGAGAATTTTATACATTTAATTTTATGTGAATTATCCTTATTCTATACCTGTGGTAGAATATATTCACAGCAATTCACATTTCTAAGAGCATGAAATATAGACTGAATATCAAATCGACAGAGACATTTCCTAATATATATAAAATTTATTTTTTAGGAAGGTACTAAACTTTTGAGCAACTCTGTGAGTCCTTGGATAAGCCTCAATACAGTGTCAGTCAGGGATCTGGTCAGTGATGACCCATTAGCCATGGATGACATTGTCATTCAACTGAAAAGATTTGTAAAGTAATAACAGTCCCTGGTAACTTTGCTGAACCTTTTGGCATTTGTTCAGGAAAACAACACACTGAGATTTTGAAATGAAGCAAAAGCAAATGAAGTTAACTTTGCTACATGTTTTGCTTTTTATTTAAAGACTAAGAAAATTATCACTCATATAGGAGGAATTCCAAAAGCATGGCATCTACTCAGTTCACAAAATTCTGAGAATGCTTTCTATAAGGAAGAGGTCATAAGAAACATGTAAATGGAGAAGGAATATATAAGTGGATATAGATGGCCATACACATACGAATATTCAAACTGCCAACGACAGGAGGAAATACATAAGGGATGAACCACAAAATCCCAGAATGAAAAGAGAAATGAAACTATTGAACCAAAAATATTCAAATGAAGAAAAGAACTGCCAAAAGAACATTTGGCAGCTAAGGCATCCTCCTTATCTTTTAAGTACAGGTGTTTAACACAGTGCATGGAAGACTTTATTGCCCCCTTCTCTCTGTTCCAAAAGCAATTTGCTTGTATCTTTATGACAGTAATTTAATTCGATAAAGCTACAAAATGTTTGTAGCTTTACTGGTTTAGCATCAGCTTGGTCCTGACCTAACTAAACTCCCTATTCCAATTCTGAATGGTCTTTTACCCTTCTTCAGTGCAAAACTCTAAATATAATAATAATAATAAAAACAGACTCAGTTTATCCACATCACTACAAATAAATCAATTTCATTCATTTTTATGACTGTTTATATCATTGCATATATGTACCACATCTTCTTCTTCTTTATCCATTCCTCTGACCATGAACATTTGGGTTGCTTTCATGTCCTGCCTATTGTAAACAGTGCTGCAATGAACACTGGGGTACATAGAGAAAAACAAATATATTAATACATTCATATGAAATCTAGAAAATGGTACTAATGAACTGATTAATATTTACAGGAATAAAGATGCAGACGTGGAGAACAGACTGGTGGACACGACAGGTGAAAGAAGAAGGCAGGATGAACTGAGAGAGTAGCACTGACATACATACACTACCATGTGGGAATCATAGCTGGTGGGAAGCTGCTGTGTGACCCAGGGAGTTCAGCTCGGTGATCTATGATGACCTGGGGGTGGGATGAGGGGGACGGAGGGGAGATATGTATAGTTACAGCTGATTCGCGTGTTATACGGAAAAAACGAATATTGTAAAGTGATTATACTCCAGTTAAAAAATAAAAAATATAATAAAAAGAACATACCACTCAGATTTAGATGATGTCAGACAGGATTCCAGCAGGGGACAGATGGCACACACAGAAGAGATGATAGAAAAGTGTTTAAAGAACTATTTATAAGATGAGGGCCCGTGAAGGAAAATCAATACGAAACAGTGGAGCAGCCCAGGGCTCCCAACAGCAGGAAATCATTACTACTTCTAGACAGATAGGCAAGGGAGGGCATGAGTTCTGGATCAGGAGGATCTGAGCTATAGAAGAGGCTGTAGCCTTCAGCAGAGTAGCAAAGCCACCACCATGCTCCAGTACCACCTCCTGCTCCTGCCCTCTCCTCCAAAGCCTCCCACTGGCTGAACCTAACTAGAAACCAGAAAGCAGGAGAGCTGGGTCCACACAGTCTATAAATAAGCCCTCGGGAGCACAGAGGAGGGTGGAGAGTGGAGCCGGAAGGGCACACAGAGACCAGCCAGAGACTGAGGTCTCACCAAGATGCCCACTGCTGCATTTATGACGAAAAATCAGCAAGAACCTAAATGCCCAGCAACAGGGGAATGACTAAGAAAATTGTTTTACATATTTCAATGACGTGAAAATGTGCTTTTATCTAAGTGAAAAATAAAACAGGATATAAAAAAACATCTAAATTGCTGCCTTTGTAATTTCATTTTTAGTTCTACATTATATGAAAATACGTACAGAAAAAGAAAAGAAAGTGTTCATATGGTTACTGAAGCCGCCAAAAACAGCTACATCAACAAATTAGTGTCTCAGTCACAAAAGAACAGTCCCTTTGAAGGTTCACTAGTCTCACTGCTTCCATAGAACTGGATGAACATTTTAAAAGTGGGCATCAACCAATCAAGCCTTTTCAAGGAAGGTAAAATGATACTTTGGGGACCTGGAATCCAATTCATGTGAAGAACAAGAGAATGACCTAGGCACATTTCTCTTACTTTCCATAGTTTGTATCACACTTTCCTCCTCCCCCTACCAGCTCTTTAAACAAGGTATAAAAGAGAGGTCTGTATAATGACCACTTTAACCACTAAAGAGAGTATGCCTCCCTCACCAAGTCATTCAAAATGAAAACATTTCTAAACCCTAAAATGAAATTTTGGTATCTTGTAATAACATAAAATTTGTAGGCATATTCTGGATTTTTCTCTCTCTCTCATCCCTCCCTGCTTTGTTGACGTTCTAAGCACATGCACAGTTTACCAAGTAAGTAATCTAGCCCTGAGTACACATATGAGCACATATTTGTGTGTATATGCAATACGTGGGCATCTCCAGCGGTTCAGATGGGAAAGAACCTGCCTGCAATGTAGGAGGCCTGGGTTCAGTCCCAGGGTTGGGAAGATCCTCTGGAGAAAGGAATGGCTACCCACTCCATTATTCTACCCTGGAGAATTCCATGGACAGAGGAGCCTCATGGGCTACAGTCCATGGAGTCGCAAAGAGTCAGATACAACCAACCGGCTAACACCAACCAACACGAAGTGGCAACATACTCCAGTATTCTTGCCTGGGAAATCCCATGGACAGAGGAGCCTGGTGGGCTACAGTCCGGGGTTGCAAAAGAGTTGGTCATGACTTAGTGACTAAACAACAACAACTGAAAAAAGAAATTCACTCTAAGTTAGTTTTGTGCATGTAATAATACTCACAGAAATTAATGAACATTTTTAAATATAATTTTAAAAGTACCTCCAATACAAAAATGTCAAAATTCAGTTTTCAGAGAAATGAGCACTAAAGACAAACTCACTAGCTTTCATAAAGACAGATTATTTAAAGGGTTTTCATAATCCTTTAACATCAAACTCTCTAGCTTTACAATTTTCAAGACAACAGTGTTTCCTATAAATCTGGAGTTTGGTCATCAACATCTCTTTCCTCTTTTAGGGCTATGGTTAATCTTTGTGCAAAGTGAAAAATCCTCAACATTTGCCACTTTAGACTCCTTTGCATACTCTGTGAATCATCCCAGCAACAGGTAGTAAGACTTGGTGGTTTTGAGAGCAGACTGGAAATCAGGTGCAACAAGTTTAGTCAACACTTCAAGGACTGAGTCACTGATTCTCAGCAGAATTATCTCAAAAGTTCCCAGGGAAACCATGATGCCCTGTAGACTTCCCAGCATGAATTCTTCATTCTTGGATATTCCCCTTCTCTAAATGGGACATGGTAGAGTGCAGATAATTAATAAGGAGAAATTCTTCTCTTCCGGTCTTTGAAAAAGTGACAGTTCTGAATGTAAATGCATAACTACATTTCTGTTGGATGCTGCTGTTCTTTAGCTAACCACCTCCCCTATTCTCTCTCTCTCCCCCAACCAATCATTTGTTCAATTAGCTTTAGTATTCTCGTGGCGTAGTGAAAATATTATGAACTTTAGAATTTGAAAGACCTGGGTTCAAATACTACTTTGTCATTTACCAGATAAATCAGTTTGGGCAAGCTACTTCCCCTCTTTCAGGTTCTGTGTTCTCAATTGGAAAGATGGGGGTAAAATCAGCTTAGATGAGCTATTATGAAGATTAAATGAGACATACCAAATATAAAAGCAACTGCCACCTGACAGGTAATCAATAATTCAAGCCCTTTCACCTATGTATTCTTGGCAG
This sequence comes from Oryx dammah, assembly GCF_014754425.2. Lineage (NCBI taxonomy): Eukaryota > Metazoa > Chordata > Mammalia > Artiodactyla > Bovidae > Oryx > Oryx dammah. The sequence goes on from NW_024070188.1 coordinate 31,075,108, forward strand.
AAGTTCTTATATTTACTTAATTTATAGGAGAGGCTGGGAATGATTGATCTGAGGAGAACTGTCTTCCTTCATACCCTCCACCAAGCCCATTTTCCTTTGAAAACATACCCAAACACAATTGGCTGTCTTTTGCTTTTTGTTGATCAGTTCTTGGGTGGCATGAAGATAGACACTGCTGCTCTCCTTTGTTTAACATCTGCTGGCTTTGTAAATTTGTGGACTTCTAACCAGAGTATGATTATACACACAGAAAAGCAACCATGAGTTCTGTAGAGAATAAGGAAGTTGATGCATAAATTCCTGAGGAGTACCTCTGTGGGGAAACTACAAGATGAAGCAAACACAGCTTCAATGCATCAACAGTTATTACCTAGATCTAGGACCAGTTGTTCCCTTATGGGCATAAAAAAGAGCTTTAATAAAAGTAAAATAACAAGGAAGGGTACAATCAAGCACCAACAATGCACCAGCTACTATGACTTATAGGTCAAAGTACTTGAAACCTCTCATGGGGTGAGATTAGAACAATCACAACATGCAAACTGGTAAAAGTCAAAACTTGAACCAATGCCAGATATTCAGTCATACTTTGCTTTTATCTTGAAAAACAAAATCCAAATTCTAGGCTTCAACTAACTTGTTTAAGCATGTTTACTGACACACATGGGAATACAAATGTTCTTGTTTCTGTCGAAAGTAGGCTCCAGGGAAGGATTCTTGATCGACAATTGAGTCTATTCCAGTCAAATTTGTTTTGGGGAGTCAATACTAAGAGAATAGTCTTGTAACCCCACCCTGGAGCAACTACATTTGCTTATTTTGCAGATAATAACAGCAAGGTAATATTTCTTACAGATAAATGACAATCACTTAGTTCTCAGAAGGAAAACAGTAGGAGCCACCCTTTGCAAGGGACCAGAGCCAAGAATGTCTGCAAGGCCTGGGGGTGCCTCTACCGCACAGGCTTGAAAAGGGCCGGTTCTAGGTTCGCACATGGCAGGTGTGATAAAGGAGACACTGTATTTCAACCTAAATTTCATCAGTTTGATTCAAATATCTTAACTGTTTCAAATAGCAGATGGAAAAATAATCAAGTTGAGATTTTATAGGATATTTATTAAATTCATCAGTATTATCAAAACATATAAATAAGATCACAAATAAAATATATTACCTGTCAGAGCACCATCAATTTGTCAAGCCCCAAAAGGGCATTCTTGAATGGGTACAATATGGATAGACTCTATAAAGAATATTTTACTATTATAAAATATGGTTTATGCAAACTTTATACTTTTTTTTGAAAACATGAATCAAGTTATTGCGTGTGTGTTCGGGTTCTGGGGTATTTTTTTTTAGATGGTAGGTGACATACTAATTATGTCTGAATTCTGGAACTCTAAGTATTCAATATGCCAGTAACTAGACTATAGTCACAACTCAATCTGGGGATCAGACAGTCTCATAGTTGTTGGTTTATGAATTCAGGGAAAGATTTCCAGGAGAATAGTCATCAGGAAGTCAAATGAATCAGCTGGACTCCTATCAAAGGTGGGTAGAGGCCAGGAATTGAGAAGTATAGTCTATAACCCAAGAGGACCCAGAACAACAGCTGAACAGAAGCCAGAAAACCTGCTTTTATTCCTGCTTCCTCCACCTGCATTGCATTCTTTGAACCTCAGTTTCCTCGTCTATAAATGAGGGTCTGGGCTATTGCACAGAACTATTACAAGCCTCAAGTAGAATAAAATACCAGCCATAGTTTATAATCCTTGATGTGTAAGATCAACATAAGGTGAAACCTGTACTTGTTAGCAGGGAATCCTCAGTGATAAATCAGAAACTAAAACGAAAGATTCAAGCAGCAGGACCTCTAGAGACCTAATTAAGTTTACCCCTAGCAGTTTTCCTTGAGAAATTCTGACACCCCACTTAGCCTAAGCAGCAGCTGCAAATTTTCCAGGCCACCTGGCTAGTTGCTTATCTTTGACTGTGCGTGCAAACTACTGTCCTGGCCTAGAGTGTACTGGGAGGGAAGAGGGTGTACCAACCAAGCCCCCCTCCAGGTCATGCCGTTTCTTGAGAAAGCTTGGGCAGAAGCTCCAGACTCAAGATCTTTAGACATATTCCTTTTGTATATAATATACACTTTAGAATTTCTGCTTTAAAATTGCTTTTTCTTCCAAGATTTTAATGCACTTATATTTTAATGTATTTATATATTTTTTTCTCTTCACTACTTAATATAGAAATTGTTTAGTATCCAAAGTTAGCTTGTTTTCCTATGTACATTATAATTTCTGCTTGCCAAATTTAGAGCTTAACTATACTTACTGTGGGAATACAAAGAAGGTAGCACTAATTTGTAGTGATTAACTGCAGGACTCATGACCATCAGCTGGAGGACCACAGCCCCAACCCTTATGAGCTCTGTGATGGTCAAATTACCCTGCCCCTCTGTGCCTCATTCTTTCTCAAAATAGGAATAATAATAGTACCTGCCTCCCCAGGATGTTATGAATTAACTGTGGTGAGTTAATATTTGTAAAGTGTTTAGAACAGTGTCTGCCACAGTGTATGTTAAATAAACTGCATCTTTCAATAAAATCTTGATGGAAAACAGTGTTTTCATAGATATGATCTAAAATTATCATAAACTGAATGCTCCTTGTATTTTCTTGTTTTATTCATAGCACATATTATTTTGCCTCTTGAACCCAATTTTAGGATAAAGAACTACCCAACTAGAGAATCCAAAGGACTATCAGGAATTTATGCTATTGCTTATTAACTGATTTGGAAAAATTAAGATATGTATTAAGCATAGTATCTTTATGCAACTGTTGGCCAAATCTCTTATCTGAACTATTATCTTCAGATTGCCATAACCCTGGCTTCTAACAGATGACACTCAGTCAGGGGGGCTGACTTGAAATGGTGTAGAACATTAAGAAATACAGTCAGCAGCCAACTTCTTCACCACAGAATATTTTGCCAAGCTTACCAGTAACTTATTTTTACTCATTTCACTTCCATACATGGGAAGGCTAAAAAACAAAAGGCCCTTGTTAATTCTGTGTTTCATTTTTTTGTGTCAGCGACAGGTTCAACCTGTCTTTGCCTTGTCTGTAACTTGTAGATGAGAGAAACCAGGGATACCACAAATGGATTTAGGATTATCTGCGTCACTTGTGTGTCTCAGGGTCTCCTGGTCCTTTGTCAAAATGATCCCTTGTGGTGAAGGGTGTCTGTCATTGCTTCACTCCCATTGCACAGGCCAATCCAGAAAGCACACAGTTCTGTAAAGACAGCGCTAAGTGTTCATTCTCTAGAATGAAGGCATCTTATGAAGCTGAAGCTGTAGAGGTATTCTGATGAGGCATTTGGGCTGGCCCAATGCAGCTGTGCTTTAAGGAAGCAATAAATGAACTAATGAGACTTGTAAACAATTGGCCTTTCTTGCCAACATCCATGCAAGTGTTAGCTATTGATATATACTTTATCTTAAAACTCACTTTGGGACAAGGTACTGAATTCACATTTCAACCCTCTCTTGGGTAAAAGTCCAGAATTCATTTTGCATAGTAACTATATGAAAAGACATCAGTTGGATATGCCAGGCAATTTGGGATGAAAATAAAGATAGGTTGTTTTAAGGAAGAACACTTTGCTTATAGAACACAAGCAATGCTAGATTCTTCTTAAAAGAGGCTCCAGAATCATCCTGACAGAGCTATGTAGACACCAAGTTAGCTGTGCACCCTAAATAACAATTCTCGTGGGATCTGTAAATCTGTCTAAAAATGTCAAGAACCGTTCATTTTCAGTCTGAAATTTTAGAGTGTCAATATCATGTTTACATATCATTTCAGTGAAGGTTTTCAAATCAATGTCATAATTGAAGCCAATCTTTTTTAAATATTTTATGAAACCCAATCTTTATTCCTAGGTGCCAAAATATGACAGAAGAGCTGAGATAATCTCAAGTTCTAGATATTTTAAATATTTAATATTTAAATTGAAAATTATTTATGCATAATCCTGAGTATACAACTCTCTTTTGTTTTAAATGTCACTATGAAAATAAGTTTCTGTGATTTTCCTTTTGGTCCTATATTGGATATAGTTTAAGACAATCAAAATTTAAGAAGATTTAGAGCCTTTGATGATCTCTATATGAGAGAATAAAAATTCTCATTAATTATTCGGTATGAGTAAAACTTTTTAACGAGAGAAAAAAATTTCTGCTCCTTGAAGATAATCCTTCTCCTGACCTCAATGCATTGGACTAAATTTTCTGTTTCTACACTTAATGCATGATATGCTACTTAATTCATTCACAGATCCCTCCTTCACTAGACTACAGGTTTCTTTGGAGCAGAGATCATCTCTAATGTCATTGCTCTTTTTCCCAATGTCTGATACAGAGTAAGAGCTCAGTAAGTTTTGTTTGTTGGACTTAAACTTCTCTTTAAATTCTGATTGATAACCATTTCAATAGGATACAGAAAGGAATGTTTTACCAAAGAGTAATTAGCATTAATCCTAGAAAAATGATTCTGTAGTCAGATTGCATTGCTTTTCATGAACAGGTTCTCTAAATCTTCTTACAATAGGTAAAACATGAAAGGGAGATTAAACAATTATTTGATAAATTTTTTCAAGGTAAATAGAAATGCATACAGTTCAAGATTCAAATAATCTCACCAGACAATTTTTTTCAAAGAACTAAATCATTTTTTTCTGCAAGGACATTCCTAAAGTACAACTGACCACTTAGGTGAGTGAAAAGTTAAGACAGGTAAGTGTTTTTAATATTCATATTAAGATGGGCATTTTGAATGGATATTAGGAGCTAGACAGTAAGTTTCAATATCAATATCTTTGCTACATTGCTTTAATCATGGATGAATAGTAAAGCAGTGATTCACTGCCTCATCTTTATAAATAAGATTTATAAGTGAAAACTAAAGAAAAAGGAAATAAACCCAAGCACAGAAGTACTAATGGTCTCCAAAAGTGTTCACGTCACTTGGATGTGGACTAAGAAGATTAAGGCTAAAAGTATAGAAATAGAGTGGATAAAGCAATAAAGTGGCAAAAATTATCCTATATTAAACTCAGACTCCAAAATTGCTTCAGGAGAAATACCACCAACTTCAAATATAAACTTTACCTTTGACTTCATAAGTCAGATATATTAAGACTGTTAAGTCTTGAATGCACAAAGGCTGCCCTTTTACAACTACAAAGGTATTTCCAGACACCCAAAGGTACTTCAGGTATTGACATACCTGGTTATAAACTTCTGGACTTCTGAAGTTGTTTAACTCCACTTACAAGGTCAAGTGGCTTTATGAACGCTACCACCATTACTGAGCAGACAACAATTACACCGCCACCGCCATAATCGCTCCCACTCTGCCTTTCATCTGTCTAGCACCTGCTTTGCACTGGGCCCTGGCCCAGCTGTGGTATATAGATAGTATTTAACCCTCAGGAAGCCCCAGAAGGGATGCTGTTTTCTCCATTTTACAGGTGAGGAAGCTGAGGCTTAAAGATTGAGGCTTACAAAACTTATCCCAACAGCAGAGGCAAACTTGAAGCTGAGTCTTTCCAATACCACAGCCTAGGGCTTTGTCACAGCAACTTGCTCTCAGAGGTATTTCTAAGCCTCTGTTATCTTCCAGGCACCGTGCTAGTAATTTTAAATATATATTTAGAAGTCTCCAAAACAATGCTAAGATGTAGGTAGCAGCTCATGAAATTGAAGCTAGAGCAGGAAAGAAACTCCTCCAGGAGCTCACAGGTAGTAAGTGACAGGGCTAAAATTTAAATACCTGCTTTATCCATGGTGAAAGAATATAAACCGAAAATTTCAAAGTCTTGCCTTTGGCATAAACTAAATAAGGGAAGTAACCCGGTACCAGTTTAGATGCACTATTAGATAAAACAAACCTAGGCTTATCTCGGAGAAGGTGATGGCACCCCACTCCAGAACTCTTGCCTGGAAAATCCCATGGGCGGAGGAGCCTGGTAGGCTGCAGTCCATGGGGTCGCTAAGAGTCGGGCACGACTGAGCGACTTCACTTTCACTTTTCACTTTCAGGCATTGGAGAAGGAAATGGCAACCCACTCCAGTGTTCTTGCCTGGAGAATCCCAGGGACGGGGGAGCCTGGTGGGCTGCCATCTATGGGGTCACATAGAGTCGGACACGACTGAAGCGACTTAGCAACAGCAGCAGACTTATCTAGCTATGTCCTTTTTGTTAGAAAATAATTAAACCTGTTTAGAATTCTAAACACATCACAAGAGATGGAAAAATGGAATCCATCAAGTCATGAACACCCTACAATTTCAGAATGTTTCCAATGATGGTTCTTTCTCTTGTGAAATAAAACAACAGTTTATCCTCACAACCCTCTAGTGATTTACAGAGTCTAAGGAGTGAGTTGTTTTCCTGTTTTAGAAGGAAATGTCCATGCAAAGACAGAAAAACTAGGCAACGTTTGGCAATCTCAAAACTTGAACCTATGTATCCTGAAATGAGGATGCTCTGCTCTCTGGTGTTGGCTGCATTTTTCCTCCAAATGAAATCGAGTCTGCTGATTTTCAGAGGATTATGGCCATCACCTGAGTCTGGCTTCCTGCAGAGAGCATTAATGTTTGCTTCTAGGTTTGGAGTTCAGATGCAGAGTGATCGTTTTTCATTCACTCTATTGACCTTTAGCTCAGAACCCATTTCTAATTAAAACAACACTGATTAAGGAAAATAAAAACAAAGCACTATTTTCATCATATAGCAGAAAATAAATCATAAAATAACCACTCAAAAGTATAGGTAAGATATTAATAAGAAAAAGGAGAAATAGCTCCCATTTACTGAGTGCTCACAATGTGCCAGTCACTGTTCTGACTGCTTGACAGCCACTAACTTATTTTTATAACAGCACTTATTATGCCCCTTTTATGGATGAGAAGACTGAAGCACAAAAAGGATAATAACTTGCCCATGATGACAGAGCTAAGTGTCACAGTAAGTAGAACAGGGATTTAAACCCAGATATAGAATTACCCTGGTTTGATTCCTGTGTCAGGAAGATCTCCTGGAGATGGGATAAGCTACTTATTCCAGTACTCATGGGCTTCCCTCGTGGCTTGGACAGTAAAGAATCTGCCCGCAATGTGGGAGATCTGGGTTCGATCCCTGGGTTGGGAAGATCCCCTGGAGAAGGGAAAGACTACCCACTCCAGTATTCTGGCCTGGAGAATCCCATGGATAGAGGAGAGTGCTGCTGCTGCTAAGTTGCTTCAGTTGTGTCCGACTCTGTGCGACCCCAGAGATAGCAGCCCACCAGGTTTCCCCGTCCCTGGGATTCTCCAGGCAAGAACACTGGAGTGGGTTGCCATTTCCTTCTCCAATGCATGAAAGTAAAAAGTGAAAGTGAAGTCGCTCAGTCATGTCTGACTCTTCTTGACCCCATGGACTGCAGCCTACCAGGCTCCTCCGTCCATGGGATTTTCCAGGCAAGAATACTGGAGTGGGGTGTCATTGTCTTCTCCGACAGAGGATACTGGCTCTCTACAAAGTGGCTATAGGGGGCTACAAAGGGTCTACATGGGTCTGCAAAGTGTCTGGGTCAGAACCGACTGAGCAACTAAGCACAAGACAGAATTCACACTCTGAATAAAATGTTTACAAATGAAGTATAATTCAAAACCTGATAAATGATGGTGCCACTGAAGGCTGCTAAGGAAAATCTAGCCAAAACTCACCATGCCCTCTCCACACACACCAGTGTGGTCCCTCAGGTGGCAAGAGAATGGACAAGATGGCAGATGGGGCTGACTCAGGAGGGTGACAGTTCTGTTTCTGTGGAAAATAACATATGGTACCAAATAGGAAAAGGAGTACGTCAAGGCTGTATATTGTCACCCTGCTTACTTAACTTCTATGCAGAGTACATCATGAGAAACACTGGGCTGGAAGAAGCACAAGCTGGAATCAAGATTGCCAAGAGAAATATCAATAACCTCAGATATGCAGATGACACCACCCTTATGGCAGAAAGTGAAGAGGAACTAAAAGCCTCTTGATGAAAGTGAAAGTGGAGACTGAAAAAGCTGGCTTAAAGCTCAACATTCAGAAAACAAAGATCATGGCATCCGGTCCCATCACTTCATGGGAAATAGATGGGGAAACAGTGGAAACAGTGTCAGACTTTATATTTTTGGGCTCCAAAATTACTGCAGATGGTGACTGCAGCCATGAAATTAAAAGACGCTTACTCCTTGGAAGAAAAGTTATGACTAACCTAGATAGCATACTAAAAAGCAGAGACATTACTTTGCCAACAAAGGTCCGTCTAGTCAAGGCTCTGGTTTTTCCAGTGGTCATGTATGGATGTGAGAGTTGGACTGTGAAGAAAGCTGAGCACTGAAGAATTGATGCTTTTGAACTGTGGTGTTGGAGAAGACTCTTGGGAGTCCCTTGGACTGCAAGGAGATCCAACCAGTCCATTCTGAAGGAGATCAGCCCTGGGATTTCTTTGGAAGGAATGATGCTGAAGCTAAAACTCCAGTACTTTGGCCACCTCATGCGAAGAGTTGACTCATTGGAAAAGACTCTGATGCTGAGAGGGATTGGGGGCAGGAGGAGAAGGGGAAGACAGAGGATGAGATGGCTGGATGGCATCACTGACGTGAGTCTGAGTGAACTCCTGGAGTTGGTGATGGACAGGGAGGCCTGGCGTGCTGCAATTCATGGGGTCACAAAGAGTCGGACATGACTGAGTGACTGAACTGAACTGAACAGAACTGATGCTTACCAAAACCAAGCTTGGAAAAAAAAACTCTAGGGGTGCATTTTAGGGAAAAAGACAGCCATGTTCAAATTATTTTATGTAAAGGAAGCAAGCAATGGTCACTGAGTTTTAGAACATATGCACTAAAGATTGCAAATATTTGCAGAATACAGACATCAGTAAACTTTAAACCGTCATTGGACTGTTAAGTTCTTAAGAGGGGAAGCATTTTTTCCCTTCCAACCCTATTTTTTCCCATTCCTCCCATTAGAGCTTAGCATTTATAATAATGATGATGGTGATGGTGGTGGTGATGGTTTTACATTTACTGAGTTTCTACTTTGCATCCAGAGGTGTGATAAGAGTTTTACGTTTAATAACATAAACTAGCATGTGATATTCACTACAGTCCTACAGAATTAGTATTACTATGTTTTCCATTTTCCATCTGAAGAAATGGAGACTCAGGTGAAGTAACTTGTCCAAGGTCATTTATCCAGGACATAAATTCATTTTCATTTGCTCTAAAAGCCCACAAAATTAATGGTGAATACCAAGCAGATAAGTGTGGCCACCTGACTGTCCCATCCTTATATAGAAACAAAGGTCCCAGTGAGTGCTGCACATTTCAGTTGAGGCCCACACCTCCAAATCCTGGACAGAAATGAACAAACAGGGAAGATTGCTCAAGAGAGTGAGACTGACCAAAGATGGGCCAGAAATCTAAGTGTGCTTTAGCTGCTCTCTTTACCAGTAACTGGTACACCCTCTCAGGAGTAAACAAAATATGTATAAGCATAACTAGAAAAGCATCCCAGAGACAGACCAGTAAGTTTAGTTCTCAGGACACTTGTTAGTACCAAGTTCATCATAATTCTAAAGGAAAGAATGGAGTGCTTTAAGACCGAACTAAAATACAAGAAGCTCAAAGAGAGAAATAAAAACTCCTAAGTTTTAGTCTAAAACTCATTTGGATTTGAATAAGTTGTTTCTTTAACAACACTTTGCCGACAAAGATCCATACAGTCAAAGCTATGGTTTTTCCAGTAGTCATGTACGGATGTGAGAGTTGGACCATAAAGAAGGCTGAGCGCCAAAAAATTTATGCTTTTGAACTGTGGTGTTGGAGAAGACTCTTGAGAGTCCCTTGGACTGCAAGGAAAGCAAACCAGTTAATCCTAAATGAAATCAACCCTGAATATTCATTGGAACGACTGATGCTGAAGCTCCAATACTTTGGCCACCTGATGCAAAGGGAAAGATGCCGGAAAAAATAGAAGGCAGGAGGAGAGGGGGAACAACAGAGGATGAGATGGTTGGATGGCATCACCGACTCAATGGACGTGAGTGTGAGCAAACTCAAGGAGATAGTGAAGGACAGGGAAGCCTGGTGTGCTTGCACTCCATGGGGTTGCAAAGAGTCAGACACAAGTTAGCAACTGAATAACAAAATTGTTTATAGCTGTGTATCATGTCATTGATAGGTTGAATGTGATGGGACCAGGTCAGATAAGACCATTACTATGGAAGTGTTTAAATTATTTGCTGATGTAATAGGAAAAATACTTTTATGTTGGATATATCATTATTAAGTAACATTTTGTTAGAAATTAATTCATAGTTAAGCACATTAAGTCTTTAGGTGGTAAAAAAAAAATATGTCCTATTACAAGCAATTACTACTGTGAATGATAAATATGAGAAAAAATAAAATGCATTCTCTGTTAGCACTCCACTCCCTATGTTCTCACACATACTCAGACTTCCCTGAACCACTTGTTCAGGAAGTACTTCTCAGGAAGTACCATGTTCTTCCAAGTATTGAGGATGCTCGTAATGCAACCTCTGCCTGGAATGCATTGCTCCTTCCCTCTTCTGACTAAACTGCCTCAGTCATCCTCCTCCAGGAAGCCTCCGTAGATCCCTTCCTCTATTCTAATATCTATTGCAGCACTTATCCCACTGTTTACTTTTTGGTATTCTCAAGACACAAAGAATTCTTTGATGACAGAGGCCACTCTCATTGTTTTTGATACCCCAGCACTTAGTTAATATTTGCAAAATGATTGAAATTCCGTTGCAAAGACTCTTTTAGAAATAAAAGGAAAAATATTTCTAAAATGCAAATCTCATACAATATTATTCTTACTGTTCACAAAGGTGTGTGTTAAACACACATAAAGGTGTGTATTTAAAAGCAAATACAGAAAGGGACTTCCCTGGTGGTTCAGTGGCTAAGACTCCACGCTCCCAGTGCATGGGGCTGAGATTCGATCCCTGGTCAGGGAACTAGATCCCACATTTAGAGTCCACATGCCCTAAATAAAAGATCCTGCATGCTGCAGTGAAGACCCAGCAAAGCCAAAGAACTAAATAAATGTTTTGTTTAAACACACACACATATAGAAGGATATACTGGAAATTGCCAACTGTCCTTCAATAGATTTTTCACACACCTGAACCTCTTAAATATACCATTATGTCAAATTTATTATTGCTCAACGAACGCACCAATTCAGATAGTATAACTGAATACTTACGCATGAAAGAGAAAATCGTCACAAAACCACGGCAAAACATTGAAAAGCACTATGGCGGTTACACTTGGAATAACTAGGTGCTGCCTTTTTCTACCACTGATTCCAATGGGGACAAGTCACGCACCCTTTGGTCTCAAGTTCTCCACCCATTAAATTGGGATAACCGTCCCTGCCACTTCCTCCTCCACTCGGATCCTGTGAGGACAGTGGAGCTATAACAACACCACGAGTGGACATCTTCACAACTAGGGCACCGCGGTCAGAAGTCTGAAGGAATCCCCAGGTGGAGTTCCGACCTCGTTATGGTAATAACCCTTCGCAACCCACCTGCTCTCGTCAGCAGGTTGATAGCATAGCTTCTGGTGTTGTCTTTGCTACACTTATTTTGTAGTCAAAGTCAAGTCTACATGAGTGGGCACAAGTTCCTCTCACTGGTGCTTGGTCTGAGCCAGAAGCAGCGAGGAACCCGTTCATTCAGGGCGACCACCACAGTCCCCTCCTCGGACCCCATTACGTTCCTGCCGCGCGAAACCGACCTTGGGCCTTTCCCCTTCTCGGAGAGGGGTCGATCGAGGCCGAGGGTAGAGAGGACTCGAGGCTCAGGGTAGCCGGGGTGGAAAAGGCCGGGGGAAGTGAGCCGGGGATAGGCGCGCTCGCCGAGGGGCTTACCTGGCCTCGCTGAGGGGCGCCAGGGGCGGGTGTGGAATGAACACCCCACAGTCAGACCGCGGAGGCTGCTGCTTCTTCTTGGAGCGCCAGATATGGAAAGAGGTGTGCTTTTTGGGGGGCCTGGACGGACTGGACTCGCCGTGGTCACCCTGAGGTGGCAGCGACAGTGGCATCTTCTCGTCTGCCTCCTCCTCTGGCTGCTCGGACGCTGCCCTCTCGGTCGCCCGCTTCTTGTATTAATAAAAGAACTCACCTGGGCGCCCGCTGGCCCGCCTATCCCCGCGCGCCGGCCGACCCCGCCCCCTCGTCGCGGGTCTGCCGCAGAGCGCCTCCCCCACGGCGCAGGAGGCACGCGGCGGGAGCCCAGGTGCGGCGGGAGCGCGGAGCCGCAGGTGTGGAGGACACGCCCCCTCGTCCCGGACCTCGGGCAGTGCGGCGGCCGCGGGATAGCGACACCTACTGGAAATCTTGGGAACCGCCCGCGTCTCCTGTCGGCATCCTCTGTTGTGGCAGCCAGCGCTGGGTCGGGTTCTGACATCCCCTCCGGTGCATGCGCCATAGGTCGTCTGCGGAGTTGTTGGTCATTCTTGGGCTGTCCAAGGCTAGCGCGAAGAATGGCTTAGCCACGAACCCGCCTGAAGAAGGATGGGAGGGCATCCCATGGCCAGGCTGCCAGGCACTTAGGACTAGTCTACTCTGACCTTCAGGTGTCTTGCTGGGTGACTTCTGTTCCTGTTTGTAATCACAAGTGTCAGCTGCTATCCTCTCCCTTCAAGTGTCTGCATAATTAATCTGTACCTGCACCTCATAAAACACAAAAGGATAGAAAACAGAAGGGAATGAGCCATATTCCCCAGTTCCCTTGGGCTTCAAAGATCCCTCATTGTGAACTAAACGCCAGTCCCACAGGCCTCTCCGACATCTGTTTTACTGTTAATGACTTCCTTTTTTAACCTCACAATTGTGGTTAAATAGCAAAGGGAACTAATATGTAAGCAAAAAAATGTCCGTGAACATTTCATTTGAGGCATTGTTAGACTATATAGATTTCAAGAACCAAATACTACTTTAAAACTCAGTGCAGTATAAGTTCCTCTTACACAGTAATACTTCTTTCTTTTCTCTTTGAGTGAGTGAAAGTCGCTGAGTCGTGTCTGACTCTTTGCAACCCCATGGACTATACAGTCCGTGGGATTCTCCAGGCCAGAATACTGGAGTGGGTAGCCTTTCCCTTCTCCAGGGGATCTTCCCAAACCAGGGATCGAACCCCATTGCAGGTGGATTCTTTACCAACTGAGCCACAAGTTGAAGATCCAGCTAATTCATTTACTCAATCATTCAAGGAACATTAATTTTTATTAAATTAATTTTAAGTTTATATTTTTATTGATGTAATCCTACATATAAGGCTTCCCTGGTGGCTCAGAGATAAAGAATCTGCCTGCAATGCAGAAGACACAGGTTTCATTTCTGGGCTGGTAAGATCCCCTGGAGAAGGAAGTGGCAAACCATTCCAGTATTCTTGCTTGGGAAATGCCATGACAGAGGAGCCTGGCAGTCTACAGTCCACGAGGTCACAAAAAGTCGGACACAACTTAGCAACTAAAAAACAACAACAAAAATTCTACATATAGTAAAAAAAAAAAAAATAAAAAGCACAAACCATTAAGTATGTAACTAAAATTTTTATTTATTTATGTAGTTGGAGTATAAACTGTTTACACTTATGATATAAATATACCACAATTCATTTGTCTATCCTACTGTGGATGGTCATTTAGGTGTTTCCAGTTTGGGGCTATTACGAATAAAGCTGGTATGAACCTATTTCTATATAACCATTCCTTTTTTCTGGGTATGTACCCAAGAGTTCACCCACTGGGTTATACAGTGGACAGCTGTTCAACTTCAACTGATTTGCTAAAATATTTTCCAAAATGGTTGTATCAATTTATTCTCCTTTCAGCAATGTTTAAAGCTTCCAGTTTTTCTATATTTTCATCAACACTTGATATTATCAAGTTTTTTTCATTGTAGCCATTTGGAGGGGTAGTGTTATCTCATTGCAGTTTTAATTTATATTTCCTCAAGAAACATTTACTGAATTCAATGAGTACTAATTATGCGCTGGGCCTTGACTTGCATGCAGGGAGAGGAAGGGTGACTGACAGACACATAGATGGTATACATCAAAGGGTAAGAGAATTAGCAGAGGTATATGCCAGGCATTAAAGGAGTTTGGAAACACTACTAACACAGCTTGCAAGTTTGGGAGGGAGGAAAAGGAGCAGTCAGTAAAGGTTTATTATAAAAGTAGCCCTTGAGTTGAATCTTAAAAGGCAAAGGGATCAGCAAGGAAAAGGGAAGAGGGAAAGAGGGCACAGAGAGCCAAAAGGGAAAAAGGAAAGAGGAAAAAAGAGGACACCTCATGCACATTCACTCATATATTTACAAGCTCAGTAATTCATTCTTTCATTTGTGACTCTTCCAAGCAGAATTCTTCATGCTACCTGTTCTTTGTACCACCAGGGAATCTGGAACATATTTCAGTTCTGTTCATAGAGTGTGTGTGTGTTAGTTGCTCAGTCGTGTCCAACTCTTTGCAACCCCATGAATTGGGGCCCACCAGGCTCCTGTGTCCATTGGATTTTCCAGACAAGAATATTGGAGTGGGCAGCCATTCCCTTCTCCAGGGGATCTTCCTGACCTAGGTATCGAACCATGTCTCCCACCTTGCAGGCAGACTCTTTACTATCTGAGCCACTAGGGAAGCTTCTGTTCATAGTACATGGGCATTATTTGTTTACATATGTGTGTCCTATTAGTCCCAGAGCAACTTAAGAACATTGCTCATTTACTTTTACACTTTCAAAATATAAATATCTATTCATTGAAACAATTAATGACATGAATTGGTATATCAACCTAATTAGACACCTAGAATGTTTCAGGCACAGATCTTGTAGACTGTATACTTTGCAAGAGCAAAGGTCATGTGGGTCTTGTTTACTATGATATCCCCAATGACTAGCACAGTGCACGGCACAGAGTTGGAACCCAATATATATTTATTATCTGAATGATGTAAGAAATTAGAACCACACATGGAAGTCTAGAAATAGACACTTAAATACAACTTGATAAAATACAACTTGTACAATAAAACTTCATGTGTTCTAACCAAAGTGTTTCACTGTTTTCTAGTCATTGCCAAAACAGATCCACTTAGGCTTGTTTAATCAATAAATTAACTTATCATGGCATGTTCAACAGCTCATAGAATATCCCACAAGCCAGCGAGCCAGACTCTGAAGTCCAAACATGCTTAGCCACCCCTGATAGCTGGTCTCACAAACACCACTCTTATCACCTCTCAGCAGTAGGGGCTACACACAGGCAGCTCTGCTACTGCCATGCCAAGAATCAAAGGCCTGTTCTGATCACTCTTGACTGAAGACCAGCCTTCGATTCACCCTCTTACACACTAATGCTAACTTCTTAAAAAAAAAAACAGTCCCATGCAGGTACATCTGATCAGAGAGCTCAGATCATTTAATGCCTGCCTAGCTGCAAGGGAAATTTGAGTTTTCTGGCTGGGAAAGATTGAGGGCATGAGGAGAACGAGGTAACAGAGGATGAGATGGTTGGATGGCATCTTCAACTCAATTGACATGAGTGTGAGCAAACTCTGGGAGATAGTGAAGGACAGGGAAGCCTAGCAGCAGTCTGTGGGGTCACAAAGAGTCAGACATAACTGTGTGACTGAACAACAACAACTTCAGAGACATGAAATTCATGTGGCTAAAAATTGCCAAAGATAACACAGGTACTCAGAAGAATCTAGGCAGCCAAAAGCATGAAAGATGGTCATTGCCAAAGGAAAGGGCAAAAGGCTATGGGAACACACAAAAAAGTGACTAATTCTAGATGGCTCAGGGAAGTCATCAGCAGGGAGGTGACAGGTTGATGAGCTGTGCTGATGAATAAGAATTTATCAGAAGGAGAAAAGAAGGCTGGCAGTCCAGAAAGAGTAAACAACATGGGCCAAGGCCCAGTGTTGTGAAAGGGCATGTGTTGGTGGGAAATGGTGAGAAGTTCAATGAGGTTGGATAAACGGGGATGGGGTGGGGCAGGATGGCAGGCGGTGATGTTATTAAGATCAGGTGGGGCCAGATTGCTAAGCACTTGGTAAGCCATGCTTTTAAGGAATGGGGACTTGGCTTTGTAGGTGATAGGGACTCAGCTTACATTTTTAAGTAGAAGAGTGACATGAGCAAACTTGGGGCCTCATGAAGTGTTCCCTGAATGGAACAGAGTAGGGAGAAGCTAGAAAGGGGCAACTATTTAAGGAAGACCAGTTAAGAGGACACAGCAAGAGGTCGGGGAGAGGTGATGGGAGCTCCCACGAAGGCAATGGGGTGGACACAGACAGGAGGGGTTGAATACAAAATCATGTAGGAGATGGAATCACCAGGAATGGTAGTGAATAAAAAAGAGGTAATCGAGTATGATAATGAGGTTAGATTTCCAGCTTAGGTAAATGGATGAAGGTGAAACCATTAACTAAAAACAGGAAAGCAGGAAAAAGATCAGGGCATGAAAATAAGTTTGGTTTTGAACATATTGAGGCTGAAATGATTTGAGGCTGTAGAGACACAGATGTCTAAGACTTCATTGAAAAATATGGTTCTGGAGGCCACAGGTCAGGGCTACATATGTAGATTTGGACATCATTAGCGAACAGGTGGGAGCTTGAATAGGTGAGAGCTGATATCATGAAATCGGATGAAACTGCCTTGGGTAACTGTGTAAAATAAGGATAAATGAGGCTCAAGGACAAACCTCTGAGTAACACCGACATTTATGTGCTTTTCAGGTAAGGGGAAGCCCACACACAACAGAAGCCAGATAGAGCAGTTAAAGAGATAGGAGGGGCAGGAACAGAGATGCAGACATAGAGAACAGGCTCATGGCCACAGTGGGAGAAGGAGGAGGGGATGAATTGAGACAGTAGCATTGAAACATATACATTACCGTATGTAAACTAGATAGCCAATGGGAAGTTGCTGTGTAACACAGGGAGCTCAGCTCAGTGATCTGTGATACCCTAGAGGGGTGGGATGGGGTGGGCTCTGGGAGGGAAGTTCAAGAGGGAGGGGACATGTGTATACTTATGGCTGATTCATGCTGCTGTATGGCAGAAACCAACACAACATCCTTCAATTAAAAATAAACAAACAGAAAAAAGAGGTAGGAGGTTGTCTAAGGGCAGAGTGTATCTATCCCTCTGGCAAGCTCATGTGATGTCTATCTTCAAGATTTAATAGATAGATAGAGGCTGGGTCCTCTATATATATTATAATGCCCTTTGTACTCCTCGTCTATCCAGCAATCTCAGGTCCATTTAACATCTCCCCTCATTTTCCAACAGGGAATGAGGCCAAAAGGCCAACTCCCTCTAACTTACACTGATTTTTTTTTTCTTTCTTTAGGCTTCTGTGATATTTTCTATCTCAATTTAAGTTGACATTGTAGTTAACTGTAAAAAAAAAAAATGCCCATAATTCTCCTCTCTTCCTATAAAGTAGTAGAATCCATTTACTCACTCCTTCAATCTAGGTTAGTCATCGACTTATTTTGGCAAATGAAACATTAGCACGTGTGATGCAAGCAATATTTGACATGAGCTTGCACGTTCCTGGGTCCCAAAGATCCCCTGGAGCAGAGCACTCCAGTAACACTGGTAACCTACTCCAGCGTTATTGCCTGGAGAATCCCATGGACAAAGGAGCTTGGATGGCTATGGTCCATAGGGTCGAAAAGAGTTGGACATGACTGAAGCAACTTAGCATGCATGCATGCACTTCAAGGCTTAGTTCCTTGCTTCTCTTGGAATCTTGCTGCTTATGAACGTACCTAAACTAGCCTGCAGGATGATGAGAGATGCATGGCTAAGTTAAACCCATCACCCTCAACCATCAGAAAAATGAGTGAGATTGTCTGGGAGCAGCCACCACCTGATCCCCAACACACGAAAGAGCCCATTGGAAATCAGCTAAGGCCGTCCCAGACCACAATTGCCCAGCATATTCAAGAGCCAAAGAAACAGTATAGTTTTAAGCCACTAGGTTATTGTCTGAAAATATTTGTTAAAAAAAAAAAAATCAGTGACCTGGCACAAGGTTAATAAACAGCCAACTCAGTTGTGAACACCTTTTGTTTCTTAACCTCAGAGACATACAATGAATGTAGACAATGGAAAAATCCTGAAGGACCACATAAAGATTCCATATGTCCAAACTACTTAATAAGAAAATGCATCTATTTCTATGAGGCAATATATTCTGAATTTTAAACAACTGGCTTTAAAAAATGCAGCTAATTTTGTAGTTTGGAGATTTCAAAAATATGACTTGATCTTCATACTTGAACAGACCAAACTTCAGAACTCTCATATCTGTATCAGTTTTATGTTGACTCTTGTTGCATAAAAAACTGTCCCCAAATTTAGTAGTTAAATTGAACACTAATTTCAATTCTTTTTAATATAGTAGAAACATAAAATGCTTATTGTATTAAGGCCACTTTAAGGATTTCCTGTTCCTTCTATTAAAATTATTTTAAAGTAAATTTTTAATTTATCTAATACAGTAAAACACTTTGCAGTTGACTTAGGCTAAAGATGCATCATGTCAGAACTCTAAATAAAACTATAATGCAGGTAATTATTTTTTCTGTGAAATTCAATGGCAAGCTACCTGATGATAGGAAACATCTGGGTCTGACATGTCAGGCAGCAACGAACTCCCAAAGTTTATCCTAGGATATTTCTAGATTCAAGTGGCTAAAGGAGTCCTTAGTTATGAAGTAAAGTTAAAACTCCCAACTACTGAAATATCTAGTTCCATATCAATGAACCAAACATTTACTCACTTCTAATCTCGTGCAATAAAGTGTATGCCTCTAATTTGACATAACATTTATCTTGTAATTCATTTAGCCTATTCTTAGTATTTTTGAAAGGGCCAGTTTATTTTCCTCTTGTTACAGCTCTATGGCCGTTGTGTAACAAAATGGGAAATACATTGTTGAACAAACTGAATACAACAAAGTAGTAATGGCAGGGTGGTGTATTTAAATTGTGAGATTTAGAGTCAGACAGACCTTGGTTGGAGTCCAGGCTCTGCCACTTACTACTAATTATGCAACTCTGAATAAATTACTCAAAAGCAGAGACATTACTTTGCCAACAAAGTTCTGTCTAGTCAAGGCTATGGTTTTTCCAGTAGTCATGTATGGATGTGAGAGCTGGACTGTGAAGAAGGCTGAGCACCAAAGAATTGATGCTTTTGAACTGTGATGTTGGAGGAGACTCTTGAGAGGCCCTTGGACCGCAAGGAGATCCAACCAGTCCATTCTGAAGGAGATCAACTCTGGGTGTTCTTTGGAAGGAATGATGCTAAAGCTGAAACTCCAGTACTTAGGCCACCTCATGCGAAGAGTTGACTCATTGGAAAAGACTCTGATGCTGGGAGGGATTGGGGGCAGGAGGAGAAGGGGACGACAGAGGATGAGATGGCTGGATGGCATCACTGACTCGATGGACACGAGTCTGAGTGAACTCCGGGAGTTGGTGATGGACCGGGAGGCCTGGCGTGCTGCGATTCATGGGGTCGCAAAGAGTCGGACACGACTGAGCGACTGAACTGAACTGAACTGAACTGACTCTTAGCCTCAGTTTTTCTTCTCTAAAAAAAAGGTGTCGGGGGAGAATCAGTTGAGTTCAGTTCAGTCACTCAGTCGTGTCCGACTCTTTGCGACCCCATGAATTGCAGCACGCCAGGCCTCCCTGTCCATCACCAACTCCCGGAGTTCACTCAGACTCACGTCCATAGAGTCAGTGATGCCATCCAGCCATCTCATCCTCTGTCGTCCCCTTCTCCTCCTGCCCCCAATCCCCCCCAGCATCAGAGTCTTTTCCAATGAGTCAACTCTTCACATAAGGTGGCCAAAGTACTGGAGTTTCAGCTTTAGCATCATTCCTTCCAAAGAACACCCAGGACCGATCTCATTTAGAATGGACTGGTTGGATCTCCTTGCAGTCCAAGGGACTCTCAAGAGTCTTCTCCAAGACCACAGTTCAAAAGCATCAATTCTTCAGTGCTCAGCTTTCTTCACAGTCCAACTCTCACATCCATACATGACCACTGGAAAAACCAGAGCCTTGACTAGACGGACCTTTGTTGGCAAAGTAATGTCTCTGCTTCCGAATATGCTCTCTAGGTTGGTCATAACTTTCCCTCCAAGGAGTAAGCATCTTTTAATTTCATGGCTACAATCACCATCTGCAGTGATTTTGGAGCCCCAAAAAACAAAGTCTGACACTGTTTCCATTGTTTCCCCATCTATTTCCCATGAAGTGATGGGACCAGATGCCATGATCTTCGTTTTCTGAATGCTGAGCTCTAAGTCAACTTTTTCACTCTCCTCTTTCACTTTCATCAAGAGGCTTTTTAGTTCCTCTTCACTTTCTGCCATAAGGGTGGTGTCATCTGCATATCTGAGGTTATTGATATTTCTCTCGACAATCTTGATTCCAGCTTGTGCTTCTTCCAGCCCATCATTTCTCTTGATGTACTCTGCATAGAAGTTAAATAGGCAGGGTGACAATATACAGCCTTGACATACTCCTTTTCCTATTTGGAACCAGTCTGTTGTTCCATGTCCAGTTCTAACTGTTGCTTCCTGACCTGCATATAGGTTTCTCAAGAGGCAGGTCAGGTGGTCTGGTATTCCCATCTCTTTCAGAATTTCCCACAGTTTGTTGTGATCCACACAGTCAAAGGCTTTGGCATAGTCAATAAAGAAGAAATAGATGTTTTTCTGGAACTCTCTTGCTTTTTTGATGATCCAGTGGATGTTGGCAATTTGATCTATGGTTCCTCTGCCTTTTCCACTAAAGTAATTAGGAAGATTAAATAATGTGTGTAATAGGGGACATAAGAGGATTTTGGGCGTGATGGAAATATTCCTATTCTGTATCATGATTGTAATGGTAATTAATGACATGACTATGGCATTTGTCAAAACTCATGGAACTGTACACCAAAAGGTATGAATTTCTGAATGTCTAGTATACCTCAGTAAGCCTTACTTTTAAAATATAATAATAATAATTTTAAATGCATATAAAGTAATTAGCACAGTGTTTGACACTTAGTAAGTATGTAATAAATTATAGTTTTATGGGGCTATATCAGAATTATGAAACATTTATTCTTCTATTGTCACAGCAATGATTCTTCCCATAGTTACTAAAATCCTACATCTTAGTGTACTGAATTGAAGATCAAATTCAGCATTCCTTGTATACCTCTTCTGCTCTTTAAAAGTTATTAAATATCAAATGAAAGTACCAAAGAACAGTTGCTGCCCAGGTGGTTCAGTGGTAAAGAATCTGCCTCCCAAGCAGGAGACTCAGATTCACTCCCTGGGTCAGGAAGATCCCCTGGAAAAGGCTCCTTTGTCCATGGGGTTGCAAGAGAGGTGGACATGACTTAGCAACTAAACAACAGCAAAGGAACAGACAAAGAATACTTCCAGCTACAGTGCTGAATATTTTCACTTTACAAAGATCTATTAAACTCCCATTGAGAGCAGACTCTATGGGATGCAGAGAGATATAAAGACGATACATATGTTCTTCCATCTTAAACACTTAATATATGTTCATTCATTCCAAAATTGTCTTTTGAATGTCGATTATGGGCCAAACATTTGCACTTGGAAATATATTTGGAACTGGGGGAGATAATTATTATCCTTATGAATCAGTCTCCTGGGAGAAGTGGACTTTCACCCAAGAATTACCCTAATACATATTAAAAGTCTCAAAAATAGATACAAATATTCAGCTGGCTTGGAAATATCACAGAAAAGACAGCTGACCTGAAATTCAGCAGAGATGAGAACAAACCAAGAGTTTGTTTTCTGTGTGTGTGTGGTGCAGGAATATGACAGATAAGAAGGTGAAAGATAGAATTCTAGTGGTAGAGAAATTCTTTCTAGAAGGGATTCTCAATTTTGGATTTAAAACATGTGGTCTATGCACACATAGAGGACAGACTTACGGACACAGGGAATGGGAGAAGGAGAGGGTGGGATGAATGGAGAGAGCATCATGGAAACATATATGCTACCATATGTAAAACAGACAGCCAGTGGGAATTTGCTGTATGACTCAGGGAACTCAAACTCGAGTTCTGTGACAAACTAGAGGGGTGGGATGGGGAGGGAGATGGGAGGGGAGTTCAGAAGGGAGGAGACATATGTATACCTGTGGCTGATTCATGTTAATGTATGGCAGAAGCCAGCACAATATTGTAAAGTAATTATCCTTCAATTAAAAATAATAAATTTTTTAAAAAAACATGTGATCTATGGACAATTGGGGATGTTTGAATATTGATTTATGTTAGATAATGACATCATATCAATGCTGAGTTTTTTGAGTGTTGTAATTATACCGTGCTTATGTTGGAGATTATTCTTTTGCTTAGGAGACATGTTGAAATATTTATAGGTAAGTGTCTTGACAGCACAATACTTTTAAATGATTCAACAAAAATAATGTTGAATAAAGATGATAGGTAAGCAGATATAAAAGTGGCAAAGTTTTACAATTTGATGAATCAGAGTGAAGAGTATATGGTTGTTTATTGTACCATCCTCCCTCTCCTTCCGTTTCCCATTTCTCTTCATTTATGCTATTGTCACATATTTTACTTTAAAATATGTCATAAACCTCTCAGTACATTTCTATTATTTTTCTTTAAATAATCAATTATCTTTAAAAATTTTTTATTCTAGGGTAAGATTTAGGAGTTCATCGCTGCCATACATGTCAGACTCAGACAGTTCCTGTCCTTAGGTAGCTTACCATCAAATTTCACAGATGAAACAATTACCTGACTTATGGTTTTATTTGGTTAGTTTAAAACTACAATCACAGAAAACTAACCAAACTGATCACATGGACCACAACCTTGTCTAATCCAATGAAACTATGAACCGTGCCATGTAGGGCCACCCAAGACAAAGGGGTTGTGGTGGAGAGTTCTGACTAAACGTAGTCCACTGGAAAAGGCAATGGGAAACCACTTCAGCATTCCTGCCTTAACAACCTCATGAACAGAATGAAAAGGCAAAAAGATATGACACTGAAAGATAAAGTCCCCAGGTTGGTAGGTGCCCAATATACTACTGGAGAAGAGTGGAGAAATAGCTCCAGAAAAAAATGAAGAGGCTGAGCTAAAATGGAAACAATGCCCAGTTGTGGATGTGTCTAGTAGTGAGAGTAAAGTCCGATGCTATAAAGAACAATATTGCATAGGAACTTGGAATGTTAGGATCAAGAATCAAGGTAAATTGAAAGTGGTCAAACAGGAGATGGCAAAAGTGAACATCGACATTTGAGGAATCAGTGAACTAAAATGGACAGGAATGGGCAAATTTAATTCACATGACCATTATATCTAATACTGTGGACAAGAATCCCTTAAAAGAAATGGAGTAGCCCTCATAGTCAACAAAAGAGTCCAAAATGCAGTACTTAGGTGCAATCTCAAAAATGACAGAATGATCTCTGCTGGTTTCCAAGGCAAACAATTCAATATCACAGTAATCCAAGTCTATGACCCAAGCACTAATGCTGTAGAAGCTGAAGTTGAACGGTTCTATGAAGACCTTCAAGATCTTCTAAAACTAACTCAAAAAAAAAAAAAAAAGATGTCCTTTTCATCACAGTGGACTGGAATGCAAAGTAGGAAGTCAAGAGATACCTAAAGTAACAAGTAAGTTTGGCCTTGAAGTACAAAATGAAGCAGGTCAAAAGCCAACAGAGTTTTGCTAAGAGAACGCACTGGTCATAGCAAACACCCTCTTCCAACAACACGAGAGACATTATCAGTGGGTCAATACTGAAATCAGATAGATTATATTCTTTTCAATCAAAGATGGAGAATCTATACAGTCAGCCAAAACAAGATCAGGAGCTGACTGTGGCTCAGATCATGAATTCTTTATTGCCAAATTCAGACTTAAATTGAAGAAAGTAGGGAAAACCATAGACCATTCAGATATTACCTAAATTAGATCCCTTATGATTATACAGTGGAAATGACAAATAGATTCAACGGATTAGATCTGATAGACAGAGTAACTGAAGGACTACGGACAGAGGTTCATAACATTGTACAGAAGGAAGTGATCAAAACCATCCCCAAGAAAAAGAAATGCAAAAGGCAAAATGGTTGTCTGAGGAGGCCTTACAAATAGCTGAGAAAAGAAGAGAAGCAAAAGGCAAAGGAGAAAAGAAAAGATATACCCATTGAATGCAGAGTTCCAAAGAATAGCAAGGAGAGATGAGAACGTCTTCCTAAATGAACAATGTAAAGAAATAGAGGAAAACAATAGAATGGGAAAGACTAGAGATCTCTTCAAGAAAATTAGAGATACCAAGGGAACATTTCAAGCAAAGATGGGCACAATAAAGGACAGAAACAGTATGAGCCTAACAGAAGCAGAAAATATTAAGAAGAGGTGGCAACAATACACAGAATAACTATACAAAAAAGATCTTAATGACCCAGATAACCATGATGGTGTGATCACTGTCCTAGAGCCAGACATTTTAGAGTGCAAAGTGGGCCTTAGGTAGCATCACTATGAACAAAGCTAGTGGAGGCGATGGAATTCCAGCTGAGCTATTTAAAATTCTTAAAGTTGACGCTGTGAAAGTGCTGCACTCAATATGACAGCAAATTTGGAAAACTCAACAGTGGCCACAGGACTGGAAAAGGTCAGTTGTCATTCCAATCCCAAAGAAAGGCAATGCCAGAGAATGTTCAAACTACTGCACAATTGCACTCATTTCACATGCTAGCAAAGTAATGCTCAAAATTCTCCAAGCTAGGCTTCAACAGCACGTGGACTGAGAACTTCCAGATGTTCAAGATGGATTTAGAAAAGGCAAAGGAATAAGAGATTAAATTGCCAACATCTGTTGGATCATAGAGAAAGCAGGAGAATTTCAGAGGAACATCTACTTCTGCTTCATTGACTACACTAAAGCCTTTGAAGAGATGAGAATACCAGACCACATTACCTGCCTCCTGAGAAATCTGTGTTCAGGTCAAGAAGCAACAGTTAGAACTGGACATGAAACAACAGACTAGTTTCAAACTGGGAAAGGAGTATAACAAGATTGAATACTGTCACTCTGCTTATTTAACCTATCTGTAGAGTACATCATGCAAAATCTCAGGTTGGAGGAAGCACAAGCTGGAATTAAGATTGCTGGGAGAAATATCAATAATCTCAGATATGCAGATGACACCACCCTTATGGCAGAAAGTGAAGAGGAACTAAAGAGCCTCCTGATGAAAGTGAAAGAAAAGAGTAAAAAAGCTGGCTTAAAACTCAATATTCAAAAAACAAAGGTCATGGTATCCAGTCCCGTCACTTCATGGCAAATAGATGGGGAAAAAATGGAAGACTCTTTTCTTGGGCTCCAACCATTCAGCCATGAAATTAAAAGATGCTTGTTCTTTGGACAAAAAGCAATGACAAACCTAGACAGTGTATTAAAAGGCAAAGACATTACTTTGCTAGCAAAGGTCTGTATATTCAAAGTTAGGGTTTTTCCAGTAATCATATATGGATGTGAGAGTTGTACCATAAAGAAGGCTGAGCGCCGAAGAATTGATGCTTTTGAACTGTGTTGTTGGAGAAGACTCTTGAGAGTGCCTTGGACTGCAAGGAGATCAAAGCAGTCAATCCTAAAGAAAATCAATCCTGAATATTCTTGGAAGGACGGATGTTGAAGTTGAAGCTCCAATCCTTTGGCCACCTGATGGGAAGAACTGACTCATTGGAAAAGACCCTGATGCTGGGAAAGATTGAAGGGAGGAAGAGAAGGGGACAACAGAGGATGAGATGGTTGGATGGCATTACCAGCTGAACGGATGAGAGTCTGAGCAAGCTCTGGGAGATGGTGATGGATAGGGAAGCCTGGCATTCTGTAGTCCATGAGGTCACAAAGAATCAGACCTGAGTGAGTGACTAAAGAACAATGGTTTTATTTAGAATTCTGACATAATGTAGCTGTAGCTAGACCCTGGCTCTGCTCTCGTCTCCCTGATTTCCAAAAACTTCTCTACCAATTGTTGTAGAACTGAAGAAGCAATGGAAGCCAGAGAGTCAGCCTTACGGAGATACCACTGCATAAAGTCAGCCTCAATCTGTGGGAAGTAAATAATTAGTTATCAATGAAAACCTAGCTAGTTTTTGAAATATATAAGCTAACAACCCTTACTTAAAACACGTATTTTATCAAGAAAATTTTTAACACTAAGAGTGAACAGACATTTCCATTGCACAATCTGAAACCAATGTGCTTTGAGTTAAATATATATCCATATTAACAGATATCTTTGTATCTAGATGTTTTCTTATAGTCACAAAATTTAGTTGTTCTGTTGTCCATGTTCAGTCAAACCTCTGTTGTGGCTGGTGATGCTAGTATTACAAACATGATTGCCATTAACCAATTTTGAGTCCTAGGAGATATATAGTAAAAATTTTCCCCTTTATTAGTATATTATTAGCAGTAATGATTGAGCAAAGTTAAGAATGCCTCAAGAGAGTGGTTCATAGGTTAATTATAGATAATCCTCACTACATAGTTTAAGCCTGTGTATACAGTTTTAAGATTCCTCGATATGTGGCACAAAAACAGACATACAGATCAATGGAACAGAACAGACTCCAGAGATAAACCCACACATCTATGGACAATTAATCAATTCAAGAATCAATTCAAGAAAGGAGGCAAGAATATACAATGGAGAAAAAACAATCTCTTCCCAAGTAGTGATGGGAAAGTTGAACAGCGACATGTAAATCAATAAAGTTAGAACACACCCTCCCATCATACACAAAAATAAACTCAAAATGACTTAAATATAAGACAAGACAGAATAAAACTCCTAAAAGAGAACATAAGAAAGCATTCTCTGACATAAATCATTCAAATGCTTTCTTAGGTCAGAAAATATACATACATGCCTATGTTCACAGTAGCAGTATATACAATGGCCAAGACATGGAAATAACCTGAACGCCCATCAACAGGTGAATGGATAAAGATATGATATACAAATACAATAGACTATTACTCAGCCATTTAAAAGAATGAAATAAAGCCATTTGCAGCATCATGGATGGACCTAGGGATTATGATACTAAGAAAAGTAAATCAGAAAGAGAAAGACAAATACCATGACATCACTTATAAGTGAAATCTAAAATACAATACAAATGAACCTATCTGTGAAGCAGAAACAGACTCAAAGACATGGAGAACAGACTTGTGTTTGTCAAGGGGAAAGTAGGGTAAGGGAAGGATAGATTAGGAGTTTGGGATTAGCAGATGCAAGCTATTAAATATATGATGGATAAACAAGAAAGTCCTACTATATAGCACAGATAACTATATTAATTCTGTGATAAATAACAATTGAAAAGAATATATATGTAATACTGAATCATTTTGCTGTACATCAGAAATTAACAACATTGTAAATCAACTATACTTCAATAAAATTGTTTGAAAAGATTTCTCAATATGGAGATTTAGTTTATTACAATGATCCTATGTCATGTTTATTTCAGTACTTTTAATGGCTACAAATTTATTCTTCAAGGACTTTTTAAAAACATACAACCACGAGTTATCCAAAGGCAAATATAATAAATAAAGTAAATGATCCAAACATGTATTTTTTCCAGTAGAGGGGGTGATAGAAATTAGCTATAATTATAAAGTAATGTGAATTGTTTTTCTTCTATGTTTCTTTAACTGGTTTTAAAGACTAATGTCAAAGAGTTTTATTGATGCTTCCAGTAATTACATTATTGTTCAACAAATGTGTAGCCTTCTGGAGTTTTAACTTTGAGGAACAACATAATTTATATTTCATTATGTATTTTTAGAACTCACCTAACTTTACAATTGTACCTTTTAGCTAATGGCTTCAATTCAAGTAATTCATTTTAGCTATAAAAAGCATTTAGTGCTAACTGGAAGTTAACAATGGAATTTTTTTGACAGCTCAGAAATATATTTTATTTATCTTTATTGAAGTATAGTTGATTTACAATATCATGTAAGTTTCAGGTGTACAGTACAGTGATTCATATGTTTTTGCAGATTATATTCCATTATAGATTATTATAAGATATTGAGTATAATTCCCTGTGCTATATGTTTAGTAGATTGTATATGTTAATCCCGTGGTCCTAATTTGTCCCTCCTCCCCACCTTTGATACCATAAATTTATTTCCTATGTCTGTGAATCTGTTTGTTTTGTTTACAGATTCTTTATTATTATTATGTTTTAGATTCCACATATAAGTGATATCACAGAGTATCTTTCTCTGTCTGACATTTCACTAACCATAATGTTCTCTAAGTCTATCCATGTTGTTCCAAATGGCAATATTAAATTCTTCTTATGGCTGAGTAATATTCCATTACACACACACGCATATCTATCACATCTTCTTAAGCCAAGTGTCTATTGATGGGCAACACTGTTATTATTAATAAATATATCCTTCATTCAGTTAATAAGCAGGTCTCAGGGCTACATGGGACCTGAAACATGCTTGAGGAGTGCAACACGTAAAACTAATAAATATTAAATGATTAGGGTCAAAATTTAAAAGTTGCTGCTTTAATGTGAGCCTTTAATAATTATTTTATTAGCTTACTAATCTAATGCATAAAAATGAATACATTATATTTTTGTCTCTTTTCTTGGCTGTGCCTTAGTCCAGCATTGTTCCTCTGTTCCTTAATCCTGAATTGTGGCCTAAATAACTAATCAGGACAACACGAATACCTGATTTACATTCAAACTGCTTGGAGACAGTCCTGTCCTGCAACTAAAATATGGTGATCCACATACCACCCAAGTTAAGCACTGCCCATTGTAATAAATTGAGAATATTATATAATTTATCTACCTGAATAAAGACTTTGCAAGAGAAGACATAATTATTATATGAAGAAACAGAAAAAATATTACTTCTCACATGCAATGCTTATTAAATTGTATTCATTATATAGTACTGGATTTTTTTCTTCATATTTATATTATTCCAGAAAAGGATTTAAGGTAGGTGAGTAAACTATATTACTCATAAGCAATAGGCTGTGTAGGTTGATTTTCCCACTCAAAAATATAATTTCATACACTGTGAAAGCATAATAAAAGTAGCAACCAGATTCAAACACTACTGACCTGGCTTGCTGTTGTTTAGTTGCTAAGTTGTATCTGACCCTTTTGTGAGACTATGAACTGTAGTTTGCCAGGCGTCTCTCTCCATGGACCTTCCCAGGCAAGAATACTGGAGTGGGTTGCCATTTCCTTCTCCAGGGGATCCTCCCGACCCAGGGACTAAACCCATGTCTCCTGCAGTGCAGGCAGATTCTTTCCTCTGAGCTACCAGGGAAGCCCCACTGAGCCTGCTAGTTTATATAGTAATGTGTACATTGGACAATCTAGCCCATCAGTTACTTTATTTAGCATCCACAGCAATTCATATCAATGTGGGCTAATTATTCTGCCTAAATGGATCCATCAATTCAACTCAAAAGTTAGTATTTTGATTTCCCTCCTACTAAACTGACATTGTCTCTGTGATGTACCCATTGTCTAAATCATGGCATTCCAGATCAAGCCCATAGTAACAGATCTTAAACCTCAACCCCCACTGACCAACACCTTCCCTCCAATCAGTCACTATTTCTCCTTCTCACCCCATCCTTTCCATCCCATACCATTATCTTTCTTGTCATTTCTCAGTTGCTGCAGTAGCTTTTCAGATGCTACAGTCATCACCAATACTGGTCAAAACCCCCTTCATGCCATGGTCTGAGGAAGTTTCCCAAACCACAAATCTGATCATATCACATCCATAATTGAAACCCTTCAAAATGCCTCCCCTATTGTTAAAGCGGGAGCTTTAGAACCTTCTTTACGTAACCAATTGGAAGCAATACTCACAGCACAAGGCACACATACTAATTCACGATGTGCATATATATGCATGACTGAAGTAGAAGTTTTATGGAGCAAACTTACCCTTAATTCTTGTGATGCACTCTGATATTTCCTATTTTATTCGATTCTTCTGTTCTATAAAATTCAATTTCACACACACACACAAATTACTGATTCCAAACTGTAGTGCTGAAGAAGACTCTTCATAGTCCCTTGAACAGCAAGGAGATCAAACCAGTCAATCCTAAAGAAAATCAACCTTGAATATTCGTTGGAAGGATTGATGCTGAAGCTCCAATCCTTTGGCTACCTGATGCAAAGAGCTGACTCATTGGAAAAGACCCTGATGCTGGGAAAGATAGAAGGTAGGAGAAGGGGACGACAGAGGATGAAATGGTTGGATAGTATCACCAACTCAGTGGACATGAGTTTAAGCAAACTCAGGGAGATCGTGAAGGACAGGAAAGCCTGATGTGTTGTAGTTCCTGGGGTCACAAAGAGTTGGACATGACTTAGTGATTGAACAACAACAAATTGATCTTGCAAACCACTAATAGATCATAAGGTATAGTTTGAAAAATGCTGGTCTAGAGGATGAAGTTTAAACTATTTACCTCTGTTTCCAAGCCTTCTTCTGATATAGATCTGGATGACAATTCTGGATTCATTCATTCATTATCTCACCAATAAATAGCTGACCAAAGCTTACTCACTCACTACCTGTCTGGCCCTAGGCCCTAGTGAGTAAAGGCTCAGGGCTGACCAGAGGAGTTCAGTATTTTGTGGAACACAGACCAGCACAAAGGCTATTACCATTCAGTGATGAAATAAAGTTAAGACTCAGCCGAAGCAATTAATTCCGACCCCAAAGGGATCATCAGCACAACAGGATAGCGGACTCAGCTTCAAGCACCCGGCTGTCTATAAACACATTTCAGAGATCTGTCGGTGATTTTTAAGAGACACGCCAATGTTATGGACTTTTGTTTCCTCTAGTGATTTCTAATATGCGTTTTATGATTGGAAACTTTTCTGTACAACACTCCAATAAACATTTTGGTTTTAAATTCAGAAAAAGAAGACTCGCCTGCAGGTCCTCCAGCTCGGCTCGGGCTCCCAGGGGCTCCCTCGCCGCACCCCCTCCCAGCCTCCCACGCTGTGACTCCAACCAGGGCTGCCCCCTACCCCCGCCACCACCTCGCTCCGTATCCCCGGAGCGCACCGCTCACTTCGCCCCTTCCTACCTGCCCGCCGCCACGCGCCGTGTTCCCTTCCCCTCGCCACCCGCTCCCTCCCACCCCAGCACCCTGAAGCCCCGCACCCTGGAGGAGGAGGTCCGGACGCAGCTTGCCAGGGGCCTCCCTGTGGACTTTAAACCCAGAGAACTCTACCCGCCCTTCAGGGCATTCAAGGGGTATGAAGGGTCCCTGACCAAGCTCTCATAGCGCAGCCTGAGGGTGTTGTGATCTGTGACAGCCCGGCCGGAGCAGAAGCCGTCAGAACGCATTGAACCTTATTCGCTTTGATCCTGAGAACCTGCAGACCCTGAGGCTCAAGTTTGCCAAAGCCCACACCAAGACGGCCACACCAAATCCCACCAACGCCCAGCCCGCCCTAGAGCGCCCTTCAGCGTATGGGACCCCTAAGACCGGATCCCCCAAGGCCTGCATCCTCGGGCGGGTAGGGGCCCCTACCTTCTGCCCACCACGGAGCTGACTCCCACCACT
Organism: Oryx dammah; assembly: GCF_014754425.2. NCBI lineage: Eukaryota > Metazoa > Chordata > Mammalia > Artiodactyla > Bovidae > Oryx > Oryx dammah. The sequence goes on from NW_024070188.1 coordinate 31,106,978, forward strand.
CACTTGCTGCACTCACCTGCCCAGCTGTCACTGCTCAGAGAAGGCAGGTCAGGTGGCACTCTCCCGTTTTCAGGATGAAGAAACGGATGCCCAGGGTGGTGCTGGTACACTTCCTTTGACATCACCTGCAAGGACGGAAATCTGGTCAGTTTTGTTAGTTCTTCAATCTTGTCACCGCAGCGCGAAGCCCGGGCCCCACTGGCCCTCACCGGCCCCACCCAGAGGAAGCTGCCCTGAGCTTCCACTGCCCCCAGGCGCCGGCCCTGGCAGAGCTGCAGCTTTCTTCTGAAGACTGAATTTTAAGCCTGATCCAGTGGACTGTTTCCTTCTTTCTTTCCCTCCTCTTCCTCAGCCCTGCCCTGCCCCTCGAGTCCCTCTAAGGCCTCATGGTAGGACTCATGGTCTTCTCACCAGGATCGTGCAGCACCCTGCCGTGCCAAGTCACTTCAGTCGTGTCTGACTCTTTCCAGTCCTATGGACCATAACCTACCAGGCTCCTCTGTCCATGGGATTTTCCAGGCGAGAATACTGGAGTGAGTTGCCATGCTCTCCTCCAGGGGATCTTCCTGACCCAGGGATCGAACCTGTGTCTCCTGTCTCAGGCATATTCTTTAGGGCTACCTGGAAAGACACCCAGACCCACCTCAGAGACTTGACCCCCAGTCCAAAGTTGCTTCCACAGCTGCACCTCGAAGACACCAAGCGTTTAATCCTGCATGTTTTCCAGCATGAATTAAGACACTTAAACTTGTGGATGTGAGTGCACCGTTTGTTCTCACATTGTGTCACCATAGCAACAGGTCCTGACCACTAAGGGTTCATCATTCCCTGCCCTTCTCCCCACATCCTTCCCCTGCACCCAGCCCACCTCAGTGAGGACCAAGTCCTGCAGCTAGTTCCATTCAGCACCCTTCAGCCAGCACCCCACACCATCCCACTCACTTCCTGGCTGAACAGAAAGGACTGCCCAGCCAAGGGAGAACATTTTCTTGGTCATTTCAATAATCGAGGTCCTCTGCTTCCTCCTCCTCAGAGGGGCCAGCAGCCAGTTAAGAAAATCCTTTCTCTGCCCTGTTTGCTTACCTCTCTCTCCACCTACACACACCCATGCCATGGCTCATCCTTCTTTTCAGATTTCAAAACCAACCAAAAGTGAAATTATTTTTGTAGCCTATGTAACAAAATATTTGTGCCACATAAAAAAGAAAAAGCTGTAAACACAGACTGTTAAGGCAGCACATAGTGGAGACATTTAGGGCATTGCTGAGAGGGGGGAATAGAAAGACTTCCCAGAGGAACACACCTCTAAACTGACACCTAACAGAAAAATAGACATTAACCAGGAAAAAGAAGTGGTGAGAGGTAGAGTCCCAAGCAGAAGAACAGTTTGTATACCACTGAGGTGATAGTGGCAGGACCTTTCTGAAGAGTAAAGCTATTCTGTGGGGCTGGACAGAGCTCAGGGATACATGAAAGAAGATAAGGATGGAGGAGCGTGGAATGCCCCATGGAATGTGTTGAAAGCCACACTTGCTCTTTTAGGCCAGGGTTTCCAGATCTAGCCCAGGTATCCCAAGGGCTCCACAGAGATCCTTGGCACTGCACTCCTGATCCCTCTCAACCAGCGTAGCAGTGACACAATGTCGGCACTGGGAACACAAATTCCCAATACTGGATAGTGCGGAAAATGGATCTGAGAAGGGCCAAATGGACAGGTGTTCCGAACTAGGGGTGTGGCAGAAAGGAGACTGGGAGCAACGCAGAGTCAAGAGAGGGAAGAGACAGCACGGGGGATTGAATTCTTGAACAAGTCCTCATCTTTACACTGTCTTCTGTTCCGTTTGCTTGGAACAGGAGTTCTTCAGCTTACTTATTTATTTTTTCACAGTGAATCCTTGGACAATCTGGTGAAGCCTATGAACTTTTCTCAGAATAATATATTTAAACGCATAAATGTACATATTATTACATAGACATACATGTTACTATGAAGAGCTAATTGTATAAAGAAAGAAAGAAAAGAAAGTGAAGTAGCTCAGTCATGTCCGACTCTTTGCCACCCCGTGGACTGTAGCCTACCAGGCTCCTCCCTCCATGGGATTCTCCAGGCAAGAATACTGGAGTGGGTTGCCATTTCCTTCTCTAGGGGATCTTCCTGACCCAGGGATCGAACCCAGGTCTCCCGCATTGCAGGCAGACACCTATGCAATTATCAGAATATTAGGAAAACAAATTTGTGTTATATAGTATGCCATAAATCACAGATTCTTACAGTGAGTCTAATTCCTATAGTAATTTCAAAGTAGCAATGTGTGCAAATTAATATTTGAAGAATCTGAGTCGACCACAATATGAATATATCTATGTTTCTACTGGGTTACAAGTATTGCTAACACTACTGGTTTGTGACCTATATTTATAATGGAAAATAAATGGTAAATTTCAAACTGGAGATTAGTGAAAATAAAGACATACTCATTTTCTTTTCCCAATTCTTCAAGGCCCTTAATTTGAACCATGGACCCTTTGATAGAGCCCCTTGCTTAAAGCCCTTTCTTACCTTGTCCATGAGTTGTATCTATACTCTAAGGTTTATTTTATACATTACTACATGTTCACAAAGCTAGGTTCCCATAACAGTTGTACATAGTTCTATTACAGCCTGTGAGGAACTGTTGTTATCATGTGCTTACTTATCAGTTCTCTCCCAAACTGGAATGTGAGTCCCTTGAGGGAAGAAATTACTTCTGACACATCTTAGCATCAAGAGTACCTGGTACCGCCATGCACGTAAAAGCCTATTAAGTGAACGAGCACACTGTTCTGTGAGAACGCTAATCACTTTGTAGACTGCTGGGAAAGTATGGAGGTGGGGGAGAAGATGGTGCTTTATTTGTATGTGTCTTTCAGGGATCCAGAAATTTCACATTATGGTTGTTATGGTTCAGTGAAAAGAATGTTAGAAAACCTGCCTAGAACAAGGCAGTGAATAAAATCAGCGTGCATAAATGGTGGCTGGAAATGTGTGTGTGGCAATCAGAACATGAAAGCTTCTTGTTTAATTTTGCCCTTTGCTCTAACAGCAACATAGCCGAGATGAACTTTTTTTCTAGGGAGAAACTGGAATCATGGAACAAGAAGCAGTCCTGGAGACCTGTGAGAGCTGAAGAACTGGGCTGCCTGGAGCTTGCTTCTTCACTTCGGTTTCTCAGTCATTAGAAATGAAGGTGAGTTTACTGTGAGGCTAAATTTTCAGGTCTCTTCATTTACATGAGCCCTTTCTAGGGTCACTTAATTTTGTTATTTGTAATGTCTTTGTGAATATGTGTATTTTCCAAAGAGGACTTCCCAAATTGTATAAGCACTAAGATTCTAGTTACAGGATTAGAAAAATGTTACAGAATTGTGCCCAGCACATAGTATGCTCTGTAAACATTAATCAGCTAACTAACCAATGTATATGATGAATTGTCTAACCTCCTGTCATAGGGTCTCTTACATTTGCAGAATAAAATACACTCACAGCACTCAGGCATGAACATGTTTCATCACTGCTTTCGATCATTCTTTATTCCTTTCCTGAAATACCTGTACCTTCCCCTTCTCTCTCATTCCCCTAAATCATGACAATCCTGTAAAGCCCAAGGCAATAAGTGGATCATAGAACACAAGGATGGCTACAGAGCATTTTAGTGGTAGTGTTTAGAAAAACATGAAAAATAAACCACGACATGTGTGGTAGTGACACCACTTAAGAAGAAAGGTAAAGGAGAAAGGTATGGACTGACCGTGCCATCAGATCTGGGAGGTGAATGTGAAAGGGTAATGGTTATAAAATGGGCTTTAAAAAAATTCAGCAGTTATTCCACAACTTTATTTCTAGGCAAACTGAATACCTAAAGCGAAAAAAAAAAAATCAGTGTTTTAAACCATCTCACTTGTCCCTAAAATGGAGAGAGCCTTTAGGAATACAGCATCTCTGGGATGACAATTCCAATATTTAATGTATGCGGACAAATTATCCCACAGAAAGGCCCCAACACAAGAATTGTTGATGTGGACCATCAACAATTTTTTTAAAAGTCTTTACTGAATTTGTTACAGTATTGCTTGTTTTATGTTTTGGTTCTTTGGCTGAGAGGCATGTGGGATCTCAGCTCTCTGACCAGCGAACCTGCACACTCTGCACTGGAAGGTGGAGTCTTAACCACTGGACAATTCGGGAAGTCCCAAGAGTTGTCGATAAATGTACATCGTTTTTAACAAATAGTACCTTTTAAAGTGAAAAAGAGAACTCCTCTAAATATTTAACTCAGTGTAATTAAATGTGACTTTCATTTGAAATTTTATTTAAAAAACACTGCAACCTGCAAAGACATGAAGAAAATTTAAATAGATGTTACTAACTGAAAGAAGCCAATCTAAAAGGCCTCTTACTTTATTATTTCAACCATACAACATTTTCAAAAACTTAGAACTATGGAGACATAAAGTGATCCGTGGCTCCAGGGGTTTGGAGGAGGGAGGGATGAACAGACAGAGTGAAGAGGATTTTCAGGACAGTGAAACAACTCTGTATGAAAATATAATGGCAAATACCTGTCATTATACATTTGAATAAACTCATGTTTAGCCCCTCTGACTATATCAAGAGTGAGCCGTAATGTAAACCTGGACTTTGGGTGAAAAAGATGTGCAAAGGTAAGTTCATCAATGGTAACAAATGCAGTGTTGCAGGATATCATAGTGGAAGAAGTTGTGTATGTGTGGAGACAGGGTATATGGGAACTTGCTGGACTTTCTGTTCAATTTGGGGTAAACCTAAAACTGTTCTAAAACATATGAATTAAAAGTATATGTTTTCCCTGATTTTAAGTTTAGCACTTAATAACCTAAAGATATGAATTATATTTTTGAAAAAGAATCCATCATTTTGATACTCATAACAGAGTCTATGCATAATATAGTAACCATTAATAAACCATGAAACAATGCTTTAAAAAGTGCCACTGCAGTTATGACTTCTAATTCTAAACTTTTAAGACATTTTTTCCCCCTTAACTATTCTTTTCACCTTGTCTTGCATTCTTGCTGAATCTCGGTGTAATATTCTGTTTCCCAGACTACATAGTAAGCAGTTCTAAGACAGAAGAAGAATTGTGACTGCAATTCCTGTGTTTTCCTTATAGTCGTGAGAGAGGGCATTTCCAGCAGAAGGAACAGGGTCAGGAAAGACACGGAATGTGAGGCAGCGGTCAGAGAGAGACCAAGGAGCCAGACAGGTGATGGGTGATGAAGCTGAAAACTGGATCAGGTTAGTCCAGGAGATTTAGATTTTATTCTGTAGGCAGTGAGGACTTGGTTTTCATAAAAAAACAGGGCAGTGACAGATTAGAACTGTGCTGAAGAAGATTATTCTGGCAGCAGGTTGTAAAAAGTGTTGGTGCAGAGGAGGGGAGGCACAGCGTCTGATGGACATAAAGGCACCGGGTCCTGTTTATTGCGAGCTCACTATGTACTAAGCACTGTGATGAATGTTTTATGTGCATTATCCTACCTAATCTTCATAACAAGTCTATGAAGCAGGTGCTACCATTATTCTCATTCAACCATGAGGAAAATGGAAAAGTGGAAGCTTGGAGAAGTTACATAAGAGTCAAATTCTTGGGCGTGTGACCTGTTGTACCACGCAGGGCCTGCTGTCACTATATTGAAATTCCTTTTCCTAACGATGGGCCCTCATTTTCATTTTGCACTAGCTCTGGGAATTTTGTAGCATAGGGCCATGGGGTCGCAGAGTCCGACACGACTGAAGCAAATTAGCAGCAGCAGCAGCAGCATACAGGTAATAGATGTCAGATATGGGATTTAAGAGTGCAAGTCCTCAGCTATAGAGGTTCCCAGGTGGCACAGTGGTAAAGAACCCATCTGCCAATGCAGGAGATGCAAGAGATGCAGTTTTGACCCCTTGGAGCAGGAAATGACAACCCACTCCAGTATTCTTGACTGGAAAATTCCATGGACAGAGGAGCCTAGAGGGCTACAGTCCGTGGGGTCAAAAAGAATCAGACACGACTAGGCGTGCATGCACGTCCTCAGCTATGCTATACTGCACTAGCTTACGATCCAAGAACAAAGGGAATGGATTGGAAGGAACTTTGTCAATAGTGACAAAGTTTAGAAAGTGGTTTTTTTTAATTAAAATAATTTTGTTGTGACAACTTTTTAAGGATTTCACAAAACCTCTTGCGATAACCAGAAGTTCCCTATTGGGAAACAGGCTATTACATCACTGAGGGTGCTGTTGACTGGCCTTGCTGGTAGGGGAGCTCTGAGCTTTGTATCAGGTTGATTGTGACACCTTGTGACAGCAACGTGTTATTGCAAGGATTTCTTTTCTGTTTGAGGAATCAGGCTGTTTAGTCTGATTGTGTTTTTTTAAGACTTCCCCTTAAATTTTACACTTCCCAGACTATTTTTCTGTTTTTGAAAAAACAAATTGAAAAATTGCCTGACTGACTTGCCCCAGTTTTTAGAAAGAGCTGTTCATAGAAAAATATTCATATAGGAACCATCACATAATCTAATTCAAAGATTTTTTTTAAGAATAATGTTAATTGAGGGGACCAAAAATTAAAACACAAATGCATACTAGTTATGAATGTATATATGTTTCCAAATAATATTCGGCATGTTGTTTTTATTCACTCCTACAGAATCTGTGTAGGCGAGTAGATAGAAAGTACTAACTAGAATCATAGTCTTATAATATTTTCAACAGAAACCCACATTTTATCTGCAGCAGTGTTAGAGTTACATCTGGTACTAAATAGTTGACATGGTAATCATAGGAAAACTGATCCAACTTGTGATTTTAAAGTATAATAGTATATTCATGTATTAAAATTTGAGGGGTTCCTTTGCTGTTGCTTAAGAGTTATTTTCACTTTACCAAGCACCTAATTATGTGAACTCAAGAAATGCTTAAATGACTGAATGAAAACTTGTCACAGTGAAAGAAAAGCTATCACTAAAGTTAAAGGAGTCTATCTGCCCAGTTCCTGGATTCATTTTAGAATGCCAGCTGAATGGACACAAATGGACTGCCTATGATTGTTGAGCTCTGAAAGTCCAAAGTAATATTTGAATCCTCCAGATGTTCTCTCACCGCATAGGAGCAAATATTACATAGTGATACTTTCCCAAGTTCCAAGCATGTGTCCTTAGAATTTTCTAAAGGTAAAAACTTAGATGCTGAAGCTGAAGCTGAAGCTCCAACACACTCACCACCTGATGTATAGAGCCAACTCATTGAAAAAGACCCTGAAGCAAGGAGAAGCGGGAAGCAGAGGATGAGATGGTTAGATAGCCTCACTAACTCAATGGACATGAATTTGAGCAAACTCTGGGAAACAGTGAAAGACAGGGAAGCCTGGTGTGTTGCAGTCCATGGGGTCACAAAGAGTTGGACACAGCTTAGCAAGTGAACAACAACAAACACTTAGAACCATAAATATGATCACAATGTGTGTTAAATTATTCAGTCTAATGCATTCTGGCCTGGTTGTTTTGGTCTTTTGTTCAACATAAATATTTATGTTCAACTGAGGTAGAGTGATAGCATGGGGACAGTGAGACACTGGGGAGGTTACTCCCAGCCTGAAAGGGGGCAACTATATCTCCACTCTAGCACTCGGGTGCCATGTGAGAATGCGGGCCCAGGGTTTTCAGATTCCAGAAGAAGCCAGAAATCCAAATTTTTGAAACCATTACCTTTTTTTTTTTTAAAGAATTTAAGAAACATTTTAGGGGCTTCCATGGTGGTCTGGTGGCTAAGACACTACACTCCCAGTGAAGGGGGCCTGGTTTGGATCCCTGGTCAGGGAACTAGATCCCACATGCTAAAACTAAGACCATATAAATAAATAACTTTTTTTTAAAAAAAGAAACATTTTCAGGGACAGAGTGGATATCTGCCACTCTTCCTTACTGACCAAGATTAATTTGATCATGTATAACTGTTAGGGTTTTTTTCCCATAAATAAACATAGCTACTAAAGAAATTGAGGCTGGTGAGGATTAATCATTTCCCATAATCTGGATATGGGATTATAATGAAAGTCAATTTTAGATCAGATTCCAGTGCACCCACAGACACTTATTAATACAACCTGCTGTATAAGCTATGTAAGATCCCAACTCTCTGCCCTTTACGGTGTTCTCAGTATTTTGTTCCGAAAAATTTTATCTTGAGGCAGCTTTAACATCTTTCCTGTGGCTGAATTCTGTAATCTCTATAGAAGACAAAATCAAGCTGCAGGGATCAAGCTGCAGGCTTCATGGATTCCCACACTTTGTTCCTTCAAGGGTGGCAAGAATCTCTAAAATGTTGTAGTCGATCCACATATCTTAAATATTGCTAATTGCATAAATGAGATCTCATTTCTAACATTTATCCTACTTTTGAGGAGACAAAAATAAAAACCTGTTTCTGACAGCACTATGCTAATTAGCAGGCCATGTATTATGGATCAGGAGAGTGGAGGGATGACAGATGTTCTTGGCAATAGCTGCTTCTGGAGTGTGGTCTTTCTGATGTGTTGGTACCTTGACACTTCTGGAGTATGGCATTCTCAGTTTGGGCAACAATGCTGCTGCTGCTTCTAAGTCACTTCAGTCGTGTCCGACTCTGTGTGACCCCATAGACGGCAGCCCACCAGGCTCCCCCGTCCCTGGGATTCTCCAGGTAAGAATACTGGAGTGGGTTGCCATTTCAATGAAGCTTAAACTAGCATATGCATAGCATCACAGTGTGTATCCCAAAGCAGGTTAGAGTACATCATGATGTCAAATTAGTGGTCCAGATCCCACCTGTGGGACTCATTTGCATCTATTCATAGATGCAGATTCATATTCATCCCTGCTTTCTAGGAGTTTCCATCGTAGTACCAGCTGAGGGGTATTGCTTGAGTAAAGATTAAAGGTTGGAAGAACAGACATGTGATTGTGTTCTGGGAATACACTGCAGAGCTGGAGACCGTACGGAAGAAGCAAAAGCGCCTTCTGCAAGCAGACTACACAACTGGCACCAAGACAGGAGGGAGCAGTGATGGAGACCCTGATTCACAGGCCACTGTGGGACTCCCATTCCACTAACAACAGAGTATCTCAATCACTTTCAGCTTTCCTTGTTGATCATTTGGAAATTGACAAAGTAATAAAGGAAATCACTTTCTATCTAAACTCTAGGCCATGAGAAAGGATTTAGTTCCTAAGGGGAAATTGATGGGAATCATAGAAGAAAGCTCATGTTCAGCTTATTTTATTTCCACATTTACTGAATGCCAGGCATTGTACTGACATTAGGGATTTTTAAAAAATGATTGAGGAAATTTTGAAGCGCACCTAACCTAGATTGAGTGGATCAGAGAAAACTTTCTATCACCTGAACTGTCTTGTGCAATGCATGGTATATTTGAAGTGGGGAAAAGAGATACAACAATGGGTCTGGCGGGGACAGCATTTTAGGCAGCAGGCACAGTGGGAACACAAACATGTTAGCCTGAGTGCAAAGAGCTGCAAGACTTTGATACCATTGTAATTTAAAGAGCTTGGCAGGGAACATTAGGAAATGAGGCTAGAAAAAAGGGAAAAGCCAGTCATAGAGGGCCTTGTTGACTGCTGGAGGCCAGCGTGAGGAACTCCGCCCATGGCAAAGGTCATGAGGAAGGAGGCTTGGCATACGCAAAGGCGTGATCAAGCCTCAGGAAACCCCCTGTTCCCAAGCATCTACCCCCAAAACCAGAGTCTGTTTTATGCTCTCACCTACACCTCTGACTTTACGGGGGGCTCTTCCCCATCACCGTTTCTCTCGGAGAAGGAGTTAACGTGCAGCTCCAAGGCAATAAAAATTCCTGGGCATGACAAGAGTGTTTCAGCTTACGGACTCCTCTCAAGGTTATCTAGCCTGCCTGTATAGGTTCGTCTGGCCACATGTGATTGTTTACAGCCTCCCAACCTGAGAGGCACGAGATATTTTAGACTTACTAAAGGCAAATTCTGGGAAGTTGGAAATTGTCAGTATAGTGGGTTGGTTAGGAATTATATTGGTGAAGGGTTTTTTCATTTGTTGTGCCAATAATTACTGCTAATTCCTTGCCCTGGGTGTGACAAGGGTGTCTCAGGTCAAACCTCTCTGCTGACAGACTAGCTTGTGTGACAGGATTATCCACACTCCTGCCACTAGCACATGATTGTTTACTACCTCTCAACCATAAACAGCACAGAGAGTTTTGGAGTATTTTGAGAGTCTTAATTAGCATAGGGCTTTTCTCATTGTTGAGTCAATGATTGCCGCCAGGCCTCCATATCCTTAGGTACCTGGGAATATATTAATCAATGTATTTGGAATATAGAAAAGGAAATATAGTAGTTTTTAAGGTTAGCAATACTAGACTTTTTCAGTTAATGAATTTTCTCTTTTGTAATAGATCACTGTACTTTGTTATAAATCACTGTGTCCTTGCTATGTAAAAATGTAACTTTATCACTATCTTAAGACTAAATAGATCTTAAGGGGAACATTGGTGAAAGGATTTTCATTTGTTGGGCTGATGTTTGCTGCTAAATCTCCACATTCCCTGCCCTTATAATGAATATAACTAACATATAGGATAAATAAGTATTAACCTTTAAGATTAATCATGTTAACCTTGGGTTAAATAAATTCCTTTCTTGATTGTAACTCACTACACCCTCACCCTATAGGACTGCAACTTTATTTGGAGGGTGGTGCCTGGTTTAAGAAAAAACATCCTTGGAAAAAATAAGTTTTTTTGGTTATCAGAAAGAAAGGGTCATAAAATGTCAGCAGGCCTCATGGCCAGAAGATGATGTAAAACCCCTAAGATCTTTTTTTATGTAAAGCACCTGATTTTGATAAAGGTCAGGACTGCTGACCCCCCCGTGACTCTGTATTCATCCCTATGTGTAACAAAAGGTATATAAGCAAACTTAAAAATAAAGAAATCAGGATCAGTTTTTGGAAAGACTGATTCCCCCATGTTGTTCTTTCTTGCTCCCCGTTTTTCTGGCTGAATTCCCATCTGGAGCATGGGTGCTTGCCATGTTTGCTTACTTGCCCTGGTTTTCAAGCCCATGCAAGAAGGAGCCCAAGGAGAGGCACCTTCCGATATTCAAGTGGTACCGGTGGCCCAATGTAGATGGTACAAATTCCTTGTCTCGGAATTTTATTGGTATCCCACGTAAACCAAGTTATTCAGCCTCCTTTTCTCTCCTACTATTTTCTGGCCGAATTCCCATCTGGTGCATGGGTACCCACCAAGCCTATTAATTTTGCCTGGGCTTCTAAGATCAGACTGGGGGGGCCTCAGTGCCTCCTCTCCTTCTGGAGAACGGGAAGACGACTGCGGCCTACGTAGGTGGTGATTGGTATTCCATGTGAACCAAGTTATTCAGCCTCTTTTTATCTGCTAATTTTCTAATCCCTCTCTATCTGTAATTAAATAAGTTATTTCCAAGGACGCCGACTCTGTCCCCACCTTCAAATTCCCTGGATCCACCGGGGCTGGACCCCGGCAGTTGATCATGCTGAGAAACTAGAAATCTGTTCAGAGGAATGAGTGAGGCATCTGAATTATATGGTAAGAATTCATTTCAGAGAATCCACTCTGGTTGAAATCTAAATTGAAGACAGTTGGCTCCTGGGGCAAACGGAGCAAGACTGGCAGCACGAAGACCAGTTAGCAGACTAGCCCAATAGTGTAGGTAAGAAGTGATGATGGTTGAAGGAAGGATTTCAGTAGGATGGGAGAATGGTTGAAGTATATTTATAGGCAGAAGGAAGAAACCAGTAGTGAGGGAAATTGGAAGACAGGTTAATTGGTTGGCATGCAATCAGAGGCATTAGAACTGAAGTAGAAGAATCAAATTTGGGTTAACTAACTTGACAGAGGATGAGATGGTTAGATGTTATCATCAACTCAATGGACATGAGTTTGAGCTAACTCCAGGAGATAGTGAAGGACAGGGAAGCCTGGTGTGTGACAGTCCCTGGGGTCACAAAGAGCTGGACACGATTTATTGACTGAACAACAACAACTTATAAAACTAGTAGGCTGGAGAGAAAAGAAAGTAGATGAGAACTTGAGATCAGGTTGTAATGGCATGTTAGATTTCATGGGGTTAGTAGAGACACCTTAGAGTTCAGGAAGGCAGATTTAAGTAAATTTAGAGCAAATAAAGTTGTGATCCCACAACTTTGAGTCCTATAAGTTGTAATGCATGCAAAAATAAAAGTCTTTACAACTGCAAACTAGTATAGTGAGAAGAAAATAAGTCATATTGTTGACAGACTTCTGTGAGTCTCTCCTTTGAACCCAGAATTTTAAGAGGACTTGTGTATTCCCCTTTGGTGAATGGAGGTTGATAAGTAAATTCACACAAGTTTGCCTGAGGGTCACGCAGAATGCACTGAAGCTTGGGAGAAATGGTAAGGCCAACCAGAAAGGGCTCCTTAAAAGTTATGTTCATTGAAAAAAAAAATTTAAAAAGATGCAGGGCCACTGACCAAGAGGGAAGACATAATGTTAACAAATGGAAATGACAAAGAACAAATATAGAATTCTTCTTACGTCTACATTTTTGCTCAGGGAGCATAAGCATGAGATGGGAAAGAGTCCAACAACTGGAGTTACCTAGAAGGGAGATAGGTCACGTGAAGAGTGGCTGAAAGAACTGACAGTATTGTACTGAGTGGGTTACGAGGTAGGGGAGCTGCCTTTACACAGCTGAGATGCAGTCAGGACAAGGGTTAGCCGTGTGTGCTGTATGGTGCAGGTGGAGCAGAGGAGGCACAAGGGGAGGAAGGAGGTAATCGGGGTCAATTCTTAAACGTATAAGCTGGATTTTAGTTCAATTTAATAACTCTCCACCTATTAGGGTTCTCCAAACACAGCTTCTCCCCTCCCCCTCAACATTTTACCAGGAAAAATTTCAAGCATAACAGCGAAGTTCAAAGGAGTTTACAGTGAACACCCAAATACTAGATTCTACCATTCTACTACATAGATTCTACCATTAACATTTTACTATAGTACTCTTGCCTGGAAAATACCATGGACGGAGGAGCCTGGTAGGCTGTAGTCCATGGGGTGGCTGTAGTCCATGGGGTCGCTAAGAGTGGGGCACGACAGAGCGACTTTCCTTTCACTTTTTACTTTCATGCATTGGAGAAGGAAATGGCAACCCACTCCAGTGTTCTTGCCTGGAGAATCCCGGGGATGGGGGAGCCTGGTGGGCTTCCATCTATGGGGTCGCACAGAGTTGGACACGACTGAAGCAACTTAGCAGCAGCAGCAGCAGCATACCTGCATTATCAAATATTTATCCATATATCCATCCCTCTATCCATTCTTTAATCCACTTAATATTTTGGATACATTTCAGAGTAAATTCCATTTAGTTTTGGCTACCATTGGGAAGGAAGGGCAACTTTATCCCAAGAACATTTTTATAGAGGCCAATGGTTGTCTGTTGAGGATGCGTAGAGAGGATTTCCGCATTGATTATGTTGAGTGGACTGGACTGTGACTTTCAAATTTTTTTGACTGCTACCCATATCAAGAAATGTATTTCACATTCCTATCCAGTGTATGGTGTGTGATGGTGTGAAGTTGCTCAGTCGTGTCCAACTCTTTGCAACCCCATGGACTATAGCCTACCAGGCTTCTCCCTCCGTGGGATTCTCCAGGCAAGAGTACTGGAGTGGGTTGCCATTTCCTTCTCCTGGGGATCTTCCCGACCCAGGGATCGAACCTGGGTCTCCCGCATTCCAGGCAGATGCTTTAACCTCTAAGCCACCAGGGAAGCCCTATCCAGTGTATACCACATACATATTAAAATAAAAATTTCAGGAAACAATATGTACCTTAACGTGTTGTTGTTTAGTCAATGTTCTGTCTGACTCTGCGACTCCATGAACTGCAGCACTCCAGGCTCCCCTGTCCTTTCCTATCTCCCTGAGTTTGCTCAAATTCATGAGTCTACCAAATGGACTCATCATGCCCATCGAGTTGGTGAAACTATCTAACCATTTCATCCTCTGCCATCCCCTTCTCCTTTTGCCTTCAGTCTTTCCCAGCATCAGAGTCTTTTTCAGTGAGTTGGTTCTTCACTTCAGGTGGCCACAGCATTGGAGCTTCAGCATAAGTCCTTCCAATGAATATTCAGGCTTGATTTCCTTTAGGATTGACTGGTTTGATCTCCTTGATGTCAAAGGGACTCTCAAGAGTCTTCTCCAGCACCACAATTTGAAAGCATCTATTCTTGGCTGCTCAGCCTTTTTTGTGGTCCAAGTCTCACATCCATACATAACTACTGAAAAAAACCCATAGCTTTGACTATGTGGACCTTTGCGATGTCTCAGCTTTTAAATATGCTCTCTAGTTTTTTCAGTTTTCCTTCCAAGGAGCAAGTGTCTTTTAATTTCATGGTTGCAGTCACCATCTGCAGTGATTTGGGAGCCCAAGAAAACAAAATCTGTCACTGCTGCCACTTTTCCCCCTTCTATTTGCCGTAAAGTGATTGGACCAGGTGCCATGATCTTAGTTTTTCGAATGTTGAGTTTTAAGCCAGCTTTTTCACTCTCCTTTTCCACCTTCATCAAGAAGCCCTTTAGTTCCTCTTCACTTTCTGCCATTGGAGAGGCATCATCTGCATACCTGAGGTTGTGATATTCTCTAGGCAAACTTGATTCCAGTTAGTGATTCATCCAACCCAGCACTTCACATGATGTACTCTGCATAGAAGTTTAATAAGCTGGGTGACAGTATACAAGCTTGTCACACTCCTTTCCCAATTTTGAACCAGTCAGTTGTTCCATATCTAGTTCTAACTGTCGCTTCTTGACCTGCATATGTGTGTGAAGCATGCTGATATTTTCTAACTTTTTTCACTTAAAAAAATGCTAGTCAGGACCCACAAAGTTGATTTGATGACCCACCAATAAGGTGTGATTCACCACTAATAAATCATTAAACTATATAGACAACAGCCCCTAAGAAGATTCTTCTTTTTAAAAGTATCCTGTGGTTAATACTAGGATTTTCCTAATCTTCCCAATTATCAGGAACGATAAAGTAGTATTTACTCGGTATGCATAGAATAATATTCTGATGGAATGTGTAATTAAAAGACTAACTTTAAATGTCTGGTAAGGCTTCTAGATGGATCCAATGGCCAACAGCTTTTAAGAGTAAGTTTACTAACTGCTTGTTATTTTAACCAACAGGAAGACAAAGGTATATACAATTGGATGGATGGAGGGCTTCAGTATTAAGGTATTTTATTGTTAAATACCTGTTAATTCATGCTGTGGCTCTGACAAAGTGAAGATGAGAAAACAGATATGAAAACACTTTGAAGACCAACGTTTTATTAATTTTACTGTGGGAAGCCAGGAGACAGAAGCCGCGATCAAGCTCCAGTGAGGCCGTGTCTCCGTATTTGTAAAAGTCTCTGCTCTCACACAACTGTTATAACCTTCTTAAATACCAATGACTGCCAAAAGCACAGACAAGCCGGGAGAGCATCTGTGAACTTGCCAGGGGTTTGACCGCTCGGTCCGCGCATGCTCAAGCCTGGCTCCAGCCTCGGTGCAGGGTTGGGCCGAAATCGGGGGGCGGAGTGCGGGCCACGTGGGGTCTCGTGACGTCATCTCCGGGCGCCGAGGGTGACTGGACTTGCGGTGGGCTTCCAGGGTTCCGCGGCGCTGGGGGCCGTCTTTGCTGGATACCGGAGGGCGGAAGTGCAGCTGGGCTCTACTCCGACCTCCGCGCAGGTGCCTTCTGCGGCTGCGCGGGCCATCGGGACTCCCGGCTGGTGCATCTCGGCGGGATAGTGTGTTGCGCTCTCTCCTCCGCCCAGCGTCTTCACCTGTGCAGGAAGCCGGAGGAGAAGCCGGCGCTTCTAGTAGGGTATGTGTGTGTCTGTCACCCCAGTGTGAGGAAATGCCCGCAGGAAGAGGGTTGGGGAAGTGCCAGGTAGGTGTGGTAAAAAGGAGGGGCGTGTGCATTGAGAGGAGCGCTCCCCCGGGCGGTGGTGGCGGGTGAAGGTGGTTCCTCCGAGGAAGGTGGCGTTGCCCAGGCGCCGCCCCCGGAGCCCTAGCGCCGGCTGGGAGGGTGTAGCCTGTGATCTCTGGAGGGAATACGTCCGTTCCTTTCTAAGGTAGGAAGCCTGGGTCTCATCACAGGCTCTAGAGTTTAGTTCAGGACCTGCATTTTTCGTGGAGTAGTTATTTCGATCATAGATATTTCATAGGCAGTTCGATTCTATCCGAAATCGGTGTTTTCCCCAGTTTATCTTCTCAAAGCATTCATTAAGTCTGATTTTAATAATATTTAGTGCCAAAAAATCAATTTCCCGTTGACAAAGCACTTTCATATACTTTAATTATACTTTGGATTATTTTCAAGTTACATCTGAAGTTGAGGAGCTTAGGGAAACTGGATTGGTTCTAGATTTTTCTGAAGGGTGTGGAGGCACAACATGTTTTTAGCAAGAATCAGAACCCAGAGGCTGTCAAACGGCACTGGTTCTAAAGCCTTCTAGAATTTACTTGATAAATTTCGGAGTTTTGGGGACTGTGTGTACTTAGGTCTGAACCGAATTATTTTGTGATTTCCATAAAGGGAGTTGATTGAATTTTGAATTTGAAAGATTTGGGCTAAGGGCAGCAGTTGAGGGAAATTTTAGGATTTTATATTGGATTTGAGCGTGTTCTTTGATCCACCATGGTATGCTGATTAAAATTGGGGGAAAACGAACAGAATGATACTATATGGATAAGAGATTTTAGAATAATGTACAAGCTTCAAGTGTAGGTTCACTTTATTAATTTAACAAAGTGCCAGTTATGTGCCAGGCACTGAACAAAAAGTAAACGAAACAATCAACAGTGAAGAAGACGATAAAAATCGCTGCCATCATGAAGTTCACTTTGAGGTTTGGGGAGGGGAGACATTAATTTAAAAGTTAATTATGTGTGAAGCGGAGTGGTGAAAAGTGCTGTGGAGAAAAAATAATGAAGGGGAATGGGACACGCTGGTGTCATGTGTAGGAAGTTACAGTGGTGGCCTAAGAGAAGATGACGTTTGAGCAGAAACCGAGTACTGATAAGGAAGGGTGCCATGTAGCTGTAGTGGAAAAGACCGTGAGAACAGCCAGAGTCCCTGAGGCAGGAGCATATCAGCTAGTTTGGCTCCACCGGGGGAGCAAGTTGGAGAGAGATGTAGATAAGCAGGTCAGAGTAGGTAGTTCATGTTAGTTGCTCAGTCTGGTGTCCGATTCTTTGTGACCCCATGAACTGTAGCCCAGCAGGCTCCTCTGTCCATGGGATTCTCCAGGCAAGAATACTGGAGTGGGTTGCCATTCCTTTCTCCAGGGGATCTTCCTGATCCAGAAATCGAACCCAGATCTCCTGAACTGTAGGCAGATTCTTTACCTACTGAACTACCAGGGAAGCCCCAGGTCATATAAGGGCCTGGTAAGACTTTTTTTTTAAAACACTTTTACTTTTTACTTTGAATGAGATGGTCTGGTTTTGAGTGGCTTCCCAGGTGACTCAGTGGTAAAAAAATCCACCTGCAGTGTGGATCTCTGGGTCAGGAAGATCCCCTGGACAAGGGAATGTCTACCCACTCCAGTTTTGTTGCCTGGAGAATTCCAAGGATAGAGGAGCCTGGAGGGCTACAGTCCATGGGATTGCGAGAGTCAGATACGACTGAGGGACTAAACAACACAAGTTTTGAATAAAGGAGTGAACTCATCTGACTTGTGTTTTAAATTTTTTTTTTTTTTTCTGATTATGTTGTTATCTCTCTGCAGAAATGTTGAGACCTCTGTTGGTAGACTGTGGCATTTATCTGAGTTAAAGGTCACAGTGACGTGGATCAGTGTGGTAATAGTGGAGGTGGTGAGAGATAGCCAGGTTCTAGACTGGTGTCTAAGCTAGAGCTGGTCAGCTGTGAAGAGGGCTCACGGTTGACTCAGCTTTAAGGCCTGAGCAACTAAAGAATGGAGTCACCACTTAGTGGTTTGGGGAAGACCACAGAGGACTAGGAAGAGGAGAGAGGGAGATCTGAAATCATCTTCTGTTTGGCACTTGCTGAATTTCCAAATGAAATGTCAGTATACAGTAGAGTATGTGGAACTAGAGCTCAGAAGAGAAGTCTAGGTTGAAGATGTGAATGTGGGAATTGCTAATGGGTAAGTGATATTTAAAACCCTAACAGATCTCCAAAGGCAGGGTTCAAGGACTTCAGGACATTTCAACATTTGGAGGTTGGGGCAAGTTATAGACTATATGCCCCCGGATGGGGGTGCACCTGTTCCTTAATACCCCTGTTCAAAACTAGTGATCCTTAGTAACCAGATAGAAGGAAATAGTTAAAAAGCCAAGTCATTAGCTGAGAGACAGTAAGGAAGGAGATGTGAAAATTTGAGACGAGAGAGTTGATCTGGGACAGTGGAAGAATAAATGGACGGGAAACTTGAGAACCCTGGGCAGTACCCAGAGTCCACTTTTGAATTTAAAGGGAGACCAGCCAGCAGATTTTTAGATGTTTACAAATTTACTAGTAGTAGGTATTTGATATTTTAAGTAATTTGTGGATAGTTGGGGATTTTGTCAGCAAAAAAACAGCTTCAGGTAGTAGGTTAGCTGTTCTTGGTTTGTAGCGTAAAAGGGACGGTTAATTGTGCATTACATTCTTATCATACTCACTATATTGTTTGCTAAGTGTTTTTCGTTAGACATACCTACCATTTTTCCAGGCTGTGAATTAGATGCAGAAAATACAGCAGCAGTCAGGTGGTAGTCATTGCCCTAAAGAAGCTTATTTCTAGTAGACTGTATCATGGTTTGAGATTTCTATTCTTTGAAAATGTTGCCTTCAAGTTGGATGTGTGGTTTGATATCATTGTGTATGTACGAGAGGGAAAAATATTTTTCTAAAATAATAAAATTCACTGAATTTAAAGTGTGATTGTACCAAATTAGGAAAGAGTTTAGGTGGAGAAGTTTCTTCAGTAGCTAGTGTAACCTTGGGGTTTATGTATTTTATTTATTTATATATTTTCCAGTGTTTAACAAAAATTCCAGAACCTCCTATGTGCTAATTGTGCTACCCTCCCTGATACAAAGGTATATATGACTCAATTTCTGCTGTCAAGGAACTCACAGTTCAGTTTTGGGAGGAGCAAGAGTCAGATAAACATAACTGCAGTGTGTTGTTATACCATATAACAATGAAGATAAATAATAGGTAATTAGATTGTAGTTTGCTTAGTGGAAGACTTCCCAAGAAACTGATGTTAGGTTCACTCTTAAAAGAGGATTAAGAATTGGCCAAAAGAAGGGGCAAAGGGTATGCAAGCAGAGGGGCCATGGAATTAAATACATATTGCATTTTTCCAGTTGTTGGTTACTAGGTGCTAAACACAGAGCAACCTGTGACATTAGAATTATCTTCAGTTTACAGATACGAGGTTTGGAGATGTCAAGTTTGTTGTCCAAGGACTCACAGCTTATATGAGGAAGTCAGGGTTGAAACCCATGTCAGTCCAGTTTCTAAACCTCTTAACCACCTTACTCTGTTGCCTGCTGCTGCTGCTGCTAAGTCATTTCAGTCATGTCCGACTCTGTGCGACCCCACAGACGGCAGCCCACCAGGCTCCGCCGTCCCTGGGATTCTCCAGGCAAGAACACTGGAGTGGGCTGGCATTTCCCTCTCCAATGCATGAAAGTGAAAAGTGAAAGTGAAGTCGCTCAGTCATGTCCGACTCTTGGCGACCCCATGGACTGCAGCCTACCAGGCACCTCCGTCCATGGGACTTCCCAGGCAAGAGTACTGGAGTGGGGTGCCATTGCCTTCTCCCTGTTGCCTGCTGTAAGCATTTAAATCTTTTCAGTCCTTGTCTTTATCCCTCAGCCAGTCTTTTTACCAGCTTCTGTTCTTCATTGGAAAAGCCTCCTGTCTGTTTTCAATCCACTGCTACCAGTCTAGGTCAGGCACTCATTATTATATGCCTTAGTTGCGGACAGTGCTTCCTGGCTATCCTTTCTCTGACTCAGATCTCCTTTTGTGCCTTTTGTGCACTGCCACCAGATTTGTTGTTGCTGTTCATTTGCTAAGTCATGTCCTACTCTTTGCAACCCCATGAACTGCAGCATGCCAGGCTTCCCTGTCCTTCACTATTTGCTGAGTTTGCTCAAACTCGCATCCACTGAGTCAGTAATGTCATCCAACCATCTCATCCTCTGTCGCTTCCTTTTCCTCTCACCCTCAATGTTTCCCAGCATCAGGGTCTTTTCTTTCCATCAGGTGATCAAAGTATTGGAGCTTCAGCTTCAGCATCAGTTTTTCCAATGAATAGTCAGGGTTCATTTCCTTTAGGATTGACTGGTTTGATCTCCTTGCAGTCCAAGGGACTCTCACGAGTCTTCTCTAGCACCACAGTTCGAAAGCATCAGTTCTTCAGCTCTCAACCTTTTTTATGTACAACTGTCACATCTGTACGTGACTACTGGAAAAGCCATAGTTCTGACTATACCAGATAACTGTTTTTATTTCACCATTATAGAACCTCACAGCTTGTTGGATAAAACTGAAAACGTATAGTTATCTATTTGGTATACTTCATGATCTAGTTGACTCAGATGGTAAAGTGTCTGTCTACAATGTGGGAGACCCGGGTTCAGTCCCTGGGTTGGGAAGATCCCCTGGAGAAGGAAATGGCAATCCACTCCAGTACTCTTGCCTGGAAAATCCCATGGACAGAGGAGCCTGGTAGGCTACAGTCCATGGGGTTGCAAAGAGTCAGATGCGATGGAGCGACTTCACTTTCACTTCACTTTCATGATCTAGTTACATTATATATTTACAAATTTGACATTAAAGGAATAATAATTGCTTTTATGTCTCAGCACTTACTGTGTCCAGTACCATGTCACATGCTTTATAGATTTTTTCTCTAGAACAACCCTGGTAACTTTTACAGGTAAGGAAATTGAGGCTTAGTGAAGTAAAGTGACTTGCTTAAAATCATGTGTGGTAGTAGACCACGTCACAGTGTCAGCTCTTTCATTGTCTGCTGCTGTTCCCAATGTGTTTCCTAAAAAGTTGGCTCATATATTGCTCCTGCCACTTCCTGTCTTTGCTGATGCTGTATTGTCCTGCTTGGATTATTTGTCTTCTTTTCTTCTGTCCATATTTTACCCATTCTTCAAGTTCAGTATCTTTTAAAATTCTTCCCTGAACACTGTCAGTTCTGTTAATATTTAACTTCTTCCCCTCCTCCCTATGAAAGCACTCACAAAGTAACATTTAAGTATAACCATGGACATTTTGGAGTTGAAAGGGATGTTTGGCAATTAATATGGTATGATGGAAAGAATACAAGATTGAAAATCCTGCTGCAGTAGAGGAAAAGTAAAGGTGCAGTGAGGATCTGCCTGATTCATGCATAGAAGAAAGGCTGTTTTGAGCAGGATCCTGAAGGCTGTCCCAGTTGAAGACAAGGTGGGGAAGGCTACTTTAGGGTTAGGAACCACCAGCATGAGCACAGCTATGGAGAGGACATGAAAGTGCGTGGTATGTTTAGCAGATTTGTAAATAGTACCTTCTGGGCAATGCCTGTAGGGGCTTCCCTAGTGGTTCAGACAATAGAGAATCTGCCTGCAATGCAGGAGACTCAGGTCCTATCCCTGGATCTGTAAGATCCTTTGGAGAAGGGAATAGCTCCCCAGTCCAGTATTCTTGCCTGGAGAATCCCCATGGACAGAGGAGCCTGGTGGGCTACAATCCATTGGGTTGCAGAGTCAGATATGCCTGAGGTTTTTAAAAAATGATCACCACCATCATCATTGTCATCATCATCGTGAAGCCCTCAGCATCTGCCACAGATCAAACTGTGACTCTATCAAGAGTGTTACTAGCAATGCTCACTGCATAATTTTTGGCTGTATTTTCCTTTACTAATTCCAGTTTACACTAGATAATGCTTTTGATTATTCTAAGTTCTTGAAGTTTCCGACTTTTAAACATTTTTTGAGACACGCTCTTGTTGGTTCTATAAATTATGATGACAGATACATCTTATACTACTAGTACTGTGTTACAGGCATTATTGTAAGTATTCTACATGTATGAATTTAATTTTCATATTTCTCTTACATGGTCAGTGCTGTTATTCCCATTTTATAGATGAGAAAACTGAGACAAAAGTTACAGTGAAGAGTTCACTTTAGATAAGCAGTATACTTTTTTGGGGCTTGAGAGAATGTTGCAAGTATAGTTTCACTTTGGCTGTAGTTTGTTGTATATGTAATTTTGAAATGGTTACTTCCCTGATCTCTTTAAATAAATAATAGCTTCACATTTGGAATTTGTTGTACTGATTTCTGCATTCATTCTAAAGAATGCCATCATCTAGTTTTTTGAAGGTGAATAATCTTTACAGCATTCTTGATTTCCTATAATCTTTGTTTTGGAGCACGTTCATTTATTCTTACAAGGATCAGACCAATACTCTTCATTTTATTTTCAGTTTGGCTTTGGCTGAAAATAATTTAGCCTATATGTACTGCTTTCATCACTGGAAGAATGACAGATGACAAAGATGTGCTTCGAGATGTGTGGTTTGGACGAATTCCAACTTGCTTCACCCTGTATCAGGATGAGATAACTGAACGTGAGGCAGAACCATATTATGTAAGTATGCTGGTGGTGGCAAATGGGATGTCGGAACTTTGTCAGTTTCTGTAGAGAAAGCTGTTAAGAACCAGGAGGCTGGTTTTCAACTCTTGTTATACAATTAATATGTGCTTATCATGGAAAAAAAATTAGGAGACACAGATCTGTGAAAAGAAGGAAGTAAGAATCACCTTGGAGAAGGAAATGGCAATCCACTCCAGTATTCTTGCCTGGAGAATCCCATGGACGGAGAAGCCTACTAGGTTACAGTCCACGGGGTTGCAAAGAGTCGGACACGACTCAGCAACTTCACCTCACTTCAAGAATCACCTCTAATCCTACTGCTCAGAGGATAAAAGCACTGCTGACATGTTGATACGGGACCGTCTTGACTTTCTTTTTCTTGCACATCTATAGTATATGATGATAAATCATAAGTTATGTGTGGTTTTTTAACAGGAAGCTATTTTGAAAATGATAGGTTCAGATTTGGTACTTTTGTATTCAAAGCAACTATTTAAATTTTTTTTGATAGCTGAATGAACATATGAATGTGGGTGTGTCTTCATATGTTCATGAGTTAATATAGATAATATGAAATATATTGTTTAATAACATAAATTGTCGCATGTAGGCTTGTGGATTTGAGTTAGTGTATTATCTGTTCTAAAATGAGAGTATCAGTTATCTTTTGATTTTAGTCTGCTTTTCTTTTTTCTTTTCCAATTGCCGATACGATCCAAACTTAAGCATCTGTCAGTCAGGGATAATAGTATCTTGCCTTTTTACTAGATAGTCCCTAGTAGGTAAAGACATTTTCAGTTACTGTCAGTTTAGCTTTTCCTTTGTGTCTTAGGTACACAGTCTTCCCAGGGGGTGCTAGTGGTAAAGAACCCGCCTGCCAATGCAGGAGACATGAGACACAGGTTTGATTCCTGGGTCGGGAAGATCCCCTGGAGAAGTACATGGCAACCCACTCCAGTATTCTTGCCTGGAGAATCCCATGGACAGAGAAGCCTGGTGGGCTGCAGTCCATGGAGTTGTGAAGAGTCAGACACAGCTGAAACGACTTAGTATGCATGCACACATAATATTATTTACTCAGGAAGATCTGGAGAAGTGGAAATACATATGTGGTGCTGGACCGTCTCTTGTTTCACTTTAGTAGAGCTTGCCCTTGTCTTTCTCTCCTGTGTGCTGGTGAGGCAGCACTCATCCCCTACCTGCCCCAGCTGGGGATAGTCAGATGGCTGGAGGAAGCTCCTTTAGGGGCCCGTCCTCTAACTTGTTGGGTACAGGAACTGTTTCGTTTTTCTCTGTGCATCCTTGAATCTGGAATATGTCACACAAATGGTAGATACTCAGTGCATGAAAGTCTGTCCACCCCCATGTTGGGGGTTTGTTTAAATTCTCTGGATTTTCTTACTGAATGATACTTTCAGAGAAATTGGGTAGTCTTTTGTACTTTTTCAGATAATCATAACTGATTATATAAATTTGAATCATATTTACTTTGGAAACTCAGCAATTTTCCACCTTTAGAAAAACTTCCATGGTTAAAAATGAAAAGTGATCATAGTTTATTTTTAGAGACATTTCATTTATTAGATGTATTTTTACTCTTCTCCCTCAGTAGCTTGGGTTAGGATATCATTTAAGTTTGTTTCCAAACTAGCTTTTGCTATTTTAATGAAAACTTTTAACCTTGGGCAGCTTTCTAATAGTACTTACATGAAGGAGTGTATGTGTGTCCAGTTGGTCAAAGTAGTGAAAGCTAAGAGATATATGATTTAAGACTGTTTACTTTTAAATCAGAATATGATGTTTGACACATTTTCTGCACTTAAAAAAAGCAAGTAAAGAATATAATATTTTTCCTTCCTTATTTACAAATCTGTTTTAAATATGAAAAGACCATTGTGAGAACTAGAGGGTAAGTTTTCTAATAGAATTAAAAACGGTAGAGTAATAAGATTAACTGTTGGAGGAAGATTGTTTTTAATAATAATTGATTTTTTTTTCTTGAATTCTTCCTAATTCTTCACCCAAAAGAAACTTCATTGTGGTCATATTTTTGCAGATTATTGGGTGACAGGCATATAATAAATATTAAACAAAGAACTGAACTTTAAAACCATGCAGCATAATTCAGATTTTGCTCTTTAAATGCATGCATACTTAAGTGTGGAGAAGGAAATGGCAACTCACTCCAGTGTTCTTGCCTGGGAAATCCCATGGGCGGAGGAGCCTGACAGGCTACAATTCATGGGGTCACAAAGAGTCAGATAAATACTGAAGTGTAAGAAAGAAAAAGTGATGGTGTGAACACTCACCTAGATCCAGACATCCTGGAATGTGGAGTGAAGTGGACCTTAGGAAGCATCACTACGAACAAAGCTAGTGGAGGTGATGGAATTCCAGTTGAGCTATTTCAAATCCTAAAAGATGATGCTCTGAAAGTGCTGCACTCAGTATGCCAGCAAATTTGGAAAACTCAACAGTGGCCACGGGTCTGGAAAAGGTCAGTTTTCATTCTAATCCCTAAGAAAGGCAATGCCAAAGAATGCTCAAACTACTACACAGTTGCACTCATTCACACACTAGTAAAGTAATGCTCAAAATTCTCCAAGCCAGGCTTCAATAGTACGTGAACCATGAACTTCCAGTTGTTCAAGCTGGTTTTAGAAAAGGCAGAGGAAGCAGAGATCAAATTGCCAACATCCACTGGATCATCAAAAAAGCAAGAGAGTTCCAGAAAAACATCTATTTCTGCTTTATTGACTATGCCAAAGCCTTTGACTGCGTGGATCACAGTAAAATGTGGAAAATTCTAAATACCAGACCACCTGACCTGCCTCTTGAGAAATCTGTATGCAGGTTAGGAAGCAACAATTAGAACTGAACATGGAACAACAGATTGGTTCCAAATATGAAAAGGAGTGCATCTAAGGTGTATATTGTCATCCTGCTTATTTAACTTCTACGCAGAGTACATCATGAGAAACTCTGGGCTGTATGAAGCATGAGCTGGAATCAAGATTGCTGGGAGAAATATCAATAACCTCAGATATGCAGATGACACCACCCTTATGGCAGAAAGTGAAGAAGAACTAAAAAGGCTGTTGATGAAAGTGAAAGAGGAGAGTGAAAAAGTTTGGCTTAAAGCTCAACATTCAGAAAACAAAGATCATGGCATCCAGTCCCATCACTTCATGGCAAATAGATGGAGAAGCAGTGGAAACAGTGCCAGACTTTATTTTTTTGGGCTCCCAAACCACTGCAGATGGTGACTGCAGCCATGAAATAAAAAGACACTTATGCCTTGGAAGAAAAATTATGACCAACCTAGATAGCATATTAAAAAGCAGAGACATTACTTTGCCAACAAAGGTCCATCTAGTCAAGGCTATGGTTTTTCCAGTAGTCGTGTATGGATGTGAGAGTCGGACTATAAAGAAAGCTGAGTGCTGAAGAATTGATGCTTTTGAAGTGTGGTGTTGGAGAAGACTCTTGAGAGTCCCTTGGACTGCAAGGAGATCCAACCAGTCTATCCTAAAGGAAATAAGTCCTAAGTGTTCATCGGAAGGACTGATGTTGAAGTTGAAACTCCAATACTTTGGCCACCTGATGCGAAGAGCTGACTCATTTGAAAAGACCCCAATGCTGGAAGGATTGAAGGCGAGAGGAGAAGGGGATGACAAAGGATGAGATGATGGATGGCATCACCAACTCAATGGACATGAGTTTGAGTGAACTCCGGGAGTTGGTGATGGACAGGGAAGCCTGGCATGCTGCAGGCCATGGGCTCGCAGAGTCAAACACGACTGAGCTACTGAACGGAACTGAAGAAAGAAAATGCTGTATACAAAACCACTAGCAGTGGTTTTAGTATTAGAATTATTATCCGTAAACATTTTAGTGCCAATATGATTTTAGTTCACATATCTCTTGTAAATTAAGCTTGAATGTATTTTTAATTGCTTTGAGATATAATAATGATACTGTTTTATAGAGGTAGATGAAATGGGATGAAAATTTGGCCTGAGAGCTAGTAGACCTCTTTCCCAAACATTCTTAGAGTTCAGGTGAGATGATATAACAGGGTTGTTATTGTGACCTGAAGCGTCCAGTTGTGTTCAGGTAGAGGTGCAAGAAGGATGGGTGAATGGGAATGTAGTTTCCTTTTATTAATGTTTATAGCTTCTTTCTTAGAAACTGGATTTTAAAATATCCACTCTGTACCAAATTTGTAAATTAAATAATTTTTACTCAAAGAGTCTTCTTGGATTTTCTGTTTTAATTGGAAAACTTTATTAATGTTAGATATATTTCTGTTTATTTCTGCATTTTGATTTGTTGGCTCTGTATAAATCTTTCAGCCAATTCTGTGTGTCATAATCATTGAGAATTGTATCTTATATTACAGAGAGTATTAGCAAGGAACTTTCCTAGAAACAAAGCAACTTTTCAGTTTTTGTTGTTTCTGTTATATTCATTTGAACTGTTACTTTTCCTTTAGATTATCTAATATAAAACATACACACTAAATTGCATTCATATTTTGTGACTTTTTACCAGAGGTAATCACGCAGATGTGTGGTAATTGATCTGAGTAGACCCTAAACTTTTCCCAGCAGTCCATAATCAACTGTGTCTGTCCTCTGCTAGGACTCCTTCTCTGAGCCCTCACCTCACTTCCTACTTCACAAAGAAAATAGAAACCACGTGACAGGACCTTCCTTAACTTTCTGCCACCAACTCTGTAAAGCGTATCTGCACAGATTCACGTTTTCTCACCTGTTTTAATGGAAGAGGTGCCCTTTCTTCTCGGGCAAGGCCCAACCTTCCATCTGGATCCCATCTTCTGCCTTCTCTATTTATTTTACTTTGAACTTTTTCTGTCTATTGACAACTTCTTTGCAGCATTTATATTGTCTCAGATCCTTCCTATCCTGTAACAAACCTCTTTGACCCCATCTTTCTTTCAACCACTTGCTATTCCTTCACAGCCAGACTTATCAAAAGGATTGTCTGTACTCATTGTCTCCTCCCTACCTTCCACCACTTACTTCACTGTAATCATATTTTCACACTGCTCCAACAAAACTGTCCTTGTCAAAGTCCCTAATGACATCTTTTAAAAAATTTTTATTTTTTAACCAGACCTAGAGTCTGCTTTTGAGCTTTGATTTGCTTGATCTCTCAGCCCTATTTGATGTTGTTGGCTGTTTACTCAGTTTTATTACACTGTCCTCTCGCTCTGCAGTGCCTCATCCCTGGTTTTGCTCCTGTGGTCCCCTTTGCTTTGCCTTTTTTTTTTGGTCCACTTCTCTGTGTTTTTTTTTTTTTTGGGGGGGGAGGTGGTGCTTCCCTGATAGCTCAGTTGGTAAAGAATTCACCTGCAATGCAGGAGACCTCGGTTCAATTACTGGGTCAGAAAGAATTGCTAGAGAAGGGATAGGCTACCCATTCCAGTATTCTTGGGTTTCCCTTGTGGCTCAGTTGGTAAAGAATCTGCCTGGAATGCCGGAGACCTGGGTTCAATCCCTGGGTTGGGAAGATCCCTTGGAGAAAGGAAAGGCTACCCACTCCAGTATTCTGGCCTAGAGAATTCCATGGACTGTATAGTCCATGGGGTTGCAAAGAGTCAGACATGACTGAACGACTTTCTTTTTCTCTATTTTTTCCCCCACTAGAGCTCTCACTCCATTTTTATGTCTTTGTTGAGCATTTTTATCTTAACAGCTCCCCGGGATTTTTCTCCTGAGCCCCAGATCTGTATGTCTTCTGCTGATAAGCTCACTTAGATGTCTTGAAGGAACTCAAACTGAGTGTGTTTCAAGCTGGACTCATCATCTTTACTGTAGAAAACCTGGTCATCTGCCATCTTCTATTCTTGTTTTATCATCTAGCTAATTAATTATTCTTACAGCAGTTAACATGGAACTCATCCTTTGATACTGCCTTATCCTGTATCCCTGAGATTCAGTCATAATTGGGTCTGTCTGATTTTACATCTCATATATTTCATACTTTCTTATACCTTTCATATGCCATGATTTCAGACCACCATTTGAAAACTAAGGGGTTTTATAATATTAACTGATTTCCCTGGTTTCAGTCCTGCCCTCTTTGCGTTTTCCAGTCTGCACAGTTAGAGTGATCTTTAAAAACACATATCTGATCTTTTCACCTGCCAGCTGGAAACCTTTAGTGGCTTTTCATTGCCTTTAGGATCCTTAATGTGGTTTACAAGGTTCTTCATGATCTGGTCCCTTACTTCTATAGTACTGTTCTGTCCTAAATCTCTACAGTCCTGTCATATTCAAATTGTTGTAATTCCTCATGTGCCATTCTTTGTCCTTCTGTATTCACGGCATACCATCCTTGCACTTCCCTCTGCTAGAATGAACAGAAGTATCTCCCAACCCTACTCAACACCCAGACATCCAAATCCACCCATGTTTGGTTTGTTCCTGTTTCCCTTTTGACTCTTGCCTTAAAATTTACTTCCTATAAAGGCCTTCCTTGAGCTTTCCTGTAAATTTCTTTGCTGTTTGCACCTGTGACATCCTTTACTTCTTTACATTCATCATATTTGTAATTTTGTTTTTACTGTCTTCCTCTTAAGCCTGTAAGCTTCATGAGAGGAAGAACTCTTTCTGTCTCATTCACTGCTCTGTCCTCATCACCTAGTGTGATGCCTCACACATTGAAATGGAACAGAATTCTAGTGTATTTTTAAATTTATTTTAATTGGAGGCTAATTATTGTAGTGTTTTTTGCCATACATTGACATAAATCAGCCATGGGTGTACGTGTGTCCCCCATCCTGAACCCTCCTCCCACCTCCCTCCCCATCCCATCCCTCAGGGTTGTCCCAGTGCACCGGCTTTGAGTGCCCTGTTTCATGCATTGAGCTTGGACTGGTTATCTGTTTCACATATGGTAATATACATGTTTTAATGCTATTCTCTTAAATCATGCCACCCTTGCCTTCTCCTACAGAGTCCAAAGTCTGTTCTTTATATCTGTGTCTCTTTTGCTGTCTTGCATATAGGGTCATCATTACCATCTTTCTAAATTCCATATATATGTGTCAATATACTGTATTGGTGTTTTTCTTTCTGAGTTACTTCACGCTGTATAATAGGCTCGAGTTTCATCCACCTCATTAGAACTGATTCAAATGCATTCTTTTTAATAGCTGAGTACTATTCCATTGTGTATATGTACCACAGCTTTCTTATCCATTCGTCTGCCGATGGACAGCTAGGTTGCTTCCATGTCCTAGCTATTGTAAACAGTGCTGCAATGAACACTGGGGTACCTGTGTCTCTTTCAATTCTGGTTTCCTTAGTGTGTATGCCCCACAGTGGGATTGCTGGGTCGTATGACAGTTCTATTTCCAGTTTTTTAAGGAATCTCCACAGTGTTCTCCATAGTGGCTGTATTAGTTTGCATTCCCACCAACAGTGGGATTTATTCCTAAAGAAAGAGGGTTCCCTTTTCTCCACACCCTCTTCAGCACTTATTATTTGTAGGCTTTTTGATAGCAACCATTCTCACCAGCATGAAATGGTACCTCTTTGTGGTTTTGATTTGCATTTCTCTGTTAATGAGTGATGTTGAGCATCTTTTCATGTGTTTGTTAGCCATCTGTATGTCTTCTTTGGAGAAATGTCTGTTTAGTTCTTTGGCCCATTTTTTGATTGGGTTGTTTATTTTTCTGGTATTGAGCTGCATGAGCTGCTTGTATATTTTTGCAGTTAATTCTTTGTCAGTTGCTTTATTTGCTATTATTTTCTCTCATTCTGAAGGCTGCCTTTTCACCTTGCTTACAGTTTCCTTCGTTGTGCAAAAGCTTTTACGTTTAATTAGGTCCCATTTGTTTATTTTTGCTTTTATTTCCATTACTCTGGGAGGTGGGTCATAGAGGATACTGCTGTGATTTATATCAGAGAGTGTTTTACCTATGTTTTCCTCTAGAAGTTTTATAGATTCTGGTCTTACATTTAGATCTTTAATCCATTTTGAGTTTATTTTTGTGTGTGGTGTTAAAAAATGTTCTAGTTTCCTTCTTACAGGTGGTTGACCAGGTTTCCCAGCACCACTTGTTAAGGTGATTGTCTTTTCTCCATTGTATATTTTTGCCTCCTTTGTCACAGATAAGGTGTCCATAGGTGTGTGGATTTATCTCTGGGCTTTCTATTTTGTTCCATTGATCTATATTTCTGTTTTTGTGCTGGTACCATGCTGTCTCGATGACTGTGGCTTTGTAGTATAGTCTGAAGCCAGGCAGGTGGATTCCTCAAGTTCCATTCTTCTTCTTTCTCAAGATTGCTTTGGCTATTTGAGTTTTTTTTTTTTTTTTTTGTATTTCCATACAAATTTTGAAATTATTTGTTCTAGTTCTGTGAAAAATACCATTGGAGGCTTGATAGGGATTGCATTGAATTTATAGATTTCTTTGGGTAGTATACTCATTTTCACTATATTGGTTCTTCCCATACATGAACATGGTATATTTCTCCATCTATTTGTGTCATCTTTGATTTCTTTCAAGAGTGTTTTATAGTTTTCTATATATAGGCCTTTTGTTTCTTTAGGTAGATTTATTCCTAAGTATTTTATTCTTTTCATCACAGTGGTGAATGAAATTGTTTTGTTAATTTCTCTTTCTGTTTTCTCATTGTTAGTATATAGGAATGCAAAGGATTTCTGTGTATTATTTTATATCCTGCAACTTTACTATATTCATTGATTAGCTCTAGTAGTTCTGTGGAGGTGTCTTTAGGGGTTTCTATGTAGAGGATCATGTCATCTGCAAATAGTGAGAGTTTTACATCTTCTTTTCCAATCTGGATTCCTTTTATTTATTTTTCTTCTCTAATTGCTGTGGCTAAAACTTCCAAAACTATGTTGAACAGTAGTGGTGAGAGCGGGCACCCTTGTCTTGTTCCTGACTTTAGGGGAAATGTTTTCAGTTTTTCACCACTGAGGATAATTTGTTTGTTGTGGGTTTATCATATATGGGTTTTATTATGCTGAGGTATGATCCTTCTAAGCCTGCTTTCTGGAGGGTTTTTATCATAAATGGATGTTGAATTTTGTCAAAGGCTTTTTCTGCATCTATTGAGATAAACATATGGTTTTTATCTTTCAATTTGTTAATGTGATGTATCACATTGATTGATTTGGGAATATTGAAGAATCCTTGCATCCCTGGGATAAAGTCCACTTGGTCATGATGTGTGATCTTTTTAATATGTTGTTGGATTCTGTTTGCTAGAGGATTCTAGTGTATTTTAATTCTATGTTTGTTTGTTAAGTGAATCTCTAATTTTATAACTGAAAATTCCTGGACAAAATAGGATTTAGTGTAAACAAATAATATTACAGGCAGTTTTCCCCCTGAAACGTAAGTAATCTGTTGTTTTTGTTTAGTTGCTAAGTTATGTCCAACTCTTGCGACCCTGTGGCCTGTAGCCCACTGGGCTCCTCTGTCCATGGGATTTCCCAGGCAAGAATACTGGAGTAGATTACCATTCCCTTCTCCAGGGAATCTTCCCGATGTAGGGATCAAGCTGGCATCTCCTGTGTTGCAGGTGGATTCTTTATTGCTGAGCCACCACAGAAGTCCAGTAATCTATACAACTATGTAAAACATGTATTCCTTATTGGCTATACAGAGGGAAAAAAAATGTATCACGTGTCATACGGAGTGGTGAATGAGGAATAAAAGGATAAGAGTCCATATAGTGGAGAGTATCCCTGGAGGGGTTAATCCTTTTTGTATTAAAAGAACTTGAACCTTGAAAACATTAATGGAAGTGAAATAAGCCAGACACGAAAGGACAAATATTTTATGATTCCATTTAGATGTAACTGCTGCTGCTGCTGCTAAGTCGCTTCAGTCGTGTCCGACTCTGTGAAATCCCATATATGGCAGCCCACCAGGCTCCCCCATCCCTGGGATTCTCCAGGCAAGAACACTGGAGTGGGTTGCCATTTCCTTCTCCAATGCATGAAAGTGAAAAGTGAAAGTGAAGTTGCTCAGTTGTGTCCGACTCCTAGCGACCCCATGGACTGCAGCCTACCAGGCTCCTCCATCCATGGGATTTTGCAGGAAAGAGTACTGGAGTGGGGTGCCATTGCCTTCTAGAAGGGTCTAATTCAGAGCCAGAAAGTTAAAAAGTGATTATGGAAGGCTGGGAGGAAGAAGGGAAAGTGATGGTCGCTCAGAAGTGTCTCATGGACTGTACCCCACCAGTCCTCTGTCCATGAAGTTCTCCGGGTAAAAATACTGGAGTGGGTTGCTATGCCCTTCTCCAGGGATCTTCCCAACCCAGAGATCGAACCTGGGTCTCCTGCACTGCAGGCAGATTCTTTGCTGTTTGAGCCACTAGGGAGGAAGAAGAGAATGAGGTAATTATTGTTTAATAGGTACAGAATTTGACAGAAAGTTCTGGCGATGGATAGTCATGGGTGTCACATGGGTGACACAGCAGTGTCAGTGTATTTGGGATAGTCACAGCAGTGTCAATGTATTTAATGTCACTGAACTGTTTGCTTAAAATGGTTAACATGGTAAATTTTATGCTAGGTATATTTTAACACAGTTTTAAAAAATGAGCTTGAAGTAAAACCAATGAGATGTACCAAAGAAAATTCTTGTGTGATACAATCCTAATGTAGAAGGCAGGGTGATGCTTTTGTTGTTATTTTCTTTCCATTTTACCTATTTAAATATTTACTGGATAAACTGTATCTGTACCTATTCTAGTTTTTTCTTAGTGCTACTATATTTATATTAGTTACAGATTACTCCCACAGGCCAATGTAGAACAGAAGATTCCAGCTACATTTTAGTGTGAGTGTGGATTCTGTCTTAAGAATGAGCATTCTTTTAAAATTTATCGCTTTTGGCCTTTTGTTATACTTTTAACCTTTGGCATCTCTGATTCTTTATCAAATATTTATTATACACCTCTTATAAGGCAGGCACTATTTTGGCCATTGGGAATGTTAGCCGTGAACAAAACATGAAAACCCTTGTCTTAATGGAGCTTACATTCTAATGTTACTCATTCCTTATTGGAAAGAAATTTTTGTATCATGAAAATCTTTTGTGAATTTTTCAGCAACTCTAGCTGAACCTTGTACATGTAGTATAGGTCTTACCAAAATCAAGAGCTGATATCCACACTCATTTGTTCCTGATTTATCTTCCTTCTTATGATCTCCTTAGGTGAATATCATCCTCTACAGAGTAGATAACTATGTAATGCCCAACAAACTGGTTAAAGTCCTGGATTTAATAATACAGAACTGTTGGATGAATAGATTATATTTATTTGTTTTTAAAAAATGGCTAATTTACCATGATATTTTAATTTCTTAGAGACTGTCCATGTTACATCTGTGCTTGATTCTGTCATTTGTGATGCTAATGAATTTTTCTTTGTGATTTCTTTAATAGAATATAGTTTTGACAAGTTACTAATATTTAAGCTATATGTAAAATAGAAGTGATAATAATACTTCCTGTAAAACAACTAGTGCTTTTCCTTATACTTAGTAACTTTTAGTTTCCTTTTTCTTTTCTTCTCTAATCACATTTTAGTTGTTTCATTATATAATAAAAGAAGAGCTTCTGGGGACTTCCCTGGCGGTCCAGGGGTTAAGACTCCATGCTTCCAAAGCAGGGCGTGGGTTTGATCCCTCCCTGGTCAGGTAGCTAAGATTGCACTTGCTGTGTGGCATGACCAAAAAATTTAAAATTTTTTTAAAAAGAGGAACTCATGTTCTGTTCAATTCACACTCCTATCCTACAGCTTATTTCTAGTATGGGCACCTTTTTCCATACTGGGGCATTCCAGCTACCACTCACACCCTTTACCTTGTAGCCCCTAGGACCACTGTAATGTTGTCTTACCTAACTGGAGCCTGTTACCTCTGTCTTCATTGATTAAGCTCAATCCCTGAACCAGAATATTTCTCTTTGTATATAGTTCCCAGCCCAGTACATAATTCTCTTTGATTCACTGATCAAAAAAACATAACTTTTGAATAAGCAACATGAAAAGTGATGCAGAGTTCCAGTCACAGAAGCAGCTGAAAGAGAGTAACAAACCATTTTACCAGCAAAAGAAAACAGAACCTTAGGAAAGCAAGAAATGGCTAGAGCTTCTCCTGCAAAGGAGGAGAATATATGAATTTTTGCCAAGTTCCTCCTTTTATCTACTTGTAGGTTCTTTAAATAAATCATTGCTTTCTTATGTTTTCTTTCTGGGCTCCTTTCCTGGGGGGAATAACACTGATGGCCTTCATACTATTCCGATTCTTACTATACCATCCTCAGTGTTCCTTTCCAGACTTTTCTCTCTCCAAAGCCCAAGTAGGTCCAGCCTCCATAAGGACAGATTAGTGTTGACTGACACT
The DNA here is from genome assembly GCF_014754425.2 of Oryx dammah. Taxonomy (NCBI): domain Eukaryota; kingdom Metazoa; phylum Chordata; class Mammalia; order Artiodactyla; family Bovidae; genus Oryx; species Oryx dammah. The sequence continues at coordinate 31,142,194 of NW_024070188.1, forward strand.
AGCAGGACCCCAGTTCATCAGCATTATATTCTAAGCTTGTGCTTTATTGCATTTAAAGATGTGAATGTGTAGCTGAAAAGTTAGTCATCTAATGTGTCTTACCTCCTTCAGATTTCTTCATTAGTTATCACCAAAATGTGCTCTAATTTCCAGGCCTCTCCTACTTTTCAATTCCTTCTTTCTCATTTCATGTAGTATTTCCTTAACAGATTTCCTGTCTATAATTTTATTGTAGTCTTTTATATACAATGGTTAGAATAACTCTCTAGTACTGTTTCTCTTTGGGGTTTCCCTGCTGGTACAGATGGTTAAGAACCTGCCTGCATGTGGGCAACATGGATTTGATCCCTGGGTCAGGAAAATCCCCTGGAGAAGGGAATGGCTACCCACTCCAGTATTCTTGCCTAAAGAATTCCGTGGACAAAGAAGCCTGGTGGGCTACAGTCCATGGGGTTGCAGGGTCAGACGTGACTAAGCAGCTGACACTTTCACTTTTTTCACTATTTCTCATTATATCATTTTATTTGTGGTATCATAGTGGGCTTCATTGTTTATCAAATGAAATCTTCTAGCTGACCTTTAAAGGCCTTTCTGTTGCTGCCATGAAGTAGTTTTGTAAGTACTTTTTAGGAGGTTTTTTTTTAACCTCCACTTTATTTTAGCCTTGTAGATAAGGATAGATTATGTCCTTGCCTTGGTGTTCTTCACACAGCTGAGTCAGTACATAGTAGATTATCAAAATATGATGGATCAACTGAGAAGTCTTGATTGATAAATCAAAGTGTACATTACACTGAGGTGATTATCTTCCCAGAAGTTGAATTAACTCAGGTGAATCATATTAATTTTCAAGTTAAATTTGATAGAACTAATAAGTATCGTAAATAGTATGGCTTCTGATTGCATTGTATTTTTATTTGGAAAAAACTTTTACAGAAGGATTACACATAGACTTGTTTATTCTAGGCATTTACCCTATAAGCTATACATCAAGTAATGACCTCATAAGAAATTTTAAGTCATCTTAACCTTTAGCCTTTGATTTTCTATAAAAAACAATTTGCTTTGTGTATAATATTCAAAATAATGCAAAAAAATGACTGTTTTTCAGAATATTCAAAATGTAGTTTAAAAGCCTATTTAGTGTATTTCTTTTTGAAAAAAATAGTGAATAAATATGGTTTTATAAATTTTCATTTCAGTTGCTTTTGCCAAGAGTAAGTTATTTGACGTTGGTAACTGACAAAGTGAAAAAGCACTTTCAGAAGGTTATGAGACAAGAAGACATTAGTGAGATATGGTTTGAATATGAAGGCACACCACTGAAATGGTGAGTGAATTTTTCTGCATTATTAAGCATTGAGTATATGATAGCTTTAAGAAGATATAGTGCCTTGAAGCAGTTTTTTAAAAGTTCTGTGCAAGAAATCACTAGTCTAGCTCTATAATACAGTGGATTTTAAATCAATGCTAAAATATTTTATTGGAAATATTTCTGCCTTCTATTTGGATGCATGGGACAGATTTATACATTTTCATCAATAGATTTTTTTTATATGACATGATAATAGTATATTTGGTTATGTTTTTTTTAAAAAACATATATTTAAAATATGAATAAGTCACTCTGTGATACTATTCAATTTTGTTTCTGTCTCTAAAATCTTTATAAACAGATCTTTATATACACATGATTACCTGAAGGGGCATCTTTCAAGCTGATTGCCACGTACAGTTGACCACTGTGTTAGGTTGTTTAGCTTTGGTCTAGTAGTTAAAGTGTATTGATTTCCTTTTTATGTGAAAAATAATTTTGAGGATATATCAGAGTACTATTTTTTTCAGAAACATTTAAAATAAATATCCTTTTTCAGAAACATACTGGAAATAAATCCCCAATCTGGGCTCATCTATCTACAGATGATGTAATTTTGTGCTTCCTCTGTTACCGGGAGCTTTGGTCATTGTGCTTCCAAAAACATTTAAGGAAATTAAAGAAGTTACGGGAAGAAGAATAAAATGACCCAAGATATGCTTCCATATAGGTGTTGAAATGCTTCCATATAGGTGTAGTTAAATGAAAAAGGCACAGACTGAGTCAAGCTTTAAGTGAAATACGAAGAATATAAATAGTTGGACTTGCTGTCTGAATCTGGGAATAGTAAAAAAAAATGAAGAGTTTTAAAAGAGGCTTAAAGCAAATAAGAGAAAGCTAGTAGGTATGTAATAAGTACAACTGTCTTGAATCCAAGGATCATTTAGAAATAAGGAGTGAACTTTTGGAACTCAACTTGTGCTGATCAATTTCCAAGAGTAGTTAGATTTCTCTTAATGATTCAGAAACATACAAGGCAATATCTTGTATTGAGTCATGGGTCACGTCACTAACCTTTTTTTGGGGGGGGGTATAATGTTCATTTTTTAATCAAAACAGAATACGGATCTTCTTAATCACATTTTCAGACTCATGACTCTTGAATACTTCTAGACCTCAGGCAGCATGGATAAGTCAATGTTTTCTGTTTTCTTTTTATTTCTCAGAAGAATTGGAGGTTTTGGAATGGGAAGGTGGCTTAAAAGAAGTATAAGAGCAGCAAGGATCAGGAGAGTAGAGGGAAAGGAAGGAGGGGGAAAGATTGTGGGTGAGTAGCAATAGGATATATCTATGTTCTTGATAGTTCTATCTATATTATAGTTGGATATTGAAATTGTATTGCTTTATGTGCATTAGTTGTCGATTTGGAGAAGGAAATGGCAACCCACTCCAGTATTCTTGCCTGGGAAATCCCATGGCCAGAGGAGCCTGGCAGGCTACAGTTATCTATTACCGTAAGAAGAACTGATGTGACTGACAATCAGCTTTTTAGTTTTATCATTGTAAAGCATAGTTTCTCAACAAGGGCCGTATTGACGTTTGAAGCCAGATAATTCTTTGTTGTGGAAGGGCTACTGCGTATGTTGCAGTATTTTTAGCAGCAGCCCTGGCCCCTACCCACTATTGCCAGTTGTGATAATAAAAATGTTGCAGGGCATGGGATGTAAAACCACCTCCAACTGAGAAACTTTGGAAGAGATGAGAAACGTCAACTTAGCTTTTATAGTAAATGGTTATTAAGTCTTCATCTTTCAGCTGCTATTTTAATTCATCTTGTGTGGTGATTATTTTTGTATTTGATGTGATTTGTCTTCTGTAGGTTTGTTTGCTATATATGATATCAGTAAATGACATTTGGTCCCATTTCTCCCTGTTACGTAGAGAAGGCAATGGCACCCCACTCCAGTACTTTTGCCTGGAAAATCCCATGGACAGAGGAGCCTGGTAGGCTGCAGTCCATGGGGTCACTGAGAGTCGGACACGACTGAGTGACTTCCCTTTCACTTTTCACTTTCATGCATTGGAGAAGGAAATGGCAACCCACTCCAGTGTTTTTGCCTGGAGAATCCCAGGAACGGCGGAGCCTGGTGGGCTGCCGTCTATGAGGTCGCACAGAGTCAGACACGACTGAAGCGACTTAGCAGCAGCAGCTCCCTGTTATGTTGTCTTCAAGATTTGTGTTCCTACTTTGTCATTATTTATCCTTTCTGAAAATCTTTTATTAAAGAGCAAAGTTATTTTTCCTTTTAGAGAGCTGATGTGAAAGCAGTTGTGTTCACATTGTCTTCATTTTAGTTTTGGGGGTGTTCATTTTTTATGTATGATATCAGTTTCATAGCTATGTCTTGTGTGCTCATTTAATGGCTATTAAAATTTTTTATAGTTTTATTTATTTATTTTGGCTGTGCTGTGTCTTCATTGCTATGTGGGCTTTTCTGTCTTTGTGAGAGCCGGGCTACTCTCTCGTTGCTGTGTACAGTCTTCTTATTGCTGTGGCCTTTTTTGTTGCTGAGCACTGTCTTTAGGGCACGTGGGCCTCAGTAATTGCAACACGTGGGCTCGGTAGTTGCAGCTTCTGGGTTCAAGAGCACAGGCCCTGTGGGCTTAGTTGCCCCGCAGCATGTAGGATCTTCCCGGACCAGGGATCACACCCATGTCTCCTGCATTGGCAGCTGGATTCTTTACCACTGAGCCACCAGGGAAGCCCTTTAACTGCTTTCGATACAACGTTTCCTTTAGTATTGTTAGGTACTCTGTATATTTGAGGAATGAATAATTTGCTGAGGCATGAATGTAATCCAAAGCCTCTAGACTAAGTTCTGACCTATTCTCTTTTTGCTCTGAACCATAGCAATTTTCTCCTGTGTGATACGAGTTATTTTCCTGGAATTAGGCTGTCAATATCTACCTAGCATTTAAGCAGTAGGCTTCATTGGATAGGATAATCATTGTAGAGAAGCTGCTACCACTGAAACTTTTTAAGACTTGGACTTTTGAGACCATAAAGATGTCTAAAGAGTAGAGGAGGACTTCCCTGGTGGCTCAGTGGTGGAGAGTCGGCCTGCCAGTGCAGGAGACACAGGTTCAATCCCTGATCCGGGTAGATACCACATGGTGCAGAGCAGCAAAGCCTGTGCTCCACAACTGTTGATTCTGTGATCTAGCACCTGGGAGCCTCAGCTGCTCCCAGCCTGCACATGTGAGCCTGCACATCCTAGATCCTATGCTCTGCAATGAGAAAAGCCGCCACAATGAAAATCCTGAGTACTGCAATGAAGTGTAGCCCTCTCTTGTCACAACTAGAGAAAAGCCCACGCAGCAATGAAGACCCAGGACAGCCAAAAATAAATAAATAAAATTATTTAAAATTATCAAAAAAAAAAAAAGAGTAGAGGAACATTTATTTGAGGAGGAGGATGATATCTGCCTTAATGCTTAATTCTTTGAAGTTTTAAGTAAATTCAAGTGAGAAGGAAAATCGAATACCAGTTTAGACAATTCCCAAAAGAAGGAAGAAAGTATAAATTGATATTCTTTCTCTCTATAATAACCCTTTCTCCTATTTATATTATTTTGCAGATGTTTAATCATCTATGTGAGGTGCTTGAGTAGGTGCTTTGTAGCTTAAGCAGTGGCTCAGAAGAGGTGCTAAGTAAATGTTTGTTGAATGAATAAATGAATCTAAAGTTTTTTTATTGATAAAACTGAGACTCAGATAAATAAAATAACTTCCTCAAATGAGCAAGTAGGACCATATATTGAGGCTCTCAGTTCAGGGATCTTTTTGCTATATGTGGTGATAATTCTTTTTGTTAGTTGTTGTTGTTTTCTCTGATTCTATATGTTCTCATTACATGTTAAATTGTCCATAGTAGAATAGAAAAATATTTAAGAACAGTGGTATGCATATACTGAATACTTAATATATTGTCGATTTGTAAAGAGGTGCCAAGGAGGCTTTATCTGTTTAGTGCTTTATTCTCTACATTCTTTATGTCTTTAATATTTAAAAATTATATGGGAAATGAAAAAAGCTGATATTCAATTAAGGATCTTTTTCTTAAGAGTATTTGAGTTGATTAGTCAGCAGAGGGTGCTCTAACATTACACTTGAGAGAGTTTCTTACACGAGTCAGACAGGACTGAGCGACTTTCACTTCTCTTCTTGTTACCCTAACTCAAGTGTTCAAATTTGTTGCTTTTATATTAGGCTTATTTTAAGAGAAAAGACCTTGGTTCTTTAAAGAATACTTTGTTAGTATATCCTAATGCTAGTTAGATCTTAGGCCTCTAGGTACAAAATTTAGAAAAAGTTCTCTGTCAACTGTAAAACATGTCTCTACTGGGATATTACTGTTTTGTATAAATTGACTTATTTTCAAGACTGACTATTGGAAATAAGTTGTTGAAACTACCTTTTGAACTACCTTTTGAATTTAAAGAAAAGCAACAAATAACTGATGTAGGTCTGAAGTTGTAGACATACTATATCCATTGACTCAGAATTTAATACTGTACCTATGTGATTTCAAAAGTGAATTTAACAAAATAACTTTACATCTTAATTGTAAATTCTGTACAGGCTCTTCTCTTACATCTAGTCATTTTTCTAAGGTGGTGAGTTTTTAGAATTTTATAAATTATTCTGTAAACTAGATTTTTGAAATGTGGCTTACTTATTAGCATTTTATACATGTAGTATCCCTTTAGTTGGTTATTTCTATACTTTTTCATGCAAAAGAATAGACTTAGAAAGCTGAGACACACAGTGCTAGCCTCTAATTGTTTGTACCATAGAGAAAGGCAAAATAGATTGTATTCATTAAATTACTTTGGTTTGCATTTAAATTAAATCTTTTTTTATTTATTAAAATGTACTCCTGTTTTCAGTGAATCACTAATGTAGCAAACTTATGAATAGAATGCATTTATTTAAATGAAATGAAGTGGGACAATAGTTCTCTAGAATATAGGGAACATTCCTTTCAATGCTAGTCTTAAAATACTGGTTTGCTATCTAATTCAGATGTTTAGACTAGAATGAGCACCCTTGGCTGACCTCAGAGCGTACCTGTTACTGCTGTACCATGTACAGTATGTCCATGTGTTTTACCAGTAATGAAAGAGTAAAGAAGCAACAACTTATGCAGAAAAATTGTTAATTCATTTTGAGGATTGAACTTAGAAAAGGCTAGAGCAATTTAAGGAAGGAAAAAAAGAATAAAATGGGAAAGTAGGTATAACACTATTCTGGTGCAGTCAGTTTTTACTGCACAGTAGATTGAACCTTTTCTGGTTGTGTCTTCTTCTGGGTATATTCAGGTTCAAGTCCTCACTACTTCCTTTTCTATTAAATTTAGGTTAAACTGGCAGGAGTAGCAATGTAACAGCCAAAAGACTACATTACAGTTTACTCATAGTTATGGCTTATGTGGTTTCTGTATTATAGGTTAGGAGCCTGGAAAATCCCATGGACAGAGGAGCCTGGTAGGCTGCAGTCCATGAGGTCGCTAAGAGTCAGACACGACTGAGTGACTTCACTTTCAGTTTTCACTTTAATGCTTTGGAAAAGGAAATGGCAACCCACTCCAGTGTTCTTGCCTGGAAAATCCCAGGGACAGGAGAGCCTGGTGGGCTGCTGTCTGTGGGGTCGCACAGAGTCGGACACGACTGAAGTGACTTAGCAGCAGCAGCAGCAACAAAACTATATAGAATATCCATTTAGAAGAATTGTGCAAATTACTACTTTTGAAATTTTTGACATAAATCAGATTATAGTGTAAGAAAAAGTCAGTACTTTAAGTATTAGCCAGTTCTGTTTTTTAGATTTTCTTGCATATTAATAGATTCACCAGAAATAAGGAATCTTGGAACCAGTTAATTCAGGTGGTGTATTTGTTTGGAATTAGTATACTTGAATCAAAATCATTCTGACATAAACAACTGCATTGATGATCCACATATGATCTGTATACTTTGACAATATATATAAGTAAATGGTTATTTTATTCCTATCTTTTTCTGGCTTAGTTTCATTTTTAATGTTTGTTACAGGTTAACTATTAGATATTATTTATTTAGAATGCTTTTTGGTAATATTTTACATGTTTTAAATTTTAATATATTTCAGAAATTATCATACTTAAATTTCCATCCTAATCCTTAGTATATCAGGAAAAATCATCATATTTACTGACAGCAGTAAACTTTATATATGTGTGTATATATGTATATTTAAGTCACTTTATATGGTGTATAACTTTATTAGAAATTTTACTAAGCATTTAAATACAGAAATTCAAATTTTCACTCCATGTTTTCACTGGTTTTGAATGTATATATATCAAAAATGGGCAGTGTCCTCAATGCAAATAACTGTTCATTAGTTATCAAACATTCAAATAGACCTGTATGAGGTTCTAGCTTATCATTACTTCTGGCTCCTTGTGCGGTTAACAGCAGTGCTTTACAAAATTATTAAAGCTTTATATCATGATTTTATTGTAAAATAATTTCTTTTTTATATGAGTAAACATCCAGTCCAGTTCTTTTTAATTTCCACATCATCTAATTCCTTCCAGTCATCTTTGTTTACAAATCTGCCTTTAACATTTGCCCACTTACTGTCAGGGCAGGAGGAGAAGGGGACGACAGAGGATGAGATGGTTGGATGGCATCACCGACTCAATGGACATGGGTTTGAGTGAACTCCAGGAGTTGGTGATGGACAGGGAGGTCTGGCGTGCTGCAGTTCGGGGTCACAAAGAGTCGGACCCAACTGAGCAACTGAACTGAACTGAACTTACTGTCAAGAAAATTGCAGTGTACATATAGCATTAAAGATAAGAATACTGACACTCTTGCTTTTAGCAAAAATGAAATAGTTTAGTACTACTCATAAAATGCTATATGAAGAAATGCTTTCTTTGATTATGTGGTTAAGAATGCCATATGTCCCTAGAAATACACTGTTCATTCATTAGTTCTCAAGTTTTATGAAATTCATCAAAAGGATATCATTGTCTAAAGACTCATAGCCTGAGATTTTACTTAAATGATCATTTTACCAATGTCATTAAAGTCTAAAGTACTGGTTTGTGTCTCTTCGCAAAACTCTTCTGATTTATCTAATTGTGTAGTCTTTCTCTGTCAATATAGATGGAAAATAAGACATTTTGAATTTTCACCTGTGTTTATGAGAGCTGAAAGCAGACTCCAAAGATGAGGTCTGCATCCTTATTTTATACTTTGTTGAAATATGATATAATGTTTTAGGTGACAAAGTAAGAAAATGGAAGAAGGATAGATTATTATATCTTTCTTCTAGGTATAACATTATTCTCCCATTCTTACTAATCTTATCAATTTTTTTTTTCAGTTAGGAATAATTGATAATGATGAAATAATTCCTGGAATGAAGTAGCAAAATCTTTCAAGATGGAGGAAAAAAATAAGATCACTAAGATGTCACAGTATATCTTAGATTTATAAAAAGGTCCAGTGACTTCATATGGCAATTGCTAATCTTATTCTTTTTTTTTAAGTGAGTTTTCATTGTGATTTTTGGAAAACTTTTAAGAAAGATTTAAAGTTATAAAATATTAATCTTAAAATAGTTATAACTGCACAGAAAAGAAGTTTACAATCTAATACTGGGCCCATTGGATTTTTATTGGTATAACAAGCGTTAACTATTCTATGGATCTTGATTTATGCATTCAGCAGCTCTTATCTACCCTGTTTGAGATTCTGTACACTTACAGTTTGTTTGTTTGTTTTAATGTTGAGGGTAAAAAATAATTGATTATTGAATCTTACTACATTTAACTTGTATTCTGACTCAAATACTTATTTTTAAAATTGTACTTGATTTTTGTATGCTAGTATAGGTTGTTTTAAAATAATATTTGATTTGTGTATAGTTCCATTTTTGAACAGTAGAAAATGTGTACAACACTGAATTGCTAGTCATTTTATGGGATTATTGGTGAATCTATCCAGTAGGTTAACTGTGTCCATGTGTGCATGCTCACCCACTTCAGTCATGTCCAACTCTTTGTGATGTCATGGACCACAGCCTGCCAGGCTCCTCTGTCCATCGGATTTTCCTGGCAAGAAGACTGGAGTGGGTTGCCGTGCTCTCCTCCAGGGGATCTTACAGACCTAATGATCAAATCTTCATCCCCTGTGTCTACTGTGTTGCAGATGGATTCTTCACAGTTGAGCCACTGGGAAAGCCCATATAGTTGGGAAGACAGTATGCTCTTTTAGTTTAAGTACGCACATTCATTTTTAATCTGATTACAGATACCTCAGAGGGATGTGAAGACTTAAAAAAGGTCTATTTTGTGAAAATGTATGGTGTTACATAGAGCTTGTACAATTTTAAGAGGTCAGAGAGAAGGACAAGAAGTATATAGGAGCCATAACTTGTTTATAGTGCAGTGTTTTTTAAATTAGTTTTTATTTCAGTTTTTAACTGAGGCTGGATTTTTTCCTGATTTCAGAATTTACTAAAGAAAGCGTTCTGTAATTTAGTTAATCCAAAGTTATATTCATTTCTAGTTTTGAAAGATTTGTGTTAGTTACTGACATTCAGTTAAAAGTTTGAGGGTTTTATTAAGAGATATAACACATACATGACTAAAACTACTGACTTTTATTTTACTAGCAAGGCATTCATCCTGAATTCATTTTAAATAAAAATATGATCTCTAATGACTGATGATTTTTCCACAATTATATTATGTAGATTATAATTTTGTTTGTATAGTAGGCAAACATAAATATTGTTAACTAATATTTGAATTTTGGTCAGGTAATGTATTTGGATCACTCCTTTTGAAATAAACTGATGTATTTTCAAAGTTTTCCACTCTTAAATCTAGGAGTAATTCACTAATAGTTATTATGGAGGAAGGAACAAGACTGCATAAAACCGAGCAGTCCTCTATTGGCCTTTGTTGGGGGGATTATTTAATTTTGATAATTAAGTTACTTTAGATTCTTTAAAAGTGTATAAAAAATAAGGTTTGTTCTTTGAAGTCTTCAAGATCTATATTGTTAACTTGTTTGTTACTAAATAATTTGCTTCCCTGTGATTAATTATTATATTAGGAAATGTTCTCTTATTTAGAAGTGTGTAATTTTTTTTTTTAAACTTTAGGTTATAGAAGAATATTCAGTGACTTTAGAAAATATTGACATAAAAAAACAGGTTATAACAGTTTGTAAAGGATAAGCCTAATCTATATTTAGAATTGTTGCATACAGAGAAGATTGGAAATTTATATGCTGTAATGTTAATAGTAATAAGTACAAAATAAGTGATTTCATGCTCCTTTAGGTGCTCTTCTCAATTCTTAAAATTGTAAAATGTAAGTTGTTTAAAAAAAAGCTCATCATCCAAAATGAATACTGGTATGATAATTAAGTGTTGCAATACTGTGACGTAACAGTGGTCATGCCTGATAAAGGGTTCCTTAGTACAATTTCATTATGTATATTGAAAATTCCCTGGGGAATGAAATGGCTAGGGGGCAATAAAACCCTGATGCCTGAAAACTTGCCATACTAGCCCAAGCAAGTAACTGTGTAAAATATCACCTTCCTGTGATTTGTGGTTAAAGTCCCCTAATACTTGATGTTAAAATGTACTTGAAATTTATTTTGCATTTGTAGTTTAACTTTAAATATTTATTTTTTCTTATAACGTACTCTTTAACTTTTAGGCATTATCCAATTGGTTTGTTATTTGATCTTCTTGCATCAAGTTCAGCTCTTCCTTGGAACATCACAGTACATTTTAAGGTATAGTCTATATAGCATATTCCATTTGTCTCAATTGTGGTACTACTTAGTAAATAGCCTTAGAGTAGAATTTTAAGTTGTTATACTTTCCCATGATACTTTTATTTGCTAAGCTACCATTTGTGTTTATGTGTAATATGTCTTTCGATTTCTTCTTTACTTTTGGCACAACCATTTAAACATTTAATGTATGAGTGCCTGTTCTTTATTGGAGCTAGACACACCATGTTTGAAATTAAGTATTTTGGAATTATTTTCATTAATAAAAATCTCAAATAGGGAGAGCAAAATCCAGAGAGCATGTGGGCATGAGAATGGGAAGGAGGCAACCTAACAATGAGTAACTCTAAGGCTATTTTGACGGAATGAAGAGAAGTGTTAGGAGACAGAAAGCCAAAGACTTGATGTAAGTCTGTTTTGAGAAATATTAATTCCTGTAGTTTTTCAAGAGTCCAGGCTAGTTTTATTGTAACTTAATTTTATCTCAGTGTTTTATAAAAATCTCATCTCTTTCTCTTTAACCACCCTGATTCTCCATGCCCCACCGCATAAGCAATTCACAAGTACTGCTGAAGGACTGGACCTCTTCTATTAGTTGATCACTAGGCAGTGATTCTCAAATGTGAGATACAGTGGGAGCGAAACATGTTAAGAATTTGAAAAGTCATTTAGGTGTCTGATTTGCTTTTGCATTAGGGACACTTATTCAAAGTGAGTGCCCAGAGGCTTGCCATATGTTTCTAAGTTGCTTTCCTTCCCATTTTTCTAAAATTGAATTTGTGGTTCGTTGACATTTATTTCCCTATTATTTGGACTAAAATGCTTCACATAGCACCATGTTCCCATAGACGTTAGTTACTACGAAACCATACAGAGAGAGGACATGGTTCTGATATGCATGAGTTTCAGTTACTGTGAAAAGCCAAGTCTGCCTGTATGTATAATAATTTATGTTTAGGACAGTATGAAGGTAAAACTACTTCAAGCATAGTAAGTGTAGAGGTTCCATGTTGCCTAGCAGGTCTTTCCCATTATGTTGCAAAGTAGTTTTGGTAGTTAGATTATGTGTGTGTGCGTGTGTCATACACTAAAAAACTTTGAAATCTAGGTTAAGATACATCATATCTACCTATTTATTTATTCGTTCAACAAATATTCAGTCTACTGTGGACCAGCCACTCAGTGTTCTAGGAGCCTGAGATATATGAGTGAAAGACACCAAAGACACTTGCACACATTTTATGGTACCTAGCTGGCATTGGATGCTAGGCTGTCTGTAATTATTGATTGAATTGGTTGATGGATTGTAATAATGATAGGAAAGGCTTAGAATCTTTATGATTGGTTTACCATCATGTCAGATTTTAAGAGATTTTATATAGGGTAATGTGAAAACATTTGGAGAACATTTAACCTTAACTCAGTAAACAGTTATATTCCAAATAACCAATGCATGATGTTGTAAAATTATGCATGTGTGAAAGATTCGTTCAAAGTACACGATTAGCATCAGTAATTTTAATGTAACAGAGGTTGAATGTTTATTGATGTGGTTTCAGATACCATGTTAATGTTATAGTAAATTGCATACTAAAAACTACTGGGTTCTTGTCTTCAAAATGGTCAATTTTAAATGAGTTGTATATGAGTTATATCTCAGTTTTGTTTTTTTTTTTTGAAAAATGACACAATGGTTAGTAATTTTCCAGATCTGGAGGAGAAAACACAAGTCTATGTGTCAGAGAAGCTCAGCAAATCTAAAGCAAATAACTACATAGAAAACTACACCTAGGCACATTATAATCCTTTGAAAGCCAGTTATAAACAAAAAATCTTGAAAGCAGCCACCAAAAAATGACACATAAAAGAGAACAGTATGTAAACGATGGCTGACTTTTCCTCAAATAGTGGAGAACGAAGGAAAATGGAATGATATGTTAAAGCACTGAAAGAAGCTATGGGCAAGAATGAAGAGCATTGGAAATGGTAAATAAATGATAAGTAGAAAAGATGACCTCTTCTTTAAAAGAGAAATGACCTAAGGTGATAATAGTATATTTTGGGCTTCACTGGTGGTTCAGCAGTAAAGAACCTGCCTGCAGTGCAGGAGATGTGGGTTCAGTCCCTGGGTCAGGAAGACCCCCTGGGGAAGGAAATGGCAACCCACTCCTGGTGGGCTACAGTCCATGGGGTCACAAAGAGCCAGACAGGACTTGGTGACTAAATCACCACCACCAATATAATTTTAAGGAAGGGTTAATAATATGTGTAAGTAAAATAGGTGACCACAGTTGTCTAAAGGATGAATCTGTAAAATCCTCAATTACTTACTTGTGGGTCTCAAATAAAAAGAAATGAAAGAGGCAAAATGATCATCTAAGGAGTTTGTACAAATAGCTGAGGAAAGAAGAGAAGTGAAAAACAAGGGAGAAAGGGAACGATATACTGAACTGAATGCAGAGTTCCAGAGAATTGCAAGGAGAGATAAGAAGGCTTTCTTAAATGAACAATGCAAGGAAGTAGAGGAAAGCAATAGAATGGGAAAGACTAGAGATCTCTTCAAGAAAGTTGGAGAGATCAAGGGAACATTTCATGCAAGGATGGGCATGATAAAGGACAGAAACAGTAAGGACCTAATAGAAGCAGAAGATATTAGGAAATAGTAGCAAGAATACATAGAACTATACAAAAAAGGTCTTAATGACCCAGATAACCATGATGGTGTGGTCACTTACCTAGAGCCAGACATCCTGGAGTGTAAAGTCGAGTGGGCCTTAGGAATCATTAGGTACCAACAAAGTTAGTGGAAGTAATGGAATTTCAGCTGAGCTGTTTAAAATCCTAAAAGATGATGCTATTGTAGTGCTACACTCAATATGTCAGCAAATTTGGAAAACTCAGCAGTGGCCATGGGACTGGAAAAATTCAGTTTTATTTCAGTCCCAAAGAAGAGCAATGTCAAATAATGTTCAGGCTACCATACAGTTATGCTCATTTCTTATGCTAGTAAGATTATGCTCAAAATCCTTTAAATTAAACTTTAGCAGTATGTGAACCAAGAACTTCCAGATGTACAAGCTGGGTTTAGAAAAGGCAGAGGAACCAGAGATCAAATTGCCAATGTTCGTTGGATCATAGAGAAAGCAAGGGGATTTCAGAAAAATGTCTGCTTCATTGACTGTGCTAAAACCTTTGACTGTGTGGATCACAACAAACTGGAAAATTCTTAAACAGATGGGAATACCAGACCACCATGCCTGTCTCCTGAGAAACCTGTATGCAAGTTAAGAAGCAACAGGTAGAACGTCACATGGAACAGTTGACTTAAGATCATGACATCCTGTGCCATCACTTCATGGCAAAGAGAAGGAGAAAAAGTAGAAGCAGTGACAGGTTTTATTTTCTGGGGCTCCAAAATCACTGATGATGGTGACTGCAACCATGAAATTAAAGGACACTTGCTCCTTGGAAGGAAAGCTATGACAAAGTTATACAGCATATTCAAAAGCCGAAACATTACTTTGCCAACAAAGGTCCATATAGTCAAAGCTATGGTTTTTCCGGTAGTCAGGTATGGATGTGAGTGCTGGACCATAAAGAAGGCTGAGCACCAAATAATGGATGATTTTGAACTGTGGTGCTAGAGAAGACTCTAGAGAGTCTCTTGGAAGCAAGGAAATCAAACCAGTCAATCCTAAAGGAAATCTTTCCTGAATATTCATTGGAAGAACTCACGCAGAAGTTGAAGTTCCAATACTTTGGCCACCTGATATGAAGAGCCGACTCATTGCAAGAGACCGTGATGCTGGGAAAGATTGAAGGCAAAGGAGAAAAGGGCAGCAGAGGATGAGATAGTTAGATGGCATCACTGACTCAATAGACATGAATTTCAGCAAAGTCTGAGAGATAGTGAAGGACAGGGAAGCCTGGTGTGCTAACAGTCTGTAGGGTTGCAGAGTGTCTGACACAACAACTGAACAACAGCAAAGAAGAAATCACAAGGGAGGTTTTAAAGTATTTCAAGCTGAATGATAGTGGAAATACAAAGTATTAAAGTTGGTGAGAGTCACCTAAAGCAGTGCTTAGAGGGAACTGAAAAACTTTCTATAGTACAAAAACACAACTTCTGATACCAGGAATGAAAAATACTACATCCTATTAAGTATTAATAGGATAGTAAGAAATAATATGAACAACTTTATGCCAGTAAATTTGATAAATGGATAAATTCAGTAAAAAGAAGTAACAGATATGAATAGCCCCCAAATATATATATAGAGGTTGACTTTGTAATTTAAAAGAAACGTTCTCACAAAGTAAAATTCCTTGCCTAGTTTCATGCTTGGTAAATTCTAGCAAATATTTAAGGAATTAAACAATATCATTCTTTAGACTTTTTCTTTTAGACATAGAAGGGGAGAGAATAGTTCCCAACTTGTTTTACAGGCCGTAGTAAAGATATTAAAAGAAAGTTGCAGACCAACATTTCTGATGAGCTTAGATGCAGACACTCAGAAAAATACAAGCAAATCAAATCCAGCAACGTGAAAAAGGATAATACACCATGACCATGTTATAATTTCCCACAAATACAAGAGTGACTCAACTTTCATTGTCAATGAATTGATGTAAATTCAACACATTAGCAGAAAAAGTAGAGAAATCATGATGTGATGAAGAGATGCAAAAAAAAGCTTTTGACAAAATTCAGCACCCATTTTCATCAAAACTCTCAGATTTATTTAGGGTGTAGATTGAACTTGATGGGTGGCGGGAAACAGGGAGAAGGAGGAATCAGCATTACATGGAAAATGATTTTTTGTTTTGCTCTATTGTCATAATAGAGCTTATAATATAGATTGAATGGACTCCCCACCCACCCACTTACTTTGTAAGTAGTTTCAATTTAGTGTTTCGTTTAGTATTGTTTGGTTATTTCTAATGTGTCTGGACATATTCCAGGCTGCCTGGATTAATATTTTATCTAAAGGACACAGGTAATATTACATAAGTAAATGGAACCTTTCAGGGAAAAAGTGAAATTAGATATAGTTTATCAGGATTCTGACTTGGAAGATTAATGAAAGCAAGTAAAATATGGTGTTGAATTTGCTGCCTTTATTTGCAAGAATTTGTTTGGACTGACAAGATAATGTATGTAAGAAGAGATTTAGAAATGTAATGTAACAAATTGAGATTCTGCTTGTAATTTTGTTGTGAAGCTTTCAAAAAGAAGACTTCCCACCCCAGCCCCAGCTCATCATGGGAAGAAGAGCATTTCATAAGTAGGATCTGAGCGGAGTTTGGCCGAGACCTTTGACACTGTATTCGTGGCAACTATTAATTCAGCTGCTATGGCTGCCTAAGCATAGCAGGCTGTTTCTGCTCTTGTGCTTCCCGAGTTCACTGGAGTCCACCTTTCTCCTACATAGAGATGTAGGGCATTCTCTGTGGAAGGGTAGGTGTACAAATACACACCCTCTTGACAGACCCCCTCTTTTACTATAAAGACTGATTATTTGGAATTGTCAGCTATCAGTTATAGGTGTCAGCATTAGAAGTTTAGAAACCTGCAAAGCAATGGAAGTCTGGGAAAAGCAAAACCTCAGTACCATTCTGGTTATAAGAGCCATTGAAGGAATTAGCAGCCTATGCTGATGCAGCAATAAAAAATGGTGGGATTTTTTTTTTTTTCACCTGATTTCTCAAACTGGTGGTTTGAGAGATCCTAACTCCTTTTATTTTCATAATCAAGTTGCATACAATTTTAAGAAATTCTAACAGTTTTTGAGCTCAACTAGGTCTTCCCCTGGTGGCTCAAATGGTAAAGAATCTGCCTGTAAATGCAGGAGACCTGGGTTTAATCCCTGGGTCGGGAAGTTCCCCTGGAGGAAGAAATGTCAACTCACTCCAGTATTCTTGCTTGGAGAAGTTCGTGGACAGAGGAGCCTGGCGAGCTATAGCCCATGGGGTCGCAGAGAGTTGGACACAACTGAGCGACTAACACTTGAACTTTTCAGGTCATAATTCAAACTACATGGAAAGTCTTTTTTTGGAGTATGAACTTTTATATTTTCTGCCACACATTCATAACCAGAGTGGATAATTAGCAGCACAGTGAACTATATAATACCTGAATAAAGCCCATGTAATTTTGTAGATCAAGTATAACAAAACTAAAATTTTTTTAAAATAGCAATAATTATCATAATGCTTGTTCATTTTACTGTAATAGAATTGATATGATATGCACTCAGTTCTCTGTCTTGGTCCAGAAGCCAGGGTAAATCCCTTCAATCTAGCTGATAGAAAGCAAATATAGCTGACTGTAAAGTTGATTAAAGTATGGACACACTCTCTGTTGCCCTTATCTCTCTCATCTTTTAGTTTTGTCTGTCACTCATATTCTTATGCCTTCTCATTGTTATGAAATTTTATATTTTCTCCACTTCTTTGCCTTTGTGTGCCTGTGTCTGAAAGCATCCATCTTAATTCTTCATGGGCTTCTAGTTCAAGAGCACGTGAATCTGGAATCCTTTTGTACCTAAGAGAGACAATTTGGTGGTCTCAGCTGTTTCCTTCTGCTCTAATGGGTAGTTATATAGTAGCTCATGTTTTACTCAGCAGAAGCTGTGGGCCTGAACTCTGTGAGAATAGAGGGAGATGTGACTGATTATTTGTATTTTAAAAATGTGATTTAGGAACGCAACCCACTCCAGTACTCTTGCCTGGAAAATCCCATGGACGGAGGAGCCTAGTAGGCTGCAGTCCATGGGGTCGCTAGGAGTCAGACACGACTGAGCGACTTCACTTTCACTTTTCACTTTCATGCATTGGAGAAGGAAATGGCAACCCACTCCAGTGTTCTTGCCTGGAGAATCCCAGGGACGGGGGAGCCTGGTGGGCTGCCATCTATGGGGTCGCACAGAGTCGGACACGACGGGAGCGACTTAGCAGCAGCAGCAGCAGCAGCAGCAGCAGCGGCAGCAGCATAGGTAATCAAATGCCTTTTCTTTTGATAGGAAGGCATCTGTGGTAAATTTCCTTGTCATTTAGGAGCTGTCTGTGACTTGGGTAATTGAGTGTTTTCTGTTAATACAATAGCTTGAGTAGGCTGTAACTAAATGCTATTTTCTACCATTAATATTTGACTCAATTTTTATTAAAGGACTTATAGAACAATATCTTTTTTTGGTAAGATAATGTTTGAATATAATCATTAAATACATATTTAGGTCTTGGGGAGGAAGTGGTATTGCATAGTGGTTTAAAAGCTGGGACTGTTGAGTCAGACTAATCCTAGCTCTACCACTTGCAAGCTGTGCAATTGTATTTACTCCCAGAGCTTTATTTATATATATTTTTAATCTGTAAAATAGCAATAACAGTAATGTTTACCTCAAGTTGTTATGAAAATTATATAATCCATATTAAAAGTCTTAGTACAATGTCACATACTAAGTGTTCTATATTAGAGTTATTGTTAATATATTTTTTTTGGTGAAAAGTACACTAGTTATCTCATTTACATAAATGCTTATTTGTCCAGTGATCGTTGCCGCAACTGCCTAAAAGATTCAGTGAAGGTAAAGAATGTAAATTTAGCTATTTGACCTTACATTTTAACAACTTTGTTAAGCTCTAATTGACGTAAAGCAAATTATACATGTTAAAAGTGCACACTTGGATAAGTTGATACCGCAGTTTGTATATTTGTTTACCTGTTGACATTTAGGTTGTTTCCTGTGTTCTCACTGCTCCAAATAAAGCTGCTGTGAACATTCATATACAATTCTTGGTGTGGACACATGCTTTTATTGCTCTTAAGTAAATACTAGTTGTAGAACATCAGATGATAAATGTTTGTTTGCTTTTTTAAAGAAACTACCAGACCGTTTTCCAAAGTGGTTGTACCGTTTTGTTTTTCCATCCTCATTCTTGCTAGTACTCAATATGGTCGGTCAAAAAGTTACTGTGTTGGCCAAAAAGTTTGTTCAGGGCAGGGAACCTGAACCAGCTTTTTGGCCATCCCAATATTTTTAGAATTGCTCTTTCGTATCTTTTTCTCAAGTTGTATAAATTCATACCATATCACACAGGGATTAGAGAAAAGTCAGACTATGCCAGATAGCTAAAGATTTTTAAGTTAACTTTTAAAATATTTGGAGTTATGTCAAAATCTCTATTGTGAAGGTATGAGGTGGTTTGCTTAATATATTGAAAAATTGTGGGAGATAACAGATCTTTGAGGCACTAATTTTGTAATGTGCATACCTGTTTAATATGTGTATTTTTTTCTTTTGATAGAGTTTTCCAGAAAAGGACCTTCTACACTGTCCATCTAAGGATGTAATTGAAGCTCATTTTATGTCTTGTGTGAAAGAAGCTGATGCTTTAAAGCACAAAAGTCAAGTAATCAATGAAATGCAGAAAAAAGATCACAAGCAACTCTGGATGGGTTTACAAAATGGTAAATATAGCAGTGTTTAATTTCACAATACCACTTTATGAAGTATGAAGTAACTGTGTCCTGTGAGTAGTTGGTACATCTTAGGGTTGGTGGTACAAGTTTAAATTGCAGCCTCTGCACAAAATTTCACAAAGAAGCTACCTTTGGTCATCCCTTACTTACCTTGTACTGTTCTAGCATCCTCTCTTCCTGAATTTCCTAGCATTAGACAGATTGCTTTGCCCATGGCATAAGACAGGATAAACTTCCTGTCTTTAGCTTCTGGAAAAAGTGCCCTTACTTATAGTCATGATCTTTCTAGAACTGCAACTGAATACCCTCTGAATGTACCAAAATACCTCCACTTGCGTAGAGGCACAGACTCTAGTCTCTGTTTTCTCAGAATAGTAAGCCTTGCTTTGTGCTCAGATTCTCCCTCTCCTGGCTGGGATTTAGAAAATACACTCAAGGGAAAAGCTGAGGGCAGTCTGCACCTTACTGCTGTGTTCTCTGTCTCTTAGAGATTATAGTTCCTTAACCTTGCCTACAATTGATTGCCCTCGTGTCTTAACACAGTTCTGTGTACAGGCAGTTCTCACTTTGTGTGGGTCAAATCTGCATGCATTTCAGTTAACATGCTTCAGTTAAATAATGCAAGTTCTTCAGTAATTACGTGACAGCAGATACACATCATAATCAGTGACCAATCACGCCGCTCCTTTCAGCGTCTTGTCAGTGAATGGTCCTTATGCAGCTGTTACGTTGTTCACTCACAGACAGCAGAGCATTGTTGCTTCCTTGTATCCATTGATAAACCCATGTAACACTTGTAAAACTGGATTATTGAAAGGGGGAATTAGCCAAGAAAGATGAAAGTGTAGCAAAGAAACAAAAAGTGATAGTGCTGGAAGTGAAATTTGAATAAATTGCAGTGGAATTTTAGGAGATATAACTGTGAGACTCTTGACACTACCAGATTGAGGGACTTCAGAAATGCACCCATAGGAACTTAGTAAAGGCAAACTCTTCCACACACATGAGTAAACTGGTTGTGTTGAAAAGGATGAAGTTATTCTGGAGGGAATGATGCTGGCAAAAATATCTCATTAAAGGAACAGGGATATTTCTGACCATGAAAGTGCAAGTAACATGCTTGAAGTTGATCCAGACTTAGAAAGGAGTATGACAGTTTGCCAAGGTTCAGGAAAGATGCTTGCTTCTAAGTTATATGTCAAGAAAGCAAGCACTGTTTAAATTGTGCTTGAGTTTTACAAATAAAGTCCTTCAATACTCCACGTGCCTAATGTTTTAATTGGTGCACTATAAATAACAGCATACTAAATAAATATTAGTTTTATTTACTTTTTTCGTTTTCCTGTGCCTTTATAACCATCAGAGATTTTAATGTTTTGACAGTTTTCTAAAAGGTCATAGACAGTTGTACATTTTCTCGTTAACTGTTAGGATCACTTTGCATGGTTTCATCTTGCATGATCACTCTGTACTACTGTGCAGAGCAAGGACTGTCTATATTTTTCCCATCTTTGATAGTTATTGTACCAGCTTAGTACAATAAGAAAGCTGCTCTTTCATGGCAACAACTAGAATAAGAGAAACCCCTCTTACTCCCCTAAAAAAAATAATTGAAAAAATATGATACAGTTTTATCTTTTGTACTGCATAATTACCATGTCAAAGAGATGTCTGTAGTTATTTAGTATTTATTAAACTTTCATTATGAAAACTGCAGGGCATTGTCTTTGACTTCTGTAGTACAAAAGGTATATATTTTATGACGTGTCCTATAAATTTTCTCATTTATTTCAAGTTTCTTATATTTGATCCAAGTTATATGGAGTTGCTCCTTAGTTTTGTATTTGTGCCTCTCATATGTATCAGTTAGGTTGTAAGCTTTGCAAAAGGAAGGCACCAGGCTTTTCACCTCATTTGTATTACTGAGTACACATACTCTTATTAAGTGATCAAAAGAATTTACAACCCCTTAAGAAGGAGTACTTTTTCTTTTTCCTGACTGGCTGTTTGTAGATGAAGTGGTGTTTCGGGAGTGAATAAGATTAGTTAAATGGAATAAGACAGAAATATCCTAAAGAGAGAAGGGATCTGAGAGTAATTTGGCTTCAGAATATAAGTAAATAATTTAGATAGACTTTTAAATAGATGTTCTTGAAATCTGTCATGAGGATGATGAGTCAGCTTAGTACAATTCTGCAGAAGATTCTAAAAATGATTGAACTCTTTGAGCTGGGGCATTGCATAATTGGGTACAGAAGGTGATGGGTAAGAGTTGTGAAAACAACAAAGGTGTGGTTTTTAGTCTCAGTTCTTCTGGCAGCTCCTTAGGGCAAGTCACTCAATCCCTTTAGCTTCAGTTTCTTTATCTGTAAAACAAAAGAATATCTGCTTTGTTTTCTTATGTGTCTTTAGAAGATTTTATGAAACACTAACATAGTTTATGTGAAAGAGTTTGAAAGGAAGTAAAGCTGTCTTGATAAAATACTGAGAAGTCACTTAGGAAACTCTAGAACAGGGGTTGGCAAACTGTGGTCTTGAGCCAACTACCTGTTTTTGTAAATAAAGCTTTATTAGACCCCTGCCACCCCAGGTCATTTAAGTATTGTTTATAGCTATTTTCATGCTACAGCTGCTGAGTTAATAGTTTTGGAAGAGACCATGTGGCCCACAATTACAATATTTATTCTCTAACCCTTTTAGAAAACACTTGTGAGCCTACAGGTTATTAAACCAATAGCTTTTATTTATCATTGATCTAAAGCATGACTTCCCAGGTGGCACTGGTGGTAAAGGACTCACCTGCCAATGCAGAAGACATTAGAGAGGTGGGCTTGATCCCTGGGTCAGGAAGATCCGCTGGAGGAGGGCATGGCAACCCCTCCAGTATTCCAGTACTCTTGCCTGGAGAATCCCATGGACAGAGGAGCCTGGCGTGCTACAGTCCACAGGGTCGCAAAGAGTCGGACATGACTGAAGTGACTTAGCATGCACGCATGCAGAGCATGACTCATCATGCCACACTTTCAGAACTTGGTATAAACTTATCAGATTTAGTCTAATAACTGCCTTCATTGCAATTTTTTGGCCTAAAATTCCTTTTTTCCTGTTTTTGTCTTAGCTTATATAGTCTTTCTTGGTTGTGTGACTGTTTTAAAGTTATTTTTATTCATTTCACTTTTATTAAAGTACTTTTCAAATTTAGTTTCATAAACTCCAACTTAAAATGGTATGTGGTTAAATTATACTTTATTCCTTTTTTAGCTATAAATTATTTTTGAAGCAATTATGTTTGGTTTTATTGGTACTAGTAATGATTGAGTTTACACACTCCAGATCCTACTTGCGGAGTCCTGTGCAAACTCAACTTTTTAAAGGAGAAATATACATTTAGGAAATCTTCAGCTGGGTAAAGGTTGTTTGTAGAAAATGTAGTTTGGGGTAAAATGTTGACTGTTGCCTGCATTAAGGTAAATTGGTGAAAGGTGGGTATAGTAGTTCATTCTGTTCCTTCTTCCTGGAATAACCTTTTCCTTTCTTTTAGTCTATTTAATTTTTTACTTAATGTTTTAATGTTCCTCTCTGTTATCACCCTCTACATGAAATCTTGCCTCTTTCTCATTGTTTTTTTTTAGCCAAATGAAGTATCTTTTGAACATCTGTCTTGTACCTGACACTATGCTAGGAGCTAGTGATCACCCAGCAGTGATAGAACAAACATGGATCCTGTTTTGATGAAACTTACAGCCAGGTGGAGGCAGAACCATTTATATTTCACACTGTTATGGCTCCTTGTCCATTCATCTGCATTTTTGCTCTCATGCTTCACACTCTGGTATAGTTACGGTTTATGTATTCTGCTAGAATATAACTTTCTCTTGGTTAGAGTATATCATGCATTTTCTGTATCCCCAGTACCTTTAGGCATAGAATGGACAAAATAAATATTGACTGACTGACTCCTTTATTTTAATCCTATCTAGTACAGCCAGGAAATGTTAACAGCTTTTCATAAACAGATTAATATTAGTATAAAAAAGAGGAAGTACCTGTAACAATTTTAATATGGAAGTGGGTTTTTATATTTAAGAATTTTTCCATCCAAAAGAAAGTCTTATAAATTTGTTAGGGCAAAGATGTTTCACCTGTTGGTTAGTGTAATTGTAAATTGGCAGAACTGAGACAAAGCAGATGGTAAATTTATTTCATTCAGAACTGCACCTGTAGAACATAGCAACTAAACAATTTAAACAATTTTTGAATACTTTCAAATGCTAATTTTAATTTTTCAGGTCTCTGTGAAAGAGAAATAAGAAAAGCTTTTGAAACCAAGAAAACTCATTTAAGACATACTGTACCTTTCAGTGTTTTTTACCAGTTTTCATTTTAGTTACAAGAGTATCTAACCTCTCCTTGAAACAAAGGTAATGACCACAAAAAAAGAAAAGAAAGTAGCATTTTTATTATTTATGAGGCACTTGTCACTATGTTTGCAGGCTATTTTCTATTAAATATCAGAAGGTTCTTCTTATAAGCTAGAGATTTGAGGAAATCTCTAAAAAATATTTTTAACATAATATATGACAGTTTTTAGCTTTGATTTTCTGGGTATACCAAAAAAGAAAAGATGACATCAAATAAGTTCCATAGACCTTCAAATAAATGCACGTTTTGACTGCTAATTATTGAAAATTTACATTGTTTATAAAGTATGGTTAATCCTTTGAGCTAAGTTATGTTTTAGAGGCATTATTTGGTAATGTACCGTTTTAACTTAATACTGATTTTTAAGAGAAAATAGTAATTAACCAAAGGTGAGTTTTATGATAAGTTGTAGCATTTTGAAAATACTTTGGCTTGTTAGGTGATGTAAAACAAACAGTGATTCTAGCAGGCTTATATAATACAGATAGCTGGGCTGTGTTTGCATTGCTTGGTTTTTGTCAGCTGGACTGAGACTGAGTATTGGACTGAGAATCTATTGGTTCAAGAAGGACCATTGGGCCTGGTCTTTCTTTGCTTATCTGCTATTGGTTGTGTGCCCATAGTAGATCACTCTTCTCTCTAAACTGGAGTTTCCTTATAAATGTCGAGGTGGTTATACCTCACAAGACTCAAACTCATGACTGTCCAGTGGTAATCACTTACACTTGAATTCTGATGATTAGATACTTCCAGAGGATTTCTTGGAAGAATAATTATTGTTTATCATTTCTCTCTCCCTCTTTCTTACTTTACCTCTCCTTTCCTCCTTGGCCTTTTTAAGCAGGACTTAGGTAAAAGGCAGTAGATAAATTTTCTAGAAATAAATGGGGTATCATAGAAAGACTACTAAAACAGAAAGACAAGAGATTTTTGGAAAAACAGAAAGACAAGAGATTTTTGGACTTAAATCTCTATCTTGAAGCTTCCTTTCTGTGCTATTATCTTAGTGCTGTTCCAATGTGTAAGTGGTGTGGAAGGAGATTCCTAAGTTGAACTGTCAGTATGAAGCATAAGTATTCTTCTTGAACCTTTTGTCTTAATGAAAGGTCACTATATGGTAAGCTTCCTTTCTTTAGAAAAACTCAGTTTTTTAAAATCAGTTACGAGAACACTGGGATCATTTTGTATAAATAAGAGCAGAGAAAATAGCGTGATGAGTGTCCACATATCCATCACCCAGCCTCAGCAGTTATTAGTATATGGTCAGTCTTGTTTCATCTATTCTCACCCTTCCTCCACTTTTGAGTTTATAGAAATTAGATTAGTGCCACTAAGATTGCTCACAGATTTATATTCTTCACAGACTTTATACCCGGATATTTAATCAAGTCTTGGAAACAGCTTTCTGTACAGGAGAGTTATGCCCAGATCCTGGTAGTATGGATTAGCCCATTACAAGAATCTACCATGTGCCAGGCACTGTGCTGGCCATAGGGGCCACTGGGCTAAGTACAACAGCCATGATTCCTCCCCTCAGAGTTTGCAGCCTGGTGGGGGAGGCAGACATTAAACAGACAGCCTTTAAATAATTATTACATTTATGGTTTGGGCTGTAGAGGAAAGAATAGGGAGCAGAGTGGTTGTGATGAAAGTGTTCCCAGAACAGGGAATGATATGGGTTAGGCTGAGGAGCAGAAAAGAGC
The DNA here is from genome assembly GCF_014754425.2 of Oryx dammah. Lineage (NCBI taxonomy): Eukaryota > Metazoa > Chordata > Mammalia > Artiodactyla > Bovidae > Oryx > Oryx dammah. The sequence goes on from NW_024070188.1 coordinate 31,167,986, forward strand.
TTAATAAATTCTGGAAGCGCTTAAGAAGGCTATTCTGACTAGGGCATGGTGATCAAGATAAGTCATTTTTTTGATACCCAGTCCCTTAAATACCATCATAAAAAGAAGCATAAGTCACTTTGATGCTACTCATATTTTAAAATTTATGCTGGTTTCTGCTAATTACTGTTTTCTGATGGCTCTAAAACATAAAACTTTGCTAAAGATTGATGTCAGGCTTACCAGTTGATAAAATCCATTCATATTTTTAGGTTGAAACATTTGTCTGTCTGCTGACCTCAGGCATCTCTCCCATTTTCCATTCTTTCATAAGATTATTGGGATTGGTTTTGTAATCCTATCTTTAAGTTCTTTTTGTGTTCACAGAAGTAATCTGAAGGCTTGTATTAATTTTTAAAGCAGAGTACCTGCTGTTAGGTCTGAGTTTTTTGAAGCATCATTTTAATTTTAGATATGTTTTCACACATTTCTTCTTTGAAAATCACTCTGTTGTTGAAGAAAATGAAAACTAAAGAGAAGCTAGATAGTTGAGCTCTGTCGTCTCTTAATATGATACTGTCTTTCCCAATAATGTTCTCCTTGCATTCCTTTGCCATGCATGGTTTATGAAGCTTGTCTGTTTTTCCTCTTTTTTTTTTTTTTTTTAATAAACCCCACTCCAGTACTCTTGCCTGGAAAACCCCTACAGAGGAGCCTGGTAGACTGCAGTCCGTGGCGTCGTGAAGAGTCGGACAGGACTAAGCGACTTCCCTTTCACTTTTTACTTTCATGCATTGGAGAAGGAAATGGCAACCTGCTGCAGTGTTCTTGCCTGGGGTTTTTTTGCCAGGGATGGCAGAGCCTGGTGGGCTGCTGACTTTGGGGTCACACAGAGTCGGACACGACTGAAGCGACTTAGCAGCAGGAGCAGCACCTCATCCTTGTTGTTAACCTTCCTACACTCTTCTTTTTTCAATGTGCCTTAGGTGTCACAGACATAATTTCTCATACGAAATCTCATCTGTGGTTAGTATTTAGTCTCCACTTCATTTATTTGTTTTTGGCTTTGCTGGGTCTTGGTGCCGCGGGGGCTTTTCTCTAGTTTTGGCGATGGGGTGCTGCCCTCTAGTTGCGATGCTCAGGCTTCTCATTGTGGAGGCTTCTCTTGTTGTGGAGCACGGGCCCTAGGACATGTGGGCTTCAGTAGCTGTGGCTCCTGGGCTCTAGAGCACAGGCTCAGTAGTTGTGGTGCAGGGGCTTAGCTGTTCCACAACATGTGGGATCTTCCTGGATTAGGGACCAAACTCGTGTCTCCTGCCTTGGCAGACGAGTTCTTTACCACTGAGCCACCAGGGAAGCCCCCTCCCACTCTTTTTACATGTCCCTTTTCTTAGGATTCTGCAGAGAAATAGAATGAACACACACACATGGAGGTTTATTATGAGGAATTGACTTAGGTGATTTTGGAGGCTTAGAAGTCCCACAGTCTGCCTTCTGCAAGCTGAAGACTCAAAAAAGTCAATGGTGTAATTCAGTCCAAGTCCGAAGCCTGAGAGCCAAGGATCCTACTGGTATAAGTCCTAGTCTAATGGTAGGAAAAGATGAAATGTCTCAGTTCAGGATATGGGGCAGAAAAAAGGGGGGGCAGATTCCTGTTTCCTCTGCCTTACTTTTTGTTCTATTCACAATCTCAACTGATGGGATGATGTCCACATTGCCATGGGCCATCTACTGAAATGCCACGTACTCACATATGCTAATCTCAGCACAAAACACCCTCACAGGCACACTCAGAAATGTTTAGTCTGGGTATCCATGGCTGGTCAAATTGACACATAAAAAAATACCATCACATTCATGCTATAACTTGGTTCATCTTTTATGGGTATCATATTAATATTAATTCATTGAACAGGTAATTATTGAATCCATGCTTAAGATAAAGTAGTGAACAAAATAGACTGAATTTCCTGCCCTGTGCAACTTACATTATAGTGGGGGAGGTAGACAATAAGTATATATAAAAGTAAAATGCATTATACACCTTATGATGATGAGTGCTATGGGAGAAAAAGCATGCAAAGAGAGAACGTTCTGTGTTGGGAGAGGACATTGCTATTTTTAATCAGGTGGTCACAGAAGGTATCACTGGTTGGATGAAATGAAGGTCTGAAGCAGGACCATGCTTTTATCTGGGGTGAATAATAACCTTCCTAGGCAGAAGGAACAGCAGGGTCCTCAGGTGGGGGAAAGTGCTAGGTACTGTTGAAGAACAATCCTATTTTTAGCTTTCACCAAAAGTGAGAGATAACGTAAGTGTTTTCCCCTGGGATACCCTTCTCCTTTAGTGTGTTTGTCAGATTTCTCCTCTTACTTGTGAGACCAATCTATCATGTAGTCTCATTTAAAAAGTGCTGTGTAGCAAAAATGTCACTTTTCTATTATCTAGTTCTTTCCATGAGTCTTGTGTGACAGCTTCCTTTTGGCAGTGATCTTATTCTGTTTTGAAAGCAATAAACAAAGTGCTGAGAATAGAGATAATTAGGAATTGGGCCTGTTTTTATTAAGATAGTTATAGAAGACCAGTTTGAGGAGATGATGTTTAAGCTCAAGTCTTAAAGATGAGAGGAAACTAGTCAAATTGAGGAATGGCATATTGAATTTGGTACATTTTAAGGAATAGAAAGAAGCCCACTGTGTCTCGGCCAGTGACATGGGATGAGGTTAGAGAGATGGGAAAGAGCTAGATGATATAGAGCCTTTTAAGTCAAGGAAAAGAATTTCTATACTAGGTGCAGTGGGAAGCTGTAGGAGGATTTTTAAGCAGGAGAGTGATGAGATACAGAATATGATGGAAGAACTAGCTACTGAATGGTGAGTGAAATAGAGGGAGCCAGGAGTGGAAGGGGAGAGTCTGTAGTAGTAGGTCCAGGTGTAAGGTGATGGTGGTCTTTAGGGTCATGATGATTGAGATGGAGAAGCATCAGTAAATCTGGGGTTTATTTTGGAGCAAGGCTTGACAGAATCTGTTGTTAGACTGCATAGTAAGGTTGTTACCAAAGCAATCTTGGGTCTGCTCCCCTGCACTCAGTAAAGCCAGTCGACAGACAACCAGGTTGTGGTGCAGGAAAGTACAACATTTACTGCAGGGCACCAGAGCAAGGAGGATGGGCAGCTCATGCGCCAGAGACCCCTTCTCTCTGCTGACTTTCAGGGAAGAGGTTTTTAAGGCAGTGTGAGGGAGGGGGCTACAAGGAGCATGATTAGCTTGTGCACAATTCTCAGACTGGTTGACATCGAGGTGAAGCTGCAAGCATTGTCAGCCTTCTGTTTCTGACCAGCCTAGGATCTATATTCTTGCAGTCAGCAGTTTTAATCTGGTGGGAGTTTTCTTCCTATAAAAACAACTTAGGAGTATTTCCATCTTTCAGGGAACTGTGAGTTGGGTGATTCTACTATGTGTGGATTTATGGTCTAAACAGTTCCCAGCCCAACAACTATTATTCTTTGTTTCCACATCTTCACATTTCCTAATCATTAACTCTTGAGTCAGGCTTTTGAGACTCAAGTGAGGCCTGGAAGACCTAAAACAAAAGCCTTTTACTTCAAAGGATGGGGACACAAGGGCTTGTATACGGTTTCAAGGTTAGACTGAAAGAAAGTAATCATTCCTGAGTTCCGACCTGGGCAGCTGGATGGGTAGTGTTACTTTATACCATGATATGAAATAACTGGTTAAAGAATAGGTTTGGGATGAGGAGCAAAGCCAAATTGAGAAGGTCAGCTTTGAAGAGAAAAGTTTGAAATGTCTCTGAGACATTCATGTCGAGATGCGTTGAGTTAGAAGTTGATAGAATTGTTGATAGTATTCTGAGTGTGTGTCAGTAGATTTGAAGTCACTCAGTCATGTCTGACTCTTTCTGACCCCATGAACTGTAGCCTACCAGGTTCCACCGTCCATGGGATTTTCCAGGCAAGAATACTGGAGTGGGTTGCCATTTTTGGATCAAATGCATCAGCGTCTAATTTCATTCTTATTTACTTTCACCATGGAATAATAATAAAGAGTACCCTCTTCACTGTTTCATCTTGAAGGATAGGACAGTTAATGTCCCAGTGATACAAGGCAGTGAATACAGAGCAATCGCGTGTGTTCTCGGTGTTTGACAATTCTTTCTAGCCATTAACTGTGGCTTGCTTTTTTTCTGTATACGGCTGAGTTAGTCATTTCCATTATTTTGTCTGCAGTACAGTAAGGTTAATAAGTTCAGTCTGAAACTGTGTGTGTGTCTTCAAGAATTTGCTTAGAGAAAATGTATAACTTGCTTGAGCATTTAGTTAAGTTTCACTGTGGAACAAACAAGCATTTTCCTATATTATGTGTTTTACATCAGTCTTTTGGTATTCTGCTTTCTGTAATTAGAAATAATGATGGAAATCTAAAAAGTTTATGCATTTGTGTTTTAATGTAAAACCATAAAGATTCTTTACTTGGCTTCTGGAGAAAGGTTGCTCTTGGGAGTTACATGATTTGAATGAGTAAATAAATTTGGTAATAATTTGGATCCTAGCCTGTTATAGTTCTTTGAGTATACTTGGCAGTAAACATAATAATAGAACTGGTGAAAATGTTTAGATAGTTATTTCATAATACACTACAAATTATACTAGCATAAGTGTATTGATAACAGTGAATGCTCATTAATAACAGCAAATGGTCATGTGTTGTAGAGTTAATCAGTGGTAGAAAGAGTACATTTTTTTGTATGAGATTTAATCAATAAATGTACATGTCTGTAAGACTAGATTTATACCTAGTGGGCTATAGTCCATGGGGTCACAAAAGAATTGGATATAACTGAGCACACACACACAAACTCTGATCAGTACTTGAAAATATTTTTAGTGAATTGTTAGTGTTGCAGGAATACAAAGGTTTAGTTTGTAATGTCATTTTAAATAAAATTTCAAATCATCTCCAGTGAAAAGACTACCTTATCATATCTTTTATTTATCTCTAGTCCAGTTAAAAAACTTTAAAAATAAAGTATGCTTTCTAATCTACTGTTACTTTTTTGTAAGCTAAGTTTGGCGAAGTTCAAAAAGTTTTCTTTCTTATGAATGTTGGTACCCTATATAAGAAAATGCAGAGAAACATATGTCGCATCAATGATTTTCACTCTTGGAGTCATGACCTGTAATTATTATTTGAATTTACAACATGATTCCTCTTCTTAAAAAAAAAATATATATATATATATATATACACACACACACACACTCCCTATATATACACATGCATACACATAGACATATATGCATGTAAAGTTTAACTTATTTTTAACTTTTTATTTTAGTTTTCAGTTTCTTAGGCTTAGGTATAATTGGTGTGAAATATTATTCAGGTTTTCAACGTAATGATTTAATATCATAGAAAAGGGAGCACTACCACAGTAAGTCTAGTAAACATCTGTCATTTTACAGTTATAAAATTTTTTTCTTGTGATGAGAATGTTCAAGATCCACTCTGTTAGCAACTTTCAAATATGCAACACAGTATTATGAACCATAGTCACCATTCTGTATGTTACCAGTTGTAAAAGAACTAAAAATATTTACAATACTGGCTGAGTCAGTTTACATTCCCACCAACGGCAAACATGGGTTCCCTTTTTCCTGGCAGCTCAGATGTTAAAGAATCTGCCTGCCAATGCAGGAAACTCAGGTTCAGTCCCTGGGTCAGGAAGATCCCCTGGAGAAGGGAATGGCAATTCACTCCAGTATTCTTTTCTTTTTAAATGTATTTATTTTGTAATTGAAGGATAATTGCTTTACAGAATTTTGTTGTTTTCGGTCAAACACTCCAGTATTCTTGCCTGGAGAATCTCACGGACAGAGGAGCCTGGTGGGCTACATACAGTCCACAGGGTCACAAAGAGTTGGACATCACTGAGTGACTAACACTTTGCCAACACTTGTTATCTCTTGACAGTAGCCATTCTGACAGGTGTGAGGTGATACTTTATTGTGGTTTTGATTTGCATTTCCCTCATTATTAGCGATGTTGAGCACTTTTTATCAACCTGTTGAAAATGTCTATTCTGCCATTGTTTGGGGAGGGGTGTTGCTGTTGAGTTACATGAATTCTTTATTTAGTTTTTGGATATTAACCTCTTGTCAGATACATGATTTGCAAATATTTTCTCCCATCCAGTAGGCTGTCTTTTCATTTTGTTGAGGATTTCTTTTGCAGACGTTTTTTGGTTTGATGCAGTTCCACTTGCTTTTGTTGTCAGATTGAAAAAGATTGCCAAGACCTAAGTCAGGGTATATGTGCATATATAGTTTAACTTGTTTTTGAGTGAATCTTTTGTTTTGAAGCTTAATATGTAATTCTCCTTCAGAGAACAGAAAACCCCAGTTGCTTAGTCAGTTGTCTCCTGATTGCTTTTCTCTAGAGCAGTGTCTCTCAAAGTGTAGACGGTGGGAAGCATCAGTGTTTCACAGGAACTGATTAGAAATGCACCCTAAACCAAATGAATTAGAAATTCTAGGGTAGATCCCAGCAGTGTTTGGACCAGGCCCCCTCCAGGTGATTGCAGTGCTCTGCAGTGTGAGAGCCACTACTCCTGAGCAGGATTTCTCAGCCTTGGCACTGTTAGGTATTTTGGACTGGATAATTCTTTGATGCTGGGGTGGCGGTGGGGAAGGGGCTGGCCTGTGCATTACAGGATTTTTGGTAGCTTTCCTGGTCTCTGCCCACTCATGAGATGCCAGTAACGCACTTCTCCCCATTCTCAGTCATGACATTAAACAGTGTCTCCAGACACTGCCAGATACCCCCTCAACGGCAAAATCTCTCCATTTGAGTATGACTGCTGAGAGGGGTGATGTAGAATTAATGGGTAAAACTGCTTCTCTATTAGAGTAGCAGTGACTATTTACTGAATCCCCAAGTTCTGTCCTGGATGCTTTACAGCAGTCTTGTAAGATATGTTTGAAAGTTTAAAGCCGGGGCCAGTTTATGTATGAAGTTTCTCATCTGTTCCACCAATTCAGCTTTGAGAACTAGTGTGTTCAGTTGTTGCAGTGACTCATTTAGGCTGAATTTGGAACTATATTCTTTAAACAAAAGGACTTTGACGTATAAACAAATTAAAAAGTTATTTTAATCTGTTAACTCTTCTTGTATGTAAACATAACCATGTGAACTTCTTATTGTAAACTTAGTTGTTTCTGGATGCTGAGGGTTATTTTTGCTGACATGACTGTTAAATGACAAATGAGTCAACAGTACGCTGTCATTTCAGTAAGACTGTTAACATTTTTGGAGGTAACGTGTCTTCTGTGTTTTCCCTTTTTCTTCTGCTGTTGCCTTTCGTCTTCCTCTCCTGTTTTCTCTATGGTACTTGACCTAGTACTGCATATGTTGATAAACACTTCTTTCCCTCTCTTCCCACTCATTTAAACTTTTACCTACTCTCTGACCAATTCTTTATTATCTTTCTAGGGCCTGAATGGCCAGATAAACATTTCAGCTCAATAGTCTCTAGTTAATGCTGCCCAGTGTGTTACCTATTCCTAGGTACCTATTTCATGCACTTTTAAACAAAGATCTAGAAATGACTTTATTGAGAATTTTAGAATTTCAAGCCTCTCCCTTTCTACTCTGCTAGTCATCTCCCTGTGACTTTCTGTTTACCCCCATCTGCCTGTGCAGACCTGTTCTGACTAATGGCTGTGATAATCAGCTCTAGGCATCACAGTTCTGTGTGTTTTTTCTGAACCAAAGAAGTAACTGCAGCTCTCTAACAGTGCTGCTGCTGCTAAGTCGCTTCAGTCGTGTCCGACTCTGTGCGACCCCATAGACGGGGGCCCACTGTCCCTGGGATTCTCCAGGCAAGAACACTGGAGTGGGTTGCCATTTCCTTCTCCAGTGCATGAAAGTGAAAAGCGAAAGTGAAGTCGCTCAGTTGCGCCCGACTCTTAGCAACCCCACGGACTGCAGCCTACCAGGCTCCTCCGTTCATGGGATTTTCCAGGCAATTTCTTATTATTCATTGCATGTCTCTTCTATTGCTTTAGAAACGGTAAAAGATTCAGAAATCCTTTTATGCCAAATTTTATGCCAAATTTTGGCGTAAAGGGATTTCTGAATCTTTTACGCATTTAAATATTAAACTGTTCCAGTGTTTTAATTAGCATTCAGAGAGTTGCAAGATTTTAACCCAAATGCTAGAAAGCTAGAAAAGAAGCAGCCCATAAAAAAATGAGAGCTAAAGAAACGAACTTGTATATCTAAGATGCAGAGTATTCAGTCAGGTTCTGATCATTATCTTCAAAAAGTTAAAGTGAAAGGCACTCAGTCGTGTCCAGCTCTTTGCAACCCCGTACAGTCTGTGGAATTCTCTAGGCCAGAGTACTGGAGTAGGTAGCCTTTCCCTTTTCCAGGGGATCTTCCCACTCCAGGGAAGTTCAAAATGGCTTTCTATTTAAGAAGCATTTCTTCCCACAAGGTCCCTTTTTGATCCATACTATCTTTGATTCCCTGGCTTTTCTACATCTAGCTTATTTCTATCTTTCTCAGTAGAGGAGTATGAATAAAATATCCCAATGCTATTTTTAATTGGAGTTAATTTCCATAAAGGATTTAACTAGAAAGATTTCACTTTATTTCAAATTACTATAAGTCACACTCAGAACTAAACTACACGATATATGCCTTTTTTTCTTAAACTAGCTTCTTGTTTTTGTTAATAAATTCATATTTTTTTCCTACAAGTATATTAACCTGCACTTTTCACTTACCTTAAGGTAAAATAATTTTTATGTGGGTTTTTTCAAACCCTGTGAAAACATTTCTGCAAGAAGAAAACATTGCTACTTATTCACTCAGACTATAGCGTAGGAAGAGCAAGGGAGAAAAGACCTTTAGTGGAGATCTAATATCTGGAAAGGAGGGAGAGACAGGAGCAATTTGCATAGGCTCCTTAAGTAAAGGAGAAAGACTTTACATACAGAAGCTTTCCCCTAAAATTTTAATCATTTGTTTCAAGATGTTATATTACTCTGAGAATAATACTCTGTGGGATTCAGATATTTGAATTGTAAATGAATGAGTTGAGAAACACTCATAGAATCATTTCAAACATTAATAACTTTATTCTTGTTTCTACTGGAATTCTTAGACATCTTGAGGAGCTTTTAGAATACATTGTATGTATCACTTATTACTAAAAGCTATTTAATACATTTAAAATAATAGTATTTAGTCTAAAATAAATGCACTATAGGAAGTAATAAAGTCATTTATAAAATACTGAGTGGGCCCTATTTTTTGAGGTATGTGTATAAGTTTACAAATCAACTTTGTTTTGACAGTGAATGAGTTGTTATAATAAATAAACTTTGTAGTAAATGCCACCTGAATAATCCTAGTAGCTGAAACTTAAACCATGCTTGAATTTTCCAGTTTTACTCATTATTGTCCTTGTCTGCTTTTAAGAGGTAGTTCCTAATTGAGTGATGCTTTCAGTTTTATCCTGTTGCATTTTTTTCCTCGTTCTCATTGAAAAATAATGCCTTAATGTAGATGTTGAGTGAAAGTGAAAGTTACATCTGACTCTCTGAGACCCAGGCCAGGAATACTGCAGTGGGTAGCCTTTCCCTTCTCCCAGGGAATCTTCCCAACCTAGGGATGGAACCCAGGTCTCCTGCATTGCAGGCAGATTCTTTACCAACTGAGCTACAAGGGAAACCCAAGAATACTGGAGTAGGTAGTCTATCCCTTCTCCAGCAGATCTTCCTGACCCAGGAATCGAACCGGTGTCTCCTGCATTGCAGGCGGATTCTTTACCAGCTGAGCTATGAGGGAAGCCCCTCATACATGTTGAAGTAAATATTAAATATTTATTTCTGTAGCAGCTGCTGCCAAGTTCAGTTTGTAATATGTAACTATCAAAGATGAAATCTGGCTAACTATTATACCTGGCACTACCCATGAATTTTGAAGTATAGGACTCAGGAGTTTTTGATAATATGAACTTTCTATTCATTAATAGTTTCTCAGATTCCTGTTAATCATGCGTCACTGAATTGACTCAACCTGGAGTTTCAACAAACAAGCAGTGTTTTTGTTTATAGAAATGTAACTGAAAGTTTTGTGATATGGTAGCATCCCTGAGTCTGCTGGCCCAGTGACTTCAAGCCATTTATTTACCTGCTTTGAGCCCCAGTTTCCCTCAGTAAGTTGCTTTGAAAGCATAAAATTCATTTAGGGTTTTAAAAGAACAGTTAAATTCTGTTCAGATGTGTTATTAATAAATATGATGTGAGGTTCTGCTATAATAAGAACCCCTGACTTTTCATTCTAGCATCGCTTGAGTTATTTTCCAGTTTTTCACCAGCCTAATTTCTGACATGCTTTTTACTTAAGCATCTCTCACTTGGTCATCTAAATTAGAAAAGAAGAGGGTGGGGGGGACTTGAACCATCAAGCACTACTGCTGCTGCTGCTGCTAAGTCGCTTCAGTCGTGTCCGACTCTGTGCGACCCCAGAGACAGCAGCCCACCAGGCTCCCCCATCCCTCTAATAGGAGTCTCCAGGCAAGAACACTGGAGTGGGTTGCCATTTCCTTCTCCAATGCATGAAAGTGAAAAGTGAAAGTGAAGTCGCTCAGTCATGTCCGACCCTTTGTGACCCCATGGACTACAGCCTACCAGGCTCCTCCATCCATGGGATTTTCCAGGCAAGAGTACTGAAGTGAGGTGCCATCGCCTTCTCCGTCAAGCAGTACTAATACCTGATAAAGGACCAGTCAGACAGTCAGACCTATTAGAAATTGTGATAACTTTATGTATGTCAATGACTTCCCCCCTACATATTAAGTAAAGGGAAGATTCTGTGTACTTGTTTTATTTTTTGTTTTTATTCTCTACATCTCCCAGTACTCAATTAGGTACATAATAGGAGTAAATAAATGTTTGGTAGATTTAACTCAACACACATCTGACAAAGTAAAAACTTGATTGAGTACACTGTTACTTCTATCAGTGTTTTCCTTTTCTCTTGCTTGCCTAGAGTTAAACTAGAGATTCATAATATGAACTCCTTGCAAACTGGGGGCTTTTTTTTTTTTCTTTTCTTTTTTAACTAATATTTTTTGCAGCGGATCTTCCTTGCTGTTCAGGCTTTCTTTAGTTCTGGTGTTCTTTGAGGGTTTCTTACTGCGGTGAGCTCTAGGCGTGTGGGCTTCTGTAATTGCCGCACATATGCTCAGTAGTTAGGGGCCCTAGAGTGCACGGGCTCAATAGTTGTGGCCTGTGGGCTTAGTTGCCTCATCATATGTGGAATCTTCTCGTGTCTCCTGCATTGAGGGGAGGATTCTTATCCACTGTACCACCAGGGAAGTCCCGGGACTTCTTTTAAAAAGATATTTTTCATGTCGCTGTCTTGGACAGATGTAATGGATTTGAAACGGAACAGAATTTACCTGGAATATATTGCATTTACTGAATTCCTGTGATGTTCCAAGCATTCTTAGTGATTCTTCACAAGAATTAGATAAACGCAATCAACTTTTAAAATGAGAAGATGAGCTTACACAGCTAGTAAGAAATGGGACCAGGATTTGATCCTAGATCTTTCATTCCAAAAGTTTTCCTATTACATCTGGAGGCTGTTAACTCTGGCTGCATATTAGAATCATCTGGGAGTTTACAATAAGTATAGTTCCAGGGAATCTGGAGTGAGACCTTGGTATTAGTATTTTTTCAAAAGCTCCTCGAGTGATTCAGGTAGACCGCTAAAAATGAGAGGTGTTGCATTGTATATTGCATCCCCAGTGACCACTGGTGCCCCCCCACCTTTTTAATCTTTCCTTATTTGTCTATGAGTAATTATTAATAAAATTTCCTCATTTACAGTTTCTTATCAGAAGCATGAGGAATTTGTTTTAGAATAAAGAGCATATCCTGCATAATAAACATTACAAAGATATAGTGAGTATAATGGAGTATCTTTACTCTGTTGGTCTTTCAAAAAGCAAAATAGATTTTTATTTTTGTCTTACGATTTGGGAGTGCCCTGATGAAGTGAAAATGGGCTTGTTAACAAGTTAAAGTTGTTTCTGGCTGTCTCAATTTGGGAAAGTGATAAACTGTGATTCAACCTGAGAGAAAAAGTACTTTCTTATTTTATAGTCATTTTGAAAGGTAATCTGTTTAACAATCTATAGGTGATTCATGCAGGTGTACATTTCATTAATTAGTCTTGGCCTACCACTGTGCTATAGCTCTGTAAATCTCTTTTTGGAAAACAAGCTACTTTAAAAATTGTCTTTTAGAGTTAGTGAAGACTTGCATATAATTGAAGATCATTCTTCCCTTTTTTTATTTCTAACTTGAGCACATAGAATAAGTTGGGTTTTTTTTACATTATGAAATTTTTGAATTTTGAATCCTTTTTATGTTGTTACTGGCCCTGTTTGAAAGTAAATTTGAAGTAAATGTTTCTTAATTGGTTAGAATACAGTAATTGAATTGTGTCTGTTAAAAATAGTCTGTTACTGGGATTGTTTCTTGGAACACATTAAAGATGATGTAACTTGCAGTTATGGTTTACTGATTGATGATGTTGAAATTAAAATTTACAACTCTGACTTTTTCAATACTTAGTAAGATTAGTTTTTTTTTTTTTTAAGTTTCCAGCAGTATTTTTTAAACCATTTATACAGTAACTAGTTTGGACTGGTTCCATTTATAGACCTGTGCTATAAAGTGTATAACTATGAGCCTCTTGTCTACCTAGATTAACAGGAAACCTTTTTTTTTTTCATCATGCTTATCTCCTCTCCCCTAATATTTTAAGACTTATTAGGAGAGAGAGGAGGGATTGAGAAGGAATGGTTATTAGATGGTAAAGTTAGGAGAGGTGGAATTCATTCCAGCCTGCCAAGACTGGAGGACCACTCGGATGTTCTTGGACCACCTTTCCTGCTCCCACCACTGTTTCATGATATGACTGGAGATTGATGCATTGGAAATTGATGGCAGGTAAATGGCAATTAAGTTGTTCCCATGGAGTGAGAAGACAGGGCCTTACAGGGTAGTTGAAAGGGTTGGAGGGAGTGAAGGGGCTATAAAAGGAACCCAGTGTTGTAGAGGGTTACAGCTGGATTGCATTGCGGCTGTTACTCTTCCCACCGTGGCTAGCAAAGGCCCTCAGTTGCATAACTTACGGAGGCACCATTCACATAGAATTTCATGTGAATGTTGCAGACTCCCTGGTTGTGAGCCAGGCTGAACACTCCAACAATCTTGTGAGGATGGGGTTTTGGCAGAACCACTTTTTCATACTGGTTTTGACCCTTCACTTACCTTGTTACTGAATCTATGTATAGGGGCTTGGTGTCTTCTCTTGTTGAGAAGCCTAAGAGACAAAATGCTTAACGTAGCACTGACTTTGTGCCAAGTACCGTTCTCAGTATTTGGTACATATGAACTCATTATTCCTTCCAGTGACTCTACAAATACTATTAATAATATCTTGATTTTACAAATGAAGAAATTGGTACACAAGTTTTAAAGTGTTGCTCAACTCGCCTAGCTATTAAGTGGCAGAGCCAGAAAGCAGACCCAGGCGGTGTGGCTCCACAGCATCTGCTTTCCCATTGTGCTCTGCTGGACTTGCAGTGCCTTCTTTTTGTTGCTCCACATTATCGAAGTCAGTCATGTATTTGGTTGTTTAATCATTTAGCAAACATTCACTTAGTATGTCCGTTGTGCCAGGAATTTTCTAGGGCTGAAGACAAAGGCCTTGCCCTCATAGCACTTATATTTTAGTTGGGGGACAGAGACATGTTTAGAAGAAAATAAAAAAATACTTAGCTAGAATTAATTATAAGGAAAGTCTTCCCTGAGGAGGCGACACTTCCACTGAGTCTTGAGTGGTGAGAAAGAAGCAGCTCTGTGAAGATTAGAAAAGTGAGGATTGCTAGCCTCTAACTGTGACATGGGAAGAAGCTTGGTGCTTTCCGGAGACAGAAAAGTAGCATGATTTGGGGCTTTAGTCAGTAAGCAGATTGGTGTACAATGAGGTCTCAGAGAGGTGCAGAAACCATTGCATTCCTAGGGGGTGGTAGCGGGCCGAAAGGAACGTGCTTCCTAGGCAGGAAGTATTTTATCCGCAGCAACGTGCTGGTTGCCTGCATGCAGTTCTGAGTGGGATGCGGTCTGCCCCATTCATAGCCAGTAAGGAGATGAAATGGATTTTTTTCTTTTTAATGACAATTCTGGTACTTACCTTCCAATAATCATATTGTTGAAGTATATTACAAAGCATTATTCCTTACGGTCCCTTAGAAAAATGTTTGGAAGTTTATTCATTCATGACATGATTTGATTTGTATGAGAAGTGCACTCTGGATCTGTTTTGGGGATGCAAGTAGAAGAGCGGAGACCAGTTAGGAGGCTGTCACAGTGGTTCAGATGAGAGATGATAGTGGTTTAGGTAAAAGTTGTCGCAATGAATATAGAGAGGATTACACTGTAAAAATATATATTGATTCCTCTCCTTGATGCCAGTTTTCTAGACTGTGAGTTACAACATCTTTATTCCAAGAGCCAGTCCCAGTAACTGGCTTTTTTTTAATAGCACTTCTTTTTTAGGGCAAAGGGGGATGGTAGTCCCTCCTTATTCATGGTTTTGTTTTCACAGTTTCAGTTTCCTGTGGGCATACGTGATCTGAAAATATTAAATGAAAAATTCCAGAAATAAACTATTCATCAGTTTTCAGTTGTGTGCTGCCCTGAGCAGCATGGTGAAGTGTCGCTGTCTGACTTCAGCATGTGAGGTGTAAGGGATGGTTCCAGTGTATCCACACTATGCGTTTTACCCTCCCATGAGTCTCGTAGTATCCGTCACCGTTATCACATCAGCGGTATTGGGATTGCGGTGCTTGTGTTCAGGTAACCCTTATTTCATTAAATGATGGTCCCAAATTGTTAGTGATACTAGCAGCTAGATGGTCTCTTACTGTGCCTAATTTATAAATTAATCTTTATTATGAGTGTGTAGGCACAGGAAAAAAACATAGTATATATGGGACTCATGGATACATAGTGCTGTCCACCGTCTCAGGTGTCCACTGAAGGTCTTGGGACATATCCCCAATGGAGAAGGGAAGACTACTGGAAATGTCTTCTCTCAGTTTATTCTGAGACAGTGATAGGCCAGGTCACAGATTTCCTCAGATTCAGATTTTATTGCTCTTTTGATTAGCTCCAACAGCAGATTGCCCAGAGTACAGTCCTGCTGCCAAGATGAGTGTTTATGATAGGAACTAAGGACTGGCCTTAAGGATTGGTTCTCCTCTCAGCCTCATTACAAAGGCCAGCCTGCTTCTGTCTTCAGGATGAATTTTCAGGGGTCCTCGAAGAGTTTTCAAGGCTTCTTTGTTTTGATTAGGGCCTCCCTGCCAGATATATCTCAGTAACATAAAGCCTCAAACAGAAGGGCTCATGGGAATGTGTGGGTGTGGCTCTTTTGAGCAGCATCTGAGCACCAGTGACATGCTGCAGTGTATAGATGCTCCCTCCCTGAGTCAGCCTGTCAGTTCAGTTCAGTCACTCAGTCGTGTCTGACTCTTTGCAACCCCGTGGACTGCAGCACGCCATGCTTCCCTGTCCAACAACTCCCAGAGCTTGGTCAAACTCATGTCCATCGGGTTGGCGATGCCATCAGTTGGTCAGCCTGACTGTCCTATTAATATGTGACTCAGAGGACAAATGAGTTTGAGGATACAGGTCACTCATTTAACACACATGGGTTTTTTTGCCCTGTGATTTTTTTTTCATAAAGATGTTTATTACAGTGTGAAGAAACTGGGCTTCCCTGGTGGCTCAGACGGTAAAGAATCCACCTGGCAATGCAGGAGACCTGGGTTTGATCCCTGGGTCAGGAAAATCCCTGGAGATTGGAATGGCAACCCATTCCAATATTCTTGCCCGGAAAATCCCCACGGACAGAGGAGCCTGGCAGGCTATAGTCCATGGGGTCACAAAGAGTCAGATACAACTGAGTAACTAACACACACACACACACACACACACGTGAAGAAATTAATTCAAAGAGATCTGTACTTGGATATGCTTTCTGTTGCAAAGCTTGAAAGCCTGTGGTCAAAACACTACATCTATTTGGCCGCTTGTAGTATTGATTTGAATAATACTGTTGATAAATCCATAATTTTCTGAGAAATGAGTTCCCTTCAGCAGTAATTTTCAAGCATTTGCTTTTCTCTTCCAAGAAAAGCTCAAAGCCTGTGTTTTATGAGCCGTCAAGATCTGACACTTATTTCGGGTGTTGTAAATCTGTTCTTTCTGACATCAAGACTTGAAGAGCAGAAAGTGGAATGGTACGCATGTGGGGGCCATTTCAGCCCTTCCCTATGGTTCTGTCCCAGCCAGCACTACCACAGTGCTGAATTGAGGCTGGGCTGCTGTCCTTTAGAGGACCTCCATGTCTCCCTTGGGATCTTGTAAGTAAATAGGTTATTCATGGCATTTGAATATTAAAATATTATTTGCCTTGCATTCTTAATAAAGCTTAAGTGGAAAAACAGATACATCCTTTAAAATTGCCACTTTTTTCTGCAGCTTTTTCCCTGTGAGGAACGAAGCACACAAATCAATTTATTTCTGTGCTTCTTAGAAAGATCTTGGTTTTAATTTTTTTCTGGATTTTTAAAAATTTCCAAGACCAAAATAAAAGCTTAATTCATCAGCGAGTGGAAAAAAAAATGGTTGCCACCACAGTTCCGAGAAATTCTATTTTTAATATCTTTAAAAAATTAGATTGACATTCTGTAGCACAGGCCTTCAATTTTGTGATTGTCGATTGGGTAGCCATCCTAAATGATTGTTAAATTTAAAATACAGAAACCAGCTTAGCAGTCATATTCATAATAACTCTGGCGAGAAGTGTGTGAGTTACCTTCTTTTCTGTTTTTCTTTGGATAAGCTAAGTGACTGCTAGTTTTAATTTTCTTCTGTCAATACTTAGTTGTTTGTTTTGTTTTAGAATTAGAACTAGTTTGAAAACTATTGAAATAGATGTACATTTACCTGAAATTTACAGTTTAAAAAATGAGTAGCTAAAGACCACTGAGCTTCTTTTACTTGTAGGTTCTGTTTTCATGGCCAGTAATAACTCAGTTGCAGTATTCAGAGTACTTGAAGTGAAGTGAGGCCTCTCAGTCGTGTCCGACTCTTTTCAACCGTGTGAACTGTAGCCCACCAGGTTCCTCTGTCCATGGGATTCTCCAGGCCAGAATACTGGAGT
Organism: Oryx dammah; assembly: GCF_014754425.2. Taxonomy (NCBI): domain Eukaryota; kingdom Metazoa; phylum Chordata; class Mammalia; order Artiodactyla; family Bovidae; genus Oryx; species Oryx dammah. Next base: position 31,185,306 of record NW_024070188.1, read on the forward strand.
GGGTTACCATTTCCTTCTCCAGGGGATCTTCGTGACCCAGGGATCAAACCCGGGTCTCCCGCATTGGAGGCAGACACTTTAACCTCTGAGCCACCGGTAACTGCTTGGTAACAAATTAATATGTACTTGATTCATTAACATGTAGGAATTTAACAGTACATCCTTACTCCAGTTTTATTTAATTATTGGCTAGGGGTTAGAAGAGATCCTACTATTACCAAACCCAGTGTGAAAGACATTTGGTTATATACTTAAATTCAGCACTGATTTTCTTTTAATTTCTTCTGTTTGTATCTTTCCTGTTAATAACTTTGACTTAGAAAAGTTAGATTATTTTTGGTTAGAATGTTTTCAGTGTTATTGAGGAAATGCTAATCTTATGTAAGAACATATTATTTTTATAAGACAATTAAGCTAATATAAATTAATACAGATCCTTATTATGTCTTTATTCCTTTTAAACATAGTTGTATCAGACTAGGTTCAGTCAGGAGATAGAAATCTCACAAAGGGTTGAATAGATTGTTTTATATACAGAACTATTAAGCTCTGATTAAAGAGTAACTGGATATATAAGAAAATCAGACCTGGTACCCTAGGGCTAAAGAGGAAGGTCACAGTTAGCAGGAGCCCCTTCCTAGGGTTGGGTTTCGAAATCATTGGAGAAGGTATATTCCAGCACATTGGAATCGTAGAAAAAGTCTCTGTTTTGCCAGGCTGGAGCAGGTCTGCAGTTGCTGGGAAATCAGGAAGACCTGGAGTGTGGCCCACCAGCAGCAGGTGGCACGGGCAAGCAGTGGGAGTGGCGGCTCTGGGAAACTAGGTCAGCCACCCACCCAGGCCTGCAGAGGGAAGCAGGACAGTGATATGGGGTAGGGGACTACAGCGTGCAGACGCAGAAAGAGCCCTTTCTCCTGCAGCATCCTTCCAGTCCTCTGCTGAGAAAGCTTAATGTGGTTGTCACGCTGGTGTGTCTGTTAGTCCCTTGGTCATGTCTGACTCTCTGCGACCCCATGGGCTGTAGCCCACCAGGCTCCTCTGTTCATGAAATTCTCCAGGTAAGAATACTGGTGTGAGTTGCCATGCCCTTCTCCAGGGGATCTTCCTGACCCATGGTTCGAACCTAGAGATGCTTAGAGAAATTGTGTCCATTATGCCAGTGTATATATTGAAAGCCAGATTTGGAGCTGAGAGTAAATTGATAGTGTGCATAGTAATGTCTCTTTTTCCAGTTTACTTTTTTGCGATATAGGTATGTGAAAGCTTTTTACTATTTTTCTGTACTTCGTATTTGTGTTTGCTTTCCTTCTTTTAGCCCTATTGACATTTTGAGTCAGATAATTCTTGGTTGTGGAAGCTTTGTCCTATGTATTATAGTATGTTTAGCAGCACCCACTAGATGTTAGTAACACACACATATATTGGTGACATCCAAAAATATCCCCAAACCCAAGGGGAGCAAAACCTTCCCTGCTTAAGGACCACTCCTTTAGCTCATTTCCCCCTCTCTATTAGAAACAGTATATATCTTTCATTAATAAAGATTTGCTTGTGGTTCTTAAATGTTTTATTTTAATAAGGAGGTTGTCTTAAATAATTACAAAATTTTATTTTTAGAAAAGTTATTAGAACTGTTTAGTCTGACTCTATTTCATCTGTAAGTGAATTAGGGCAGAGTTTTCAGGTGGCATAGTTCTAATCACCTAGCTGGAAAGGTCAGTTTTCATCCTAATCCCAAAGAAAGGCAATGCTCAAACTGCTGCACAATTGAACTTATTTCACATGCTAGTAAAGTAATGTTCAAAATTCTCCAAGCCAGGTTTCAGCAGTACGTGAACCGTGTTCCAGCTGGATTTAGAAAAGGCAAAGGAACCAGAGATCAAATTGCCAACATCCATTAGATCATTGAAAAAGCAAGAAAGTTCCAGAAAAACATCTATTTCTGCTTTATTGACTACCAAAGCCTTTGACTATGTGGATCACAACAAACTGTGGAAAATTCTTAAAGAGATGGGAATACCAGACTACCTGACCTGCCTCCTGAGAAATCTGTATGCAGGTCAGGAAGCAACACTTAGAACTAGACATAAAACAATAGACTAGTTCCAAATTGGGAAAGGAGTACGTCAAGGCTGTATATTGTCACCCTGCTTATTTAACTTAGATGCAGAGTACATCATGAGAAACGCTGGGCTGGAGGAAGCACAAGCTGGAATCAAGATTGCTGGGAGAAATGACCTCAGATATGTAGATGACACCACCTGAATGGCCAAAAGTGAAGAACTGAAGAGCCTCTTGATGAAAGTGAAAGAGAAGAGTGAAAAAGTTGGCTTAAAGCTCAACATTCAGAAACTAAGATCATGGCATCTGGTCTCATCACTTCATGGCAATAGATGGGAAAACAGTGGGGACAGTGGCAGAGTTTATTTTTTGGGGCTCCAAAAATCACTGCGGATGGTGATTGCAGCCATGAAATTAAAAGACGCTTACTCCTTGGAAGGAAAGTTATGACCAACCTAGATAGCATATTCAAAAGCAGAGACATTACTTTGCCAACAAAGGTCCGTCTAGTCAAAGCTATGGTTTTTCCAGTAGTCATGTATGGATGTGAAAGCTGAGCACCAAAGAATTGATGCTTTTGAACTGTGGTGTTGGAGAAGACTCTTGAGAGTCCCTTGGACTGCAAGGAGATCCAACCAGTCCCTCCCTAAAGATCAGTCCTGAATAGTCATTGGAAGGACTGCTGCTGAAGCTGAAACTCCAATACTTAGGTTACTTAATGCAAAGAATTGACTCACTGGAAAAGACCCTGATGCTGGGAAAGATTGAAGGCAGGAGGAGAAGGGGATGACAGAGGATGAGATGGATGGCATCACGGACTCAGTGGACATGAGTTTGAGTAAACTCCGGGAGTTGGTGATGGACAGGGAGGCCTGGAGTGTTGCAGTCCATGAGGTTGCAAAGAGTCGGACACAACTGAACGACTGAACTGAACTGAGTCATCTAGCTATTTTGTTGGAGGTCTAGGATTAGAATCCAAAAATTTTTAATGAATAGTATTTAGTATTTAGTATTGTTATTCATTCAAGAGCATATGTTATGCATGCACTGTAGTAGGTGCTAGAGATTTAATGATTCTGCTGCTGCTAAGTCACTTCAGTCGTATCCAACTCTGTGTGACCCCATAGACGGCAGCCACCAGGCTCCCGGGTCCCTGGGACTCTCCAGGCAAGAACACTGGAGTGGGTTGCCATTTCCTTCTCCAATGCATGAAAGTGAAAAGTGAAAGTGAAATCACTCAGTCATGCCCGACTCTTAGCGACCCCATGGACTGCAGCCCACCAGGCTCCTCCGTCCATCGGATTTAATGATGAAGCAGTAGTAAAATTTCAGCAGTGCATTAAGAATCACTTTATTTAGTTATCACATTCTTGTTTGATGTTTGATAGTAGAAAAATAATTTTTGAAAGATACTGAATGATTGATTCATATATGAAACGACTGTGGTTAAAGGAGCTACTCTTAGCATTAAATGAAGTTTTGTGGTTCCAACTATTGAAACGGTTGTGGGCTTTGAATCAGAAGACCAAGAGTCTGGTTTTGGTTCTTAACTGAACTCATAACAGGCCGGACTTTAGTCGTCGTCTGTGAAATTGCCCTGGACTGACTGGGTTCTAAATTCCCTATGCTTCTACTTCTATTGTAATATGAGCCTTTCCTCAGATTGGGATTAAAAATGAGAATAGAGAAGGCCTAGAGGCTGTCACAGTCATCTAGGACAGGGCTATAAGAAGAAACAACTAAATTTTGTTTTTTACATATAACTGTTACGGCTCAAGCAGTATGAATAGATATCCAGTAAATTGGGTTGAGATGAGTATAGTAGTAGAGAATAGGCTTTAATACAGGCTCATCTGAAATTCTGGAGTATTCATGTACTTTACAGAGACTTAATTCTGAGGTGAATTTCTATATAGAGAAAATATCTTAATGTAGAATTCTGGGTGAGTTCAAGGTGTTAAAAAACAACACAGAAAATGGGAAAAATAGTTGTAAATTATTTATCAGATAAGGGGATTATATGCAGAATTCATAGAGAACTCTCACGATATTCTACAACAAAAAGATAACCAATTAAAAAGAGGATGAAGGATTTGATAGATATTTCTTTAAAGACAATATGTAAATGGCCGGTAAACAAGTGAATGTATACTTAGCATAATTAGTCTTTATTGTTGTTTAGTCACCAAGTTGTGTCTGACTTTTTTGTGGGCCCCATGGATTGTACTCTGCCAGACTCCTGTCCATGGGATTTCCCAGGCAAGAATACTTGAGGGGGTTGCTATTTCCTTCTCTAGGGGACCTTCCAGGCCCAGGGATCAAACCTGTATCTCCTGCATTGGCAGGTGGATTTTTAACCACTGAGCCACCTGGAAAGCCCATAATTAGGGAAATGGAAATAAAAACCATAAGGGGATACCACTTCACACCCACTAGAATGACTGTAATAAAGAAGATGGACAATAACGTGTTGGCAAGTTTGTGGACAAATCAGAACCTTCATATGTTGTTGGTAGAAATGCAAAATGGTGTGGCCTCTTTGAAAAACAGTTTGGTGATTCCTCCGAACATAGTTACCATGTGGCACTTTAACAGTTAGTATATAACTCAGCAATTCCATTCTTAGGTAATGTATGCAAGAAAGTTAAAAATATGCATCCACATAAAAACTTCTATGTGAATATTCATGGTAGCATTATTCATAATAGCCAGAAAGTGGAAACAACCCAAATGTCCACAAATGATAATGGGTAAACAAAATGTGGTATCTCCATACAATGAAGTATAATTTGGTCATAAAAATGAATGAAGTTCTGATACATGCTATAAGATGAATAAACCTTGAAAACATAGTAAGAGAAAAAACAAAAAACAGATGCAAAGACCACATATTATATGATTCCATTTATATGAAATGTCTGGAGTAGAATAGAGATTAGTGATTTCCAGCAGATGAGGGGAGGGGATAATTATTAATGGATATGGGTTCTTTGGGAATGATGAAAATGTTCTGAAATTACATGTTAGCAACTCAGTGTATTAAAAAACACTCAGTTATATATTTCAAAACAGTGAATTCTAGAGTGTATGAATTATATATCAGTAAAGTTTGTTTTTTAAAAATCAAGCCTGACATTTTAAAAAAGGAATTGTTTAATCAGTCTGAGATTAAAAGTTCAACTGACAGTTATTTCTCACGTGTCAGCTTTACATTTCTTTCAAAGCCTGTCCTATAATTTTATGTTTTTGCTGTTTAACATGTACAGTGTTTGGTGTTTTTACTTTATTTCCTTAAATAAGTTCTGATTCAACTTTAGGTCACTGGAAGCTGTGCCTTTATAGTTTAAACGGTAGGAATAAGATCAAGGGAATCAAGACATTCATCAATACCTGATATTTTTTGCCATGATACCCTAAGTAATAATAATCTGTTTAGGGTGTCTCTTATGAGAAAAAATGTCTAATGGAAATATCTAGGAAGAAGAAAGAACAATAATGTAGAAAAAATTAATTTTATATCTTGCTTCATGTTTAGTTATGGAAAGATAAGTTGAAGAAGAAATAATATATAAATAATGCCCTTTCAGAAATTTCTATGAGAAGTGATGTATAACAGTTTTCATCTCTTCGTATGAGATATTAAATTATAATATACACCTTTAATAAATAATTTATCGTTACAGACAGATTTGACCAGTTTTGGGCCATCAATCGGAAACTCATGGAATATCCTGCAGAAGAAAATGGATTTCGTTATATCCCTTTTAGAATATACCAGGTAGGAAGTAACATTTTTAACAATACCAGCTTATGAAAAGCCTTGAACATCTTACTTCTTAAAACACTTTTGTCCAATGTCTTTTAAGTTTACATAGTAGCTGAATAATACTTGTTAGGACTTTCCAGATCTCTTTCTTTCGGTGGCAGTCAGATCTGAGACTGCACTATGAAGTCTGTGACTCATATAGTGGGTCCTCGTTCATATAGTCAGTCCTCTTTTTTTACAGATTCTGTATTGACAGATTAGCCTGCTTGCTGATATTTATTTGCAACCTCAGAGTCACCACCCAACAGTACTACCCTGGACATGTGCAGAGTGATGAAAAATTTGATTTGCTCTATATGCACATTTTCAGTGATGCTATGCCTTCTTAAACCATAAAATGTGCTCTCATACCATAAACAAGTGACTTCCCAGTCTATTTAGTGCCACATTCTACACATTTTCGTGCTTTTTATTGGTAATTTTGATGTTAGAAACGATTCCCAGGCATAGTGCTGAAGTGTTGTCTTTATTCAGAAATGTACATAAAACAAGATTATGTATTGATGAGTTGAAGAATACATGAGCAGAGACTTGCAGTAACCCTTGTATTCCAGTGGTTCAGTATTTGTTAATTCGGTGTTTGCAGTGACTTTATAGAACATGAGTACTGCAGATGAGAATCGACTATTTGTTTTTGATGATGGGTCTTCAGTGCTGTACAACAAAATAAATGGTAGCTTCTCATTACCATACCCTTTCATCGGTTTAAAAAACTCCATGTTTCTGTAGAGTGCTTTAAAACTACCATGTGTTTCCTATATAGCAATACTGAGTGAATTTTTATTGAATGAATGGTATCCAGAAAGCAAGTTGCCAACTATCATGGAAAAAGCAGTTAAGAATAGAAACTATTAATAAAAACAGTATCATAGACAGAGACCCTTATCTAGAAGGACCTCCATTCAAGTTCAAGAGATTGTATCATAACTTCCTTTGTAGACATTTTTACTATCTCATAGTCTTTACTTACAGTTACTTCAACAGTTATTTTTTAATCTTTTATAGAGCCATCATATAAATGTGTGTTCAAAAAGGAAAGTAAACCATCCAACTGAAAACAAGTAAAAACCAAAAATCCCAATGTACTTCATGAAAAGTTTTTATGACTTTAATAAGGTTGCTTCTCAATCATTAATAAAGATAATGGCAAATAGACTATTAGATCATAGATTAATAATACATACAACATAAAATGAGAAAAATGACTGGTGGAATGAAATCAGATAATCTAATTAGCCACCTTCTTCTGCTTCCTTTTTTCAGAAAAATAAAATTTTAATTCCATAAGTCTTTGTTAAGCACAGATATTACACAGTGGATTTCAAAATGCCATACCTTATTTATTTATACCATATCTTATATCATGAAGAATCTGAGGCAATTTACAGGAATATAGTTTGTACAGAAGCAAAATAGAAAAAAATTTAAAATCAGAGCCACTGAAGATATAAAATGGAAACTCAGCATGAAATTACCTAGACTATGAATAAGTGAGATCTTCAAATTTATTAAAATTTTTAAATTTAGTGAAATTGACTTGTAAATTTGACCCAAAGCTTCTTTGCAGCCAGAGCAAGGGAGAAAGAAATGTGATGAGAATTGGTTTTTTTTTCATTTTATATATGATGAAAATTTACTAGGGTATCAGAGAAGCTAACTTTTCTTGGGTACCACATAGGAAAGAAATTTCTCATGTGACCACATTTAGAGGAAACGGGGCAATATCCTTTATACCTCACCTATAGTTAGAAACACAGTAATAGTTTCAATAAAACTGCTTCCTAATGTGTCAGTTAGTGAAAACTAAAGACAGTGTATCATAAGCCATGGATCATCCACAGTGCAATAATGAATTGGTGAAGTAATTGGAAGGCAAAGACAAAAGAAAATTTTAGGTTATTTTATGGAAGAATGCTGTTTATCAAATAAGAAGGAAAGTCACTGATGGAGCAAGGCAATTGAGGGTTGGGATAAAACAGTAAAGGTTAGTCCAGTGGAGGAAGAGGTTTTCAGAGACCTGTTAAGGAAAACGACAGGAAGCAACGTTGCCACTGGCATGGGAAAATCTCAGGTATGGCACAGGAGAGGTAGAACAGTTTTGCACCTGTTAGGTTCAACAGTGGGCAAACAGGACAATTCCTGTGTTTGTGTAAAATAACGTGGGAAAAGGCGGCAGGAGGTCTGTGTGTTTGTATTAAGAGAAAAACTGTTTCTTATTACACGAATTGGTACTGATTGCTTAGACATTCCGTAAGAGAAACTTCCAGAGTGGTTTTATAGAACTAGAATGATATGCTTTAGTTATCCCAAAGAGAAAAGCTAGAATTGAGTAAGATTTTATGGACTAAGTATATGTGGGAGACCTGGGTTCAATCCCTGGGTTGGGAATATACCCTGGAGCAGGGCATGGCAACCACTCCAGTATTCTTGCCTGGAGAATCCCCATGGACAGAGGAGCCAGGCGGGCTATAGTCCATGGGTTCACAAAGAGTTGGACACAACTGAGCAACTAAGCACAACACAGCAACAATAGTACTTCAAGTGGGTAGGATGTTTTATGTGGTCTATAAATCTCATAGGAAAAGGCTAAGTCTTCACCATCACAAACATAGATACTGGTGATAAAAATACAGATTAAAAGCAGTAACGGGCTATTACAGAATTTTAAGAGTGGTCCTTATGTTTTCTGAATGGATTTCTTCTTCTTCTTTTTTTTTAAATACAGGAACCTACTTTGGGATTGAACTAGGATGGTGTGGGTGGGGACAAGTGAGATTGACTCAGGTGGCTTGACTGTGTCTTCCTAGGGTCAGTAGTTGCAGTGTCACATATTTATGGGCATTCTAAAGCATAGAATTCCTCTTTATCTAGGCCAAGACAGGTTCAGTGATTTGCCCAGGTTAGGAAGTTCTTGATCTAGCTAGCACTCTGGATACGCTAATACCTTCAGCATGCTAGTGGTATCTTTGAAGGCAAGGTTAGGGTTTCTTTTTTCTTTTTTCCTTTTTGATTCTGTGTAGTAGGATTTAGTACAATGTTATTATGTACACTGTAAGTGCTTCACAGGTATTTAATTGAATCTTACAGTATTAAAGCACCAAAGATTTCATAATTCTAAAGCTGAAAAAAAACAATTTATAGTTCAAATAATCCAAAACTAAAAAAGCTAGCTGCCTTTAATAAGGATAGTGCTGTTGTAATAGCTGAAGAAAAAACACTTTTAGAGTTAATTAAAATGGTTGGAGACTAGTAGGAGCAAGTGGAAGAGAGCTGTTGAAAGGGTTGCATGGAAAAAACAGCTGAATTCAGCACTGCGCTGGAAGGGAGGCCCCTAAGGCTCTGTGGGAGACGTGACACTGACTAGCTGTGTGTCGACAGGTGCTTCCTCAGTCTTGCTGGGCCTTCGTTTCCTCATCAATAAATCGAAAAGGGCATAACTGAGTGAACTTACACATCTGGTTGGAAGAAGCCATATTACCGGTTTATCTAATTCTATCAGTGATGTTCTTTTTAAAATGTTTTATATTCCTGGTTTCAGAGCAAATTTATCAGTTTAATAGTAAACATAGTACTTTCCGTTATGTCACTATTTATATAACTTTAAAATAATTTTCTTAAATGGTTCATCTTGAAAATTCATTAAATCATTCAGCAGTCATTAATAGTTGTTTGGGACTATTGTACCGTGAGTGCCTTAGTAACATACCATAAGGCATACCTAAAGCCTAGCAAAGTACCTTATTTGTGGAATTTAGTTGAATAAAATAGAGATTCTAAAGACATTTCCAAAAAACGGGAGCTCTGAAACTAATTTGAGATATATACCGCCCAGCACTTATTGGATAGTTCAGTTCCAGCATGTGTATTTAACTGTAGATTGCAAATGCTTGAAGCTCCTTTAGGGAAAGTGGGTATTACTATTACCTAACGTAGGAATTGTAGCATTACAGTTGCTAGAATAATAGTGCAGATGTACAGAATGTCTTCTCTTTCTCATTGACCATTCTTTTCTGGGGAAAATGATCAGATGTGTCCATACCTCTTACTGCCATGTCATAAATACAATGATACTTAGAATGTATGTGAGAGAGAGAGAAAGAGAAAGAGAATGTGTACATGTGAGAGAGAATGGTTTTCATAAACTTCTATAATTAGACAGAAAGTGGGAAGCTGGAGAATTCTCAAAATTTGATTGACAAATCCTGGTTGCCAGGTGGGGACTCTGTTAGGGCAGAGCTTGCTGCCTGTTCTTTACTTAGTCATGGCAGTGGCACTTTTTCTTCAAGCAGGTGGAGACAGAGCCCTCAGGGTTTTATCGGAACTCTTTATTGACCTACGTAACTTTGCTGTTGGTTTTACCCCTAGCTGGTTTGGTTTTGAACTTGATTAAAATTTTAGACATGAGATGCATAAGTGAATATAAAAATTTAGGAGTCTCAGTTTTTGCCCATTGTCTGTTGGCTGGCTCTTTCCATTTCCCTATTTTATATTTTTGAGTCTTCATATGTACCTTGACCAAAGGAAGATGGGATCTGCTATTTTCCTAGATTATATGATCTAAATATAATACCAGATTTCTGCTATTGACTCCCTTATATATAGCTCTTTAATTTGTATGGTTGGGATAGTCCATTGATTCAGTGTAGCTTTTAATGTATGTGGCATTTTGATTAATCTGCACCTTTCATTTGTTTAATATACTAATAGATCTCTGTACTGTTTGAGACCTTAAATTAGCAAATTTGAATAAAACCTGGAAATCCAGGTTTATTAATAAGACAAATGAAGGGCATAATTTTGCTAAACTTTTTTTCTTTGTTTAGAATTCTAACAGAATTCCTGTATAGCAGGGGATAAAAAGGGAAGGACAGTGAGTATACTTGAGTGAGGTTCATTTCATCTTTGGAGGCCTCACAACTGTCTTATGAGGTAGGGATCTTTATCTGATTTCCCACATGAGGAAGCTGAAGCTGAGGAATTCTAAATGACTTGCCGAGGGGCACACATAGAAAAAGTGTGAAGACTAGAATTCAGACCTAAGTGAGACTTACAAACAAAATATTATTTTCTTCCTAAAAATTAAGTTTACAGAATTTTCAAGACATAATTATCACATAAAGTGAAGTCCATGAAGTCCCCTTTGACCAAATCTAGAAAATCCCTAACTATCAACAATCTTTAAAGGTTGACTTTTGTGCAGATTGTTGGAAAACTTCAGTTCTTTTTCATCTGTGATTTGATTATCAGGGGGCTCAGAATGACTGTAATCCAATGACAGAATTTTAGTGGTAAAAGTAAAATAGGACCAAAAGTAGTTTGGATATCCATTATTGACCAGAATGTGTCATTTCTGTCATTTACATAACACTTTGGTTTGGTGTGTGTTTCAGGTCTGTGTTCCTGAAATCCAGGTGCTTCATATTAACTAGTATTCTAGAGATGAGGTTAATGGCAGGAAATGCCTCAGAAATGTAACTAAAATGTTATTTAGCCTAGCACATAAACAGATGTCATTAATGAGGGTATCTGTGAAAAAGATTTGTAAACTGACTGTGATGTCCTCAGGCATTGATATTTAGGTTGTGGTGTGAAAATTAGGCACATAATTTCTGTTTTTCAAGAAGCAGTGGATTTATAAGTGTTATCTGCCGGTATGCTGCATGTAAGAAAAAGTTGTCTCATTCTTCTAATCATTCACCAAGTTCATTTGTTCACAGATATTTGCATGCTGTGCTTGTACTGTGCACAGGGGATACAAGTAGTGATTAATATGGTACATCACCCTTTAAGAATTTATAATAAAATAAAAGAAATAAATGTACAATCAAATTTTAAATCAAAGCTGTGATTGGTGCTGTGAAGGAGAGGTATATAGTGCAATAAAGGCTAGTTCCGCTGAGGGGAATTTGATCTGTTTTAGTAGGGCAGAGAAGACTTCTTTGATGAAATGTCCTGTCTTTTGAGGTCTGACAAATGGATGGAATTAGCTGGCAAAGAGTAATGAGAGGACTTCTGTAGGCAAAGGGGATGTAAGTATGAAGACAGCCTGTTGCTCTTGAGCACAGAGTTGGGGGCAAAGTAAATATGTTGCTTATTTTTCTTTTGGGTTATTTATCTTGTTATTTTACAAAAGATTATTTTTATAGGTATTAACCATTTTCTATCAAACAGTGTAAAATATAATCACAACTTTAAAATTCGTCTTGATTTTTATAGTATCTTTCTGTAAAAAAAAAAAATGTTTTTAATGCTTCATATGCCCAATTATTAATATATCTTTTTCTTAGTCATATATGGATTTCTTTCTTTGTTAAGAAGGCCCCTCCCCATACACCTGCAGGTTATACATAGTTTTACCTAGCTTTTCTTGTAAGATTGGTTTTTAATATGTAACTCTTTAGCTCATCTGGAACTTATTTTTATGTGCTGTATGAGATACAGGCATACAGCCTTATTTTCTTCCAGGCGATAGCTAGCTGTAGTGGGTTAATTTGTTATATAAACTAAGGGTGGGCAAACTTTTTTCTTTAGAGAATCAGAAAATAAATATTCTCAGCTTTGTAGAGCAAATGGTCTCTGTTGCAGTTGTACAGTTCTGTAGCTTGGAAGCAACCATAGACAACTTGCAGTTGATGGACATGGCTGTGTTCCAATTAAATCTCTATCTCCAGACTCAGGACAAAGGCACAGTCTGGCTTGCAGGCTGTAGTGTATTGATTCCTGATATAAACTATTCTTTTCCTATTAGATAAAAGTGCCACTTCTGCTTTACATTAAAATAGCTTGACTGCAGGGATCTGGTTTTGAATTTCCTCCTCCATTCCATTGGTTTATTTGTTTATTTTTATGGCAGTGTTATTTTTATTTGATTTTAATGTTCTGATATTTGCTGGGGCAATTCACTGCTTACCTTTTTTTCCAGTCTTTTCATGGTTAATAAGTGGAAATACATTTCTGTTTTAATTTTGGTAAAATTCACCTTTTTATGTCATTAAATCTTCCCACGTAAGAACACAGTACATTTTTCTTATTCAGATTTGGTTTTATATTTTCCAGGAGGGCCTTTGTCTTTCTTTTAAATTTATTTCTAGGTGTTTTTTAGATTTTGTTTTTCTTTATTTCATTTCCATTTCTAGATATTTATTTATGTCATCAACCAAAAAAACACACAAAAACCCCTCTTCCCACCATTTTTGTCAGCTATTTCTTGTTCTTGCTTCATTGCATTGTTAGTATTGTGTTGCCAAGACTGTGTTAAATAATAATGTTACTAGCAGTAATCAGCCTTTTCCCCCAGCTTTTCCCTTCGCCTTTGGGATCTGTAAACTCATTGGTCCTTAGGCTCATGTCCACCCAGAGGGGAAATATTGTAGAGGTTTGTAGTTCCCCCATGTAGATCTTGCCTGCTTACTCTCTCCAGTAGTTACTTTAGCTCAGAGAGCCACTTTGTTGTTAGGAGACAGATTTGGGAATAGAAGGAAGAGAAGGAAGCATTAAGCTTCCATGCTCCCAGAATCCTCTCCACATAAAATTGTTATTATGCTATTTTTTCATGTAAAAAATTTATAGCAGTAATTCTCGGGGCAAGGTATAATGCTAAATTCATGCCCTAGTTGTGGTGGTAGCATACTACAGTGAAACACCTATGCTTAAAAACAGGATTTGTATTTCCCGTGTAAAGACAAGAAAGTATAGAATGGATGATCAGTTCTCAAAGTAACTTCACTTCTGATCCAAGTGAAGACAACAGTTAAAAAATGATAACTTGCAAGTTGAAGGCATATCATTCATTTTCACCTTTCTGTAGAGATACAGCTTATGAAGTTAATTTAATTTCTTTACAAAGTATTTTAAACATTTATTAAACATCTAAAGAGAATTTCTTCTTTAGTAAATGCAAAGAAGCAGCCGAGCCTCTGTACTGTGCTTGTATCTTTGTTCCTCTCACAATGCCGTGCACATAATAGGTGCTCACAAAACACACAAACTATATATAACAAACTAAGGAAGTTCTCATTATCTGTGAAGGTGGCCATTCTGGTCTCTTAATAAATTAGACTGTAACATTCATACCATACATTTTACTGTAGAATTCTGGGCTGGATTTTCTTTTTTTTTCTTTTTTTTATTTTTTTTTCTTTTTTTTAAAAATTAATTTATTTATTTTTAATTTTTACTTTACAATTCTGTATTGGTTTTGGCATAGATTGACATGAATCCACCACAGGTGTATATGCGTTCCCAAACATGAACCCCCCTCCCACCCCCCTCCCCACAACATCTCTCTGGGTCATCCCCGCGCGTCATGGGCTGGATTTTCTGTTGAGTAAAGTATCATTGAGCTTCCCAGGAGGCTCTCGTGTAAAGAACCTGCCTGCCAGTGCAGGAGACCTAAGAGACATGGGTTTGGTCCCTGGGTCAGGAAGATCCCCTGGAGAAGGAAGTGGCAGCCTGCTCCAGTATTCTTACCTGGAGAATCCCATGGACAGAGGAGCCTGACAGGCTACAGTCTATAGGGTTGCAAGGAGCTGAACATGGCTGAAGTGATACAGCATGCACACACGCAAACTATCATTCTCTACTGTTGCTCTAAGGTGGAACAGAGCTGTATGAAAATATAGTAATAAATTATTTTTGTGCAGCACTTTATGTTTTGTGAAATACTTTGATCTTCACAACACCTTTGTGTGGACAGAGCAAATATTAATGTCTTTTCTAAGCTGGAAGTTAATGAACAGATAAAGGCCACAAAGCTAGTAAGCAGTGGAGCAAGGACTAGAGTGCAGATCTAGCTCTATGTGGTATATACATGTGCACATATTCTAAAAGAATCTCTTTTTTGCAAGAGCATGAATATGTATTGAGACTTTAGCAGTTGAATATGAGATGAATGTTTTGCAGACATAGGTTAGTTCAATTAATGAAGAATTAATTGGGGGCATTGATTTGAGTTTTAAGAGATTAAAAAAATAAGAGTCCAACAATCTTTTCTTTTTGCTGTTTGCTGCCTTTGCTTTTGGTGTCAGATCCAAAGAAATTATTTGCATGACCCTGTCAAGCAGCTCACCATGTTTCTTACCGCTTACTGGTACCTATGAGCTCAGTTTTCTGCTAAGAGCTTTATGGTTTCATGCCTTACATCCATCCAAGTCTTTAATCTATTTTGAGTAAATTTTGTAAATGGTATAAAATAGTCATCCAGTTTCATTCTTTTGCATGTGACTGTTCAGTTTTCCCAGCACTATTTATTGAAAAGACTGTCCTTTCCCCATTGTATATGCTTTGATCTCTTGTCATAAATTAATTGACCATATACATGTCTGTGGGTTTATTTCTGGGTTCTCTGTTCTATTCCATTGTTCTCTTTTTATGCCAGTACCATACTGTTTTGATTACTATAGACCTGTAATACAATATGAAGTCAGGGAGTGTGATACCTCCAGTTTTGTTCAGCTTAAGATTGCTTTGGCTATTCAGGGTCTTTTATGGTTCCACACCACAAAATTTTATGATCAAATAGTCTAATGGGTTATTTTTTTGAGATATAATTTATAGACCATAAGATTCGCCCTTTTAAAGTGACAGTTTTAGCATTTTACAGAATTGTGCAGTCATCACTACTGTCTAGTTTCAAAACGTTTTCATCACCTCTAAAAGAAACTCCATACCCATTAGCAATCACTTCTCTTTCCTTCTCCCCCGGCCCCTTGCAACCACCAGTTTACTTTCTGTCTCTGTGAATGTGCTATGTGGACATATAAATGAAATCATATTACATGTGTCTTTTTGTGTTTGCCTTCTTTCATGTGGTGTAAGTTTCATCTGTCTTGTAGCATGTTGTACCTCATTCCTTTTTATGACCAACGTTCCTTTGTATGGATATACCACATTTTGTTCATCCATTCATTGGTTGATGCATATTTGGCTGGTTTCCACTATAGGGCTGTTACTTTCTGTGAACATTCATGTACAAATTTTGACGGTGGGCATATGTTTTCAGTTTTCCTGAGTGTATACCGAGGAGTGGAAATGGTGGGTCATCTGACTCCATGCTGAGCCTCTTGGGGAACTGCTGTACTGTTTTTCAAATCAGTTGCACCATTTCATGTTCCTATCAGCAATGAGTGAGAATTTCAGTTCCTCTATGTCCCTGCCAACACTTGTTATTATATGCTTTTTGATTAGTCATCCTGAGTGGATATGAAGGGATATTTCATTATGATTTTGATTTGCATTTCCCTAATGATACTGAGCCGGAGAAGGAAAAGGCAACCCACTCCAGTATTCTTGCCTGGAGAATTCCATGGACAGAGAAGCCTGGCAGGCTACAAGTCTGTGGGGTCGCAAGAAGCAGACACAACTTAGTGACTAAACTACTACTGCTTATGATACTGAGCATCTTTTCATGTACTTACTGACCATTTGTATATTTCCTTAGGAGAAATATCTTTTCTTTGCTTATTTTTAAATTGGGTTGTCTTTTTTAAAAATAATAATAAATAAATAAATAAATTGGGTTGTCTTTTCACTATTGAGTTGTGAATATATATATAGTGAATATGAAAGTGAAAGTCGCTCAGCCGTGTCCTAGTCCATGGAATTCTCCAGGCCAGAATACTGGAGTGGGTAGCCTTTCCCTTCTCCAGGGGATCTTCCCAACCCAGGGATCCAACCCGGGTCTCCCACATTGCGGTCGAATTCTTTACCATCTGAGCCACAAGGGAAGCCCAAGAATACTGGAGTTGGTAGCCTAGTGGATCTTCCTGACCCAGGAATCAAACTGGGGTCTCCTGCATTGCAGGCGGATTTTTTACCAACTGAGCTATCAGGGAAGCCCCAAAGGGCTTCCCTGGTGGCTCAGAGGGTAAAGCATCTGCCCGCAACACAGGAGACCTGGGTTCGATCCCTGGGTTGGGAAGATCCCCTGGAGAAGGAAATGGCAACCCACTCCAGTATGCTTGCCTGCAGAATCCCATGGACTACCAGAGAAGCCTGGTAGTCTACAGTCCATGGGGTCACAAAGAGTCGGGCACGACTGAGCGACTTCACTCACTCACTCATATAGTGAATATATTTTTTATATTCTGAATACTAGACCTTCACTAGATATTTGCTTTGTAAATAGTTACTCCCATTCTTTGGACTGTCTTTTTACTTTCTTGGTCATGTCCTTTGAACACAGAAGTTTTTCATTCTGATGAAGTCCAGGTCTTTTTGTTGTTGTTGCTTATGCTTTCATATTGTCATATCTAAGAAAACTTTGCCTAATACAAAGTGCATTTCCTTCTAAGGTTTTGTAGTTTTGTTTCTTTCATTTAGATATTTGATCCCCCAAACTTGCATGTTTTAAAATTTTTCTTGCTCTGTTCATTCCTCTTAGGAATAGCCTCTACTTCCAAAGTGCTTTGTAACTCAGCTCAAATGTCATTTCCCCTAAGAAGTCTTCCTTGATTTCTCCATATGTGCCCCAATCCTTCATACCATGTATAAATTATTTTCTCTTTCTCTGAATTTTGTTTTAAAGCATTTCCTTTTACTTTTTATTATGGCATGTGTGTACATTAGGAAGAAACCTTAAGAGTCATCTCGTTTAACCCCCTAATTTTAGAAATATAACAGATAGCTTGCACAGAGCTCTTATCCAAATGTTCAATTGGATATTTAATGGCAGAGACAGAAGTAGAACTTGAGTCTTGCATTTCCAGCCTGATTATTTTTCTACACACAGAATTCGTAATATAGACATTTCTTAAGCTCTTTTGCAGTATTTCACCATGGATCTGTTAGTCTTGTACAATTTCTCTGCAAGATGTAACCTGAGAATTCCTGAAGGTCAAGGAGTTGTTTCATTTCTTTCTGTATCTTTATAAATATTTCTCAGAGACTTTTTCCTGCTAGAATCAATAAATGAATAATGCTTTGGTTTAGAATTAATATTTTTAATATAAGATTCCAATGATACCCCCTTAGATACCTTTTGAAAGAAATTGATACATTGAGGCCTGTAGGGGGCAGCCCAACACAGCAAGTTTTGATTGCCCTTAGTAAGCTACCTACTATTCTCTGAGATCGTTTCCGACTTAAATTGCTTCTTATGTGGATTTTTGAAAAACGAAAGCAACGATTAATGACAAACTTATTTGGTGGGGTTTTTTTTAATTGTCTTGTATAAGAATGGAAAGTTTTTGATGCTGATGATAAGCTGTTTTGTTTTCAAAGCATTTGTGTTTTTGTTTTGTTTAGTCACTGAGTTGTATCCAACTCTTCCGCGACCCCAGGGCTGTCACCCGCTAGGCTCCTTTGTCCATGGAATTTCCCAGGCAAGAATATTGGAGTGGGTTGCCATTTCCTTCTTCAGAGGATCTTCCCTACTGGGTCGAATCCTACTTTGCAGGCAGATTCTTTACCATCTGAGCCACCAGGGAAGTCCTTTAATTCCACAATAGCACAGATAATATAATGGCAAATGTTGTCCCTAATTTATTGTTAGAGAAGTTAAAGCATGCAAATTAATAGTATTATCACAGACTACTGCTGCTGCTGCTGCTGCTAAGTCGCTTCAGTTGTGTCCGACTCTCTGCGACCCCATAGACGGCAGCCCACCAGGCTCCCCCGTCCCTGGGATTCTCCAGGCAAGAACACTGGAGTGGGTTGCCATTTCCTTCTCCAAAGCATGAAAGTGAAAAGTGAAAGTGAAGTCGGAGACTACTAGTTATTATTAAATGAAGTCTGTATCTTCTTATTAATTTGTTAAACTTAGCTAGGTCATTGTTTCATTTACTATTTTCAAGAATAAAAAACATTGCTGGCAATTAAGGTAAACTATAGACAAATAACAATACCTAACATTTGTTGAGTACTTTGTGTGCAGGTACTGTTTGAAATACTATTTTATATGTATTCATTCATTTATTCCTCATTACTGTCCTCTGGGACATATGCTGGTACTGTCCCCATTGTGTGGATGAAGTAATTGATTGATTATTGAAAATTGCCCAGGATTACTCAGTAAGTGGAAGAGCTGGGATCTGAACCCAGGCAGTCTGGCTCCAAAGCTCTCACCCTTCATCACTGTCCCTTTGATACTTTGTTAAGCTCATTACTTTTATTTTCTTACTCCTTTCTATCACAACTTTCCATTTGAGACTGTTTTCCAGTTTTTACACACATCAGGCTTCTTATTACTCCACCCTTTCTGTTGTTTTATGCTTTTTTTCTTCTTCTTCTTCTAGTAGAGAAAATGCATGGACAGAAAGTAAAAACATGACATCTTCCCTTTAGTGTGAAGAGATTGAAACAGATAGTTAAAGTTATGTGGTTTTCTTTCTCTTTTATTTAGAGAATGTTCTTTTTCGAATTACCAATTAAGCAGTTTTTAGTAAGCACATTAAAACATGAATTCTCAAATTTAGGGATGGAATGAACTTCTCTCTTCCTGCTTAAGCATGTAGTACTATGGGATAATTTTAAGAACTGAAATATTAAATATCTTATTTTTAAAAGATAGATTGTGATAAGATGGTCTTAATTGTTTCACCAAAAATGATTTTTTAGATCCCTCTGCAAAAAAATTCTTAGTTGTGATAAGATCCTTATATTTTATTATGGTATTCTAATATATGTAAAAATTAACCTTACTTCCAGTTATTGTTGTGTATTTTCTTTCTCATTCTTTCCACTTTCCTTAAAACACTCTGAGAATATGAGTATACATGGTAAAAATGAATTAGACTCCAACTAGTCAATTTGAAAAAAGCTTAGGTTAACTGACAGACAAAAAATGATAATTTGGCTAAAATGAAAATAGAGCTGTTTCATACCTAAGTGTTCAGTGGTATTCATATCACAAAATAAGATCTTAGTGTGCAATTTTTTTAAAGAAAATATTATCAACTTGTTTACTCCTTGGTTTATTAAGGCACCTCATATTACAGTTAATATTTGAGTTTCTTGGAGGAATTGTCACCCTGTTCCATGGTTAAGCTACACCTAAGGATGGTTATCAGCTGCTTTAATGAGTAGATTTATTATAGCCTTCCCATCTTTTTCTAACTGACATGGGTTTTAGTTTCCTGATTTACTTCTGGCCTAGTGAAGTCTTGGTAGATGCTAAGCTCTGTCCCTGTCTAAAGAATGTTTATTTCTTCAGCCTTACTTTTCAAAAAGATTTCCAAGACCCAGATCATCTCTGTATGTGTCATTATCACATTTTTCTTTCAGTCTGTTTCCATCTCAGAGAATGCCACCATCCAGAAATGATGCTTTATAGAGTGATCATTTAATCTGTTGACAATTTCATGGTGTAAGAAAATTTGCTTAATCACTTATCTATTCCAATAGTGAAAACTACCTTCTGATTTTTTTTTTCTGTTCTTCTCATAAATGATTTTCATGTAACAGGCCAGAAGACACACCACCTGTCTGTTAAGAACAGAATTACTAGGCCTTGATTCTTAGTAGTGGTTCCTTCTTTTGGGTAAATATGAGAATTGCTTTTGGTCTAATTACTCATACTTCTAAAATAACTACTTACTAATAATTTCAAATAGGTAGTGCATGTGTGATTGTTTAGGAATATTAGAAGGAAAAACCAATTTAAAAACACAAAGCCTAATATTCCTATTATTTGTGGCCTGAGCCTGGAAGATTTTGTTTTGGCATTTTATATCCTGATGTCTTACTCTTTGGTGAAGTTTGTGTCTTAGTTGTTGGATCATACCCATTTTTTTTTAAATTTTGTTTTTAATTGTCAGGGTTTTGCAGGAGTTTATATATTTGCTTCATGAGTCTTTCAGGTTGTTTATAATAAGACAGGTACTAAGCAGATGATATAAATACAGAGATTTGTATAGATATAGTGATGTGTGTACATCAGTTGTATTGATATTACATATAGATGTAGAACTTGATATGTACATATTTGAAATTTCTTGAATCATTAGCTAAGCAAGTTGCTGCTTTTGCAGAGGACTGTGCTATATTAAAATGTTAATTCTCCGTTAAGAAATATAGTCTGATATAAACAGTCAATTGCATTGTCTTTTGATGCCTTGGGAGCATTTTACAGAATATATCTTGTCTCAAACAAGATGTATCTCTCAAAAGTCTGTTTGCAAAAAAAACCCTATAAAGTTTGTAAAGGAATGTCAGTGCTAGTTCAAAGAGCTACTGTTTGAGTGTGTTGCTTGAAGCAGGTAGTGGGTAGTGAGAGCTCTCTATCAGTGGAATGACGAGTCTTGATCACAGTTAGGTTCCACAGAATTGGATCTACATTTGGAAACTGTATATGAGTAGACCATGCGTCTACGTTGGGTGCGATCTTTTCATGAAAGTCACCTGTCTGCTATGTTGTGACACAGTTATGTACATGACATAAATTAATTAAAATTATACTAGTTGTGAAATTGTATGAATTAGCAAGGTGAGGATTTCAAATGACTGTTGAATTCACTGAGGAATGATTTGTATATTAGATGTGTGGCTGAGTTCATGTGCACGAAACTCTGAGAAGTCAAACTAATGTTACTTATTATTGAACTTATTAACCATGTGTTACACCATATTAAATCTGTCTTCAAAACATTGTAAATGATTATTACATTTGAAATGTAGAAAATTAACATACTAAGAAATAACATGTCTTTAGAACTAAAGACTCAGAAATCCAATGTAGTATTCTTAACATTTTGTCTAGGTTTTTCAAAACTTGGATAAGAGAAACATCTCACATGGATGAGAAGAGTTTGTCCTGCTCATTTAAAATTTGAAAGAAATGTATTTCATTAGGCACTTCTGTCCTTTTAGTCTTTCCTTCCTTTCTTTTCTTTTCCTCGTCTATTTTTCTTTTTCTTTCTTCATCTTTCTGTCCCACCTTCTTCTTATACAGAGCCCTCCCTTTTCTCTACCTCACTAATTGACAAGTTTTTACTATGTAATAAAGCATTTCCTATTTCAATTAAAGTTTTGAAGTTTACTTTTAAAAGCAGAGCTTTTTAAAAGGAAAAATACCTCTATTAGCGTACATTTGAAATCCTTTTCATCATGATGAGGGTAATTATCTGTTACTTCTAAGAAGTAAGCCATAGCTAATTTCTGACTCTGCATCCACGTTTAAAGTGACTTAGAATCAGCTGGGGACAGTTCTGACGTCTCCTTATGTAGCAGCATTCATACTCTTCACTAGGTGTTCATTTTAGCTACAGATGCTTCATATAAAACAGGGTAGAGTAGCTTTCAAAAGGATCTACACATCAAAGTGTAACTTGAACTCTGGTTTTTACGTTGCTTAAGGAATCCTTAATGGAGTAGAACTAACAAATTTGTTCTTCCTGCTAACACATCATCGTTGTAAAGCTCTAAAACCTTTTTTCTTCCATGCCCTCTGAAGCCATAGCACATACAGTTGGATAGTTTTATTATTTTGGAATGTTTTAACAATATCCACATTAAATGTCATCCTATTTCATGCTCGGTGCAAAGAAGGTTTCCTTTAATTGTAATTAATCCTGGAGAATAATGATCTGCTTTTGGAATGATAGATAAAATTCCTTACATAATAGAGCTGTATTTTAAGTTGAAATACACTCATGCTATAGTTTGGCTGATAACTGTTCATAAGTGTAGTGACAGTAGCTTTTAGCCACAGTATATCTTCTTTTGCCTCATCACAGTCTTCCATTTCGCAGATGGATAAGCTGTCACTAAGTTAGCCAAGAATTAATCGTTACTGTCTGTGGCCCTCTTAGAACCTTACTTTAAAAATCACTGCTTTACTACTAAATAAGAAAATGTTTATGCGATTTTAAAACCTCCACAGTGGAAAGAAACCTGTAATTTTGACTTGCTATATTGGCAGTATTGAAAAATTATCTTGAACTAAAATTCTGTTGGAATATAATAGCCTGTTTTGGATTCTAAAGACAGTACTCTCTTCACATATTGTGTTCTAAAAATTTGAATTTGTGAAGGAGATAGGACTTGTTATTATAAGTAAAAAAAATCAGGCTAGGCCATGTAATTAGTAATGAAATTGAACTATGATATTGGTACTGTAAACCCTGACCTGCATTTTAGAATACATTCCTTATCATAAAGTCTTAAGTCAAGAAACTGTGACAGGAAGAGTCCCTCTTCTCTGTTCAGGTCATGGTAATGTGGGTTGGAATCAGACGTTCCTCTCCAAGGAAGGAGAGGCTGTTTCTCTGCTGCCCTGACTGGTGGAGAGGGTTCTGGGAAAGCTCAGAAATAGTAGACATAAGGAGTCTACAAGCTGGGCAGTTGTCCTTGATCAATAAGGACATTTTTTTATAATCCAGACACTGTATTTGGTATGATACGTTAGTTCTATTTTATATAACACCTTATTGTTAAATTCTGAATCCATCTTAGTAAACTGCCATCCACTTTAAACTAGGCTTTATAATTTCAAAACTTGAGACTTCATTTTAAGTATCAGAACATGAATTTTAAATGAGTTAAACAAACTAAGGGAAACATACTTAAATTCCCACAAACAGCTTTAAGATTGCCATGATGCTATATAACTTTTTAAAGAAAAATCTATAATTTTTCTGAATTGATGAGGGCAGGGATATTTCTTTAACATTATTTGGAGGCTCTTGACCTCATTTGTAAATTTTAAATTGGTGGGGTATAATTATTGTTTCTTAAGAACTCATGAAATAAACATAGAATGATGAATAGTTATAAATCAGACTATGATGAATCCGAGTTATCACTCTAGAAGGCCTCTTCCTACTTCCACCCATTTGAGGACTTTTTAATAACAGCTTCATTGAAGTATAACTTTGATATCAGAATTCATCCTTTTGTCTTTTTGGTTCTGCTGCAAGGCAAGCGGGATCTTAGTTCCCCAACCAGGGATTGAACCCATGCTCCCTGTGGTGGAAGTACAGAGTCTTAACCATTGGACCATCATGGAAGTCCTAAAGTTCACCCTTTTAGGTGTGCTATTGGTTTTTTAGAATATTCACAGAGTTGGTGCAACCATCACAATTATGTAATTTCAGAATATTTTTATCACCCCAAAAAGACCCCATCCCTAATTAGCAGTCACACCTCATTCTTCCTTCCTTCCAGCCTGTGACAAATTCCCCCTCCCCTCCAGTTCATGGTGACTACTGGTCTTCTCCCTCTTCCCCAACCCCCAAGATTGGTATATTCTGAACATTTTGTGTAAATGGAATTTTAAAGTATATGGCCTTTTGTGTCTGTCTGCTTTCACTTGGATTATATTTCCATGGTCCATCAATGTTATGGCACGTGTCTGTTCTTTCCTGTTTATGGCCAAGTAATACTCCACTGCTTGGAAATACCACCTTTTGTTTATCTATTCACTGATTGGTGGTTGTTTGGATTGTTTCTACCTTTTGCCTATTATGAATAAATGCTGCTATGAGCATTAATGTACAAGGTTTTGATGGACATATGCTTTCAGTTCTCTTGGGTAGATATTTAGGAATGGAATTGCTGGCTTATTTGGTAATTCTGTGTTTAATCTTTTGAGGAACTGCCAGATTACTTTCCAAAGTATATATACCATTTTACATTTCACTCACCAAGTATAAAGGTTTCAATTTGTCTACATCCTTGCCAACATTTGTTATTTTCTGTCATTTTAATTATAGCCATCTTAGGAGGTATAAAGGGGTATATGTATTTTGGTTTTAATTTGCCCCTTCCTAATTACTAATGATGTTAAACATCTTTTCATTATGTTTAATGACCATTTGGATATCAGCTTAGGCAGGATATCTTCAAATCCTTTGCTGTTTTTAAACTGGGTTTTCTTTTTATTATTGGGTTGTAAGAGCTCTGTATATCTTCTGGTCACTAATTCTTTATTGGATATATGATCTGCATTTATTTTCTCCTATATTTGGTTTTATTTTCATTTTCATAGTGCCCTTTGAAATACAAAGATTTTAAATTTTAGTTAAGTTCAGTTTATTTTCTCTTTGGTTGCTTGTGTTTTCAGATTGTCTTGCCAAATCCAAGGCCTTAAAGATTTCCTCTGTGTTTTCTTCTAAGAGTTGTATAGTTTTACTACATTGTTTTTCTTCATATATTTTTTAGGGTAGTCAAGTGCTATTTTTTTTTAAATTTCTTAATCAACATATGACTTCAACAGTGAGATCTGTAAAATATTTATCATTTGTTTTTATTTGCTACTTCTAGAAAACTCACAGGAATTTATGAAATCTACTTTCAGTGATACTTCAGTGAATAAATGTTTTAAATGATTAGTATCAAAACAAAAATATCAACATCTTCATATTATAAACTTTATTTAGTTTTCACTGTAAAGCCTACAGACCTTACACAGAGGGCTGAGGATCTTGTAGTGCTTTACTCACTCCTGGCCCAAGTTTAGAAACACTTTTCTAGTGGATAAGGACCCTTGATTGATCATCAGGAGAACAGAATTTCAGTTCTGAGGTCGACACAACCTCTTTTACCCAGATGCTGCTGCTTGCTACTCTGATTTCTATATTTGTACAAATTAAAAGTGCTGCATAGTTATTTTATGTAAGTATACCATAAAGATAGAAATAATCTGTATATAAACATGTCCTTTGAACCATCAGTCAAAAACAGTTTATTCCATTACTCTTATAGTAGCTTACCTTTTTAGTATGGTTTTGGATAAAATTAGCAAAGACATTTTCATAGATAATGAAATTTAAACTATGATTCCCTAGGTATGGTTTTGAAATTTTTCAGGAGAAACCTTAGAAGTAAGATAATTATTACTAAACACATCGATCCTAGCACTTCTATAAGAAGCCTCTCATTTGGCCACTCTACTAATAATTTCAAATAAAACATTTTAAAGCAATATAACTTATTTTATAAATCAGCTCATAAATAGCACTGAATTGCTCTCAGCCTTAGCAAGAGGGAAGTGGTGCTTCCCTGTAACACGTTTTATTCAATGAAAGGATATGAGGAAAACACACACTGTTGCCTCTGTTTGAAGACAATTTGCCTTAATTATTTATGTGGCAAAATATATTTGGTATTGTCTAGACAGAATTATAATAAATATAACAGTTTAAAGAAGACAAGACATAAACTTCAAACCAGATGTGTGGATATAATTCTGATGGGTGCTTTCATTTAATCATAGTCTCAATTAAGACACTGCTGCTTTGAGGATTAAGTGTCCCTGACTATAATAATGACAGCTTTTCAAATGTTAATTATTATTTTTTAGAGTTTTCGGGAATATTAAAAGTGGACTTCAGACTCTGGTAGCATAACTACAGAAAGTGCTTATTTTCAAGTCTCCTATTTCCCTACATGAAGGATAAAAGTGGTCTGATTAAGTGGCCCTGACTCCCCTCTCGCTGTCTCCCTGTCCCCCTCCTTCCCACCATCGAAAGGACTATTTACTGTAAAGGTCTAAAAGCATTCATTTGAAAATGGTTTGTTCTTTGTACTTAATGAGGTATTGTAATTGTGTATATTCTTAAGCTAATTTTAACATGAGGCTTCTTTTGAAAAGCATGTGATGCAAAATTTGACATGCATGAGTATATCTCAGGCCAGATATGCATGTGACAGTTTGAAGCACGCATCATGTGTCATTGTTGGTAAAGTCTGGCAGCATATCCTGTGTAAAGCCCTATTTTCTTTTTCTTTGTGCCCCATATTTATTCTGATTAACAAGACTTCAAAGGGAACAACTGATGGTTGAATATCAATTATTTTTTATTCTCTATGTTTTGGGTTCTGTAAGGACTAAATAGCGTTACTTTTCTTTGGCTCCACATTTAACTGTGGTTTTAAAGAGAGGAATGAAGGGAATTAATCACTGTTAAACACCTGTTGCACTAGGTGTTTTGTATATCTCATGTTAATTGTTACAGCATTCATTCAAATACGTATATTATTCCTGTTTTTCAGATTTAGAAACATACTTCCAAGACTGATGTAATTTGCCATAGGTTCCCAGTCAGTTGTGTTGTGACCAACCAAGCCCTTGCTAATTCCACTGCATTTGACGTTCTACACTTTACGTGCTCAATTTGTAGCCCATTTTTCTCCCCTTATCCACTAACATCTGACAGGTCCCATTGTATTTCATCTGCTTCTGTGTGCGTTAGTGGGAAGAGGGGATACGAAAGGGAAGGATTGTTTCTGTCCTCTGCCTGAAATGTCCTTATCTTTTTCAGTTTTAAGAAAAAATACTCTGTATTTCAAGATGAAAGCTTGAAGACCTATGTTTTCTACTTTGTTTTCATCTTCTTTGGAAACTCCCTACAATTTTACTTTAGTACATTACATTTTACCACACTTAGCATATTGTACTTTGTACTTATTGATATGTCTTCCACTCTTATAAAATGAAATTATGTCACCAGTTATAGCAAAAACTTTTGTTTTTGCTCTAGCCGCCAAGTTAATGCTGGGTTTACATTTTCTCATAGCACTTTGTACATATTTCTGTTATCACTTATACATATATCAGTAACACTGTGTCACAGTTAAAGTTCAGTAGATGTTTAATGAGTGATGATTTCTGATAGATTTGCCCCTGCCCTCTGGTTGTTAGAGATCATGGACCTGGGTACTACTGTTGGGATAGTTCTTTTATGCTTGTTTTGTTTTGCTATGGCTGTATTCTTTACTGTCTGAGTCTGGGTTATGTGGGAGGAGGAAGGCAACCATGAGGATTGTGCCTGGTTGCCAAGATGACTGGGCTTGACTGGAATAGGCAAGAATTTACCCAAAGCATATGAAATCAGCCTTACTCTCTCAAAATAGGAAGTAGGAAGTGAATCTAAGAAGTAAAGTCAGAGATGAGAACTGACAAGGGGCTGAAGTGGAATCACAGTGAGGAAAAGAAGATGTGATCAGAAATTGGGAGATCTGTCAACCGGCTAGAAAGCAGAATTTGAAAGGATGTAGGGTAAATGGTTCTGCATGGAGGCTGTGAGCACTCATGGAGGGTGGGACTAATTTTTGAGTTGCTGGATTAAAGTTGCTACTCAGGGCTGGTCAGAGATTTTTGTGATCGCAGAAGCTCTGCTCATTTTCTCTTGAATGCCTTTTATAACTGCCTGATACAGTAAAAGAGATGAGTTAAAGTAAGAATAAATTAATGAAACAAATCTATCTGCAGATCACACAGTTTATCCACATCCCTTATATCCACTCCGTCCATCTTCTTTGTCACCGTGCAAATTCATATCCTCAGTATTTCAGATCAAAATCCTGAACCTGGATACTACTGCTGGGATGATTCTGTCCCAGCTATTCTAACAAACGGGGTCCGTTTAATCATCAAGTACTACCTGATGTATCAGTAAGAGACCACCCCCCACCCCACCCTGGCCTTTTAGTTAAGGGCATTTATAAGTTTCACAAACAAGTGAATTATCCTGCATCTATTGGGTGTCTTTTTTAAGTTGTATGCTTTCTGAATTTTTATGTTTTTCTCTTTCATAGCTTTTAATTGCTTCCTTTCAGTGAATAGAATCTCCTTTTACTATGGATATGACTCTTCCCCTTCTTTACAGTCACTGACTCCATGGTCATTGAATCAGATGTGTATCCGTCCAGCTGTAACTTGCCATTTTTAACAAACCAACATTTCTAACTCATATTGATATACTATATATGACCCAAACAGCAAAATAAGCCCTAATGTTATGTAGTAACAGGGAGACAACATGAGTAGTATGTCTTCTTATCATAATCCCTATCTTATATTACAACTGAATATAAAACATGTTAGTATTTAATAAATTTCTGTTGCATGTCAAGTCACACTTAATAACAATAGCACTTATTGAGCAATTACTGTGCACTAGGCATTCTTCATGGGAAAAAGATGGGGAAACAGTGGGAACAGTGTCAGACTTTATTTTGGGGGGCTCCAAAATCACTGCAGATGGTGATTGTGGCCATGAAATTAAAAGACCCTTATTCCTTGGAAGGAAGGTTATGACCAACCCAGACAGCATATTCAAAAGCAGAGACATTACTTTGCCAACAAAGGTCCATCTAGTTAAGGCTATGGTTTTTCCAGTGGTCATGTGAGAGTTGGACTGTGAAGAAACCTGAGCACCGAAGAATTGATGGTTTTGAACTGTGGTATTGGAGAAGACTCTTGAGAGTCCCTTGGACTGCAAGGAGATCCAACCAGTCCATTGTAAAGGAAATCAGTCCTGGGTGTCCATTGAAAGGACTGATGCTAAAGCTGAAATTCCAATACTTCGGCCACCTCATGTGAAGAGTTGACTCATTGGAAGACTCTGATGCTGGAGGGGATTGGGGGCAGGAGAAGAAGGGGACGACAGAGGATGAGATGGCTGGATGGTCCATCTCGACTCAATGGACATGAGTTTGAGTGAACTCCGGGAGTTGGTGATGGACAAGGGAGGCCTGGCGCACAGCAATTCATGAGGTCGCAAAGAGTCAGACCCAACTGAGTGACTGAACTGAACTGACCTGAGGCATTCTTCTAAATGCTTTACATGAATTAACATGTATAATCTTCACATGGAGTTGTAACAAACTCCATATTATATAACTGGAATTATATAGTGTGTAATCTGAGATTGGCTTTTTATGTGCAGTGTAATTCCCTTGAGCTCCCTGCAGTTTGTTGCATGTATTATTAATAGGTTTTTGCATTATTATTACTGAGTAGTATTCTGTGGTATGGGCATACCACAAACAGTTTATCCATTCACCTGTTGAATGACACTGGAATTATATGAACTGTACATTTGTGTACAGTTTTTCTGAGAACATGAGTCTGCATTTCTCTGGGAGTACTCAAGGGTACAATTGCTGGGTCATATGTTAAATGTATGTCTAGTCTTGTAAGAAACTGCCTTACTCTTTTCCGTAAGAGCTGAACCACTTTACATTTCTACCAGCAATGATATTAGAGATCTAGTTTCTCCACATGCTCACCAGCATTTGATATTATTACTATATTTTATTTTAGACATTATGGTAGATATGTATTCATGTTGTATTGTGGTTTTAATTTGCATTTCCCTAATGACTAATGACGTGTCAAACATCTTATGTGCTTATTTGCCATCTGTATATCCTCTTTGGTGAAATGTCTGTTGTTTTCTTTTACTTATTTTCTGATTGAATTCTTTGTGTTTTTTATTGTTGGGACTTTTAGAGCTCTTATTCTGGATATAAGAACTTTGTTGGATATGTAGTCTTGCAGATATTCTCTTTCAGTCTTGTCTTTTCACCTTCAGAGCAAAAGTTTTGTTTTGTTGATAAAGATCCAATTTATCAATATTTCCTTTCATGGATCTTTCTTTTGGTATTAAGTTCTAGATTAGTTCCGAATTTAGCCCTCAAGTGACTTTGCCTTTCTTACTTTGCTGTATAAAAGCTGAATGTCATGATTCTGGGCCATTTAATAACTAGACAAGTGAACTTAGAGAAAATAGATTAAAAAGAAAGGAAACGAGTTTGCTAAATTGGGATAGTGTTAATTCACTACAGCGCTCTAAAACTATTGATCAAGGTGGTGGTGGTGTGGTGGTAGTAGCGTGTGTTTTAGTGTATATTTAGATGGGTGTGTATACCATGTGGCTCAGTTGTGTACCATGAGGGCCTTCCTGATAGCACAGTTGGCAAAGAATCCGCCGGCAATGCAGGAGATCCTGGTTTGATTCCTGGATCGAGAAGATCCCCTGGAGAAGGGATAGGCTACCCACTCCAGTATTCTTGGGCTTCCCTTGTGGCTCGGCATGTTGTACTGTGTACATATTTTATTAACTTGAAGACTGTGCAGGGCAGATATTACCTCCATTTACTCCAGTGTTCTTGCCTGGAGAATCCCAGGGACGGCGGAGCCTGTTGGGCTGCCATCTATGGGGTCGCATAGAGTCAGACACGACTGAAGCAACTTAGCAGCAGCAGCAGCATACTCATGCATATGTTTTCAAACTAGATTCACTAAAATTTTATAAATTTAACTTAAAATTTTTTACAAATTTGATTCTTGCTGCTTCTGTTCAGTTTATCTCCAAGGTAAATCAACAGCATAACTTTTGCATGTAAGGGAGAATTATTATTACAGTGGTGAAAGTGCCTAAGTAGAGAAAGGCTGAGGCACAGCCAGCCAATAGCACTCCAGATTTATATTCCATTTGATGTTTTAAGAAAGGACTAACATAACAGTTGAAAAACTTAACAGGGGCCGTTTCAAAGATGACTTTACCAAGTCATTTCTCATGAGAAAGTAATTCTGTTTCTTGGAAGTCCCTAAAATAGTTTGCAGATTTACAGATATATGGCTAGATTAAGTGTTGTGGTGTAGTTCTATTATAGTGGCTTTCTTATCTATCAGACAAGGATTCAGATTACCGTGGATATTGTCTGGTTTCACGTATACTAAATCAAAGTTTAAAGAATTCATGTTCATGGAGTTTTCGTATTTTAAAAATACTTGCTGTATTCAAAATGAAGATAGCTTTTAAATATATCCTAGCATAATTTAGTCTTTGCTGAACTCGAATTTAGGTTTAATGAGATCTTTAAGAAATTTGCATGAATTTACCCTCCATTCCCATTGCCCTTCAGAACCTCTGTACCGTACTTGAATTCATAATCTGTCTGTGGCCAGCTTCTGTTTTCAAGATAAATAGCTCTCAAAGTTGAGTGTTTTCTAAGAATGAGAATATAAGCTTTTAAAGGCACTTGAACAAAATTTAAACAAAAAATATTTGTTAGATTTTTTGTTTGGGGTATTTTAGGTCTTTGTCTTTTAATAAGGTTTTTTGTTATATGAGAAACAGAAATTTACTTTGATGAAAGTTTTCTTGGTTACAGTCTATAGGATTTACTTGGAGTATATGTTAATAGTTCTGGAACTTCATCCTTCTCCCCAAGCAAATAATATTATAAAGACTGTCGAAGTTACACCTTTATTATAACTGCTCCATTTTGGGAAAGAGTTGAAAAAAAGAGAAGTACAGAGACATTGCAGGCCATTTTTTCTAGGAATGTGAGTAGAGGAGAATTGCTGTTTTTTTAATACGTAGCTAAGACTACTTGGCCTTTCCTGTTGAGCATATTGTTTTCAAATTACTATAACGTATATTAGTATAGCTAAGCCACCTCATAATTCTGTCACTCAGTAAGGAGCTACTGAATCTTGAAAAGATTTGACTTTGCTGAAAACCTTAGTGTTATCAGACCAGAGTATGGATGATACATTTTCACAGTTTTTGTATTGGGGGTGCAGTCCTGCCCCTCCTTTTCTCCTTCAAGTCCCAGTTGTCATCGCGTAGGCTTGCATCATTCAGACAGCCTCTCACCGGTCATCCTGGTGTTACCTCTTCCCCAAGTCATTGTACACGATCCTGCTTTCCATTAGCCTTCAGAAAAAAGCCTCTTTCATCACGTCACTTTCTTTGCTAAAAAGTCTTAAAAGCCTCTTCATTGCCTGGAAGATAGAAAGCCCTAAAGTGGGTGGTGGCTACTTGAAATGATTATGGCTGTCCCCTGTTCATTTCTTTCTTCTCTGAATTCCTCAAACCTGTATCATCTTCACATAGTGAATCCTTGATTGTTCATAATATTCTCAGTTTCACCTGTGGGAAAAGTATGAGCTTCCTAAATTGAAGGGTATCAATCACACTTAAAAAAAAATTTTTTTTTAGTAGGGTATAATTGATCTACAGTTTTCTGTTAGTTTCATACAGTAAAGTGAATCAATTCTTTTCCTGTATAGGCCATTATCACATATTGAGTAGAGTTCCCTGTTCAGTTATACTTCTTAAAAATGAAGGGTTCAATTAGTGAAGTGAATTGCATTATATTTAATGCATATTTATTAAATTTTAGTTTTTCTCATGCTTTCCATATACGTTCAACTATATTATTTTAGTACTATTTTTATATTTATTATGTATTCACTGACCACACAGTATAGCCAGGAGTAGTCACATATTTGCACCACATTTATCTTTTTTTACATTTTATTTCATGTCTATACTTAAAATCAGGTTTTCTTCTTTTTTTTTTTTAACCAAATCTGGTTAAAGTTATCTTGAAGAAGTTGAGATGTGCTTCTGTGATTTAAAAATAAACAAGCCAAAAAAAAAAAGTTACCTTTAATGGGTAGGTATTTGAAATTATTTTCTTATAAAATATAAGGTATTACTCTGTTCCTGTAGATTTTCATGATTTTTCATTCCAAGAAGCTTAAAACAAAAACTTAGCATCTTTAAAATGAAAAGACAGTTAAGAGTTGTGATGGGTGTTATTCTCTTTATTATTTATTCAGTAGTTGGCACAGGTCTTCTGTTATTCCTAGAACAGACTTCAGAGATGGGGAATGTCCCAGATTTCCAAAGACGCTGGGTGCGAGATCACAGAACTCATAACGACAGTGCTGTTACTCATAGATGGGCTGACTCCAGAGCCTCTGCGCTCTGTCACAGGAAGGCTTCCATCATCGTTGCTGTGCTTCTAGAGAGGGAGTTTGAGAAAATTAAACCTAATTTTTTGAAGGAGTAAGATGTTGAAGTTGTTAGCAGTCAATTATGACAGTGCTAATAATAACAATTATCAGAGGAAATGTACCTATTATTTTGAAATTTTTGAACCTCCAGAAAAGTTTTAAAATAGTAAAACAACTAAGACCATGTAAGACCCTTCACCTGGATTCACCAGTAATTAACATTTTTCACATTTGTTGTCTCTTTTTCTATACATATGCTCTCTCTCCCCTCCCCTAACCATTTGATTGTAGGTTTCAGACATCATGGTACCTAATTCCTGAACATCTGATCATGAATTTCTTAACAGTAAGGATATTGTCCTTATAAACACTACCACACCTAAGAAATGTATCATTAATCTAATATTATCTAATGTTCATCTGGTATTTCCCCAGTTATTTCAAAAATGTCTAACTGATCTTTTTAAATTCCTTTCTTCAATCCAGTATTCAGTCAGAGTTTATATTTTGTATTTAGTTGTGATATCTTGTCAGTCCCTTTTAATCTTTTTTTTTGCTGCCTCTGACTGTTTTTAAGTGTCCAGGTCAGCTGTGTTTAAAGTGCTGCATGTTCTGAATTTGCCTTATTGCCTCCTGTGGTTAGATTTCTTGGGTTTGTGTTAAGTATTTTTAGCCATAATACCACATGTGTGATGTTGTATGCTTCTGATTACACTGTATCTGTGTCAGAAGGCATCTCATGCCACCTTTAAATTTCTAATGTATTAATTCATAGCTTGTAGCAATAGAGACTTAATTGTTTGAATCCTTTTTTTGATTTCTCAAATAGACAACAACTGAACGGCCTTTCATTCAGAAGCTTTTTCGACCTGTGTCTACAGATGGACAGTTGCATACGCTAGGAGATCTCCTCAAAGAAGTCTGTCCTTCTGCAGTTGCTCCTGAAGGTAATATAATTGACAACATTAAAACGTTTCTTTCTTTCCTCTTTGTTACTGAAGCAACGTAAGAATTCTATATTTATAAATAACATTTATTAGTTACTTCAGTAAGATATTTTCATTATCTTGTAAGGAAAAGTCTTTTGAAACAGAAGCACTTAATACTTAACTATTTCATAAGTTATTGATACTAACAGAATGAGAAACTCATTCTCTTTAACAAACCGAAATATGGTTTTAAAGTCACCCTCTTATATTTTGGGGCCCTGTGTTTTTCATTTGTGAATTCAGTTCTGGTAAACGTTGTATTTTCAATCTTGCTTTGTGTTTCATCATTCTAAAGAAATAAGAGAGAGGTTTTTTTAAAAAAAGTCTTACATTTGGTTGATATTTTAAAGTTCAAAATATTGAGTAATGGATACATATTTTATTTGAAATTTTTGCTGCTCTTTAATGTTTTACTGAACATTATTCTCTTAGGATTTAACATTTCACAAAGCTAGTCAAAAACTTGTCCTGTTTTATAGTCCTTATTTTGTAACTTAGGTTAAAATTGTTTTCCTGTAAGCAGGGGAAAAATAGAAAAATCGCTTAATTGCAGCATAAGAAACACAAGGAAAATGCGGAAAACTAGGGGAAAATGCTGTAAACCCCTAACTCATAGAGACTACTATTGACACACACATGCAGATATATACTTGAATATTTGAGAGGGTGAAGTGAAGTGAAGTGATGTGAAGTCGCTCAGTTGTGTCTGACTCTTTGCGACCCCGTGGACGGTAGCCTGCCAGGCTCCTCTGTCCATGGGATTCTCCAGGCAAGAATACTAGAGTGGGTTACCATTTCCTTCTCCAGGGGATCTTCCCGACCCAGGGATCGAACCCGGTCTCCTACATTGGAGGCAGATGCTTTAACCTCTGAGCCACCAGGGAAGCCCTTTGAGAGGGTGTATGTGCATAAATTTATATGTCCTCCTTTTTTCACTTGATATAATATGATAGTTCTTAAAAATTCTCTAA
This sequence comes from Oryx dammah, assembly GCF_014754425.2. Lineage (NCBI taxonomy): Eukaryota > Metazoa > Chordata > Mammalia > Artiodactyla > Bovidae > Oryx > Oryx dammah. The sequence goes on from NW_024070188.1 coordinate 31,220,628, forward strand.
AGCCATTTTTTAAAATGCCATGGCCCTTGCTAATGATGTACCATAATTTGACCATCACCCTATCACTGAATGACTTGGCTTATTGTTGGTTACTGTGCTGTAGGAGAAATTTCAGTGGCATATTGCTGTGTTTGTTAATATGTTGCCTAGACTTGTATATGTTATATAGAAAAATGTTAAAAACTTACCACTTTAAATCTTTTATGGTAAGAGGTAAGACATTAATAAATGCAAAGGTAAATACTTCAGTAGATCATGCTGTGTTTCTTATTAATATATCCTACGTTGGGATGATGGCAGTATTATTTACATGACTTGTAACTATATCACATAGTTCAAGAAGCATTCAGTATCTATGGAAATGGTTTGCCTACTCAGAATTAGAAGTAATAGGATTGGGAGGAATATTGACATTCCAGCCTAAAAGACTAAACAAAGGATATAGAGCTCAGAATATGTGCCGTTTGGCCTGTTAATCAAATATGCTTCCTTTTCCTGGCATTTCTATGTGTATCTAGCACTTTGAAAATACACAAAGGCTCAATAAGAGGGAAGAAGAGGGACTTCTAAATACCACCAGAACCAGTTCCAGAAGGGACTGATAAAAAAGATCATTGACCACTACCCAAAGCTATGAAAATGGAGTAAGTTTCTCTGGCGATCTAGTGGTTAAGACTGTGCTTCCACTGCAGGGGGCGTGGGTTCAGACCCTGGTCAAGGAACTAAGGTCTTACAAGCCATGTGGTGCAACCAAAAAGCAACATGTTTCTTATATATGTATGTATGAAATATATATGTATATTTGTAAATATATATTTTTATATATAGAGAGAAAGAGAGTTTATAAGGCCTTACTGTGTCATTTGTCAGCTTCCCTGGTAGCTCAGCTGGTAAAGAATCTGCCTATAATGCAGGAGATCCTGCTTCGATTCCTGGGTCGAGAAGATCCTCTGGAGAAGGGATAGGTTACCCACTCCAGTATTCTTGGGCTTCCGTTGTGGCTCAGGCATTAAAGAATCCACCTGCAATGTGGGTGACCTGGGTTTGATCCCTGGGTTGGGAAGATCCCCTGGAGGAGGGCATGGCACCCCACTCCAGTATTCTTGCCTGGGGAATCCCCAAGGACAGAGAAGCCTGGCAGGCTGCAGTCGATGGGGTCACAAAGAGTCAAACACGACTGAGCAACTAGGCACACAAGAATACTATACTAGGCAAAGTTTCTGTTACTGTCATACACATCCTCATATCTCTAATGCTAGGTAAGTGTTTACTCAGTATTTCAATTCCTGAATTCTTTGTGTCATTACTTGAAACATGATCTTTGACTCATGAATAATTAACAGTAAGTTGGTTGTAATACTGTCTTAGAATCCTAATCTATCTTTATTGCTACCTAGATTTCATTTTCAGTAAGAGTTTGCATTAAGTAATTGTTCTGTCATTCAGTGATTTTTATTTAATTTATAAGCCATCACTACAATCTAGTTGTAGAATACTTCTATCACCTCAAAAGTTCCCATGTGTGTCTGTAGCTAATTTCTGCTCCTGCTGCCAATTATAGACCACTATTGATCAGCTTTCTGTCTAGAATTTACTTCCTTTGGATATTTCACATAAGGGAGTTACACAAAATTGCAATTGTTTTTTTCTTTTATTTGATGTTTTTGGGTTTCATTCATATTGTATAAATTAGTAGTTTGTTCCTTTTTATTGCTGAATAGTATTCCAGTTGGGTGACACATTTTGTTTATTCACCAACTGATAGACGTTTGAGTTTCCACCTTTTCACCTTTATGAATAATGCTGCTCTAAACATCCATATACAGGCATATATTTTCATTTTCTTGAGTAGATCCTTAGGAGTGGAATGGCTGGGTTGTATGGTAGGTTTATAGCTAATTTTTTAAGAAACTGCTAAACTTTTCCAAAGTGGCTGCATCATTTTACAGTTCTACCTACAATGAATGGGGATTCTAGTTTCTTCACATTCTCACCATTGTACTTTTTTTTTTTTTTTTGGTCTTATTATAGCCATCCTAGTGTTTGTTGTATAGTGGTAGCTCACGTTTTTTAAAATTTCCCTAATGACTATTGATGTTGAGTTTTTTCATGTGCTTATTGTTATTCATGGATATAGTTGATGAAATATTTTGTGTAAATACTTTTCTTAATTTTCATTGTATCTTATTAACTGAGTTCTGAGAGTTATTTAGATATTCTGCCTGTTAAGTCCTTTACCAGACATGATTTGTGATTATTTTCTCCTAGTCTGGGACTTAATCTTTTCATTTTCTTTTGAAGAGTAAAAAATATTTTATTTTGATGAAATCCTATTAAGGTTTTTTACATATTGTGTTCAGTTAAATAATCAAAATTTTTTTCTAGTAGATGATACATTTATATAGTTCCAAAATCCAAAAGTATATAAAAGAATTTAGTGAAAAGCCTGTATCTCAACTCCTATACATAGAACCCTGACTCGGTTCCCCTCTCCAGAGACACAATCAGTATTGCCATCTTCCTGTAAATCCTCACACAGGTAGTTAAAGTTTTTATTTTTTGAACTCAAGTTGTAGAAATTTGGACTGGGATAGTCCCAGTAACTTTAGGAATAATCTTACCATTGCAGTTCGTTTTCTCCATACTGTAAGAGTGTGTTTGTGTTTGTGTGTTTTAATCTATTTAATGTCAGTTTTGCCGAATTCTTAAAGATTGGGGCATATAGACTAGTTTTCCCATTTGAAGTTCAGAGATTAATCATTTTTATTGCTGACAGAGATGGGACCCGTAGGCTGCCCCCACTACAAGCATTTGCCTTCAGTTATTCACTTCTCTGCACTATATTTTTCTCTCTTTTTGAGTACTTTATAGTATTTTAATTAAAAGATGCTTTTATCGATTAAGAGTAAATTGAAATCACACCAGTCAGAATTGCCATCCCCCAAAAGTCTACAAACAATAAGTGCTGGAGAGGGTGTGGAGAAAAGGGAACCCTTTTGCACTGTTGGGGGGAATGTAAATTCATATAGTCACTATGGAAGACAGTATGGAAATTCCTTTAAAAACTAGGAATAAAACCACCAGATGACCCAGCAATCCCACTAGTAGGCATATACCCTGAGGAAATCAAAATTAAAAACGACACATGTACCCCAGTGTTCATTGCAGCACTATTTATGATAGCTAGAACATAGAAGCAACGTAGATGGCCATCGACAGATGAGTGGATAGAGAAGAAGCTGTGGTATATTTATACGATGGAACATTACTCAACCATAAAAAGGAATGCATTTGAGTGAGTTCTGATGTGGTGGGTGAACCTAGAGCGTATTATACGGAGTGAAGTAAGGCAGAAAAAGAAAAACAAATATCGTATACTAGCCATATATATGGATTCTAGAAAGATGGTACTGATGAAATTATTTGCAGGACAGCAGTGGAAACACAGACATAGAGAACAGACTTATAGCCACAGGGGTAGGGGAGGAAGGAGAGGGTGGGATGTATGGAGAAAGTAACATGTAGACTTACATTCAGTTCAGTTCAGTCGCTTAGTTGTGTCTGACTCTTTGCGACCCCATGAACTGCAGCACGCCAGGCCTCCCTGTCCATCACCAACTCCCAGAGTCCACCCAAACCCATGTCCATTGAGTCGGTGATATCATCCAGCTGTCTCATCCTCTGTTGTCCCCTTCTCCTCCTGCCCCCAATCCCTCCCAGCATCAGGGTCTTTTCCAGTGAGTCAGCTCTTCGCATCAGGTGGCCAAAGTATTGGAGTTTCAGCTTCAACATCAATCCTTCCAGTGAACACCCAGGACTGATCTCCTTTAGGATGGACTGGTTGGATCTCTTGCAGTCCAAAGGACTCTCAAGAGTCTTCTCCAACACCACAGTTCAAAAGCATCAATTCTTTGGTGCTCAGCCTTCTTCACAGTCCAACTTTCACATCCATACATGACCACTGGAAAAACCATAGCCTTTGGACCTTTGTTGGCAAAGTAATGTCTCTGCTTTTGAATATGCTGTCTAGGTTGGTCATAACTTTCCTTCCAAGGAGTAAGCGTCTTTTAATTTCATGGCTGCAGTCACCATCTGTGGTGATTTTGGAGCCCAGAAAAATAAAGTCAGCCACTGTTTCCCCATCTATTTGCCATGAAGTGATGGAACCAGATGACTTACATTACCATATGTAAAATAGATAGCCAATGGGAATTTGCTATATGACTCAGGGAACTCAAACTGGGGCTCCTGTAACAACCTAGAGGGATGGGATGGGGAGCGAGGTGGGAAGGAGATTCAAGAGGGAAGGGATATATGTATACCTATGGCTGATTCATATTGATGTTTGGCAGAAACAACACAATTCTGTAAAGCAATTATCCTTCAATTAAAAAATAAATGAATTTAAAATTGTTGGAAAAATGAAATTTAAGCTAAAGCTTAGTATTGAAATCGCTCTCTTGTTGTACTTTCCTTAAATTTTTTTTGATAATCTACTTTCCAAAACACTGTGTCATGTAAATATATTTCTTTATAAGATCTTTGACATTGAGTGAGAACACCACAGTGAGACTCAGAATCTTACAGCTGTTGTACTGTAAGGTTCACAATGGATAGCACAGTTATCAGCAAATCCACAGGAAGATGAAAGAAACTTAATGCAGGGAGAGCAGGAGAAATTGGTTGGATGCTAATTTCGTATTTGACATCTTTAAAGAATGGTGTAAATGTTGGAACTTAAAGTTATTTTAGTTCATTCTCCTCGTTTTCTAGATGATTGGTCCAAGGTGTCTGAGCCGCTTCATTGTAGAACTAGGTTTGGAAGTCAGGTCTCCATCTCCTGGTCCATTAGTTTTTCCACTTTACTGTGCTGCCATTTATTCTCATTTTCACCTTTTCACTTTTTTGTATACTTTAAAATAACATTCTGAAATCTTTACTTTCTCTTAACCCTTTTTGGTTTGTGTTTAGTACCTAATCTGGCCTACATGCATGGCCCGTACTCTCTTTTACCCCTGGTATGATCTTAGGGACTTGAGCTTCTGTTGTTTTTGCAGTGTTCCTGTGTATAATTCTGGCTATTCTTTTTGTTGGATATGAAAATGATGTCTGTGACATTCAGCATGTAGATGAAAAGCAGTCATATGCTTTGAGCCGACACGTTCTGTCAGAACACACCTTCATGTTTTTTGTTCATTCCCACACCCAGGTCACAGCACAGACAAGTTATTGTCATCCCACACCAGAACGGCACACACATTTGTGAGGCTTTTTTATTCTTTTAAACACTGTTCTCTCCTACATTTCTAACCTGCCCTACCTGCCCATCCATTCTTAAGGAATACACAAGATGACCACCCCCCACCCCACCCCCACTTTTTTTTAAAGAGAGGGCAGTGAGGTAGACACTCACAACTTTAATCCACAAACTTGCCTCTTAGGTGAATATCTTTGTGTGACAGACTTCTTCCCAAACTCTTGCATGCTGTGTCAGTCAGGGGTCATGCACACACTTCACTGAAATGCTATAAGTAGTGCCTCTACTTTTGAGGTCCTCTTGATGGCACCTTTCATGCCAGGGGGAGGCCATGTTTCTCACACCAGTATCTTATCTTTGGAGAAACTTCTGTTTGCCTCTTCCATTTGTCACCTCTTTGGAAAATAACTGTCATTTCAGGATCTATGGGAAGTATTCAGAACATCAAGTCATTCTTTCAGTAAAGAACTGTTTACTGTCTGGTCTAGCACACCTGTAATATTGTCAGCCAGGAAGCATTTTGAAACACCTGCACCCAACTTAAGTTGAAAGCGAAAGACGGTAAGATTGGGTGTGTATGGACAAGAACTCGCTGTCATCACATGATTAAAAGGGAAAGTGCTTCATAAAAGTTATGTGGCACCATTGTCTATTGCTTCTTATGACAGGTGATTCATGCATGAAGGAATTTTGCCTTGTTTCATCATATGAAGGTAGAATGTACTAATACTCATGAAGACATACTTTAGGTCTTTTTTCTTATAATTAATGATGAGGTGATTTATGTGATTCTTTTTTTGTTGTTTCTCAAGTGGCTTGAGAAGTTAGCCAGGGTAACAGGAAATAACCAAAGGTGAACTCAGGTAAATGTTTTCTGTGATGTCAGCAATAGTTAAAATGACTCAGAAAGCTAAGCTGCTGTAGCAGGCTTGAAGTGAAGTATTTCTTTGTCCATTAGAAACAATATAACCAAAATTTTTTTAAAATCTAAAAATCCTAACTTGAATTCTATTAAGAATACAAAAAACTAACAGGCTTTGCCCAAACATATTTTATTTCCCAGTTGTCTAATGTAATCCATAAAAACCTAGTAAGTTAGGATTATGAAAATAAAACAGTGTCCATTCTTGCTTTGTTGTTGTTGTATTTTTTATTTATTTTTGATTGAAGGATAATTGCTTTACAGTGTTCTATTGGTTTCTACTAAATATCAACATGAATCAGTCCTAGGTTTACCCACGTCCCCTCCCGGTTGAACATCCCTCACCTCCCTCCCCTTCCCACCTCTTCAGGTTGTTACGGAGCCCTGGTTTGAGCTTCTTGAGTCTTACAGCAAATTCTCTTTGGCTGTCTGTTTTAGTCCTCTGTAGCAGTTGGGCTGTTGTGAGCCTGAATTTGTATTTGACATTGTACAACTGGAGTGTATGTTAAGAGAAGGGCTTACGTTTGATGGCAAGCGAGTTCAGGTTCCCAGCATCGCTCTTAGAGCAAGTGCAGTCTTCTTGCTGCTCACCTTCTTCCAATTTCTGCCCTGCTTCCCAGGATTTTATTTACTCTTTGAGCCCCTTCCCAACTTCCATTGAACTTTTGGGTTCACTTTGATGTTGTAGCTTTCATTATTCATCAGTCAGTTTCTTCACATCATATTGTCTTCTGACACTGGCGTTACTCAGATGTGTAAGATAGCATCCCTGCTGGAATGGAGATATGCAAAGGATATTAGGAATATTATCCATTCTGGAGTGGACAGTAAAGACTGAGCCAGGTCTTAAAAGATGAGCAGAAATTGTTGCAAAGGAAGGACCAGGCCACACGTATCACATGACCACTGAAGTAGAATCCTTTGCCCAGGGGCAGGCTGCTGAGGGGTAACATCTACTCTGAAATGCTGATTTAAAATGTCCCTACTTTATTTTGCTGAAAGACTCGCTTTAGTTTTGTACTTCTCTCCTATAAAAGTACAGAAGATTTTTAGTGAGGTCAGAGTTGTGGGAGAAAGCGTTGAGGAACTAATCTTTTATTTGCTTGGTTAGGACATTAGAAGATAATTTTAACAACTGAGGCTAGGGTGTCACAATACCCCATCTAGGTCATCTAACTTGAAAATTACACTGTTTTATTTTTGACATGCTTTATGAGAAACCACAGAACAGTTTCTATAAAATTAGGAAAAGATGGTGTGTTCATGTTTTTTCTCCTTAGCTCTGTAGCATATGATTATTTATAAAGTGAATTAACTCTTTGTTTGTAAGCACTTTGTTCATACATAAAGCAATTAGAAAAAAGAAACATCCAGGTCTCACAGTATTCATCTGAGGCAGATCATTCAGTTTGAAGTTTTAACTTCAAATTGGCACTTCTGTCAGCATGATGACATTGACTGCCCAAAGAGGTGGCATTTCAGACTTGCCAGTTCATGCCACAGAAACATAAAACCTTCAGACTCCATCAGGATGAGGGTTTAGAAGTAAGAATAGTAATCATTTTTCAGTTTCAGTAATTCTATTTTATAGAGTAAGAACCATTAAAAAAAAGAAAAACCTACTAAATGGTTTTCTAAATCAGACAGTGTGAAGGTACAAAAGGATACTGGAATGAAAACAGATTTTAAATGAGGGAAGAAAGAATTACAAGTAAACTGTGGAAGGCCCATTTGTAACCTTGCTAAGGTACTGTGAGCCTGCCGCGTGCGGATGGTCACTGGACTGCAGTCTCAGCCTAACACTGTGCTCTCTTCACTGCTTTCTCTCTCCGGACGTAAAATAAGTGATGCAGCATCACACACAATGGTAATACAAGAAGTTCTGCAAACGTAGCCCTCATTAACAAAGATGCACTATATTTAATTTTGGACAGAAGAAACTTAGGAGACTTAAACTTGGTAATTTTCTTGAATTTATCATTATGCCATCAAATTCTAAACTGAATCAGACTCTCTGCCTCATTGTGTCATTCTCCCTCCATGTCTGTGGTTTGTCTCAGTACGTGGGTACCGTGAACTAATTTTGGTAGTACAAAATCTGTTAATAACTCAGTCTGTTGAAATATGTCTTTTCTAAAATCAAAGAAATAATTAACTGCTTATTTTCATTATTCTCCATTAGCAAAGATAGGATTACTGGGCCTGTCAGGAGAGGCTTCTGATTTCCTTTATCTAGATCCTGAGACGTTAAATGAATTAACCTGACTTTTTCAAAAGTGGGAACGGATACTTGCACAGTTAACATTTCATCTTTAGCACTAGAAAACAAAATTTCTTTAACAAAATAATAGCACATTCAGGAGATTAAAAGCAAGTCATCTCTTTGTTAAAGCAAGTCCTGTGAGACCTTAATCTGACCATATATAAACAGCGTGATTATTGCCTATATTTTAAATAAAACAAGTAGTTCTGAACTATTCAGTAATTCATACCTGACATATATTAATAGGCCCTATTACACCCAACTAGAATTACTGGATCCTTTTATGAAAAGCAGATCAAAAACATTTGAGCTATATTTTCAAAGTTGTATTTTGGTTTTGGTGGGGGTGGAGGTTGAAATGAACATGTTTAAGTTTGTAACTTATACCACACTTTTATCTTATTAAGAGGCATTTAATCAGTTTATTTAAATGATCTTAAAGTCACTTAATACAATGTTCTTTTTATAATAATAGCTGATTTGGGGGGTTTACGTTTAAATTTTGGTTTATTACTTCCTCAGAAATACAAAGGTTATAAGCAGGGCAATGAAAGAATTAACATAGACATGTTTTGAAAATCTTATACAATATGTTAAGAATCAAAGCTCTGGCAATATTTTGGACAGACATAATTAACATATATATAAATTTATGCATGGAAAAAGATATGTGATCTATATTAACTGTGATATGTTCATTAAAACCTATACTACTAAGTGAGTATGGATCCGGAAGAAGTTAATGTAAGTATTTTTAAATGGGTTTGTATTTCTCTGATAAACAGCACTTTCCTTCTGTTTGTGATCATAGGATAAAAGCTCTGGAAGCTTGTATATGTTCATTTTTACTGCTACGTCATGTAGTGTGCTCTTAAGATTGAGATCTCATTCCTCAGGAAGCATTTCTGTCTAAGATTAATTGCCCTTTTAAAATCAGCGTTTGATGTATTCCTTTGGCTATATCCTGGCTTGGTTTAACCCTCTTTGACCTGACCTCACTGACTATTACCGCTGAGGCTGAGTCAGAATCCTTCAGCATGATGTATGCATTTCAGATTTCAGCCTGTGGTTTTTCATGTCGATGGATTCAATTAGTTGGTGTTTTACTAATGAACATATCAGAGGTTAAAGAATTTGTCAGACAGAACAAAATTGTTCAGAATAGTGGCAGTTATAAAGCTCATCTCTTTGTTTTTCAGAATGATCAAGTATTTTTCAGAAGTTTTACCTTTCAGCATCACACACATTCCAAGATAGCAAATTGAGACATTTTCTGCTGAACTGTAAAATATATATGTGTAGCCACAGGTCTAAACACAGTGGTTACAATCTCTGGTCTTAAATTTCTGTTACTCCATATTCATAAGTGTGAGCTAAAAAACAAATTACTAATCTGAAATTTTCTGATTAAAAGCACTTTCCCTTAAAAGATACATCATCCATTTCTCTAGCTTCCTTTAAATTCAGAAGTTTCACATATTTAGTTACACATATTAACAGTAAGAGTGAAACTCATGCATCTTTCTAGAATCTCACATACCCTATTTTTAAAGACATTTAGGTCATATTCCTTGTTGATAATTGGCTTAAAAGTAATGGCTAAAAACCAGATTTGGATGGGGAAGGCTGTGAGCCGTTGCTCATTTGCTTTGCATGCGTGCTCAGTTGTGTCTGACTGTGACCCCGTGGACTGTAGCCCACCAGGCTTCTTTGTCCATGGAATTTTCCAGGCAAGAATACTGGAGTGGAGTGGGTGGCCATTTCCTTCTCCAGGGGATCTTCCGGACTCAGGGATTGAACCCACAGCTCTTGAATCTCTTGCATTAGCAGGCAGATTCTTTACCACTGTGCCACCTGGGAAGCCCAAGCCATTGCTAACAGAAATCTTTAAAAGGCAGATTCATCACATACTCTTAAGTTCTCTAATAAGGGTATACTTTAGCTTGTGTAGCAAAGATTTTCGAAGGTTTTTTGTTTTCCCTCCTTGAATTTTTCATTTTTAAAATAAACTGAGAACCATATCTGAAGTTTATTAAGTAACTTTAGTACAGTAGGGCTTATTTGATTTTTCCAGGCCACACTGTGCTTTGCTGAATATACATGTAGAGAGCACTACTAGATTAATCCAGAGTGCTTAAGAGTGCTTAAGGAATTTTTAAAATTTCATTTTGTTGTTTGCATAATGATTGAGTCTTTGGGTTTTTGTTGTTGCCATCTCTTTCTTTTTTTCCTTAACACATTCATAAAATCTGTGCCACACTGCATAATAATGAGGCTGAGTAATGCAGAGTGTATATTAACATGAGGCCACATTCTCACAGCCCTTTGCATGCCAGTGACTTAATTGAATCCGCAGTTTTCATATAACTTTTGTTATATCACTCACTTTATTGAATACCTACTGTGTCCAAGCCCTGTGCTGAGTGGTTTATTTGGATATCCCCTTTGATCCTCTATGCAACCCCAGAGATGAGAATTCTTTATCTACACTGTAGGAGGAGGAAACTGGGACTCAGAAGGTTGAGTGATTTGCCTGTGAATTCAATACCTAGTGTATTGTGCTGATTTAAACTCAAAAAGAAATATTTTGCTTTTTAGCCTTAAAAGACTCATGTACTAGAACTGGAAGACATGTTACCAGTCCTCTGTTTTAGAACAGTGGTCTACAGACTGACCTATGGAGTTGAGTCTTATCATACTTGGGCTTATAAGTAAGATGAGTATAAGAAATGAAATTTTATTGTGATAGTCTTTTTATAGATATATGATCTCTTTAGATTTAACATCTAACTCTTAACATGAATTTAATTACTATTATCTCCAAAGAAAATGCTTGTCTCTGACATTTTTTTGTCCTTTTCCTTAATTCACAAAGTATTTATGAATGACTGTTCTTATATTTACAACATGTATTAAAAGTTTTTTTAATTGCTCTGTGGAGATTCTATAGAATAACGACATGTATTCTTCAAAATTATCAGGGTTAGGAAGTGCAAAGAAAGGCCAAGAGCTGTCCAAGTTAAAGGAGAGTATAGAGACCTGAAAATTAAATGCAATATATGATTCCTGTACTGGATCCTAGACTGGAGAAAAAATAATTAGGATAGTTAATAACTTCTGAAGTGATTATATAATAGTATAGTGTTAGTGTTAATATTTTAATTTTGATAACTGTGCTATGATTATATAAAAGAATATTTTTATTAGAAAGTATACACTAAAATAAAGGTAAAGGACTGTTTCTAATTTATTCTCAAATGATTCAGAAATTAATTATATATACATAAAATGATAAAGCAAATGGGGCAAAATTTAAACAATTGATGACTCTGGGTGAAGAGAAAGTCCTTGTGCAGTTCTTGCAACTTTTCTCTAAGTTTGAAATTATATCCAAATAAAAAATTACCCCTCAAAAGTGCCCTGTATGAGAGAATTTCATATAGAACGAGTTCACTTGATTACTGTGTCAAATGTTTGCCTACTTTAAAGCATCAGACTAACGTTTTTAAAAATCTGAGTGGGTGAGATGTGGAGTAACATTTTTCTCCTGAGTCATTTACTTTGTAGTGCTATATTTTTTATTCCCAAGTATTAAAATCTAGATTCCCATTTTGAAACACAAAAGATATATTTACCAAAAACATGATTTACTTTAGTAGCAGTATCATCAAGCGTTTCCTTTCTGTTAGGGGAAAAAGAATCTGCTAATTTTTCACTGCTTCGTTTTGCTAGTTCTGATATTGCCAAAATATGCTGTTGTGCTTGTTTTTATTTATAGTAACATGAATTTGGGTGATGGCATATATACATCTTGGCTCATTCCAAGCATTCTGACTTTTTGTTGTTTTAATAACCAAAGCAGTCTTTTTCAGTCAAGCTCTTATTCTCCATAGCAGTGGTAGCCACTAGACACTATTTTCAAAACATTATTTCTGATAGTGTGTTTAACCAGCAGCAAAATGATCTAAGCCCTGAAGACATTTATTGTCAGGCACCATGCTAGGCACGAGCCTGCAGTGATATGTAAGAGATAAACTTTACTTCATAGTTCAAGCACACTACTGTCCCATTCCAATGTTTCTGGTGACAGTTATGTTATCAGAGGAAGTCAGAAAACCAGAAAGATAAATATACACAAGTGAAATAGTTGGACAAATGTAGGCAATGTCCAAATTACATATGTAAAATCCTAAGCTGTTGTGCTGAAGGATATGACAGTCCTGGACCACTTCCTTAGTTGTCCATGTTCAGTGATACTTTTATGTTCCAAATTAAAAGTGGTCTCAGTTTAAACCAGAGAATCAGTGCTGCCTATTCAGGTTTCTGATAATGTGATTTGTTGGGTTTGTTTTATAGAGTGAATTGTGCTTATGTTGTCCAGCTTCTGCTGTACCCTTCTTAGACTCCATGTGTCCTTTTCTGTGACTCCGTGTGTGAGTCTTTTCCCTTTCAGACATGCTGTGCGTCATTTTGTATTTGCTCGCACGTTTACGTACTGGTATAGGCACAGTATTCTGGATATTCAGCTCTATTCCATACTATCCAAAGGTGACATTGCTTAAGGAAGAACTTTATAGATAAAGAACTTTTACTCTTACACCACTGCTCTTTCATTTTTTTGACTCAGTGCTAAGTAGGAAGAAGATTCTGAGAATATTAAGATATTTCAAAGAAATATATAATAAGACTATAAAGAGAACTGCACCGGAAATGTTTTTAAATATTCTAAGAAAGATTTAATACAGTAAAACCTTGGCAATCTAGAACTTACAAAGAATGAATCACTCCAGATAGTTGAGGGTTTATCCGATTTGAGTATCAACATTTTAAAATCTTCTCAAAGTACTAATACCGTGCTTTCTTTAGTATTCTGTTTATAGCTTAATCTTTTGGTTATAAATGATTCACATCATTATGAAAACCAATCATTGTATTAATACTGTGATCACAACTGTGTAAGTATGTATAGATGCAGCAGAGATCGGTGGACAAATCAAAACGATGAAAGCATTTTTTTTAGGTTAGTAGTATTATAAGCCTTTTCCAGGATTGTTTTAAGCTACGACATTTTCTGGAGACATTCATTTGGTCATCTTTGGGGCTGATAGCATGTTTGTTAGGACTTTATTTTTGGCATTCTTTTAGCAATTCTCTGGTGGTGTTTTGCCTTCTTGTTGTCAGTCTCTTGACTGTCACCTCCCAGGACTGTGCTGCCTCTAGCAGGAAGTTTAAATATTTCTTTAAAAGGGTCTCTTGTTTCAGGTGCCAGCCACACCATTATCACCATACATCATCAGCCCATTTTGCCTAGACATTAGAGCACTAGGGATGCAAACGTCATTTTGAACAGAGAAGAAAGGGGAAAAGTGGGGTATTTCCCTCTCATAGAGTTCCATGAATTCCTTGTTTTCCTTGTTGTCTTCTGTGTCCAAGAAGCTGAGAGATTTAGATGTTGCAGGTTGAAGAGACTTAAAGAGACAAAGCAAGAATTGTGCTAACGGAGTGATACAGTTTCTTAAAGGTTCTGTGTTTTGTTTTATTTTGTTTTTTTTTTTCCCAAAAAAAAGTTGTTGTTGTTGTTTTTTTTTTTACTTTCTGTGTTTTTCTGTGGCAACCAAGCATGCTTCGTTTTCTTTAAAGATTGTCAGTGATTTATACCAAAATCATAAAAGACTCAAAGCTAATCTTCAATTTTTAACAAAATTTGAACTTAGGAAAAAAGTGTGAATTGCAGCAACGTTTTAATTAATGAATGGACATCAACAAAAATCAATCAGATTTTATGATTCTGAAACAGAAATCCCTGAGTCAGACTCCTAGTTCTTTCTCATTAAAATTTTAACTTTCCTAATAGTCTCTAAAATTTTCTCATGCATATTTGAACAGCTTTACTCAAAATTAACTTACAGCTCCCAACTGTTTCATTAAACATCTTCTTAAACACTGATCTTAAAAAAAAACCTGATCTTATTTTTGATGACTTCTAGACACATTTCTGCTTTGTATGTTTTAAATATGTATTGACCTACTTCATACACCTGTCATTTTTAATAGTACAGTTTTTTATGTATAACTAAAATAAATTTTGATCAGTGGGTACAATGGGCTGTTTTCTCCACTATGGTTTCATTAACGTCAATCTTAGGTAAGCACAGTAATTAAGAAAGAATGAATACTTTCACATATAGCAACAGAATTTTTATCAGAATTCATTGTAACCCTCAGGTTTCTGTTTTGGGTGATACATATTGCAACATTTGAACTTTCTCCATGTCCACATTTCCTGCTCAGGAAACAGACCAGGTTTTACCTGTTAAAGCAGTAAAATCCATTTGATTCACTGAGGATTTTCAAAGGCAGCAGATTATTTTTTCTGCAACTGTTTTGACTCATCGATTATTGTTGGATTTCTTTCTTGGAATAGATGGGGAAAAAAAGAACCAAGTAATGATTCATGGAATTGAACCAATGTTGGAAACACCTTTGCAGTGGCTGAGTGAACATCTGAGCTACCCGGATAATTTTCTTCATATTAGCATCATCCCGCAACCAATAGATTGAAGGATCAACCATTTTCCTGAATGGAATCACCCTTAAATAGGATTTACCAGAGCATGTCACCCTTCTGCTTCAATCAGGTTTGGTGGAGGCACCCTGACCAGAAACACTGCTGCAAGCCAAACAGGAAAAAGATTCCATGTCAGATAAGGGCACTAGGGCTGGTCTTACTTTGCATCACCACTGCTTTACTCCACTGCCGTCATTAAACCTCAGCTGCGACATGAAAGACTTTACAGGACCACTGCAAGTCTTCTGTTTTCTTGTAAAATATAATGAAGCCGAAACCTTCGGCCTAAGAAGAAAATGGAAATATGTGCCACTCAATTTGTATTTCTGATTAACAAATAAACAAGGGTATTTCCTAAGGTGACCATGGTTGAACTTTAGCTCGAGGGAGTGGAAACATTGGTTTAATTTTCAAGAGAATTAGACTTAAGAAAGTAAAAGAGAAATTCTGTTATCAATAACTTTCAGTAATTTTTTTGTAAAAGATGAAATTACAGTAAACCCATCTTTCCTTAATGAAAATTTCCTATGTTTACAGTCTGTCTTCTGGTATGCAATCTTGTAACTTTGATAATGAACAGTGAGAGATTTTTAAATAAAGCCTCAAAATATGTTTTGTCATTTAATAACATACAATTTTGTCACTTTTCCGGTACTTTCTCACTCACCTACAGTAGATCCCTGTTTTTATTCTGTGTGTTACCCTTCAGACTGGTCATCATTGGCATGGAATGGGTGTCGGGCATAGGATAACTTGTCTCAGGAGCTGTCAGAATTTCTTGCTGCCGATTTTTAAAATCTGTGTTCTTTACACTAAAAGTACTGAAGTAATGTTACCATTTATCATTGCTGTTTTATCATTATAAATCTGTCAAATCATAGTATCTTAAGCATCTGTATAATTTTGCATTTTGGGGGGAAAACCTATTCCTTTTCAAATTAGTGTTTTTCATTGACCTCAGGTCTAATATTTCACTGTGGTCCCTGGTAGCGTGTCTTTGAAGTATGAAGATTACCAATCTCCAGACTGCAGTAGCTTTTCCTTAATGTTACCAAAAATATTCAGAGGTTGCTGGAGTTGTTATTCAAATAAGGAAATATTTGCTGCACTTTATTACCATGCTGCTGCGTTTCTACCAGCTGAACATAATTTGTGCATTACACTTTGTTTCTTGTGAGCTAACTTGCCGTTCATATTGAATGTCAACCTAAGTATTCTAAAAGACAGTATCATACAATAATGGTTTTAGATTCCAAAATAAAAATAAATATTTTTCTCATTAAAAAAAAAATTATACAAATGTTGAAGTGAGATCCTACTAGTGCTCACTGCTTCCTTTTTCCTTTTGTGATATTTTTTCACTAATCAGTAGCAGACATTCACAGAATGAGACAAAGTTAGTCAAAGATCAGATATTCTGGAATGGAAAGTATAGGTCTCAATCAAAAAGAAAAACATAGGGTAGCATTGTGATCAGAGAAAAACAGAAGCAAGTAGCAAATAATTGGCTAATGTCAATAAAATGAAAAGTGCCATTTTAGTAAGGCAGAAAAAATAGTAATATTTGAGTTACTTAAGGATTTTAAAAAAAACCCACTGACTTGTATTTTTTTCAAAAGAAGTTGGTCTGAATATGATTGTTCACATTAAAAGTGTTTATTCATCTATTCAGTTTGGGGATTTTCCCCCTTGATGTTTTGACAGACTGATGTGGGCTTCAGTGAGCAAAAGGATCAAAATGCCAGGAGTGCTAAGCTGTGACGAAGATAAGTGTGGTAAGAGCAAGCAGTAAGCATAGTAGTTTTCCACAGACAAGACCCATGTAAGGTCTCTGCAGGGGATTCAAGTGAGCTACTGATCTTTACTTCCAGATCTGAAAGTAAATTTTACCAAGGCTTTTCTCATTTTTTACTTACTTGTTCATCATTACACCAGCATCATAACTGTATTACTCTACTCTAGTCCCAGGTAAGTCAAGCCTACATGATACCCAGAGAAAGAATAAAAACAGAAGTTAGTGCTGGGCTTAAATATCTATTTTTGTTTCTTTTTATTTGAATATTTAAATTTTATGGTTTATTAAAAAATTAAATTAATTTTGTGTCTGTCTTTATTTCTGGAAGTTGGCAATGGAATTTATATAAATCAAATTACCTGTTGAGGAAATCATTAAAGTTTCCTTTTCCTTGTTCCTGTTATAAAAGTTTCTTAAATAAAAGATAGGAGGGATAAAGGAGAACATGATCGAAAACTGGAGAGGGGCACAAATCTCAATATACTTGTTTAACTCATCCTTGGTAGTGAGCATACTAAGAAAAGGAAAATATGTTCTTAAGTGACTGTCATTGTTTAACTAGGAAGGACTAAATTCAGCCTAAAAAAATGATTTCATCCTTCATAATATTGCTTTTCACTTGGATGACCCGAGTTCATGGATAGAGTGGATTGATAAGGACTTTTACGTATTTGGAGACCCAAATAGCCTGCTTATAGTTAAAACTGACCTACCAGTCTTTATAGAATGGTGATGTTTAGAACATAATTCCAGTCAGTCTAACGTGAACCCAGGAGTGAACTATTCCTGTTACGTTTATCTCCCCATTCACTGGAAACTAGGTGGAAATTGATGGTTTGCTAAGAAAACAGTATACAAGAATTGATATTGAGTGACATTAACTTTTAATGATTACCTTTCTAGGATCTCTCTATATATTGTAGGCTATATAAGGTATAACATTTCATTTTCTTTCAATTTTTAGAAATGTGATTTACATGGGTCATGCCAAAGAGTGATGTTCTCATGTTTTACTTATCATCCTGTTGATATTTAGGTCTGAGGTAAGTTGACTTTCCTTTTAGATGTGCCAACACAGTTGAAATAGAACTATAGCACCTTGGGGTTTGTTCGGAAAAAAATCAAGTACGACAACATTTATAGTCCGTTCAACGCATGGTCAGTCACTGGAGTGGAATCAGTCAAAATACTTACCTATCTCTTGAGTTCCGTCATCCACTTAAGTATTTTTTTAAATATAATTGTCTCTTGGTCTGGAAGTATTAAAAATTACCTGCATGGCTGTTGGAGAGAAGGGGGTTATGCTTCTTTTCATGTAATTTTGGATGAAATGATACTTTTGTAATAAAGATTCATTTACCAGATAGATCTATTTGACGAAAGAATCCTTTACATTCTCTTGTGTGAATTACAGATGTGATTCTCCACATTCACTGTGGCAAATGTAATACTACCATGGAATCTGGTCGTCACAGCATTGGAAGCATAGAGTGAAAAAGGACTCTGTTTTTAGATCCTTGAGGTGTTTCATTAAGTATTAAACATTTTAAATACTTAACTATTCTTGTTTACTGACAGTATGTTGGAATGATCACCAATGAGATAAAAGATAAATTTGAAGATTTAAAAATGTCAGCATGATTTTGACATACCAGTTGATCTGAAAGTGATGAATTTGGCTTTCCCTCTATAGCTTCTCCACCCCCACATCAGGAGAGTGAATAAAGCAGAACCAGGCTTTTTCCTCTTTGTCTTCCAAGATTGTTAGTGGAGTGTCTTGCACATACTTAGTGCTTTGCAGCTATGTATAAAAAAGAAAAAAAATTAACAGGATTATTTAATGATACTTTAAAATTGGTGTTATATTTTCCTGTTAAAAATACTGGCTGTAAAAATAGAAAGGACCTTGTTGTTCAGAAATCAGTGTACAGAGTGCAGTGGGTGCAGGTTTGCAGCACTGGTGAAGACTTGCTTACTCAAATTGGCGACTTTCAGTAGGAACCACTGTGGATCAGATCCTTGCGTCAGTCCACATTCATTTTAGTCGTAGTGTAGACCACAGCACAGATCTTCTGTTTCAACATCACTCTAATTTAAGCAGCCCCTAAAGTTGGAGCTATTCTCATCAAGCATCTGGAGGTATTTATTAATTCTGGCCTTTTCATAAATGAGTGGTTTGTGTCTTGCTTTTGCCTGTAGAGCTTACTTCTGAAAATGTAATACATTTTTAGCAAGGGAAATGTGTTAGATCTGTGACCAGGGTTCTTCACACTGAGCTAGACTCTTAGAACCGTGTTTATGGAAAAGCTTTAAGAGAAATATTTGGTGTTCAAGTAGAAGTGTCTTCTTCATGTATTAGAAAATACTGATGAATACTTCATAACGTTTACTGTGGTTTATAGTCAGTATTTGTGTAGTGTTTGTTTCTCACACTGAGCAGACTCCGTAAGAGCAGAGAGTGGATCTGTTTGGCTCGGGATTGTATTCTAGGACCTACTACTGTGCCTGAAACTTGGTGGACTGTACTACATACCTGTTGAATAAAAGTTTGGAAAAGGCTGTGCAGTATACCTCCCCTTTAGATCCCAAAGCATATTGATACATTAAGCTTTAAGAAGTTCTAAAGTTAAGAGACCTATTTGATCACACATTTCTGAAATTTTCTTAATTATAGGGATTTTTCCCCTAGTTTTGTTGTTGCTTAGTAGCAAAGTCATGTTCGACTCTTTGCAACCCCATGGACTGTAGCCTGCTAGGCCTCTCTGTCCATGGGATTTCCCAGGCCAGAAGAGTGGAGTGGGTTGTCATTTCCTACTCCAGGGAATGCTCCCAATCCAGGGATTGAACCCACATCTCCTGCATTAGCAAGTAGATTCTTGGCTGCTGAGCCACCAGGGAAGCCCTTCCCCCTAGTACCACATTACATTGAACTCTAGTTTGGGAAATGCTACATTAAATTGTTAGATACTAATAACCTGGAGTTTAGAGCATAAGGCTTATCCCTGCTCTTCTGACGTTCTGTTTGAAAGTAGCTCTTAGCTTCTGACTCCAAACAAAATATCTTGAGCCTGTTCATTCCGTCCTCTAGCTATGTTCCTCCTTGAAATTTATTCACCCAGTGTATAATGAGTAATATATGCCAAGCTATGTGCAAGAAATGCAATAGGTTAGAATTTGTCATGATAATACCGGGCAGACAGTCTGGGTGCTCAGCAGTGCCATAATTTGACAGCACATTCAGAGTAAGATTTAGTAAAAGGGCTGGGAACCAGAAGCTCTCTTCACAAGATTTCCATCCAAATATAAAAACTAGGCAAATGGTAAATGTTTAGGTATGAGAGTAAGCAGGAGTCAGGGGTGAATAATTGCTCTCTGGGAGCCCCCGTGAAGGTAGCCAGAAGAGCCATGGGGCTGAAATGTGGCATTCTAGGAAGATAATCACTAGAGCTAGAAGTGGAGAGGCCAGCTTTGTAGGTGGGTGGTTCTCTGTGGCGCTGGCACCCGTGGCAAGCATTTCTCATCTCTGTTTGGGATGTGGTGAGTGGTTTTGTGTGTTTTCTAGTGCACATTTTCCAAGGAAGTTACATTGCTGAAAGCTTAAATCCGTGATTTGGGTATTGATATTCTTGTTACTCACAACTGTTGGATTTTAGCTTTCTTTTACAGAGACGTGACTTGTATCCGATCTGTTGTGTGCAGGCCTAAAGAAAAATATCATGCCCTGACTACTGGCCTTTTTCTGGGTAGGCCATCTCAACCATGCCTTCCTTAAAAATTCATTCATTCCTAGCTCCTTCTGTCATGGTTTTGAAGTTAATTATCATGTAATCCCTGGGGGCTCAGATAGTAAAGAATCTGCCTGCAGTGCAGGAGACCTGGGTTCGATCCCTGGGTTGGGAAGATCCCCTGGAAGAGGGCATGGCAGCCCTCCCTAGTGTTCTTGCCTGGAGAATGCCCATGGACAGAGAGAGGAGCCTGGCAGGCTAGAGTTCATGGGGTTGCAAAGAGTTAGATATGACTGAGCAACTAAGCACACACACAAAGTGTCAGCGTATCCTGATGATTCTGATGTACCATAGTGATGGGGACATTCAAGTGTGACAGAAAAAGTTACTGATGATGCTGATACTGTGACGGTATCAACTGGAGCCAACTTTAGATGAGGTCTAGCCAGGTTGGGGCAGGGGTTGAGGAGGAATATATTTAAGCAAATCAGGTAAACGTTATGTCCCTTTTGGATAGTACCATGCATTAAACATTCAAGTAAAAAAGTAGAAATGCCAGATAGATTGTGATCTTTTGTGTTTTCAGTCGCCCAGTCGTGTCCAACTCTTTGTGACCCCATGGACTGCAGCACGCCAGGCCTCTCTGTCCCTCACCATTTCCTGAAGTTCACCCACTTTTATGTCCATTGCATCGGTGATGCCATCCAGCCATCTCATCCTCTGATGCCCTCTTTTCCTTCTATAGTTGGCCATAGATCAACTCAGATGCATTGCAGACCTCTTCATTTTCTAGGCAGAACAAAGCCCATACATTAGTCTTAGAGCATTTAGGATATCTTAGTAAAGCCAACTCTGATTGCTAACTGTGTGCTAGGCATGTTCTCCCAGATTATATAGAATCCTACATGATTCATTTATTCAAAAATTGTTGAGTAGGATGGTGGGTGTTTTGAGGGGAAGAAGACGTGGTCTCTGACCTTAAGGAAGCTCTGTAAGAGGAGAGAAGACGAGTAACTGTAACATGACAGTTGGATATTGCAATGAGAAAAGTACAAACAAACCACTATGGGGAAATGGAGCTGAGAAAATGATTTACTTTGAGTGAACTAGATGGTATCTTGCTTGACCTCTCAGAAGCATTTGACAGTTGATCACACCTTCATTCTTGAAACACTTTCTTCACTGGACACCACACCCTCCTGGTTTCCCTTCTCCCTCAGCCCCTTTCTTGGTTTTCTTTCTTGATTCTTTTCTTCACTCCGAAATGTTGCAGTTGCTCCAGGGCTCAGGCTTTGATGTCCTCTCCTCTAGTTACACTCAGTGTGTGAACTCATCTTATGGGTTTTAACATCATGTGTTTTTCTCCAGTCTTAACTTCTCCTGAGTACCAGACTTAGACCCAGCCACCTACTTGTCATCTGTCTTAGATGTCTAATAGTTCAAAGTTTATTCAAAGTAGAACTCTTGATTTTCTGTTCATACCTGTACCTCTCTCACTCTTTCCCATCTTAGTAAATGCTACCCAGCCCCAAAGCCTAGTATCTTTTACTCTTAACCTAGTAATCTTTAATTCCTTTCTTCACATCCCTAAGTCTATCAACAAGTCATAATGATTCTACCTTAAAATATGCCCAGAATATATATATGTATATTTTACCACTTCCACTGTTTCTACCTAAGTCTAAGCAACCATTGTCTCACTGGACTACTTAACTGTAGCCTCTCCTCTGGTCTCTCCTTAAAGCATGTGACATCATGGCAGTCCTTTGATCAAAACATTCCACTGTCTTTCTAGCCCATCAAAATAGGTCTGAATTTACCAGGTTCTGCTTAATCTGGTCCCTGCTTCTGGCCTCATCACTGTCTGCCCCCACTACTTTATTATTTCTGCACTGATCTTCTTCCCCACCATTTCCTTTAAGTACACCAAGATCATTCTCCCTCTGGGGACTCCCTGTTGCACATGGCTACATAGCTAACAGTTTTTGAGTATTTATTACAGTGTCCCAGGCCCTATTCTAAGTGCTTTTCAAGCATTAACTCATTTCATTTTAGAGCTATATGAGATAGTTACTGATACTATCCCCATAGGGAAACTGAGGCACAGGACAATTAAGTTTCTCTACTAGCATCGTGAGGTGGGTGGTTGAGCCAGGATTTAAGCCCAGGCAGAATGGGCCTAGTCCACACTCTCACCCACTTACTGCAGGTGCCTTGGCTTACTTTTGGTTGCAGAGCAGAATGTAAGTTCCATGAGGGCAGGGACATTCTGTTCATCCTCATTCCTCTAACAAGTCATACCTCTATAACCTGTATTTGATCTGTTGCATGCAGGCCTAGGGAAAAATTCCATGCCCTGACTACTGGCCTTTCTCTGGCTAGGCCGTCTCAACCACGCCTCCCTTAAGAGTTTGGTCATCTTAGTGCTCATATTTCTATAGCTCCTTTTGTCATGGTTTTAAAATTAGGTATCATGTAATATGAAATGTTAGCTTATCCTGGTGTCTCTGATGTACCATAATGATACTGACATTTGAGTGTAACAGAGAAAGTTACCAGTGATACTGATAACATGTGAAAGTATCAACTGGGACCAACTTTATGTCAGAGTCATACCTTTGACACATGGCAGGGCCTTATTAAATATTTATTGAATGTATAAATTTCTACAGCTTCAGAGTAAGTTAGGAAGAGCCTCACTGAAGAAGGCTTTTGAGCTGGAGCTTGAAGAGAGGGAAATTCTGTCTTCAAGCAATTGGGGAATGAAGGAAGGGAAGAAAGTGAGTCACAGCCAGATAGAGCCATATGAATAAAAGCCCAGGGCTTCATCACTTGCAGGGGAGAAGGAAAGAGAAAACAGAAAAGATCTATTCTGGCAAGATGATAGAGAGCCCTGAGCACCTGGCTGAGGAGATGAGATTTTGTTGGTGTGCACTAAGAACCACTAAATATCATTAGCAGTTCGATCATATGTGTAAAGCAACCTTTTGAGGTGATGACTCAGGTCAACCATCTTGTAGACGTTTAGTACAGTCTTAGTCTAGGAGACCTGTGAGAGAAAGACTGCAATGACTGAGTGACTAACAGCTCTTTGACTATCACAGTAACCTCAGAAATAAAATTCCTGCATCCACTGCAGCCTCTGCAATTCCTTTCTCCATCTGGCAGCCAGAAAGATCACTTAAAGCTTCAGCTCAGGTCCTGTGATATTGTGGTTTATAAGAAGAACTATATACTTGGTCTTTGTCCCCTTTGCAGCCCAGAGCTCCTAAAACGGAGAATTTCCTAGTGATGAGCACAATCAAGATGTCTTTCCTCATGTTATAGTTGACGTTTGAACCACATCCAAGGAGGGGGTTGGTTGCTGGGAGAACCAGGCATGTGATTAGAGGTTTGAAACTCTCAATTTTACCTGGCCTTGACCTCCAGGGAGGGGAAGAGACGCTGGAGATTGAATCAGTCACCGTTGGTCAGTGCCGTAATCAATTATGTGTAGTTAATGAAGGCTTCATAAAAAACCAAAAGCTTCTGAGAGTTTCCTGGTGGGTGAATTCATGGACATTTAGGGAGAATGGCACCCCTTCCCACATACCTTGCCCCATGTATTTTTATTTGACTGTTGCTTAGTTATATTGCTTTATAATAAACTGGTAATGTAGAACACAAAATATTACTCTTTTGAATTTTGTGAGCTGTTGCAGTGAATTAAAAGAAGAGGGAGTCATGAGACCCCCTGATGTACTGCTGGTTGGCCAGAAACCAGGCAGCAACCTGGGCTTGGAAGTTGGTGTCTGAAGTGTGGCAGTGGGGAGGGAAGCCGTCTTGTGGAGCTAACCCCTGCAGCTGTGGAAGATGATGCCGCCTCTGGGCAGATGCTTTCAGAATTGAGTTGAACTGTAGGACACTCTGCTGGTATCCAGAAAAGTGCTTATTGGTGTTGCGGGGACACCCCCTTCCCCTGACATTGACATTGGTACAGAAGCATTTTAGGTCCATTTTCTCCTCTGCTTGAGATCTTGAAATGACTTCCTGTTATCTTTAGGGGACTTCAAAATCCTAACCATATCCAGGCTTTTCAAGATTTTTTCCCTGATGCTCTTCCTTTTCTTCATGATCCAGCTGTGCTGCACCTCTTTCAGGTTAAAAGCAAAAGCTCTCTGTCACTGTAAACACTTCCTGCAACTGTCCCTTCTCCCTGGGATGTCCTCTCCCCCACCCTCTTTGCTAATTCCTACTCATCCTTCTCTCAGTTCCTCAGGACTTTCCTCTCCCAACTGTCCAGTCCCTTCCTGGTAGGGTTGTTAGATGGAGTAGATTAAAATATAAGATGTCCAGTTAAAGCTGAATATCAGGTAAATCCCATATAAACATTAGTATTTAGTATACGTATATCCCATGTTATCTATGGGGCATACTTATACTAAAAAGTTTTATTTGTTTCACTGAAATTCAACTTTAACTGGACATCTTACATTTTAAATGGAAATTCTACTTCCCAGCTAGATCTTGTTATTCCTTCCCCTGAATAATCACTGTTCACATTTCCTCAGTGTTTGTCGCACTTGTATTCATGGCTCCACATCTGTGTTACCTGACAGGCCATAAGAGCCATGAGGGTAGGGATGGGTCTTGGTTCACTGATGCCTAGCAGAGTGCAGCATATCAGAGGCTATGTACAAATACATAAATGTTAAATGAAAACCATACGAGGCTGTTGGAGTTCTGAGGAGAGACCAGAGCTGAGGATAGTGTCTGGGAAGTTTTCTGCATGGAGGTGACCTCTGAAGCAGGAGCGGGTAGAGGGAAGGAAGAATACAACAAAGGTATATAGAGAGGAAGGAGAGAGAAGCCCCTGGGCTGAGCTGAGGGGAATGCCTCAGGGGCATGGGCGACAAAAAGAGGAAGAAGGGCAGATGCCAGAGGTGGTAGTGCTGGAGAAAGAATTCATAAATTGCAGAGAGATCTAGAGGAGTAACAGGGACCAGGCCTTCCGATTTGGCAGTTAAATACTTCACACCTCCAAGAGAGCTAATTTGGGTCTGATAGCTGTCAGGTTGCTTGCAGACTACTCTTGAGAACTTCAGTGATGGGAAGAAAAAAGTAGATTGTAGCTGAGCTGTTAGCATGGTGGAGAGAAAATGTGTGTGTGTGTGTTATGTCTAAGGGAGACTTCAGTGTGTTCATTGGTGAAAGGGGAGAAATCAGCAGAGAAAGTGTGCTCATCTTGGGGAAGGAGTGGTAGATGGTCTTGGAGCAAGTGGAGGGGATGGACTCAGAAAAGAGAAAGAATGTTTCACAGGTAGAAGGAGGAGGGTAGGAATAGTGATTATTAATTACAGTAATTTCTGATAAGTGTTACTCTCTGGTCTCAAAAAAATAGTCACATTGTCCTTATTACTAAGGATTATATCTAGTATTCATTAAAGAGTATAACCTGAATTGAACATAATTAAGGTTTCTTACCCTGGCAGCTTGTCAAAGTGTAAGAAGTATGGGAATCACTGCCTATTTAAATGTGTCTTGTGAAGAGGAGATGGGACAGAGCCTGAGAGTCTGCAAACACACTGGAGATGTGCTTGTTGCTGTCTTAGACTTTCCATGGACGTGAGTGTGAGTGGACTCTGGGAGTTGGTGATGGACAGGGAGGCCCGGTGTGCTGTGATTCATGGGGTCGCAGAGAGTCAGACACGAACGACTGAGCTGCACTGAACTGAGACCTTGCATCCTTGCTTCCAGGAGGCTTTTTTTTTTTTAATGTAATGGCTGTGCTGTGTGCTGTGCTTAGTCACTCAGTGGTGTCCTACTCTTTGTGACCCCAAAGACGGTAGCCTGCCTGGCTCCTCTGTCCATAGAATCCTCCAGACAAGAGTATTGCGGTGGGTTGCCATGCCCTCCTCCAGGGGATCTTCCCAACCCAGGAACTGAACCCAGGTCTCCCACATTGCAGGTGGATTCTTTAACATCTGAGCCACCAGGGAAGCCCTTCTTGTAATGGCAGCTGAATGTAAATAGTTCACATTGGCTCAACCTTGGTAGTGAAATTTATGTTTGAGAAATACTGAACTCTCTTCTGAAATTAGCTGAAATAAGATCGAAATACATCTTCTCACAAATGTGTTCTAAAGAACTCTGAATGCTCGTGTGTATCTCAAACATCAGTGTCCTCAGTACTCAGAAACGAGTTGACTTCAGAATTTGAAACTGTATTGTTTTGGAATGTGAGAAAACAGAAAATTGCTTAAAAGCAGAATGTGATCTTGATGAAATACTTATCTGAGGTGAATTATTGATCAATTATTTTTGAGGGATCTATTGTTTATTGATTCAAAGGGACTTCTCAAGTCTTTTCTTCAAATGTTTTTAGGATATTAGTGTGATTCATTATTAATGGTCTAGAGTTACTTTTTAAATGTTAACATTTAACAAAGTAATGTGCTTTTTTTCCCCACAAATAAGATCTGTTATTTGTCTTCATTCAAAGTCTGAATTGTAAATAGGTTCTTGGACTGCTGGCTCAAACCCATCGCTCATTCAGCTTTACAACTTGTCTCATCCCCAGCAGGTTCCAAAACTACTACCTTCACCACGATGCTCCATGAGGTTTCTCAGTTCAAACTTGGGCTTCTTCAGTATATTTACTTTTCTAACAAAGTCATCATAGAGCAGATAAGTAGATTAGAGAGCCTTTTATATGTCTTTTCCAATACTTTCTGGAATCAATTTATTGACCACTTCTTTCAAGTCATTTGTCTTCACCTCTTGGGTCATGGTTTCCATTGTCTTCTTCCAGATTTGGCAGACTTGTTGATGCTGTGCTTAGAGGTCTTCTGAATCTGACTGTTACATTCTGTAGTAAAACCCATGCAGAATAGATGAAGGAAAGAACCATTGGTAGTCTTGACGCCCACATGACCGTCAGCCATGATCTGCTATTTTTTTTTACGATGAAGTATGTCTGGTCATGGGTGAGACCCATGCCACGGAAATTAGTCAGGCAGTTTTTGCCCTCAACATCTTCAGTAATTAGCTTGAATTTTCTAAATTCAGTTTCATCACTCTGTAGATCAGCAAGGCTCACTTCAAAAACATAATCTGTAGAGTCATCAGATGTGATTTTGGTTCCTTGAGTTCTTGTGACTAGTGTTTTCCCAGTATTTCTTACATTGACGTATAGCCAGTGCTTTCACAGCATACAAATCTTTCTTAGAAAGTGAGTCAAACACTTTCTTCTTGGCTCCCTTTCTGCCATTTTTGTAAGATGCTTGTTTTTGCTGATCACCATGGTGCTGCTCAGGGAGCCAAAAGCCCAAACTGCTTATAGTTTTCAATATGCTGTTTACAAAATAACTATAGAACTTAGTTTTTAAATTAATTCCTAATTTTGAATGTATAAACAATGATGAGTGCCTTCCTCTTTCATGTACCTTTGTCACTTCATGTAAAAGCTTATTTGCGATGATGTCAGAAGCCAGGACTACCACCTGACATGGGTCAGATCCTCTAGAAAGCAGAGGTTCCAAGATAATCAGGATAGAACAAAAAAGGAGGTTATTTTTTTTTTATCAAAAAAAGATTATTATAACCTGCAGACAAAATTCAAAAGTTTCTTCCTCTGGGATCACTTTTTAAAGTTTTTTTCGTCCATGATACTGTGTACATTTGCAAAATTCAGAATGTTCCAAGAGTATACCCTCAGTGAAAGTCTCTCTCATCCCTCCCGTGCTGTCTTCCCAGAACTCCCCTCTGTTAACTGAGGTCTTATGTCTGTTTCAGAGAGCAGCTTTACTTTGTGTGTTTTGGAGACTATTTCGTATTAATACATATAGTCTGCCCTTCTCAATAGCTTCATAGTTGGGTATGACTTTTCCATCATTTTCCCACAATTTAAATTTTTCTTCATAAAAAAAAATGTTATATGCAAGTGAATATAATTCATTGAGTATTTGGGACCTTTAAGAAGGAATGTCAATAGATGCCTACAGGGAAATTCAACATCCCTCTAAACTGTTTCCTTATATTTGTAGAGACTGTATCGAAGTTTGAAGCCCTCGCTAACTCTCTCCATTCTTACAATGCTAAGAGCCCCTGCTAGGTTTAACAAGATGCTAGAGCAAAGAGGATATGCCATTCACTCCTTGGGGTCAGCAGCTGTTATTCAGTCATGTTCAACTCTTTTTCAACCCCATGGACTGAAGCCCACCAGGCTCCTCTGTCTATGGGATTTTCCAGGCAAGGGTACTGGAATGGGTTGACATTTCCTTCTCCAAGGGATCTTCCCAACTCACGTCTCCTATTTGGCAGGCGGATTCTATTATCACTGAGCCACTTGGGAAGCATTGGGTATCAGCAGACCTATCTATTAATACCATCAAGAATGTTCCAAGGCACTTCCATGCCTGTGAGTGAACATTAGAGCCATTCCAAACCAGTGCTAACATCTGCATGCTTCATGGAAGACCTCTGAGGATGCAAACACAATCATCACCATGTACAAAAAAGCACATCCAGTGGGCACTTGGCAGACTTCCCATGACAATAGTGGTTCTGGAGTTCAAGTGAAGTTTCAGTAGGCCTTCATCTGTTTGTCCAGTCTCTCATCTACTCAATACACATTTTTGAGCATTTACTGTGTTCTAGGCACAGTTCTGGCCATAGGAGTATAGTGACGGGTGGACAGACAAGGTTCTTGCCTTCAGGGAGCTGACGCTCCAGTGGGGAAGAGCCAACTTCACCTCACCAAAGCCAGCTGGTCCTTGTCTTCCTTCCTCATTCTCGTCACTGCTTTCATTACCAGCCCTACTCCGCCTGCCCCGCCCGCCGCCACACACATGCCTCCCCTCTCTAGTCAGCCTGCAAAACTGCACGCTCTGCTTGTGGTTTTGTCGCCCTGGATGCCTTGCCTCATGCATATGCATCTCTTCATCTCCCATACGTCTACATGCCTTCTTTGTGCCCGGCACGGTTAGAAGTACTTGTGGGCACTCCATAAAATCAACTGAATGAAGGCCTGGCTCTTGGCATTAAGGCTGACTTTTTAAAAAATTAAGCTTTTTCATTCTAGAACAGTTTTTTATTCACAGAGAAGTTGTAAAGATGGTGTACAGAGATCCCACATAGCCTTCAGCCTGCTCCTCCTGTTGTCAGCATCTGACATCACAGTGGTATATTTGTCACAGTTAAGGAACCCATGTTGATACCTTATTATTAACTGAAGTCCATATTCAGATTTCCTTAGCTTTTGCACTGACTTCCTTTTTCTGTTGCAGGGTCTCACCTAGGATGCCACACCACAAGTGGTTGTCATGGCTCCCTAACTCCTCGGGTCTGATGGTCTCTTGTCACGTCTCTCGTGAAGTTTTGACAGGTCTGAAGTGTTTCAGTTGGGTACTGTGTAGAATGCCCCGCTAACTGCGTCTGTCTGATGCATCTTTCACAGTTACACCAGGGTGGTGGGCTATTGGAGGAAGCCAGCAGAGCAGAAGTGCCCTCCTCACGTTGTATCAGGGGGTATGTGCCACCCACATGACAGGACAGTGAAATCAGTCTTGAACACCTGGCCCAAGTACTGTTTGCCAGGTTTCCGCACTGAAAGTGACCCTGTTCTCCTTTTACCTACTCTGTTGTTTGGAAGCAAGTCACTAAGTGCCGTATCCCCAGCCCTCAAGGAGGAAGGGAGTGGGGAGAATTAGACTCCACCTCCTGGAGGGTAGTATTTATTAATCATTTAAGTTCTTCTGTAAGAAAGAACTTATTTAGGCAACCTCTTATACCGGTATGGACTCTCGTGTATATTTATTTAAAGGTTTGGGTTATCATCTGATAATCAGGCTCAGATTGTTTCAGTTTTGGCCATTGGGTGTTCTTTTTAGGTTGACTCCTATATCCCTTCAACATATCCCGTCTTTTTGTTTTTTTGAGTGTTTCTTTACTTTCTGGCACTCCTGTGGATTTCCTGCCCCAGCCCTAGAATCCATCATTTCTCCAAGGAGCTCTGGTTCCTTCCACTGGGGAGGCCTGTTTTTCAATCCAGACCTCAGCATCCCTTACCCACCCACTCAGTCAGCCATTCAAGGAATATGGATGTATATTCTCTCATGCTGATGATTGACCCAGATGTGGAATATACAGTGGGGAACAGCACAGACAGGTCCACGCCTTCAACTGCTAGTGATGTGGCCTGCAAGACAGACAATGAGCAAATGTCAGCTGAGAAATACATAACTTTGATACATGCTGTGAAGGGAAGGGACAGGGGACTCAGATGAAAAATAATCTATGGCAGGGGCCTGGGTTACGTCAGATGGCTGGAGAAGGCCCCCGTGAGCAGCTAACATCCAGGTGGAAAGTTGAAGGATAAGAACTATTCAGCCACTCAAAGAGCAGAGGGAGGAGTCTTTTCAGACTGCAGGTTAGTGGGGCACGGCTAGATTTTTTAAAAGGAGCAGAACATACTAGAAGTATTATCATGTGGAACTCATGTCCCCTTTATGTGTAGGTTATGTGTAGGTTGGTGTGCTTACTAGTTAATGAAATGTTTCTTACTGGGGATGATTGTCAGAAGAAAGTTTGGAAGCCACTGTTTTAGGAGGAAATAAAGGCAGATGAAAGCTCTGAGAAGAGAAAAAGCCATAACATCCTTGAGGATCTGAACAGGGGTAGGTGTGCCTGTAGGGAATGAATCTAGCATGCTAGAAGAGGGACAACATAGAGAGGCACGCAGCCCACCAGCCAGGCTGGGGAGGCCTTGGTATTTTAATGAGGAAGCAGTGGGAAGTCATTGGAGGGTTTCAAACAGGGAAGTGTTGATATTTAAGAAAAACTTCTAGGCTCCTGTGTGGAGGGTAGAAGGAGAGAGCAAATGAGGAAAGCGGGGCCAGTCAGTGAGAAGGGTCGTCCAGAGAGAAGACAGAGCAAGAAGAGGCAGTCTTGCCCTCCCAGCCACTAGAACAATGCCTGGAACACAGTAGCCCTTTGGTGTATATGTGTTGACTGGGTAAATTACAAGATTGTAGTAAAGATGGGGAGAAATGGTTGAGCCGAGACATGTTTGGGAAATGGAAGGTTCTGCTGACAGATTGGGTCTGGGGGACATGGACTGGGCAGAGGGAGCGCCCTCCCTCCCACATTGCACCTGCCAGTGCTCACGTATGCTTACTTCCTCTGCTGTCGGACTGCGTCGGGCAGTTACAAGGTTCTTTAACTGTTTAGACTGTGTTTCTACCCCTGTGCTTAGTCATAGTGGCCAGAAGTGGAAATAACAGAATTTTTCAAGAGAAACAGATTGTTGTAGAATCACAAAAACCAGTTCTTATCACAGATTGTCAGTCCCATGAGACTTTATAATCTTGGATGCTCTGAAGCTCTGTGAACATCAATCACTAACACATAAAGATCCTCAGAGGGGTGCCAGAATTGCTTGGGTTTTAATATTCTGACAGGGAACTTGAGTCGGGGCTCGGGGGTGGTGGTAATTGTGTATTTAGCTATGTGCCAAAGACCCTTCTCCCACCTGATTTTATGTTATATTAAAAGTACATCATGGCAGAATCCTTTCTTGACACTTCTTTTCTTGACAGTGCCAATGCCTGAGGTCTGCAGCTGGCCGCCCACTTGGCTGCTGGCATCCTCGGCAGAGGGCAGCCACCTCCCATCACTGTGGAGGGACTGGGAAGAGGATGGGCCTAGACTGAGCCAACGGGGGGCAGAAAACAGAAGGAACCAGTCCCCAGGAACAGAAACACATGAGTCCTCTCTGGCAAGTTGGGCACCAGAGATGGGCGTGCTCCGGAGATGCTGATGAATTTTGAAGGATTGGTTCTTTTGGTCAAACGGGTTTCATGCTCTTGACTGAGAAACCAAAGCAACCATCAAATGTTACTGGGAGTGATGCCAGTGGTGTTAAGAATTTTCATATGACAGAATAACAAACTCAAACTGGCTTAAGCAAACAAAGGGATTGCGTTAGCCTATAGCCTAAAAACTTGAGCATGCAGTCCAGAATTTGCATCCTCCTCATGATACCAGCCCCATGCCAGTCTTGTGTATAGCCCTGCTTCTTCTGTGTGTTGGCATCATCCTTAGGCTGGCCCTCCTCTTGGTGACACGAAACATACCGTCCAGGAGAAGGGGCATTGCCCCCTCTGGTAAACCCACAGAAGGCTGAGGAAGCTTGTTCCCAGAAGCCCTAGGAAACATTTCCTCAGGTTCCACTGGCCTGAATCAGGCTGTATACCCACCTCTGAGCCAGTCACCATGGCCAGGTGATGGGTACTCTGGCTTCCTCTGGGAGCTGGATCAATCCAGCTGTTAGAGACGGAGAGACAGAGAGGAGAGTGGTTCCCTCGAGGCACAATGTGGGTACTGTGGCAGGAAAAGCGGGGAAAGGACACTAGGGAGGCAACCTATATATGGTTACTACATCAGCATCATTATTGTGATAAAGGCCCAATTGGAGGTGATACAGATATAGACAAGAAAACTTTTGTTCAGAGCCCCAGTTCTGCCTGCTTCTTGGTGAGTGACTTAACTTCTTCAAGTCTCAGTTTTTTATCTGAGAAGATGTGAATGACAATACCTCAGATATCTAAATATATATATATATACACACACACATATATATCAAAATATATAAGGTCACATATTTGAAAAAATAAACTATGAGGTACTTTTTGTACTTTCTCACAGTGCCAAATACAGTCCTTCCTGTAGAAGCCAAGATCGAGCCCACGTTTGAGCCTAGCAGAATAGCAGGTGGAAGGAAGGCTTCCCTGGCCGTCAAGTGCTGGGCAAGTCAGGGCCCATCTCGTGTCTTCATCGCAAGAAAGAAGTTTCACTGGTTCAGAACCAAACTTAAGCAGCAGGTGTTCAGAGCTGGGGTGCAGAAGTTTCAGCTTTGATTTTTCTATGAAATCGTTCAGGTTATTAAAATGTTGGCCCTATTCTCTTGTTTAAGAACTGGTTTCATTTCTAATGACACAGCACCATCATGCCATTCCTTGATTTAGTCACGAGAACCAAAACTAATATGTGGCTAGTTTCAAGTCGTTTTTATAGCAGTTAGTACAGAGAACAACAGGCTCTTGTAAAAACAGATGTATTTGCTATCTGCTTCTCTATCTGCTGCCTCTCAAACTCAAAATCTGATTTCTAAGATGGCGTGGTCCTCTGGTTGGGCCTCATGGGAGAGGCTCTTGCCCAGGACAAAAGCCTGGCTGTTCTTCTCAGTGTGAAATTTTTCATAAGAAACAGGAGTCCCATCCCCTATTGATCCTGTGTATAAAATAGGTAACTTATGAGACCTAACTCAGGAAACCCTACTCAGTGCTGTGTGGTGACCTAAATGGGAAGGAAATCCAAGAAAGAGGGGATGTATGTATACATGTTGCTGATTCACTTTTGCTGTACAGTAAAAACTAACATAACATTGTAAAGCAACCATACTCCAATAAAAATTAATTAAAAAAAAAAGAGTCACAGCCCCCAAGCATTGTAAGCATGGTAAAGGGGTACCAGAAAGAGACCCTTCACCTCTTTAGACAGGATTCACTTGGCATTATTGTCCATTGTGAACACAGAGGAGGTTTTTTTTTATGTGATGAGTCTCTATAAACTTCTTCAAGGCCCTGTGGTATTAACATGAGAAAGTTTGCATACAGTTAGCATTCTTGAAAAAAGCATGGCCTTCCTAATAATGCTAATACTCTCAGAGTGACCCCACAGCCAGTGTCCTGATAGAGGCTTCATCATCTACCATGTCTCTACAAGCAGGTTAGATAACAAATGCTTACAGATGAGGAAACAGAGACGCTGAATTTTCCATGGCTTCAGAGAAAGAAGGTTAGAGTCCTGGGCTAACCTCTGTGGTGTAACTGCTTGATCTCTCTGTGGATGAGTTTCCTCACACATAAAACGTAAATAATAATAATAGTTAAAAACCCCTCATTGGTGGCAGTGAGGATCGTGTAAACTCATGCATGTACAGTGTATAGACCAGCATCTGGCACGTAGTTTGCACTCAGTAAATGTTCGTTGTAATTATCACTACCTTCACTATCTTTTTTTCTGTCACAAATTAAATGCCCTTGTGTCTTTAACTCACACATGTACAACCCCCCTACTGGGTCTCCCCCCAGTCTCAATTATACACTTGATCTCAAGTTGTCTTCCAACAGCTGTTTCAGACTAGGGCAAGTCTTGCTTCCATGCTAGAAAGTTGGCTTCCTCTGGGGTCATCTCAACAGTCTTTTCTTAATGTCTTTTAATACTAAATATGACTCCTAGGATGGGCTTCCCTGGCAGCTCAATGGTAAAGAATCTGTCTGCCGACGCAGGAGACACGAGAGACACGGGTTTGGTCCCTGATCCAGGAAGATCCCCTGGAGAAGGAAGTGGCCACCACTCCAGTATTCTTGCCGGAAGAACCCCATGGACAGAGGAGCTGGGCGGGCTCCAGTCCATGGGGTCGCAAAGAATCTGACATGACTTAGTGACTGAACAACAGCATGACTCCTAGGGCACCAGTGTTTTGCAATGTTGACTGTTGAATTGACTATCAGGTCAGGTAGATCCAACTCACCTGGAAGACTGGATTGGGCAGTTATGCCTCCTGCTCTTTGCTTTGACTCGGAGCCTGTGCTATGCTATAGTCAAGCCCAGGTCCACCTTCTTGGCCCAGTTTAAAATGTTCCATCCAGTTTAGCCAACATCATTTCACTTAATTCCTGCATTTAAAAAAATTTCCACGTTGGGAACATTGTCAGGAAAGCCTTTCTGTAGTTCATTTCTTTGATTATCTTATTCTTTGTTCCTTTCAACCAGTATTCTTTACTGTGTTCGTCTGAGCAGTCCCAATAATGATGCTGCTGTTCATTGCTTTGCATATGTACATCTTGTCCCTTCTCTCAGACTGTGAATTTCTTGAAGCTGAAAGCCATTGCCTCTCTTTCTTTGCATCGCCCGCAAGCCTGGGGGCAGGTCTGC
Source organism: Oryx dammah (assembly GCF_014754425.2). Classification (NCBI taxonomy): domain Eukaryota; kingdom Metazoa; phylum Chordata; class Mammalia; order Artiodactyla; family Bovidae; genus Oryx; species Oryx dammah. The sequence goes on from NW_024070188.1 coordinate 31,256,137, forward strand.
CTGGAGATGAACTCACGGAAGGGCTCTGACTGCATCTCTGTGGATCTCCCACAGATGGATCTCCCCCATCCTTTCCCTCAGCTTACATCCTCTTTCCCCTCTCCTGAGTGTCTCACAGGCCCTTTCTGCCTGGCAGGAGGTAGGCCTTGAGCAAGCAGAGACATAGACTGCATTGCCAGGGCTGATCTGTCCTGTATTTGGGGCTTTGAAGGTGATACACCCAGGGGCATCCTTGGACCACGCCTCCAACCCCCTCTGTTGGAATACGTGTTAGCAGATCACCTGCCATTTCCTCAAACAAATGACCACATCTTCCCTTCAAGTCTCCTTGTGTTTTCCTTGGTCCAGTCTCTCTCCTCCCACCCACACTCTCACCCTGCCTCTCCCGGATTCTCTTCCAGGCCTGTCCCGTTTCCCAGCCTCTCTTTGTGCCTTGGCCTCTGCTCTTGCTCGATCCTTCTGTGTGCCTCCCTTTGGTTTCTGTTCCCCCTATTCTTTTTCTTTCACTTTCCCCCGCCCACCAGACTGTTTACCAGTGTCATCATGACTTATAGTGTGGGAACATGGCCCTCACTGTCTCCCACATTACACAGCCTCACTGGCTTTTTGGATGCCCTCTGCTGAGCCAAACCAGCAGGACAGACCCTCCATGAGAGCCGGACACAGGGCAGCTCCCACCGGGAGGCCTCCTTCCTGCCCACCTCCGGAAGCAGGGCAGGGCTGAAGATGGAGGCCACAGAGAAGGACCCCAGACCTTTCCTCAGCTTCTGTTGGGGCATGTGAGCTGGGTGTGACCCCAAGATTTAGAACAGCTTCGCTCTGTGAAAGCGCGAAACAGGGAGGGTTCTCTGAAAGGAATGGTCTGGGCTGCGGGGAAGAGGTGGGGTAGCACATATGACTGAGACCCGGGAGGTTTCTAGTGCTGACATGACTTGGCTCCTAATCCACAGAACTCAGCTGAAACACTCAAGCCAATGAATAACAGGGTCCCAGTCATAAGCAGAAAATGCTCTTCCCTTTTTCTTCCTTCCACCTCACCCATGCAGCTCTGTGCAATCAGTCCTCATACAAAGGTTTGCAGAATTATCCAAGTGGAGGCCAGGTCTGCTGTTTCTTGGCCACATCTACCTTCCCAGAGGGTCGACCAGCATAGCTGAAGCATGCTGGACTGCGGAGCAGAGCTGGGAGAGGGGCGCCACAGCTGCTGGGAGCCAGGCCTTCTCGAACTCAGTTTCAGAGACCAAGAAACGGTCTTCTTACTTCAAACATGCAAACACTCTCCCTGTGAGGCAGCTGCCCTTTGAAGCTGTGGACCAGGGTGGAAATAAAAGCTCCTGTCTGAGAAAGGATAGGTTTCTTTCTTACACTCGCTGCTGACCATTCTATTTCCTGCTGGTTTTCTGCATGGACCCTCTGCCGGCAGCATAGGGGGAGCCTGCAGCAGCCGACGCAGCAGGGCCCGAGTGAAAGTGACTAACACCCCAGCCTCCACAGCTACCTCGGCCTCTGCAGCACCTTTCTCCAGCCTGACCTCCCCATGCTGCCTTTCCGCTGCTGCTGTGGGAGCCAAGCACGAAAGCCGGGCTGAACAGGCTGGTTGAAGAAAGGAGTGAGTCAGGTCTCAAGTCTCAGAAAAGCAATGTGGGCTGAATCCTGGTGCCAGGGGTTAAAGACCGCCCATGCATCTCACCCATAACACAGGCAGGAAAGCGATACAGCTAAACTCGAGTGGGACATTTGTATTCAGAGATCGTTTATGTTCACCCACATTGCCTGCTATGGTGCTGAGAATGCATTTAATATTTATGGACCCTTTGACATTTAAATAAGGCCTGGCCAGGGGAAAAGGAAAAGATAATAGGAGTTTTGCCAAATAGGACCAAGGAATGCAAATTTTTGAACTCTTAAATTTTTTTCTCTTCCATTATGGTTTATTATAGGGTACTGAATATAGTCCCCTGTGCTGTACAGTAGGTCCTTGTGGTTTATCTATTTTATATATAGTCATTTGTATCTATTAATCCCAAACTCCTAATTTATCCCTCCTCCTCCTTTCCCCTTTGGTAACCGTGAGTTTGTTGTCTTATATCTGTGAGTCTGTTTCTGCACATAAGTTCATTTGTGCCATATTTTAGATTCCACATATAAGTGACATCATATGGTATTTGTCTTTCTTTTTCTGACTTACTTCACTTAGTGTGATAAACTCTAGGTCCGTCCATGTTGCTGCAAGTGGCAAAATTTCATTTGTTCTTATGGCTGAGTAGTATTCCATCATATGTATACACACACACACACACACACACACACACACTCTGCATCTTGTTAAACCCATCATCTATTAATAGACAGTAGGGTTGTTTCCGTATCTTGGCTGTTGTGAATAGTGCTGCTATGAATATTGGGGTGCATATACCTTTTTAAATTATAGTTTTCTCCAGATATATGTACAGGAGTGGCTTTGCTGGATAATATAACTCTATTTTTAAATAATTATTTTTATAGAACCTTAGTCAATATCAGCCATAGATTGTCAATCTCCTATTTCTGACTCTTATTTTAGAAGTAAATGTATAATGTTATCCATACCAAGTATCTTGGATATCTGTTTCAATCAGTCTTGAAAGTCTACAGAGCTGAACTTCTGAGACCTTCTACTCTGGACCTATAGAGTACACAGATAATGCACTGACTGGCAAGAAGGAAATATTTTAACTTCTGTTTAATCTATGTTCTAATGTAGAACTGAGGAAAGGAATTAAGCTTTGTTCTTACTACTAGTAATAATATGACTAATATTTGCTATACATATTCCCAAGTACATGTGTGTAACATTTACAAATATAAATCTGATGGGGATGCAGGTTCTACTTTTGACTAGGGATAATTGGATTATATGATTTAAAAATGTGTGCTGGGGGACTTCCTTGGCGGTCCAGCAGTTAAGAGTCTGTGCTTCCACTGTAGGGAGGCAAGGGTTTGATCCCTGGTTAAGGAACTAGGATCCATCATGCTGAATGGTGTGGCAAAAAAAAACAAAAACGTTTGCTGAGACTTCTGCTTCTGACCAGTATGGAATGATAGAGACCGAATTTACCCTTCAATCTGAAACAGCTCCCAGAAAGAAACAAGTCTAGCAGAGAAGTTTTCACATGATATTCATGAATGAAAATGAGTTGAATGAATAACTGAAGCCCCCCAGGGAAGCCCAGGATGGTTAGATCACAGATGATGAGGTGTTAGGGCCCCAGTGCACCTTAGATCTGATATAGTTCACTTTCCTCACTATCTAGATGAGGAAAGTGAGGTCCAAAACCACACAGTGACTTCTCCAAAGTCCCTCAGCCCCTACTGGTGGAGTTACTGGGAATATTCTTTCCTATAAACCAGTCCTTGAGTCAAGCAAGACGATAAACCAGAGCCCCAAGCTGCAGAAGGACCTTTCTTAAAGGGCTAATTCCTGATATTCACAGAGCAGGGACAGGATGGAGTTCAGTGTGTTAAACGTAATGTGTTCAGAAACTAAATTAGGCACCAAGAATTATTGCAGACAAAGCCACTTGAAACTGAAGATATGGCCGGACATTGTGCAATTTTAGAAAAATGCCAAAACTTCCAGGTTGGACACAGAGACTAGAGGAAGATCACTGCTAATCTATGGTTGTCACCAAAGATTCCTCAAGACTCTACAGGAGACTGGATCAAAACATCTATCTACCTGAAAACTCCAGATAATTCTGGACCTGATCCAGACCAACCCCTATTTCTGAGGATAACCCGCAGGCCTGGGTCTGTCCTAAGAGTCGGGGTTGGGGGTGCGACACAGCGAGCAGTCTCATGTTGGGACCCGACTGCCCAACTGCCTGACTTGACCGGGACTCCACATGAAGAAGACCCAGTGCTGAGGGGACACTTGTCAGCGTTGGAGACCTTCAGACCACAAGACATGTGTGTCCCAGGAGGATCTCCCTGCCCTGGACTGAAGGAGCCCCTGATGTACCCAGTGGGCAGGAGCGCCCCCTCCCCCCAGGCCACCCCGTGGATTTGCCTGCTCTCGGCGATGGGTGCGTAGTCAGGCAGCCTCAGTGGCCTCGCTCTTCTGCTGAGGTTTGTCCTGGTTTCTCGTGGGAAGTGGCAGCTGTGGACGAACCCTTTCACTTTGGGTTTCTCCTCAGTTCAAACCCCTGCCTGCTTTTCAAAGTCCTTGAAAAGGCAGCCTAGCTCTTTCAAAGCACTTTTTCGGGGGCCAGAAAATTCTAAAACATGTCAATGACTGCCTGCTGTTGTCCTGAGTGTTTTAAGACTTGATCTGTACCCATTGTAGGAATGGACTTTGCCCATGGATGCCCCCTGCCATCTCTCCTACCACCCAGAGTATGTCTATGGGGTATACAGAGTGCTTGATTCTTGTTTCAAAGACTTCTTAGTAGCCTCACAGTTGGACAGAATTTTCAACAGTGACATTTGGGCTTCACCTGACAGAGAGAATGACAGAGTTTGAAAGTGAGTGGTGAGGAAACCAGAATTGAAAGAGACACGTGTACCCCAGTGTTCATCGCAGCACTGTTTACAATAGCCAGGACATGGAAGCAACCTAGATGTCCATCAGCAGACAAATGGTAAGAAAGTTGTGGTACACATACACAATGGACTCAGCTATTTAAAAGAATACATTTGAGTCAGTTCTAATGAGGTAGATGAAACTGGAGCCTATTCTACAGAGTGAAGTAAGCCAGAAAGAAAAACACCAATACAGTATACTAACACATATATATGGAATTTAAAAAGATAGTAATGATAACTCTGCATGTGAGACAGCAAAAGAGACACAGATGTATAGAACAGTCTTTTGGACTCTGTGGGAGAGGGTAAGGGTGGGATGATTTGGGAGAATGGCATTGAAACATGTATAATATCATATGTGAAATGAATCACCAGTCCAGGTTCCATGCATGATATAGGATGCTCGGGGCTAGTGCACTGGGATGACCCAGAGGGATGGTACGGGGAGGGAGGAGGGAGGGGAGTTCAGGATGGGGAACACGTGTACACCCATGGTGGATTCATGTTGCTGTATGGCAAAACCAATACACTATTGTAAAGTAATTAGCCCCCAATTAAAATAAATAAATTAAAAAATTAAAAATAAAAATAAATAAATAACTTACCTAGAATATGAAAAGCTCAGGAAGACTAACCCATTGTCCAGAAAAAATAAATAATCAATTGAAAATGAAGAGAAAAAAAAAAGATAAAGAACTGCAACAACAAAAAAAGAGAGTGGTGATTTAAATGAGACTTATACAGACTTCTCTGCCCTGGAATCTCTAGAAGGGGAGAATTCCCCTAAAAAGGAATCTAACAAGAGATGATTATACAACTTAAAGCAAGTCTCCTAAGCAAGACTGGCCATCTGATTTAAACTGGATTTGAAGTAAATCTTCTCTGCCTTCCCTGATGGCTCTGTAGCAAAGAATCCACCTGCCAGTGCAGGCGATGCGGCTTCAATCCCCAGGTCAGGAAGATACCCCTGAGAAAGAAATGGCAACCCACTCCAGTATTCTTGCCTGTGAAATCCCATGGACAGAGGAGCCTAGCGGGATACAGTCCATGGGATCACAAAAGAGTCAGACACGATTTAGAGACTACGCAGCAATAACTCCTTGGGCTCAGGACCCAGTCTGGAGGTGCCCTGAACCAACCTGACCCAGGGGTGGATGTACCCAGCCAAGCTACACCTGTGCTGTGCTCTCCCAGCACAGAATCGTCCCTTCAATTCATGAGCAGAGGCTGAATGCAGAGGCCTGGAATGGGAAAGGCACATTCCTGGTGGCCAGTGCCAGGAAAGTGATCTCTATGCACTAATGAGAGTGAACAGCACAGGGCTGTTGTTAGTCTCCACTTTATAGATCAGGAAACAAAGGTATTGAAAGAGCAAGTAAGACACCCACTGCCACAGGCTGAGTCAGCAGAAGACTGGGCCCAGGACACAGACTCTTGGCCTCCTGAGCCAGCATTTGGCTCTGCTTCTGTGCATTCAAGACATTTCCTGCTTCATCCATAGCAAGAGTTCTTTGAGACCTCATTCTGTGATTCCTGCCCTAACGCCCTCAGTTCTCCTGAGGTTTGCTCAACAGCCGGAGGCCCTGCCTTCCCTAGCCTCCCTTCCCGCCTCCCCTTGGCCGTCTTGTGGGGTGTCTAGCTCCAGCTGGCGTCTTACACACTCGTCCCAGTTGGCCTCCTCACTCACTCCAGCACATCCACCAGGTGGTCCCTGTGCCCTTGGCCTTGGCTGTGCCAGCAACTTATCCACACAGAGTGGCTCAGAAATGCAGCCCCGACCTGGGGTTCCCAGCCTCATTTCCTTCCCTGACGGCTTTGGCTGCCCACACTGGTCTCTCTGGTTTCTTGGGGCACTCCCTGCACCCTCTTCCTTGTCTCCTCTGCCTGGAAAGCCCTCCTCTTCCTGCATCTTCAGGGCTCTTTCAGGAGTTCAAGGCCCCTCCCAGCTCTTCGAGGGCTCGTGTTCCCTTCTCTACGATGTCCTCTTGTACCCCCAGAAGATACACTGTGGTCTCTCCAGCTGCCATTTGCCTCCAAACTTTGGCCCCAACTCTCACTAATTGCTCAAATTTGCATTTAAGGTAATGTGATAGGCCAGATTCTAAAACTACCCAAGGATTTCCTGTCTCCCCTCTTGTGTGCACACCATTTGAATATATTGGATTTTACTCTCATGATTAGGTTATGTTTTATAGCACAGCTGACTTTAAGGGCAGCTTCCCTTGTGGCTTAGCTGGTAAAGAATCTGCCTGCAATGCAGGAGACCTGGGTTCAATCCCTGGGTTGGGAAGATTCCCTGGAGAAGGGAAAGCCTACCCACTCCAGTATTCTGGGCTGCAGAATTCCATGGACTGTAGAGTCCATGGGGTCGCAAAGAGTTGGACACGACTGAGCAACTTTCGCTGACCTTAAGGGAGATTATTATCCCAGTGGCCCTGACTTAATCATAACAGGGACCTCAGTCCTGTGACCAAATTCTAGCACCAACAAGAAAGCGCTAAAAGTGCCCCATTTTCCCAGAACCTCCAGGCAAGAGCTCAGCAGGGTCAACACCTTGATTTCAACATGGTGTCACCCTGTGTCTAGAGCCCAGGCGTGCTGTACCAGCCTTCTGATTTATAGAACTTAACTGTGAACTCATAAATGGGTATTGTTCAAAGAGGTAAATTGGTAATTATTTTTGTGATGCTGTAGAAAACCAATATAAGTGAATACTGAATTGTGTTGGAGCTGTGGATTCTCCACATTTATCCTGGCACCTGCATCTCAGGTCAGCAGCTGCAGCCACACTTTGTTGACTGTCAGTCTTAGATTGCAGACTCCCAGCACAAGAGCCTGGCCGCCTGGTTCTCCCTGAATATAATTCAGCAACAGGTGACAGATTTAAAAGAGGGATTCTTGGTTTCCAGCACTCTGCTGCCAGCTGCAAGAGAACGATGAACTTGGCCTTTCTGCCCTCGGGGGCTTCTAATCTAGTAACAAACAGATAAAGAGTATAATACAAAGTAGATCAAGACAAGGGAAGTTATATCCAGTACTTGAAATCAAAAACTTCTTAGAGGAAGTGACATCGGAGCTGAACCCTGAAAGCTGAGTGGGGTTTTTACTTTAGGAATGAAAGTAGGAAATTGAGTAGATTTTTAAAGAAATAGTATGTCTGACATTTGACACATCAGGTGATTTAGAAATGAAACAGTATTCTGGGTCCATGGTGTGTGAAGGCTCTTGAATCATTGGGAGTAGTGTGTTTGGGCAACTTGGTGAGAAATTGGGGGCCATAGAAAGTTTAGAGGCTGGGGCGGGTAGAATCAAGGCTAACTGAGTATGTAGGATGGATTAAAGTAGAGGCGGGTAGGAAATGAGGATTGTTTGCAGACTGTGGGAGAAGAAAAGGTAAAAGTTAATCAGAGCCTGCATCGTTGGGACAGAGGAAGGAGAGAATGTCCTAGTCATGGGAGAAGATAAAAATTCCACCAGTGGAGCCACAAAATAAACATAGCATCCCGTGGGTCCATCCATCAGTCCCACCTTCCTCCACTCATTCCCATATTTAAGATGTGCTGTATGTCTCCTGTAGCCAATAATCTGTTCCAGGTGCTGCCCCAGAGGCAAACATCACGACATTTGAGGAAATATGACTGTGTTACCAAGAGGCAAATGTTAAGTCCTGTAAGAGAAGCGTGGCTGAAGAACTACAGGCTCAGGAGGGAGGAAGATGGCACCCAGCTGCAGCCACAGAGCCTTCGAGAAAAAATGACGTGGGGTCACTGTTTAACTTGTAGGTGACAGATTTAAAAGGAGAGGGGTCTTTGCGTCTCTCCTCTAACTACCAATGAAACTTCATCTCATCCCAGTACATACGCACCCCCACCCTCACCCACACATCCACCCACCACACACACACACATACACACAGTCAGCTGGAGCCGGCTGACTTGAACCCCACAATGACAAACATGGAGAAATAGTTATTCCTGCAAATGCTCAGTTGGGTTTTTCTAGAAGACAACTGGGGAGCCCTTAGACACTGGCTTCCTTCACTCACCTCCCTGACTGACCACCCGAGCTGTGATTGTTTTCATGAGCACACCGGCTAAGAGACACACAGCTTCGCTTTTGTTCAGCCACCACCAGACCAGCCAAGGGACGACTAGGCCAACAGGGCTCTTCCTCCTTCCCCCTCGGTTCTGGGTAAGCACACATCTTCCACCCTTACTTTAAAGGCAGACAATTTGTTTTTATCATTTGCCAACACAGCTGAGGATGATTATTAATTAATCAAAAACACTGACTTTTAACTTCCCACGCTCTCTCCAGAGATGCCCCAGTGACAGCGTGCATCTGGACTTCAGAGCTGTTTAGATAGAAGTGGGCACCATGCAGCAAAGACTTGGTGGTTTTTTTTTTCTGGTTTATTCTTTTTTAAAACACGACTCTAGTTTAATCCCATTTAACCAGTAAACTTGATTTTAAGGTGGTCCCATTTTGTGGGGTTTTCTATTGGTCTTTTTTATACAGCTTCCTTTGAAACCAGAAGTGCTGTGTCAGGATTTCACAAAAAGGAAAATAAGTTCAGAGCATTTTCTGTTCATCAAAAGCTCAGACCGAAGCACACGAGCAGCATGTTTCCATGAATAATGAAACACCATTGTCCTCCTCTGCTGGTGAGCTTCTGTGCTGGTAATGCCCTCCAAATTCAAGGTCTCAGCAAGGAGTACCTAACAGCTGCCGAGAGCAAGTTTGAAATGTTACAGTTGAAACATCACAGCAAAGGCTGATCTGATTCAATGAGCTGAGGTTTAAGCGACAGTCTCTTCCCCTCAGTTCTAAGATGGCGCTGCTGAGGAGTCATCCTCCCCTCTCTGAACTTGAGCTTTGTGGCCGTACAGTGGTTTTCAGTGAAAAAAGAAAGGGGCGGCAGAAGATCGCTTGCCTCAAATTACACATCAAAGCCTAATGGCTACCTCTAGAGTGAGACGTGGGGTGTGCGCCCTTGGCTTCACCACGTGGCAGAGGCTAGAGTGAAAATTCGGTGCCTTTTTAGGGGCTGTACCTAAAAGAAGATTTACAGAAGAAGACTGAAGATTTTAAGCAAAACCAAGCTTGGGAGGCAAGTGAGCTTCCCTTCCATTCAGCGAGGCCCACATCTTCGAAATCTCACTGAAGACTCTGTTGGGAGTGCGTTGTCTTGTAAGTGCAACTGTGCCAACTTGGGATAGGTGTTTTGTGAAACATGGAGTGGAGTCCCCCTCCCCTCCGCATGAGCCTGCTCCCCTTCCCGCCGCTTCTCTTCCTCCTCCTCACTGATCTATGTTCCCCCCAGCCCATTTAAGACAACTCCTGGGCTTGCCAGTGCGCAAACCATCCAGGCTTTATTGCTTCTCTTTGCCCACCTGCCACCGGTCTCTTCGTCCTTGTCATTGTTCTTCAACAGCTCCACTGGAGGCGTTCGAGGGAAATAAAAAGATAAAAACTCCAGCTTGTCACAGTCCATTTGCTTCTTGTCAACAGCTCCGCTAAAAGGCAGAAGAGGAAGCTATTGGCCAAGATAAGAGTTTAGATAAGGTTTGGGGATTATCTGTAGAATTTCATTTATTCGAGGTTACCCTCCTAAGCACCTGAGGATAATGGGGGAAGGGTGGGGTATGTTTATCAAGCACCTGTTTTTAGGAAGTTAAGAGCAAGATTCTTCAGTCATTTCTAAGAGCTGGTCAAAATAACTCGAGATAAAACTATCATAGCTCCTTTATACCTTGTTGACATAAAACTAGCAAGCAGCTAACTATCCACTCCATTGTTAAGCTCCCTGAAGCCGACTGACTCTGGAAGTGGAGAATTTCCTATCTCTTGTTAGGCAAGGAAAGAATTTAACTCACTCGGGTTCATAGGGGTCCATGACAGCCCTGCCGTTCCTTTGAATGGCTAGGAAGAAGCAAATTGAATAGAAAAGTAGAGGTCTTTGATTACAAGTAATAGAAAACAACTGAAACTAATTTAAGTCAAAAAGATCAATTTATTGTAAAGACACAGCAGAGAACCTCAAGGGACCCAAGGGCCAAGTCTCTGCAAGTGCTGAGGCTGAGGCCACCAGGCTTTAGGTCTCTCAGTCCACCTCACAGTCTCTCCTTAAAAACACTGTCCATCCTCTTCAGTCCTCTCATTTATACCTTAACCCTCCCCCTTGTCCTACCCCTTCCCCTCCATGTGCAGGGGAAAGCAGAGCTGATCCAAGCTCCCAGATTTCCACTTTCACAGGGCTAACCAGCAAAGGAACAAAGACCAGTCTCTTCTGGTAACAGAAGAAAGAGCATCTGATTGGCCCAGCTTGAGAGAAGTATCTACCTTTGGCCCAGTCAGCTCTGATGGGGTCGTGGTTATAAATATGGCTGCTGGTTCAGAGAGAGCCAGTGCTCAGAAAAAGTGTGGGGTGATGAGGTAGGACCACTCAACATTTATTAATCCAGCAACAACAAAAAAGGGCCATTGTACCTGTTTCCCTCATACTTAAACCATCTAGAGGAAAACCTACACATGTAGGAAGACAATTAAAATCTTTTAGTGCTAATTACTGTGAGCATAAAAACCCTGATTAGAATGAGCTCTTAGGAAATAACCAAAATGGCCCATCCCTCCAGTTGAATAGATAAATACATTAAGGATGGGCATAAAATGGAGCCCACAACACAGCGGTGAAAATTAATGAGCTACAGCTACACATTTCAATATGGAAGAGTCTTGAAAGTATAATGATGCATGAAAAAAGCACGTCACAGAAAAATAAATCCAGATGTTTTTACTTATGTGAGGTTCAGAAACATGCAAAATTGGACCGTGTATTATAATGTAGTCTTCTATGTGTTTATGGTAAACTATAAAGAAAGAAAAGAAAATTATAGACTAAATTCAGGTCACCTGTGAGGTGGAGAATGAAAATGTGCTTGGGAACAGATAAACGCAGAACTTCAAAAGTGTCAGTAATGTTATTTGTTAAGCTGAGTGGTAGATGTGATGGCAATAATTTTGTTATGATTTAATATGTGCTTATCTACTCTTTTTATGTTCATATATTTTATAATTTAAATATATATATATATATAAATGAATGCCCTTATACAAAATTCTAAGGAGACCATTTCTCTGTCCTGGGTAATGGCCAGTGGTATTGTGTTTGCCTGATCGTGGGGCAGTGGTGAGTAATTCCATTTGTAAAATGGTTTTCCAGTTTCTATCCATGTGACAACCACCCTCACAAGGAAAGTATCTGGGTTGGCCTGTCAGCACTGTGGCCCAGAGAGTGCATAAGGTATAGCCAGGCTTTTCTTGGGTCCTTTGTCCTGGATGTCAAGGCAATTATTCACCTCTATTCCCAGGTCAAATGTCCCAACCATCTCTACCCAAGAAAGCTACCTACCTGTGAGCATTCCCATCAAAACATGATTACAGGGCCTAAGTTCCCACCTGAGTTGTACTTCTACCCTTTTGGCTCTCTTAGGGGCACCATGGCAGTTGTCAAGAACAAGCACCATACGAAAGGAGGCAAAAAGGGAGCCAAGAAGAAAATGGTTGACCCATTTTTTAAGAAAGATTAGTATGATGTGAAAGCACCAGCTATGTTCAATATAAGAAATACTGGGAAAACATTGGCCCTGGAACTCAAGTAATTAAAATCACATCTGATGGCCTCAAGGGTTATATTTTTGAAGTGAGTCTTGCTGATCTGCAGAATGATGAAGTTGCATTTAGGAAATTCAAGCCAATTACTGAGGATGTTCAGGGAAAAAAACTGCCTGATTAATTTCCATGACATGGATCTTACCCACGACAAAATGTGCTCCGTGGTCAAAAAATGTCAGACCATGATTGAAGCTCACATTGATGTCAAGACTACCTACCAGTGGTTACTTGCTTCATCTGTTCTGTGTCGGTTTTACTAAAAAATGCAACAGTCAGATTTGGAAGACCACTTATGCCCAGTACCAGTGGGTGCATCAGATGTGCACGAAGGTGATGGAAATCACAACCTGAGAGGTGCAAATGACTTCAAAGAGGTGGTCAGTAAATTGATTCCAACAGCATTGGAAAAAACATAGAAAAGACTTGCCAGTCTATTTATCTACTCCATGATGTCTTCTTTAGAAAAGTAAAAATGCTGAAGAATACCAAGTTTGAATTGGGGAGAACTCATGGAGTTACATGGTGAAGGTAGTAGTTCTGGGAAAGTGACTGGGCATGAGACAGGTGCCAAAGTTGAACAGGTCCAAGAAGGTTTAAAATGCAGTCCTTTAATGATGACAGATAAAAGATCTTACTTTTGAAAAATAAAACCACGATGACAAACCGACAGTTTCTTACAAGGTTAGACATAGAACTACCATATGGCCCAGCAATTCTATTCCTGGCATATATTCCACAGAATTGAGAGCAGGGACTTGAACAGATACTTGCACACCCGTACACACAGCATCATTACCCACAATAGCCAAAAAGTGGAAACAACCCCAGTGTCCATGAACAGATGAATGGATAAAGAGATATGGTACATCCAGAGAATGGAATATTATTCAGCCATGAAAAGGAATGAAATTCTGACACATGCTACATGTGGATGAACCCTGAAAACGTTACGCTTAGTGAAGTGAGTTAGACACAGAAGGATAAATATTGTATGATGCCATTTATGCAAGATAACTGGCATGGGCAGATTCATAGACAGAAAATAGAATGGTGGTTACCAAGGGCTGGGAGAATGGGGAAGAGGAAGTTATTATTCGATGGATACAGAATAATATCCAGAATGTATGTTAGGGATGATGAAAAGGTTTGGGCGTAGATAGCATGGTGGTTACACATTATAAATACTTTTAGTACCACTGAATTGTACACTTAACAAATCTTAAGATGATAAATTGTTGTTCAGTGGCTCAGTCATGTCCAACTCTTCGTGACCCCGTGGACTGCAGCATGCCAGGCTTCCCTGTCCTTCACCATCTGCCGGAGTTTGCTCAAACTCATGTCCATTGAGTCGGTGATGCTATCCAACCATCTCCTCCTGCCCTCCATCTTTCCCAGCATCAGGATATTTTCCAGTGAGTCAGCTCTTCACATCAGGTGGCCAAAGTATTGGAGCTTCAGCTTCAACATCAGTCCTTCCAATGAATATTCAGAGTTGATTTCCTTTAGGATTGACTAGTTTGATCGCCTTGCTGTCCACGGGACTCTCAAGAGTCTTCTCCAACACCACAGTTCCAAAGGATCCATTCTTTGGCACTCAGCCTTCTTTATGGTCCAACTCTCACATCTATACATGACTACTGGAAAAACCCTAGCTTTGACCATATGGACTTTTGTTGTTAAATATTATGTGTATTTTACTACAGTTTAAAAAAACCGCAGTTAAAGAGCACTGGGAAAGACATACATTTGGATAGAGGAAAATGCTACAGGGCAGGGGAAGGTAGATAAGTGCACAGCATTTTTTTTTTCTGTGCTAGTTCCACACAGAGTATTGAGACATCACTTTACTTCTAGTCCAGTCCTGCAGCCTGGGACCATCATTTCCAATATTCTCAGTGTGGCAAAATGAGAACATATGTGTGCCTCAGGGCATGTGATATCATGGAGTCCCCTCTGCGGGGGAAGCAAGTCCATAGGGCCAGTGCTAAGCCCCCAACTTCCTCCTGCCTGGACAGTAGAGGTGGGCCAGGGAGAGGACTTAACACAGCTCTGTGTTCCCAATTCGTCAACACTACATTTGGCAGCTGGTTGTTGTTCAGTGTTTTGGAGGAAGAGAAGCAAAGATGTGTGTGGTTAAGACCCATCTTCTGTTTGCTTTTAGTTTTCTGGGACCAAGTGGTTGCCTCTGACACGGAGAATGTCCTTCTTTGTTTAAACAGCAGAGATCATCCCCAGATCCACAGAATGGTGGGTAGGTCAGGAGTTGGGCTATAAGTAACAACATACAGCTGGAGAGGCCTGTGCCAAAAGGGGACCTCTGGAGGGAGCTGGGGCCTCATACCAGGGGCCCAGGCCACGTTGTGACCTCCAAGGGCCCTGGGCACCGGGGCCTTTGTCAGCCCCTCCCATCATAATAATATCAATATTTAAATATTTAAAATGTAACTTTAAATTCTTCTACATTTTTTCCTCTTTTAGACTAAATTTAATTGATTTCTGTGGGCCCTAAACATTTGGGTTTTTTTTGAATGTCAGAAAAAAATTAAAAGTTTCATCAGCCCCCAGAAGTATCTCTGCCCTAGCACTGTGCTTCCTGTGCGTGACCTGAGAGGGCCTGGAGCACGCCTTTTTGTCTTTCTTCCTCTTGGGGTTATTCTTCTGATGCAGGAAGAGACTTTGAGATCATCTGTGCCACCTCCTGTGCAGGCAGAAGTCCCACTAAGGCAACCTCCAGGGGGATCACGCAGTCTCTGCCTCCAGCCATGGGATCCAAGCAGCCCCTCTAAGTATAATCAAGTTCTTAATATTGAGCTCTTGAGCGAAAGCCTTCATCCCTGTAACTTTCAGCAGCTGCTTCTAACTGCACTCAACTGGGTCAACACAGAGCAAGTTTTAAGTCCTTTAAAGATCTGACACAACTCCCATGTGTCATCTCTACCCCTCAACCCAAGTTCTCGGCTCCAGGTTAAGCACCCTGAGAGCTTGCGTGGCAGGATCTATAAACCCTCGTCTGCTGAGCACCCTCCTTTGGACAGATACTGATGCCCCTCAGATGTGGCCTGATCTGATCACGCCTGTCCTCTCTGCCACAGCATGTCTTGTGCTAGTGCCACTTACTAGTAATAGACCACGCGGTTGGCGTGTACTAAGCTGGGATCCCTTATGCCCCATGGTTCTCTGTTCCGTCCCACACTGAGGGTGGGCTTCACCGGTGACTCAGTGGTAAAAGATTTGCCTACCAGTGCAGGAGATGCGGGTTTGATCCCTGGGTCAGGAAGATCCCCTGGAGAAGGAAATGGCAACCCAATCCAGTATTCTTGCCCAGGAAACCCCATGGACAGATGAGCCTGGAGGGCTACAGTCCATGGGATCGCAAAGAGTCAGACACAACTTAGCGACTCAAGCTGAAATTAACCCAGTCTATCCCAGTCTCTCCTCAAGCCATTCATCTCTTCAGCTTAGAGACATGGTGTGTCGTCTTTGACTTAGTTCATCATGATCTGTCAAGATCTTTATTCTGTCCTCTGGGACAGAGGCAGTCCTTTCCATGTTTGGCTCTCCACAGATTTGACAAGTATGCTTTCTTGGTCTTAAACCCAACATGGCAGGGACCAAAACCTCTATTTTCAAATTTGCCATTGTTTTTCTGTTACTGAAGGTTGAGTCTGGACCCTGAAATGGCTGAAACAAAGACATTTTCATTTTGGTTTTGTGATTGACTTTTGCCTTCTAGGAAAGAAAGAAAGTAGCTCTTGGAGTCAATTTGTCCTTTGTTCTGGAAGGAACACTTGGATGATTATTTCCTTTTTTAAAAAAGATATCAGGTATAGGGCTAGATGTTATGGGACAACCTTCCAGGAGAGATGATCTATCCTGGTCAGGTGCGGCGGAGCAGTGCTTTAGTGAGAGGAGGCTGGGAAAGGTAGTGATGATGAGGAAGGCCAGTGCCATATGGGGCAGCTGATACCCACTTGAAGTTTCTTCTTCTGCTCTGTAATTCCTTCGTGTTAGCCCGGAGTTCTCAGTCGATGCTGTTAAGCTGTTGTTTTCACTGTGTTCCAGAGAACCTTGAGGGTCCTTAGGAGGAACAGAGGCAGCTAGTGCTGACCAAGAGTGAGAGACAATAAGAAATGACCAGATGAATCTGGGGACCAGGACATACTCCTCGGGAGTCCTCCGAAGGCAAGAGGTGGACTGGGAACACAGCTGGGTTTTCTGACATGGGTTATTCAGGGGAGGGTGGCCCGCAAGGGCAGGAGAATGTGGGATGTCCAGGTTACGTGAGCTCAGCCACAGGAGGACATCTTTCAGACACTGTCAATTTAACGTTCAATATTAGCACATAAGTAACATGTTCTGGGTGCAGACCTGGGGAATTCACCTAGCCCCACACCACTTTAGCTGTCTTGTTCCCATCCTACCCACTTGCCTTCATCTTTATGGTCTATAGATTTGGGGAGTTTCTTTTTGATCACAAAAGTTATCTGTATTCCACATGAAAATCCAAATGATCCAGAAGCCAACTGGAAAACATTTTATCCAATGTTATATTAAAATCAAGATGCACCAGGCCTACATTATTTGCCAGCTCTCTTTGGCAAGGAGGCATTTGTTGGCTTGGCAGGCTATCTGCCTTCTTGTCAGCACTGGCTCCCTGTCCCAACTCTAGAGTGTGGTCCTGAAGTCCATGACCTTAAGCATCCTGAATAAACAGGATGTGAGCAGACACTTGAACTAGTAGGCGAAGCCCATTTGCTTTTAAGTTCCTCCAGGTGGTGG
Source organism: Oryx dammah (assembly GCF_014754425.2). Taxonomy (NCBI): domain Eukaryota; kingdom Metazoa; phylum Chordata; class Mammalia; order Artiodactyla; family Bovidae; genus Oryx; species Oryx dammah. The sequence goes on from NW_024070188.1 coordinate 31,273,153, forward strand.
TGTCCCTTAGCAATAGTATTGGAGGTCGCAGCCAGGGTTTTATGAGTGAGAATGGATATAGCATCTAGAACAATATTCTGTTACTATGTATGGGAAAATGTAGACTTTTAAATTTCTACACAGGAGGTAGTAGAGATCTGCTGCTTTTTGGAAGATGGGTGGGGGTGGGGGGTGGGGCACTGCGCTGCATGGCTTGTGGGATCTTAGTTCTCCCACCAGGTATTGAACTTGGGCCCTCGGCAGCGAGAGCAGAGTCCTAACCACTGGACTGCCAGGGACTTCCTGAGACCTGTTGCTTTCAACTTCCTTACATCCTTTCCTCTTTTGCAGACAGTGCCCCGGTTCTCTTTTGGGGAACCACTTCTCCCACATCCTTAACCCCAGTGGTATGTGATGGGCCACCCAATGCCCTGGCTCTTTGAGTGAGCATGTAACCTAGACCTAGACAACAGCGACATGCCGTCCTATCACAGTGATCTCAGAGAGGGTCAGGCGGGTCAGTGGGCCAACTGTGGTCAGTCCCAGGTTTTTTGCCTGTGTTATCAGTAAGGAAGGGACTTTATGTGCAGGACTGCTCCACTGGGAGAAGTCAGCCTGAATCCAAGTGGCAACATTTGCCCCCACAGAGGAGCCCTGGGCCAAGCTGAGATGGAGAAACTCAGGTGCCAGTGATCCTGTTTGCTTATAGGAATCCCACCATACCTGAAGCCATCCCTGGAATTCTCCATCCAAACCAATTTGAATTAGTTGTCACTAACAACTAAGATGCTAGAATAAGGAAGGTTATTCTTTTGACAACGGCACTAAAAAATATCTTCCTTAGAAAATAACTGGCTTTGTAGTTGTATTTTGTTTATTCTATGCTGAATTTATCAATTATTAGATATAATGAGTAGGAGAGATCAAATGAGGCTATTTTGAATTATTGTACAAGTGATATTTGGGGGTTTTAAGTTCATATAAATTTTATAATACTCAGGCAACAATAGGGCAAGGTAAACATGAGGAAAGGTGGTTCCCATGCAGTGTCCAAATTATTGGAAAAACATTTAATTCTTTAGTTTATGACCATTATATTAACTATCCCAGTCAACTCCCAGGTAGCTTAAGTGATAAAGAAACTGTCTGCCAATGCAAGAGCCACAGGTTCGACCCCTGGGTGGGGAAGATCCCCTGGAGGAGAAAATGGCAACCCACTCCAGTATTCTTGCCTGGGAAATGCCATGGACAGAGGAGCCTGGTGGCTTACAGTCCATGGGGTCTCAAAGAGCCGGACACAACTGAGCGTGCAAGCACTACAACGGGGACAGACACTGATTGAGAAGATCCAGAGGTTTGGGCCTTCGGGAGGCAGTGTCTGGGAGTATTTGGATCACCTGAGAGTATCAACTCCTTAGTTCACACTACCAAAAGGAAAGGAAGTATATCAGACCAACAGCGTGTGCGCGTGCGTGCTAAGGCGCTTCCGCCATGTCTGTGATTCTGTGCATCCCTATGGACCGCAGCCCACCAGGCTCCTCTGTCCATGGGATTCTCCAGGCAAGAATACTGGAGTGGGTAGCCATGGCCTCCTCCAGGGTACTTTACATTAAATGCAGTTAAACGCATTCACATGCACTTAAATATAGGAAATATTGCCTTTCCTCACAGAGTGAGCACAGCACCTGCAGTCATCATCTGGTTTAGATACTCTCAGTGCCACACTTCATGCATTATTTTTTCCTAAACCTCTGGGAAAATGCCCTTTTTTGCAGTGTGTGTGTTTAAGTTTGATTTTCTTAAGCCTTTGTTGACAGACAGGTATGATCCAGGCCTCAGACTAGGAGACAGGGAAGCCCAAATTTTATTTCAGGTATGATACAGAGTCCTCATGTGGCCCTGAAAAAGCCATTTAACCTCGTGGCCTCAGTTTCCCTGTCTGACAACTAAGGCTCATAATCCAAATCTAGATACCTCCCTAGACTGCTGTATGCATTAATTACTGTTTATTGTGCAAGTGGAAGTTGGGCTGTGTTAATTATTATTATCATTTCTGGGTCTTCCAGCCAAGTTGAAGCCAAGCCCTTGCCTCGCTTTTAGTTCCTGAGATCTGACAAGGTACAGCCCCAGGCAGTGAGGAGGACCATAAATCAAGGCTAATCAGCAGATTTATGCATATCTCACCACAAGGGACTGGCCCCAGGAGGCTCTGCCAGCCACAGGCTTTGGTTCTGGGGTTCCTGGGCAGCCCAGAGACCCACAGGCTTTACCAGGACATTGTTCTAACAGGGCAAGTATTATGAGGCTGCTGCCACACTCCTGTCCCTCACCTCTTTGTGTACCTGCCATTTAATTTACTAAGGAGTCTGGAGATCAATAAGAGATGCTTACCCTGTCATTACACAAGGCCCTAAATTGCAAGTTGCAGGTGGAGAAGCTTCAGAAGTATTGTGATCACTCAGGAAGAAAGATGACTAATCGCTTTCTTCTGGTCACTTATTCGGCTTATGACTTTGGTTTCTACTCTAAGTACAACAGTTATCAGATCTCCATGTAAGTAGGGAGCTAAGAGTTGGTACATACAGCTCCCCTGACTACACCTGCGGGTTCTGCTGCTTTATCTAGTCCTGGACGCCTCGTAGTGATTTTCCCCGCCACCATTTAAAGTTCAGGATGCGGGTGAAGGAGAGAAAGCTCACCTCACCCCACCTTCTGCCAACAGTGATCAGCATCAGGATCACTGTTGAGCCTCCAGGAGGCACCCTACTTTTAACCCTTTGCAGGAAGGCTAATCTCCTCCTATCCAGGGCAAGTTGGATAAACAGTTCCAAGTTTGGATCTTGGCCACGTGCAGAACCCTAGAACCCACTGGGGCATTGCAATGACCCAGTCCATGAATGTCTGGAAGAACAGAGGGGCACAGATGCATCTCATATCCGGTGTCATCTCATTCGGCAGAGGCTGGAACAGTCTGATTTTAGGGAAATCCTAAACCCCCAGTCAAGCATCGTGCTTAATCTACTGAGGACTGAATCCCATTGTCCAAATGGAGGTCACATCCCTGCCTGTGTGCTTGACATCCTTGTCAGGGAACGTGCCCACATCTGTTCGCACTGATTCATAATCATCTCCTTCCAAATTTAGTTCTTGATGCTGATACCACCAGCCCCCATTCACCCCACAAGCCCCAGCCCTCACTTTCCCTGCCTCTGCAATACCCCTGCAAACCAGCAGGTCCCACGCGGCTCTTTTGTCTGCTCAGCACAGCAGGCAGACAGCAGGGGTACTGGTGAGTGCTAGTTAACTGATTAATGATTATAAAGCACTTTGAAAGCATAAAGAACTAGATAAATGCCAAGTATTATTGTTATTAATGCTGAGGAGGCTGTTTAGTCATCCTTGGCCTTGAACTCAGCTCACTGCCCCCACTGTGGCCGCAGGCTGATATGTGAACTAGGATGAGAACCCTCCTCCTCCCTGCAGGCGCTGTTTCACACTGAGTCAGTGACCAAGGTGAAGGGCAGGGGCCAGGAAACCTCTCCTCGTCTCCCACCTGCTCTCGAAGCACTGCCTGCTTTGTGGCTGTCATGCTAACATTTACCGAAAGCCAGGCTCTGAAACTGCCTCTCTTGTTTCCCATTCACCTGTTTGGTAAGTTCATTTGAGTTCTTGATTATGGTGATTAGGGCATCTTTGTGTGCACACAGGATGGATACCAGAGTCAAGGCCTACTTTCCATTAGCGGCTGGACTCACTTGTTCACATGATCTGACCATTCTCTTGTCTGTGTATTTTTGAGGGCTGCACTCATCTCTAGATGCCCCTAAGTACATGTGCTCATTTGACAGAGCAGCTCTGTGTGCTGGAGAAGACAGGTGGTGGTTTCTCCATTTCATAGACATAAGAGCCAGGGGCCTCTGGATCCTGCTGATGGGATCAAGGTGCACCCAGCTCTCTTGCACCCAACACTCAGCAGTGCCCTCTGCCAGCAGCAGACCCCAGACATCTGGCAGGATGTTCCAGGAGATGGCGAAGAGCCTCCACAACACAAGACCTTAGAATTCATCCATGCAATGGCCTCCTTTCAAAGATGACAAAACCGAGGTCCCCAGAAGTCAAATTACTGGTCTAAGATGACAGCGCCAGTGAAGGAGTGAGGCTTGAGCCCAGCCTTTGGCCAGGCTTCTTCCTTCTTCAGTAGCCATTTGTAATTCAGAGTGGTGAGGCTTCAGCTGGCTTCATATTCTTTGTACTTTTCAGTGTTTTCCATATTTTCCTTCTGAAACAATACACACAATCTGAAAGCAAATTATTGCCCCAAGTGGATAACCACGGGTGTGGGGTGCTGCCTTCCTCTCCCCTGAGCACAGAACTCTTCTCGGGTGAGCAGATGGTCTTTCAGTAGAGGCTCAGAGGAGGCAGGCATTGCCGGTTTTCTTAGTGCTTTGAACTGCCATAGGAAAACACTGCAGTCTAGGTGGCTTATAAACACCAGGCATGTACAGCTCCCAGTTCTGTAGGTTGGAAGTCTGCAATCAGGGTGCCCCCACTGTCAGATGAGGGCGTCCTCCAGTCTGCAGACTTGTGGCCTCATGGTAGAAGGGGCTGGGGTGCTATGGAGGCCCCCCTTTAAAAATATTTTTTATTTATTTGTTTTAATTGGAGGATAATTACAATCTTGTGGTGGTTTTTTCCATACATCAGCATGAAATCAGCCACAGGTGCACATGTGGCCCCCCATCCTGAACCCCTCTCCCACCTCCCTCCCCACCCCCTCCCTCTGGGTTGTCCCAGGGCACCGACTTGAGTGCCCTACTTCATGCATTGAACTTGCACTGGTCATCTTTTTACATATGGTAATATACATGTTTCAATGCTATTCTCTCAAATCATCCCACCCTCACCTTCTCCCACATAGTCCAAAAGTCTGTTCTTAACATCTGTGTCTCTCTTGCTGTCTTGCATATAGTATCATCGTTATGGTCTTTCTAAATTCCATATATATGCATTGATATACTGTATTGGTATTTCTCTTTCTGACTTACTTCACTCTGTATATTAGGCTCCAGTTTCATCCACCTCATTAGAACTGACTCAAATGTGTTCTTTTTTATAGCCGAGTAATACTCCATTGTGTATATGTACCACTACTTCCTTATCCATTTGTCTGCTGATGGACATCTAGGTTGTTTCCATGTCCTAGCTATTGTAAACAGTGCTGCAGTGAACATTGGGGTACACGTGTCTCTCTCAGTTCTGGTTTTGGAGGCCTCTTTTTAAAGAGCACTGATCCCATTCTTGAGGGCTCCACCTTCACAACCTACGCACCTCCCAATCCTAACACATCACACTGGGCATTAGGGTCTCAACATACAAATTTGGGGGCACACACACCTTCAAACCATGGCACTGCCTGTCTTCTCCCAGCTTAGTTCACCCAAGGAGGCGTCCCAACAGACCTAGTACTTGTTTCTAGCTCTACACCCTCAAAGGTGGGGCCATGTGCCCTGGGGGTGGGAGGGACAGTTAATCCGAACCTACAGCCGGGGCACAGCCTCTCCAGACAGGGCCACTGCTGCTGTGATGACAGCCTCAGAAAGTTTTTGAAGGGCCCTTCGATGACTGAGATCCAACTACCACCACACGCTGTGCATGCTTCTAACCAAGATCTGTGGCCTAGCGCTGTGGCCTGAGGTGCTGTGGGATTTCTTTTTTTAAATAAGTTTATTACGTAGCTCCGTTTTTAAAAACTGCAGCTTCAAGATACATCGAAGGTCAAACGTGCACGAAGAACGCAGGCCTGGCCTAGAGTGAAGCTAGAAAGCAGAGAAGCCAGCAAAGCCTCAGGTTCCACCCTCTCTGCTCCATCTCAGTTCACAGCAGCCCTGTCAGTGGGGCCACAGCCCTGGGCACAGGGGTGGGTGATGTGGGCACCGCTGGCAGATTCCATTCTCCTCTTGCACTCTGAGCAGATGCTTTATCCCAAAGAAATTGGGAGCATCTGGAAGAAGCAGAGGAGAGACAGCATCCAGAGAACTGCCAGAGGTGAGTCTGTCTCAGGAAGAGGCATCAGACCCACTGCTGAGGGTTAAAGTAAGGCAAGCACATCCCAGAAAAATCAACCCGCCCCTTGGAGTTTTCTGGAATGAGCTGTAGCATAGTTCACATGGCCAAGTGATACAAAAGAAAAATGAGCTTCTGAAAGCCAGAATCATCACCCAGCACCACCCCTCTCTTCCCTTTTCGGCACACTTATAGTGTGTCGGGCACGATTATGTATAGTCTTCCATTTAACCCTCACATCGAGTGAGGAGCACACTTTTACAGATGTGGAAGCTAAGGCACAGAGGAATTAAGAGGCCCGCCCAAGGATGCCCAGATAACATGTGGTAGAACTGGGATTTGAACTGTGTCCTGTCTCCAAAGCCCAGACTTTTCATCTCTTTGGTATTGACAGACCACAGTCTCATCAACTCCTCTGTAATTAAGGCAGCCCTCTCAGTCTGAAGTTTCAATGGAAGTAGAAAATATTTGGGGATCTCTTGGCCAAAAAGAATTGCCCAAGAGATGTTAGAAAGGCCAAGGGGCTGGTTGAGTCGCCTGATGGGGGCTTCTTACCAGGGATGGTGCTCATGGTGAGAGGAGGAAGTTCACAGAGGAGCTTTACTACTGAAGAACAGACTGTCTGTGTGGAGCCCCTGTCCCCAGGTCACAGCAAGCCAGGCTGGCTCAGCATGGAAGATGACTCGTGGAGAATGGTGTTAGTTGCCCATGATTTGAACACCAGTTCCACTTCCATCAAAATCCTCTCTTTTAATCAGTTGGTTTTGACAAGCATTAAGGCACAGATGCTGGGAAAAGGGGATTTCCGTAATGCCAGCACATGAAAGGTTATGTGCAGGCTGCTATGTCGTGCTCAGCTGGACCTGGCTGACACCCCCTACCACCCCCAGCAATATTTAACACGCATGTTCTATCACCAGAGAAGGCATCTCTGCGTCACTTCTGTTAGGAATTTGGGCCTCTGCCCTGAGCACGGGTCCTGTTTCACCTGTGCCTCATCAACATGATTCCGCCCCACTGAAGAGTCACATTGGTGGGGCATGGATAGCAGGGAATCTCAGAAGCACAAGCCTTACCTACAGAAAAGACTTTCATCCGACCATCTCAAAGCACCGACAGAAGTAATTAATCCCCACAACACCTGCACTTGGAAGGCGGGTGTGACCACCCGGTTTTTATAGACTGGGGCCAGGAGGCGCATGGTGACGTTCGTTAAAGGACTTTCTTCAGGCGGCACCTCCCTGGTGAAGCTGGGGCTGGGTTGGGGGCAGTCCTACCTCTGAAGTGGGTGAGAGACAGAGAGAGTGAGTGGAAGCCAGGCCCTTGTCACTTGGCCACCTTTCCCTCCCCAGGACACACGTTCCCCAGCTCACACTTACTGTGGCTGTGAGCAGGGTGGGGGAGGGGGTCTCAAGAAGATTCTCAAAGATTCAAGAAACCAAAGGCGGGGTGAGGAGTAGAAGAGAAAGAGAATGAAAAGCAAAAAATAGAGCAGGAGGAGGTTAGAGGTTCTCTTTGACTTCCTGTAAGTATAATCCGACAGGCCACATGTGAGGGAAACCAAATGTCATGCGAAGCAGTGAAATTGTCACCCTCAGGAGGTGGGCCTTGTTAGGCGAAAGGTCAGAATAATCCCTTCTCTAGCAAAGCAGAAGTCCCAGTGCTATTTTTAGAAACTCCTAGAATTTGCCACCTATTTTTAGAAACTCCTAGAATTTGCCACCACAATGTAGCATGAGAAGAACCAGAGTTCCAGTTCATCGCTCTGGAGTGCAGAGTCACAGTTCTCTCCACCGTGGCTAATAGGCTTCTGAGAAGTGATCAGAACAGATGTTAGCAAAGTGATCACACCTCCAGCACACTGGGGCTCCTCGTGGTTATAGAACCTGGTGGGAAGGATCAGGGCAAGCAAGTCATGACCCTCCTGAGCACTGGTTAGGAATGTGGGCATTTTAGTCCTGCTGAGCTGAGCTCCATTCCCATCCCCACCTCCCCCTAGAGCTGGGTCACCTGGGTAAGTGGTCTGATCTCCTTAGCTTCAGTTTTCTCATCTGTTAATTGGGACTAGTCATGCCCTCTCTCCTGGGATGGTTTGAAGAGTTATCTGCAACAATACTAGTTCATAATACACATTCAATGAACAGCAGCTGTTATGTTCTTAGATTATACATACTGGTTTTTCTTTACTAAGAGGACACCTCCTGTACATGACAGAAACGAACGAGAGCACTGTTTCTATAGGGTTACTGAAACATACCATTCTTAGCTGGTTCGGAGTGCCTCCACATTCCAAGTCTACGAACCATGACTGATTTTGCTTGGCCTAGAACACCCTGGGTTTTCTTTCCCTTGGGACTAACATGGACCAAAATGACAGCCAAGACCGTCCAGACCTGATCCATACAGTCACCTGAAAACACTCCCATGATTTTTCAAGAGGATCAGCATTGCTTCTCTTCTAGGCTTCTCTCAGATGTTAAGGAATCTGCCTGTAATGCAGAAGACCTGGGTTCGATCCCTGGGTTGGGAACTCACTCTCATGGGTTGCCTGGAGAATCCCCACGGACAAAGGAGCCTGGACTACAGTCCACAGGGTCACAAAGTATTGGACATAACTATTAGGATCCTGCAGGCCTCTGGTCACAACATTTTTCGTCAACTGATCAATAACACAACTTTGGGTTATGTGTGGTTCTTTTTAAAGACACCTAACTTAATAGAAATTGATTCATTAAAACTGAACTCACAGCCAACAGCACTGCAACTCATACCTGAATGAAACTTCTCTAACACACGTATTTCCTCTGTAAGGAACATCGCACCCCTCTTGCGCTTAGAAACACGAGGCAGCTCTTCAGCACTGTGTATGGGGCCATTTTAAACAGGGAAATTACTAACAAACAGCACAAAGAGGCACATAATGTGGAATGAGATAGACTGCAAAAAGTCACTTGTTTACAGCCTCAGAGCCAAAATGAGAGGACACCATTGCCTTGTTCAACTTCAGCTGACATACGAATATCAGGTGACTCAAAATTTTTGTTGCTCTGCACATGAGTGTGTCCGAAAATGTCTACAAAAGCACCACCAGTATTGATCCTGGGATTACAAATAAACATTAAGTAGATGAATTTGCAAATACAGAATCTGCAAATAATAAGGGTTGACTTAAGAGTCGGACACGACTGAGCATCTTCACTTTTACTTTTCACTTTTATGCACTGGAGAAGGAAATGGCAACCCACTCCAGTGTTCTTGCCTGGAGAATTCCAGGGACGGGGGAGCCTGGTGGGCAGCTGTCTATGGGGTCGCACAGAGTCGGACACGACTGAAGCAACTTAGCAGCAGCAACTTAGCCGTACGTCGTTTCCAGGCGTTTAAAACTCAAGGAAGCCAATTCTATGGTAACTGAGGCAGAGTGATGCATTTTATCTTTTGCAACTTGTAGGAATGTGTCTAGGACAGGAACAAGTAAAATGTCTTTCTGTATAGGTATGGGCATCCTTTACTAGACATTTCCATCATTTTCTTCCTTGATCTTTTATACCTCTGGACTTTGCTCAAGGTCAACAATTAAAAACCTAGACGTTGGGGAAAAAATTGAGCATTTTATTATAGAAAGTAAAACTATTTGGTGCTTTCTTACGTTTATTATTATTGGGTTTAGCAGAAAACATTTATCTTTCTCAAACATGTCTGATTGCGTGCATGCTCAGTCACTTCAGTTGTGTCCAATTCTTTGCAACCCTATGGACTGTAGCCTGCCAGGCTCCTCAGTCCCTGGGATTTCCCAGCCAAGAACTCCAGGGGATCTTCCTGACCCTGAGATTGAACCCATGTCTCTTATGTCTCCTGCATTGGCAGGCGGGTTCTTTACCACTAGTGCAACCTGGGAAGCCCTTGTCTGCTTATAACTATGTAAAAAATATGCATATGTAGAAAGATTGGGAGGAGACAAAAAATAAAAACAATTGTTAGAGTGGTAGAACGTGAAAACGTTTTTCCTTCATAATGTGCTCTTCAGTGTTGATGTTATGTGATCTCAGACATAAATAAACTGAAGAAAAAACTTCAATTAAAACAAGATGTCTGGGAGTAGAAAAATGACTAATGAAAATATATTTAAACACAGGGGACTTAATAATCTTTCATCATTTGTTCTTTGGAAGTTTGCTCACATTGGGAAAAAAAAAGATTGCACATTCCATGTTACCCACCATTTCGGTTCTGCAGCATTCCCTAAGGGCCATGCTAGTCTTTGCAGGATGGATTTTAATATTCTAAGCCCTTTAGATGGTTTCATTCCTGTAGACACATAATGTTAAGACAGAAAGAAGAAAACCAGAATATTGAAAATGTACATGGCACAGGTAACCAGCACATTATCAGGTGTCTCTGGGAAACAGGAACTTCAGCAACAAGTGATTTTGTGAAAACTACCAAGAAGAAAGTCCAGTGACAAATCACCAGCAGATGTGCCAAGTGGCCTGTTTAAGGCAGGCTGGACACAGGCGCGACCTACAGCTTTTGAGCATAGAATCTGATGCAATTCATGGGCAAATATGCCTTAGTAAAATTCCCCCTGAAGGCCATAGCAATCAGCTAATCCAGGATTTATTGGGCAAGTTAATATGCCTGGCTGGACTACATGTGGAGGGCACCAAGAAAAATCAGACCCAGTCCTTGGCCTCAAGTCACAGTCTGCTCGGGAAGATAGGATTTGCTCATCAAAGGAGCCCTGGCCCCCTCGTCCAGTGCTGAGCTCCCACTGCTGCCAGGCCAGGTCTAGACTTTTGGGACACACAGTGAAGAAGAGAAAGTTCCTGCCTTCAGATGTTCAGATTCTTTTGGGGGGAGACAAACAATAGACATGAAAAGAAATCAACTGAACTGCTTCAGACACAAAAGTGCTCAGAAGAAAACCAATGGCAATGTTATAAAGAGTGCTTGTCCTCTTTAGGGAGATAGATGTGATCTCAGGTGATGGGAAGTCAGCCAGCTGCATCAAGATCTGGGGGCAGATTTCCATTGGCCTAGGATCGATGGTATGTATGACAGATCAGGAGACCAGTCCAGAGGGAGGAAAGACTCCTGTAAGGAGGGGAATCCTCCAAGGGTTAGAGGAAATGAAGTAAGGTAGGACTTTATTCTGTAGGTCGGGGCTGCCTGCTACTCCCTACCTCTGCTCTCAGAGCAGACATTGCTAGTCTAACCCAGCACTCTCCCACCAAGCCCGGGGCAACCTCGTAAGCAGACACTACCAATCAATTAGAACTGAGGTGTGAGTTAAAGACTGTTTGCCACTCACACTATAAACAGTGGGAAGCCTTTTAAAGGTTATGAGCAAGTAACTTTCAAAATAAAAGAGGAGTGTTTTTAAGAAAGATTAATCTAACCACTGTATGCATTCTAACTTGGAGTGTGTTCTTGAGGCCACTTAAAAGAGAATATTAATAGTGGACATTTATTAAGCACCTAGCATTTTAACAACTTTATTAATTTTGATAACCTAAAAAGGCAGATAGAATTATTCCCTTTCAGCAGATAAACTGAGACTCAAAAAAGGGACGTCATTTGCTCAAGTGAAAAAACCAAGAGCTACGTCATTCGGTTCCAAAGCCCTCTCTTGTTTCACTGTGGAACAGTGATATTCTGAACATAAGGCAGTAGGAATTTAGATGGGAAGATTGGACAGATGTGAGAAACATAAAGGAAAAATTAGTGGGAGTTGATGACTAATGGCTGTTAGAAGGCAGGCAAGGGTAGGGTCAAAGATAATAACCACAACAAAAGAAAACATGTCTTGGTTGCAGAGAACAGTCTTGAAATATGCACACCAGTATTGGAAGGAGGGGATGGAGAGTTGGGGGTGGGGGCATATTTTTAGTTGTTTTATAAGCTTCTGCATTTTTTTTTTTGCAATAAGTGTGTAATTTTAAAAATTAGATTATTTAAAAATCTAAGGTGTTTTTTTTTTTTTTTCCTGGGTAACTGGGAGATGCCACTGACAGAATTCAGCAGGTGCTAAGTTTTGGCTTGGGGGGGTAAGATAATACATCTGATTTAGACCTGTTGAGTCACTGGTGGGACAGCCAGGTGACAGTGGCATTTTAGTTCCAATTAGGGATTCAGGGGTATCTGTGGTTCCAAGATCTGACTCTTTGTTTCGGATGCAGCCAGTCAAAAGCTCCGGAGACCCACAGGAGATCTCCAGCACCGGCGTGGCCCAGTGGATGGGACCAGGGCTGGACCCAGAACTGGGAAGTGCTGACACCACCCTGGGCATATTCTTCATTTGTTCACAGGTCCCAAGAGTGCTGCTGGCAGGGATGTTGAGGAGGGGAGGAGAGGGATCCCTCTGGCATCCCTGGCCCCTGGAGAAATGCTGGCACTCTAGGAGGGAGGCCCTCACCAGGAGATGACTTCCTGGGGGTGCTTGACCTCTCCGTGCCCTGTGTGGACATCACTCTACATCTGTTTACCTCAAAGCAATAGGGTTGTGAGCAATGGCTAATAAAAAGAGCCCTTTGACAACTAGCAGTTTTCATAATCACAACCATAACAAGAACAATCATAATAATATGTCTAGGAAAAACAACAGTTCACTGAAAATTTGAGAGTAGATTCCTGAGGCGGGAAGAAGGTGCCCCCATAATCATCTTCCTCAAGATGCTTTTTTAATAGAAGGTAATAACCAGAAATGAAACCATCAACATAATATCTGCCATGTCATAAAAAATAATTGCCAGGTCGGCCAGGCTCCCTGGAGCAAGCCTTACTCTGCCTGGCTCCTTCGTTGTCAGTTCAGACTTTCTTCTTCACCATCGCTGAGCAGCTCCCTGTCCCCTGGCATCCAGACTTTCAGAATGGGGCAGAAGGAACCCAGGAAGTCAGTACACATTGTCCCAGTTTCCAAGCAGGCAGATGCTTTGAACTCCAGGAGCAGGCTACTTCCTCTGTGGGAGAGAAGAGAGCGGGGCTGACCCAGGAGAAACATGCTTCCCTCCTGTTTGTTTGCCAGATGTGTGGTTTTCAAGCAAGCCGGCCTGGAATGGGTGCAGCGCTCGCACGGCCAGGGTGGGCCTCTGGGTAGGACCCCCCATGCTGCAAGACTGCAGTCTCCCTTGGGGTTGTAGAAAGTCAGTCATGTGGTCATTTTCCAATCCCAAACCTTAAAAATGTATTATTTCTTTAGAAATCAGCTGGAAACCCAACGGCCGCCTAAACATTCCAGCTGTCCAAATGTACTAATGGACCCCTGGCTCTGGAAGAACCCAGTGGGTCATGCCCTGCCAGGCCCACACAGTGTGCTGACTTCACAGCTTATAAGCTGACATTTGGCCCGAAGTCTCTCTGTCCCCAAGGTCCATTGTGACCCCAGAACTCTACTTTGAAAAGGCCTAACTCTAAAGCATCACTTCACACATGTAGCCTTTGACCAGAAAATTCATCCTAAGCCTCAGAAGGCAAATCCTATGGCTGCTGGGCATGAAGTAGCCCTTCTACCTGTGACAAGATCTCCAGGTTGAACCTTTGGAATTTGGGGAAGATCCCAGTTTTCTTTAGGAAGCAGCAGCCCAAATGGGGCAGCCCTGCCCTGCATTACTCAGTCTTGAGGTTGATTCATTTCAGTGATACAGGCAGTGGGGAGCCTGGCAGCCACTGCCTGTTACGCACCTCTCTGTCACATCGCATTTAATGACTTAGAATCATCTGATAATAATTCAGGTGATCATTTTACAACATGTTTCTTCAAATTCTATTTAGGGAGAAAGCTGGAGAGGAGAGTGCACACGCCCTCCTCCTCACCCCCGCTGTCCCTCAAGGCCTTGTGGCTAGAAACAGGGCACCGTCCATTTGGCCAAGCTGTGTCTTTGTGCTGAAGGAGGCCCAAGAGTCCACTCTTCCTCTTGGTTGTTGGGTGACATTCCTTTCATCTCTCAGGATAAGTCTCTCTTGTGCAGTTGGTGGCTCCTTCCTCCCTTGGCAAGCTCTCCAGTCCAAGGTAGACGGGATCATCTGTAAGGAAGCCCCAAAGTCGGTAATCCCTCCTGGCCAGATTCTGGTGGAGCAAATCCCCTCCCGCCGCCCTCATTTCCTCTTCTCTTGGTTCTGCCTGGGCCTGTCTCTGAACGCCCAGCCTCCTAAAAGCGCAACTTGGATTCACAAAAGTTCAGAATCTCAGAGAGGCTTTCACCTCTCTATGCCCCAACACTTCTTTCATCGCTGACCCTTCTCTACTAAAAGAGTGTTTTTCCTGCTCAGCTGGCGCTGGACAGGTTGCTCATTGGATGCTTTCCCTGGCTTGGGTGCCCAGAACTGAATTCTTGTGGTTAATGCCCTAGAGGGGCCTCCTCATGTAGCTACCCTGGCAGTGTGGCTGGTTTGAAGAGAAATATGCTGTGTGGGTAAAACGACACCAGACTTCTAAGACTTAGAGCAACAACAACAACAGAGAAACTCAAGTATAATTAATGGATGGATTATATGTTGAAATGATATTTTGGATACTTTAGGTTAAAGAAAATACTAAACTTCCTTAACCTGTTTCTTTTTTACCTTTTCTGAGAAGACTATTAGAAAGTTTAAAATTACACTTGTGGCTCACATTGTATTTCTATTGGGCAGCACTGACCTGGGGTGAGGCACCAGCTATTAACTTCACAGGGCTCCTGGGCCCACAGTGCCACCCCTTAACCTTTTTTTCCCTTTTTCTTTCCTTCTTAGGCTTTTTGAAATAACTCCAGAATGTGGCCTTAAGGCTGATCCCTTAAGGGATGATTTCCACCCACACAGTGAAGATGGGATTAAGGGGGGAAAATTAAAAAAAAAAAATAAAAGAAATCCTCCTTAACTGCCTGATTAGCTTGTATTGTGGGTCCCTGGGGACTATGTTCTTTTAGACTTTAATTGCTATCCATGCAGTGGCCCCTGAGAAACATGTTTATTACTGTGATTGTTATTAGGCTCAATATTAATAATAACCATAATAATCATGTGTTCAGCAGAGTGAGTAAAATATTCCATGAGAGTGAGAAGTGCACCCATTAACTCGGCACCAGAGCATGTGTTTGGAAAATGAGCTCTTTTAGGAACTAAAGGATACTTGAAGTCTTGAAGTTCTGACAGAGTTCATGGTGAAGGAAGGAACCATCAAGCCATGGTTTGTTAACTCCGGGGTGGACAGGCATGAACACACTGGTACGGATATCAAAATCACCACAGATGTGGCCATGCAACCCCATTTCTTTGGTGTATCAGAAACAGCTCCGGTGGTGTTATCCCTTCTAATGCAGAAGTGGTTGGAAACCCACTTATGGGACTCATGACTCTGTGACAGTTCCTGAGGAAGGGGAGGCAGGAGGTCTGGGGCAAGGCTTTCCTCCTGAGGTGGCCTCCTGCACTGCACACCCTCCCTTCTCCTGTCCATCAAGCCTCACCCCATGTTCATCTCCCAAAAAGTGGAAGGCTCCATGTGACCCCTTGCTCAGAAACTTTCCATGAGCTTCTGCTGTCTAAGTTCCCCACCTCTGGCCCCTGGTTGTGCCTCTCACTTCCCTGCCCAGCACTCTGCACAGGGTTCAGCCAGCTGCTGGGTCATTTCATTCATTCCTCAGCCCAGGATTGAAGGCAAGGATGTACCTTGCATTCTACTGGGCTTTGAAGTTACAGACTCCATTCGTACCCCCAGAGTCTACTGTCTAGCGAGGAAATAATTACACAAATCATGATTTTCCCAGAAACTATGAAGGTCAAGTACAAAGGCTAGAGAAACATATATCTCAGCTCTCCTTAAGCCTGTGTTCACCACCTCCAGTGGACTGCTCTTGGAGGACAGTCAGCTGGTTACCTCCCCAGAAGGACACCTCCCCTTCACCCCAACTGCATGGCTGAGCAGGAGTGAGTGCCCAGGGAATTCCAGGCAGAGCTTATCTTTCCAGTCAGGGACCCGGTGGTTCTCTGCATCTGTCCTTAGTGGTTCAGGATTCAGAAATGCCTGGCAGAGCAGCAGGAGAGAGTCCGGGGACCCCTGCCAGGCTCTGTGCAAAGCATAAACGGCAGGACCCCTCCTGTGAGTTCACCCAATCCTGCAGAGGTGATTGTATTCACTAGAGCACATTGAGATACCCCACTTAAGAAATGCATACTTTAGATCTTCCAGCAACGCCTTCCCCACCAGCCAAGGGAAGGGTGATGATCGCTGAAGGGGACGTGGTGGCTCCTCCCCTTTGCGTGTCTCAAGCCCCACCCAGAAGGCGTCGGGAAAGTGAGGTCTCACCAGGGGAGTTTGGTGGGTCAGGCCGGTCAAAGTCACCACGGCAGGCCCTCAGGTTGTGAGCCAGGAGCGTGTAGAGCAGGAACCAGTGCGACACCATCGTCATCACCGCCTTACGTCATCCAAGTCCACGGGCAGTTTCTGTGGAACCAGAACGAGGAGTGCTTTTTCTTGCTTGCTGCTGGAGACAGTTCCTGAGTTACAGTGAACATCATGTTACAAAATCCCAACTTGCGTTTTCCTCTTCATGCACTGATTCGGCCTTGTCGCACTTTTTAAAGAGAGAATCATCTGGGGACTCCTGGGCCTCGCCACAAGTTTTACAAACCAGGTCAAGGGTGAGACCCAGAAATCTGCACTCGGCCTGAGCGGCCGGGGCCATCCACGAACCCTGCAGTCGACCCCCGCCGCTGGATGCCACGCTGTCAGTCCTGCCCCCGGTCTGCCCCGAGATGTTGCTCTGCTTCCCTATTCCTCGGCGCTTATTGTCTGCCGCCAAAACTGCCCGTCCTGCTGTCCCCTGGAACTTTCTAGAGTTTTTTGCTGTAGTGAGTGCCCACGTCTGGTGAGCTGGGGGGAGAGGGGTGCTTGCTTTTAGTGTGGCAGACCCCAGAGAGAGAGGAGGGAGCCGACAGGTGCCTTGATAGGAGAGGCGGATTACACTCTAGCAGGATAATTGGGTTAAAAAACTAAAACTCTTATTGTCCCTATATTTCCTAAATAGAAAACAATGGCTTTTTGTTACAGAAAAAAAAAGTGGATTTTAAAAGAACCAAAAAAGAATAAGGAAAACAAAAATGTACCACAAACTCGCCTTATAGATACAATAATTAACCCATGAATAAACTTCCCTAGAATCTTTTTCCTAGAAACCTATGCTATGCCTTATCAGTTTAAGTACAAAATAATCACAGCTCTTTTAACTTTAAAATTAATAGATTTGAGCCCCTGTCCTGCCTATGACTCTCTTTCCTTCTTGCCTGTGAGTCTGTCTCTTCCTGTGATAATTTCTAGAGCCAAGAGGCTTACTGGTGTTGCTGCTGGATAAAGAGTTGTTGGGACATATGTCTGCTGCCAGACCCACTTTCTCCTGAACAGGACAGACCCATGCCTGGGTCACCAGTTCAGACCCCTCACACCTGCTGAGTTTTCATGGCCAGGGATAGTATGGGCAAGGGCAGATGCTCCATTCCTTTCTCACCAACTGACCTCAGTCAGGGCTACATCAATCCATCTGAAATGTTCTTATAATATTGAACCCCAAAGATCAACAGCAAAGAACTTAGTCTCTCTCCTCTGGCAGTTCTGACAGTGTGTCCACTCCCTGCTGCAGAGATATCCTAAAATATATATAAAGAGGGACCACTTTTTTTTTCCTTTGGCCAACCCACATGGCTTGTGGGATCTTAGTTCCCTAATCAGTGATTGAACCAGGCCCTCAGCAGTGAAAGTGATGAGTCCTACCAACTGGACTGCCAGGCAGCTTCCAAAGAGGGACCACTTTTGTAAAGACACACGCATGTACACGTGCACACACACACAAACAGTCCTACTAACCGTTTCTCACTGTACATCAGCGGAAAGGACCACCGAAGTGATTCTTACTAAGGGAACAGGCCAGTTATCCCTGCTGCTCACAATAGAGGTGGTTGGAAATTTTTGAATATCATTTTATATTAACTAAAAAGTGTTTTTAAATAGTGTGGATTCAAGGTATTTTTAAAGTGATAAAAGAACTATCCTTTCTGCCACTCCCAAACCCTGATTATTGGTCATACTAATGTTTAGATTATGAATTTTTCCACGGCATCTGTTAAAGGAAATACTACCAGGACTAATCTCACTAAGGTGAATCTGTCTTTCTTACCTTGCATCATTCTATTTCCTTTCTCTGTTTCGGGGCCCTGTCTGTCTCCAGACTACAGGGATAATAGACTATCTCTTCCAAGTCTTCTCTTCTTAAAAAAAAAACAATCATTTGATAAAACTCAACTTACTTTGATAAAAACCAATTATTAAGATTTTTAGGAATTTCCTAGCAGGACAGCATTTTAAAACAGAACTTGAGAGAGAGGGTGCACAATGGTTAGCACCAGGAATGGTTAGTGCCAGTGATAGCAGCCGTCATGGGTGGGGTGGGGGGTAAAGAGCCGTTGACACGCTCCCAGTCACACCTTGTCCTTGGATGCCTGGCTGCTGTGCTTCACTGGAGGCCAACCCCAAATCTTTCCAGCCTGCTAGAAAATTAAAATAGAGGGAGTTTCACATCAGCCCACTAAGGTGTAGTATTTAAGACTCACAGAAGTTAAAACTAGATGATGGATACATGGACGTTCATTATACTTTTGTCTCTATTCCTACAGATGCTTGAAATTTTCCATAATAGAAAGGCTTAGAATGCTCTTTAACCAGAAACTGGGGTAGCAATGATATTGAGCTTTTGACCCTGTGTAGGGTGGAAGAGTGAATAAAACAATTCTGTTGATTTTGAAATGCATGATTTCATTCAGTCGCTTCGTAACTGACAGGTGTTTTGAACATAGGGAATTAAGTTAAATCATTGCACAAAAAATATGCCACAAGTTCAGTTCCGTTCTCTTTAGTAAAATAATATTTTTGTAATCCAGGAAGTAAAGCCCCATTATGCAAAAAGGAAGGGATCTTTGGACACAGTCCAGGCCCTTCAAAGCAATGACCTGACTTTTCACGTATGCAAAATAACCACAGTGCCGGGCTGACTCCAGAATCATTCATGAAACCTGTACTAGCAGAAATGCAGGGTCTCTTGAAATAGTCAGACTTGCTTTAGAGACTCATGGTGTTCAGGCTAATGGTTGTTTCATAATCTGAGAACTCGTCACTGGATGATATAAAATTATGGTCATCAGAAACTAGTTTAAGAGTGACAGTGTGGCTTATCTCTGGGATAACGTGCATGTAAACACACCAAGTAAAACTTGGGCAACCAGAAATCTTGGGGAGTGAGTCATTTTTGCTCTCTTGGTGTTACTGATATCCTTCAGGCAGTAAAACTCTAGTCATTATGTATAGGAATTCCTTGAAAAAGTTGTGAACTTCATCATGTTACAGTCAGTCATGGTCTGCCTTGTCTTGGTGATTTAGGGATATGATGATGAACACAGTTACTCTGTTTCCCAGTGTCAGAGTGGCTGTGGACGGGAATGTCATCTCCAACACTAAATGATCTTTTGTAAAGCTCCTCTTCCTCCTCTTCACGTATCAGCCTCCTACCTCTTCTACCCACTCTAGGAGGCAGGTTCCCAGCATCTTTCTCTCTGGCTTTGTCTTTTGATTTGTGGTCTCTAGTCTTTTACTAGGAACTGGAAAGAAGATCCCTGGCCCCTTTAGAATTGCATAGAAAGTCAGAGTAAGAATCCAAGAGACTTTAAATGGGCGCTCAACTAATAAGCCAAGGGCTGGATTTTAGCAATGAACTTTTTTGAAACCCTTTTTGGGGGATCTGAGGCCAGTAATTTGAAGGTATGAGGTCTTATCATCAAAATAATTTATATGGTTTTGGTAAATATAATATTTCTGTCATATTTTGAGCATTATGTTGCTTTCTTTCTCCCCTTTATCAACATTTTTAATGTGTTTTCCACTCCAGGCTTCATCTCTGTAGGCAACGCCCAAACTCCAAGTTACATCAGATTTTACACCCTTTTTAAATGTAAGGGTGTGTATGTATGTGTGTGGACTATGATTGGTCAAGAGGTGACGGGGCAGTGCAATGTGAAGAGCCAGACTACCTCTGTGGTAAAATAGAGACAAGCCCACAGTTGCTCCATGTTACGTGAGTAGGTATTTGTAAAGCATTTAGTAAACGTGAACTTTTATTTTTAGGCAGGGAGAAAAATGAGCCAAGGCTGAAGACTGGTTCTAGATCAGAACAAGAGTGAATTCTGCCCCCAACACTAACATTCTTCTTGTTCAGGCAAAGGAAAAAAAAAAGAGAGAAAAGGGGATGGTAGAAAAGGAAGCAACAGAGAGAAGCCATGGAGGTCCTCTGTGACTGTGTCTTTGTAAAATGACCAGTAGCTAAAACAGAACTGTATGTAAATACTGAAGGCAGCCCAACCATCCGCCAGTATCTGGCAAATAAAAATGCAGAGACGACAAAGGAACAGTGAGAGTGGAGAGTCATGGGAACAGAAGTAACAAGGACAGCGCTCCGAAGGTCACTCTGAAGTGGCCCACTGCCCCTTCTGGGAGACTTTCCTCTTTAGACAGGGGAGTGCCAAGGCGGACTCGCGAATGAAAGCAGCTGGGGTCAGACCAGGGCCAAGGGCTGGTGAGCAATGAGCACGGCAGACTTTGTCTTTAATTTTATGATCTCATGAAGCTCAAACTCATCTTCGAGGAAGTGCAGTCTTGAGTTGTTAAACACCTATTCAGTAAATGAAAGGACAGAGCCTGAAGCTGCAACATAATTAATCAGTGGTGCAGTCCATCCCCACCCCACCCCCAATCTGTTAGTTGAGTCATATCCAAAGACAGACACCAAAACCCCTGAGCTGTGGCTGGAAAGGAAGACCGAAGATTAGCTTAGTGCTGACACGTTTTTATTCATCAAGACCTGGGACACTGGATGTTGGGTAGAACTTTCCAAGCTTCAGTGAAAGCCAGACAAGCCAAGAAATCAGAAGACCCCGTCTTCTAAGCAGGAAAGGAGAGGCCCTTTCCCTGGGGCTCAGCTTCCGGGCTGTCACAACATGAAAAAAACAAGATGGTTGGTGGTTTTCGTTGTAAACATTCAGCTCCAAACAAATAGCTCCATTCGTTAAGCAGTCGGATGATCCGTTTTGACTCATGCTGCCGAGGTGGCGGAAATCCCTCTGAGAACAGCAGGCGGAATTAGATGAGACTAAATTAACTCAGGTGTCTGTGGAAATGGGTGGGAAGAGGGAGTGATTCATGGCCAGGATGGAGATAAGCTGGTTCTTGTCCTTATAAACTCAAGTCCGGAGTCCATTTTCTGAAGTCATCATAAAGGAGGAAATTTATTTTAGTAAATAGAAAGTAAAAGGCATCAGAGCAGCACAGGTGAGACTGAGTGGGGTTAGAGGTCAGTGTCCAGGGCTGATGAGGCATTTGCCAGCCTAACCCTGTGGGCTCTGATGCCCAGAAACTCAGCTCCATCCCGTAGACAGAGGGGACTCACACAAATAGCAAAAATTGAAGTGGTATCAGACAGCCCATATTAGATTTTTTTTAAAGTTATCCAAGGACTGAGACTTTATTTTTGTTTTCCTATAGAAAAAAAAGGACAAACGTCTATTTTTCTTACTGTTTTGCTCCTGTAGTATGCATTTTAGATCTGAGACTATGGGAGGTGTTATATACCCAATCACTGATGAAAATTGATATGTTACACTTTGGAGTGAAGATTTTTGATGCTGCAGTTTCTAGGTTGGACTTGATCTTGGGGGGTGAGGGGTAGTATATATTCTGAAGAGTACCTGTGGCTATTGGTTGGGAGTCTGTGTGATCACCCACCTTCTCTTCAGCAGGAAGAGGGAATCCCCTGGTCCCTTTACTCCCACCCGGAAACTTGCCTGAGAAGCCTGGCCTAAGAGAAGCGCTGACTCTGACTTGTTGAGTTTGCCCTGATAGTGTTCAGTGCACTTGGAGGAACATCTGTCATGGGCTTAGCATTGCCTTAACTGAAAATCCAAGGGGAGTGAGACTCTATGTAGTGTCATAAAAAGAGCACTGGACTCAGAAGAGCTAGGGCAGAGTCCAGCTCTGCCCCTGAGGCCTGAGGTGTCCATGGGCGGGTCAGTCTTCCCCATGGATGGAAAGTCAAGGGAGATGGGGAGAGTTTCTAGAGTCTCTCCTGACTCTGAGATTCTACTGGTCTAGGAGATGTTATTGCCGATGGGAACAAAGGTCTGATAAACTGCCATACCCTCCAGGATGTGCCAGGGAGAACTTAGAAGCAAGAAGACGTGACCCCCGTTATGACAGAAGTCAGGCTGCCAGTTCCCTCCTTGACAAGAGATGTCACCCACAAGTGTGACTGACAAAGAACACCCAAGAGTATGGCAGGGTCAGCAGAGGTTCTCAGAGAAGAAAGAACCTTCCACTCAGGGCACACCCAGCTTGCTCTCCTGCATCCTCCAAATCTCTGCCCTCAGCGTTGTCCCACATCCTTTCGCATCACGCGTTGAATCAGTTCCCTATATCTCCACGTTTAATGGAGTATTCGCCCAGTTGTGTCCGACTGTTTGCGACCCCGTGGACCTATGTAGCCTACCAGGCTTCTCTGTCCATGGGATTCTCTAGGCAAGAATACTGGAGTGGGTTACCATTTCCTACTCCAGGGGATCTTCCCAACCCAGGGATCGAACCCAGGTCTCCCGCATCAGAGGCGGACACTTTAACCTCTGAGCCACCAGGGAAGCCCTAGGTTATAGAAATCCCTTTGAGCCCACTCTACATGTTGGAAGCATCAGATGGGAACTGACTTGAGGAGGACAGAGAAATAGATCTTCCAGGGAGGGATTAGGGCAAATTTTATCTAATTTTAAGATTTTCTGTGCTGTGCTCAGTCGTGTTTGACCCCTTGCAATCCTTTGGAACGTAGCCCACCAAGCCCCTCTATCCATGGGATTTTTCAGGAAAGAATACTGGAGTGGGTTGCCATTTCCTCCTCTAGGGGATCTTCTTGACCCAGGGATCGAACCTGCATCTCATGTGTCTCCTGCATTGCAGGCAGATTTTTTTTTTTTTTTTTTTTTTTTTTACCACTCAGACGTCAGGGAAGCCAAAGATGTGATGTGGACCATTTTTAAAGTCTTTATTAAATTTATTACAATATTGTTTCTGTTTTATGTTTTGGTTTTTTGGCCACGAGTCATGTGGGATCTTAACTCCTGACTAGGGATGGAGCCTGCAGCCCCTGCATTGTAAGGGAAAGTCCCAACCACTGGACCACCAGGAAAGTCCCAGGGCACATTTTAATTATTATTTTTTAATTTGATAATGTCATGCATGGATGTGAGAGTTGGACTATAAAGAAAGCTGAACGCTGAAGAGTTGATGCTTTTGAACTGTGGTGTTGGAGAAGACTCTTGAGAGTCCCTTGGACTGCAAGGAGATCCAACCAGTCCACCCTAAAGGAAATCAGTGCTGGGTGTTCATTGGAAGGACTGATGTTGAAACTGAAACTCCAATACTTTGGCCACCTGATGTGAAGAGCTGACTCATTTGAAAAGACCCTGATGCTGGGAAAGATTGAGGGCCGGAGGAGAAGGGGACGACAGAGGATGAGATGGTTGGATGGCATCACCGACTTGATGGACATGGGTTTGGGTGAACTCCAGGAGTTGGTGATGGACAGGGAGGCCTGGCGTGCTGCGGTTCATGGGGTCACAAAGAGTCGGATAGGACTGAGTGACTGAACTGAACTGAATTTGATAATATTGTACAAATTGATAATATTGTACACATTTTAATTATTATTTTTAATTTGATAATATTATACAAATTGTATAAAATTTGATATTATATGTACCTGGTTGGAAAACTCACAAGTGATAAGAGGATGTTAAAAGTGAGGTAGATTGTCCTCCTTCCCCATTCCTTAACCTCCCATCTCTTCCCAAAAGCCGTTTGCTTTTTTCAGATTCCTGTATATCTATTCAGAGATATCCAGTGAATACATAATGCTTTGCATTAAATGCCTGTTTTTTCTTTTCACAAATCATAGCACAAGACACACTATTACGCTTCCTTTTTTCTCTTGAAACTGTGTTTTATAGTACTTCCATTTCAGTACATGGAGAGCCAGCCCATTCTCTTTTACTAGCTGCATGGTATTCTGTTGTATAGATGATCATACTTCATTTAACCAGTCTTCTATATTAATGGACATTTAGACAACCCCCAAAATGTTCTTATAATAAACAGTGCTGCAGTGAATATCCTTGTACATACATTTGTCTTACTGGACATAATCACATATGGTTAGTGCTATTTTTACGTGTAAATGTCCATCTTTTCAATTAGATTGTAAATCCTAGGGATTTACAGCAGAGATTGTGCTGTCCTGTGCCTCTGAAAACTCAAAATGCAGCATCATGCACAAAGTTGGGTTTCATAAATTTTGGAAGAATGAATTAAAGTTCCTTGTTTGTATCAGCGATACTTCAGAGATAAGTAAATGGTAAATCAAAGGTTCAGTGACTTGCCTAACATCACAGAGAACCAGTCAGGCATAGGACACATGAATAAATTAAAATAGATGCAAATATTTGCAGCTATATAAAATGTGTTCCAAAAGCACACTATTTTTCCAGATTTACATGCACACATGGAAGAGTTCACTCCATTGGCCCGCTCTACAAGGGGAGTAAACAACTCCTCTGGTCATCCTGGGAGGCAGGCAGGTGTCTCCAGCTGCTAGAATTTCACTCCATAAATGTTGGCTCCAGTCCACCCAACGGTGTCCCAGTGACCTGGAAAAGTCAAGCATTTCCCAGAGTGCCTGACTGGTCAGGAGGGAGATGTTGCCTCACATAAGGAGCTCTAGTTCAGCCCAGAGGAAGTTTAAAAAAAAAAAAAAAGAAGGTAGGGGAGAGGAAGGAGAAAAATCAAGAGGAAGAAGAAATGCTTTCTGACCACCTGACAGCTCTGGAAGAAATCAGGAAAAAAGGGAATGAGTAGATGACTTTAATTGTGCCACATCACCTGTCATTAGTGATACATGAAGAGAATGCCCCTTTGTTAGCAAACAAGGAGGGTGTTGTTATCATGATATTTAATGAACACTCATTATAACCTCGTAGCACAAAATGTGTGGTCCGATTGGTTGATCTCAAAACAATCATGTCGACATCTCATAGCTTAAAGATTATATATACAGCCTTGTAGTTTCACAACTTACTACCCCCTTAAAAAAAGTTTTCCATACAAATAAATGTTGTATCCATTTTTACAAAGCATTTCTAGGATCTCCAAGACCCCTGCCTGCCGAGGGTGACTCTAGTCTCGACACCAATGCTTTTGAGGAAGTAAGTTTCCTTTGCCCTCAGATTGGGAAGTGCTGGGTTGCTGGTTTTGTTTGCTATTCTCTTTTCTCTTTAGTGACCTGAAAGAGCAGAGTCACTGGGCCTAGGAAGAACATCCCAGTTCACCCTTATTCCCACCCTCGAGCAATATAAAAGCCTTGTCGTCAGGTTTATGGGTTTGATGACAAGAAAACTGCACAACAGGGAACAGTAAGTATGGATGCCACATGGCACTGAGATGCAAGAATCATTTGAAGAGCATAATTATCCAAGGTGGCAGTTTGATGAAGGGATGGAGGCTGACACTCCTAAGCTTGAGTAAAGTGTCCTGGAATCTGAATGCTTATAAATGGTCCACATTTCAAGTGCCTGCCTCACCCCAAAGAGCTGGCAGCTTCCTCCTAACGAGGCCCACCTGGGCACCTGCAGCCCTGACCACAGGGCAGAGCGCCACGTGCTGAATCATCAATACTTCCTAAGGCTCTGAGCCAAGAGCTGCAGGGCAACGCCACCCTGTTTTCCTTTGCCACCCAACCGACCAAAACACTGTGTTGGCTAAACACAGAGTGGCTAGAATGGAGGCCACCCGCTGAGGTTTCCCGAGAACTATTCATGTTAACACAGCTTTATTAAAATGAGCAACGAACTTTACATCCATCAAATTGTAGAAATGGACTTAGAGGTTTTACTACTGCGTTTTACAGATGTAGAAACAGACTTGGAGAGGCCATACCTCTTGTGAAAGTAGCCCAGCTGGCCACACCAGGAATAAACCCGGATCTCTTGATGACCTGCCCCACCTCCCACAACTCCCTCCCCCACCCCATAGTGCTCATTTTGTTTCAGGACCTCCCATCATTATTGCTATAATGGGAATACATCTTTCTGAAAGGAAATAATGACCTGACATAATTGTATGAATCCTTATGAGATGCTTGGATATTTAAAAGTTAAACCTAGGACATCTCAGCATAATGCGTTCTATATAATATTAAAAACAAATAACTTAGAGCTCTTTTTGTTTATGGTCTCATCCAGAAACTCATGTTTCTGAAGGTCTAATGTAGAAATGATACTGTAGTCCTATGACCACCTACTCATAAATTATCACTGACTTATAACAAAAATTTTGAAATTAAAAAATTCCTTACAGGCATAGCCAGGTTTAACGATGTGTTATGTTGAAATTCAGTTCTGGTATTGCCCCATGGAGGCTAGTACAAATATAACAAGTGGAACGGGGAATTCTCTGTTATTCATCCAAACTCAAATATAGTCAGGACATGTACTGTTCTTACTTAAAGTATCGTTTTGAGTCAACGATGAATTATATGCAGAAGATACCCAAAATACCTATAAAACTAAATGCTTCAAAGGAAACCTAGGAATTCATGTTTCTAATTCAATCTGATCCCTCTTAACAGTTATTAATAGAACTAATTTATTTGAAAGAGGTCAATAGCATTAATCAAATTGTACATAGCATGCACTCTCTAACTCTGGAGGGGTCTCAGGGCCTGGTCTTATTTATACCTGATTCTGGGTTTATTCCTGGTTTGGCCAGCTGTGCTACTTTAGCCTGGCCCAATATTTAAAGTATAATAGGCAGGCAATAAATATTGTTGAATGAACAAATGATTGAATGCATGAGTCAAAATGCTGGATTTACCTTTCATTATTGTGTTGAAAGCCTCACAGTTTAAAACAACCTCTCCCCACCTCCCAAAGCTCCATCATTCTGATAAAATGATTTAAAAATAAGAGGAACAGTAGAGAGGATTTTCTAAGCATTTTTTTTCTTGGGGGAAATGGGTCCAAAAACCACAAGGCTGTGTGAATTACATTTAGTGAGTCTTCAACAAACTCTGTAATTCTATATAACAAAGTGGAGATTCCAGAAAATGCTTAAAACTAAATCTCTTGTATTCTGTGGACTAAGATTACTATGCTGAGGTGGAGAGAGAAGTTAGTGGCCATGGTTTAGGAAGGTTCTGATCATAGTTATTAGTTGGGTGATATTAAGCAAGTTACTTAAGAACAATTACTGTTTCAGAGTACTTTCTATGCACACTGGGTTAAGAGGTTTTTTTTTCCTGCATTATTCAATTTATATTTCAATATCAAATTGATCTCTCTGGGCCTCTGTTTCCTTGTATGTGTAATAGAACCCATCTTAAAAGATAAAATGAGAAAATGGTGGCTACAGACCCCAGTAACTTATACAGTATAAATCAAATTGAGGCATTATTTTCATAATGATTATTGCACTACAGAAGCACCAAAGTCATATTTTACTTTCTGTTTCTTCTACTGGACCAATGGCATTTAAAGTGAATACAGTAGAGAAAAAATAGATGTGACTCATGAATCATATGTTCTTTGGAACCTTAATCTGTTGCTATCTTCATTTATCTCATGAAGGAAATGAACCAAAGAAGGAAAAAGTCAAGGCAAGAGTGAGAGAAGATGAAAAGTTTCTCTAAGAAGTGCCCAGCTAATTTCTAGAAAGCTTCTTATCTGCAGATAGTATGGTCAAATTGTTCAGTATGTTTTTAAAACATCTGTAGGACTATTGGCGTGTGACTTGTAATCTATTCCTGTATTTTCTTTCCCCTGAATTTCCACTCTCAGGAGTCTCAGGGTAAGAAGGACATTGTAAAAGCCTGGAAGCTTTGTTCTGGGCGGGAGAAAATAACCTCTTGAAAAACAAGCCAACCTCATTCTGGGCCTTGAAGCTTGACCATGTCATTTATGGAGTGACACAGTCATGCTGTAAACGACCAGAGACATTCCAGAGTTCATGACTGTTGTGTAACAACAACACTTCAAGGGTGGCTGCAAGCACGAGGCACAACACGCCCGCCCAGTGTGGTGGCTGGGAGGAACCCTCCCCCCTGGAATGTGGCTTTGCTCCAAGGCCAGCCCTCCTCCCCATCTTCTCCTCCCTCTCCCCTCCTCCCCATCCCCACCACCAAGCGCTGGGCGTGGGAAACTGGATCGACTGGAGAGACGACTCTATTTTCAGGGAATGACAAATTGATGGTGCTGATTGGGTGAGAGTACTTACCTGCCTCCTGCTCTGGCTTGGAGGACAGCCTACTGGGAGGATTTGTTTCGAAGTGACTTGTATGAGGAAGTGGTGCCCAGCAACAAGAGCCCAAACAACCTGCCACCAGAGAGGACTGCAACCCAGGTTCCATTAGAAAACTGAGGCAAGTGGTCTTGTCCTCACCCATGGCCCTGCAGTATCAGACTGCTGGAGAAGACGTTCCATTCCACTGAGCGAGGGGAGACAAGATGGCAGCTCAAAATTACATGAGCAGTAGCCCAACAGGCTTGTAAACATTTAAGGAGTTGATTGTTATTTTCATTCCTGACCAGTTTGGTGGTGCCAGTAACAACTCTGTCACTGCTAAAGCCCAGTCAAAGTGCTGAGGACAGGCATTTGGGAACCTGATCCCCAGCGAGTGATGAATATTCATGACCAAGTGAATTTGAACTGCTCCCCAGACAGGGGAGCTGGTGCGTGGACTTGGCACTGGCTTTGGTACGGAAATCAAGTTTATAGATTTAACCAAAGAAAAGCACTCATGATCAAGAAATGTCACTGTGCAGGGACTTAGGGGAGACCAAAAGAGAGCTGTTGTTTCATGGGCTTAGAGTTTCAGCTTTGCAAGATGAAATGTTTAGAGATCTCTGCACAACAATGTGAGTAGAGTGAATACCACTGAACTGTACACTTAAAAACAGTCAAGATGGTGAATTTCATGTGTATTTTTTTTTACCACGATTTATAAAAAGAAGAATGGTTACTACAAAGAGAGCCCTGTAACAACTCAAATCAAATATACAGCTCTGCCCCAGCCTCCCAGCACCCCTCCTTGTCCTCCCAGTCCATCACCTGTCTGTCAGGACCGGTGCTAAGGAGTCAGGAGGAAGCTATCCTCAGGCTACACACAGGTCCCCGTGGCCACTCTTCTGACTTCCCATAACCACAGAGCTCTGGAAGTAGCTATTCCTTCCTGCGCTAAACGATCTCTTCCTCCATCACTCTAAGGTGATTAGGGCATTAAAAGACATGCTTTGCTGCTTGGAGGACTGGAGGGTCCAGTCAGGGTGGGTACACCGTCTAGGCCAGGAGGAAACCCTAGTGACCTCTCCTCTCCCCTCTCCCCACCATCCCCCTTCCCAGGCCCCCAACACCTTCTACCCCCATCGAAAGGGACTTTCCCTCTCTAACCACCAGGGTCTCCAGTGGTGAGCAGAGACGGTGACAAAAGACGTGATGTGGTTTCTGCTCAGTTAGAAGCACAGGAAAAACTTTCAAACACCCCTTAGAAGGGAGAAAAACCCAAGTACGGAAGGAAGGAAGTCTGTGCACCTTCAGCACAGACTTTGCCCTGCCTCTTTTTTTTGTTTGTTTATAAGAAATATATGCCTCTCTTTTGGAGCAGTCCACCAGGTGCCAGCGGCCCTCAGCAGAACTCACGGAGGGCTGGGGTGCAGCATCCCTGCCAGCCGGTGTTCATCTCCACCTAATCACGTTCTAACTCCTTACTCTGATGGGAGCAAGATTGGGACTTGAATTTAAGAGATGCTTCTCTCATGTCTGAGTTATATAGCTAGTCTTAAAATATTCCTTTCTTCCTTCCTTTTCTTTCTTATTTTTTCCCCAGCCAATCCTCTTAAGAACATATAATTCTTTGGGCTATAGATGAACCGTAATATATGAGGTTATTACACTAAAGTTGGAAGGATGGATGAAACAGCTGTAACCTATCTAAGATGAGCTGAATGGTTTGCTTCAGATAAATGTAATTTTCAGTCTGGAATCCACGTGCAGGTCAGAACTAGAGAAGACAAAAACTACCAATTTGAAGCAATATGACTATAAATCTGTAAGGTTTCTGTTGGTTGCAAAAGCTGTCTAACAGGTGGGTAAACTGCAAGTCTTCAGATAATTCTTAGAGGAATCGTGCCTTTTGGGATTACACTGCCTGGGAACAAAAACGTACAACAGACTGCTTTTTCTCAACTTTCATCTTTGTGTCCAGGTATGCTGGTTAACTATGTATGGGCAATATTTAAAACAGAGAACATACCTCCTTAAACTCAGAAGCCACAAAAAAATTTTATGTGCACTTGAAGCAGAAAAGATGTCCATTTATGCGGTTCCTCTCCTTTGTAGAAAACACACGCCTCCCCGCCCCCATGCTTTTAAAGTGGAATGAACTTACCCACTTTATCCAAAATAGCATCTGACTGTTTGCAAGTGCCCAGTGCCTTCTGTCTGAGCATCTCTGTGCTCTTCAGCTACAGTTGCCAGGCCCCCAAGGCATGTCCTGATGGGGAGCTGGGAGCTCCCTGCCTCAGTTTCCTCTTTGGAGCACTGCTGACCTGAGGCTGACCCGGAACCACTGAAGCCTGACACACACCCCCTGCCTCTGTGAATGCACGCGGAAATGCCAGCTCAGTCTGGTGCTTTGAAGGGGAACTGGCCACCCTAGAGTGATGAAAGCCTTTCAGTCAAGGGGTATCTGGAAGAAGCTTGGTTTCAGAGATGTAAATGATTGTGTCGAACTGGGATGAATTCAGAATAATACTGGGCTACAGTAGGCCACGGTTCTCCAAGGCTAGCCATCCCCACCTTGCTTTCCTGAAATGTCTGCGGAACTTGTTAACAGTCAAGTTCCTGACAAGGCAAAAGACAGCAAGTTAATGCTGTGAAACCCTGCCATTTTGGCAAGCCTGCCCTAAATACAAGCAGCATCAGTGATTTCTGTGGGCCCTGCCTGCTGGGCAATAGCAGCATCTTCTAAAGTGCTGACTTGGGAAGTGAGAAGTGGAAGTAGAGTCAGGAAGCTGGGATTCAGTTTCCAGGTCCAGCAGGAACTTGTCAGGTAGCTTGAGCCTCTCTTCTGACCTTCCATGCTTTGACAGTCCCATTTATAAGATGGAGATGCTGAAAGCCCATCATTACCTGTCTCCATGAAAACACTCAAGGATGAAAACCTTAAATTCCACCAGCACAAGGCTAGGTACTTCTTGCAGCAACAGTAAGAACAGATACCAAGAACTGTGTGAGGCTTTGAAGGAAATCTTAGCCCCAGCTGGCCAGATGTACAGAACTACAGTCTTATCCTGGTTCTTAAAAATGAAACGGTTTCATTAAAATTGGGCCTCATTCTTTGATTTCACAGCCATGCCATCTGTGTGCATGGGCTCACTGCTCCATGGGTCACTTGGGTCAAATGTTCCCCAGGACTAATTTCCCCAGGGCTCTAGAACACTTGAGGGCCACCTGCCTCCCTGCAGTCCACCAGAGACAACCAGTGAAGCCCTGCCATGCAAAATTATCTTGGAATTTGTGACCACCCCCCTCCCACCTCCTTTCTGTTGAAACAGAGAATCAAAAGTTAGCTCTGCATGCAGGCAGCTCGGAAAGAGAAGTGTGCACTACACTTGGAATGAGCAGGAGGGCGATCCTGCAGCTTTGGAAATTGCTTGTACCAGCTGCACCAGTCCTCCCTTGGGATGCTTGACCAGTCGTCTGGTGGGTGCGAGCACTTCCGGTCTTCGCTCTTCCCAGAGGCTGGGAGGGCGGAGTCAACTGGTGGAACAGGTTCACTTCCTAGGGCTCCAGTGCTTCCTCAAGTAGGCAGGGGCGGGGGTGGGTCTGCTATGATTGGCATTTTGTTTGCTGGCCTGAATGTGCCGGGGAGGAGAGTATTCTGTGGACTCCGAGCACAGAAGAGATTGTGGGATGGTTGCTGTGTCCCTGCCCTGACAGACACACCATCAGGGATGACAAGGATCACTGAGTATAAACTCATGGCCTCATTTTCAGAAAAACACAGAAGCAGGCTGAGCCTTCACACCCCATCAACTTCCCGTAGAAGATCTGCTTGCCCTCACATCCCTCGGTCCTAGCTCCTTGCCTTGCTGGTGTCCTGAATGTACCAAGAGGCTATATCTCCTGCCTTGTAATGTCAGCAGGTTGGAGAGATGACCAAGTAATGATTTTTGGTGTTCAAGGCGGTAAAATGGGCCACATGCGTCTTGACGGCAAGTAATCACAATGAAACTGACACTCAAGTAGAAAACGGTGTCCGCCCACAGGAGCAGCCCAGCACCAACTGCTGCATGTAGGTTAAGCGTGGAGTCGCAGCTCAGGTCAGCCTCTGGCTGCCACCAGCGGGTGATTCAGTAATAACTGGAAGCACGATTGCTTTTTCACTCACTATTTTTTAACGGTTTATTCATAAAGCAATTTTTCACTTTTCACTTATTTTCAGCCCCTTTCACATCTATCTACTCACAGTTTCTGTCTTGGCTTAACCTTTCCCTCTCCTCCCTCTGACTGCTTCATTTGTCTTTATTCCCTTTTTTAAACCTTGAACCGTTAGAACAGTATCGAGGCCTCTATTGCTTTGCTAACAGAATGTTTCTTTCAACATCTTTTTGGATTCTCTTGGCTGGGTTTGTCTTCTCTTCTTTAGCTCCCATATTTTTTACCTTCTTTCCTTTTTGCAGCAACAAACTTAAATCTTTCTTACTCTTCATGCAAGTAAGGCTTGGCATAAAAAAAAAATAAAGATGTGGAAGAAAAACCAAAAAGCCACTAAACTAAACATCCTAGAATTCATGGTACTTCACTTGAGCAGAGGTTTGATTTAAGCACAAGCCATTATTTCCATTAAAAGACTCTTGATTCCTTTCAGATGAGCATATTAATTCCTGGGGAAAGTTCATGATTCTCACAAATTAGCAGGACCTTTGTGAGCCGAATCTCTTTTGCCAGAAGAAGCCACAATAGTTTTTTCCATACAAGCCTGTCCCTCATTTCCATTTTCCTCTGACATCTGCTCTCTAAATTACAAATATCTGCCTATAGCAACAATCAGACTTCCAAGGGAAACAAACTGAAAGGAAAAAAGAGACAATGATGGAATCTTAGCATATTAAGGGATGTAATACTTCCGAAAGAGCACAAAGAAAGCTCAGGAATGACTCCTTCATTTTATGGATCAGGAAACTGAGGCCCAGGGAAATTCTAGGACTTTCTTGAGAGCATCCAGGTACTAGCAGCTGAACCAGGCCTAGAACTAGGAGAATCTCTGGTTCACTCTTTCCAGCAGACTAGAAGCTCATAATCTCAGTTCCCACCTTGGGGGTATATTTAGACTCTGGCCTGGGTAGCACCGAAGAACGACTTAAGTCACCCAGTTCGTGATCTTTAGATGGTGAGTCTCACTGCAGATCACCGTCAGGTTAATCGTTGTAAAATTGAGGCGGCAAGAAAGTGTTTCATGGAGAGGGATGAGGCTTCATCCTACTTCCTTTGCCTGTATGGATGGCAAATAGTACCAGGGCCGCCTTGCTGTGGAAGAAGGGAGGATGGAGACAGTCCCTCCCTTCCCAAAACAGGACTGCACTGACAGGCTGCTAGCCTGGATGCTCCTCTGCAGAGTGCCGGGTGTCGGGTCATAGTGGCACTGTCTCATTTCCACCCCCTCGCAGAATCCCTGGGAAGGACTCAAATGGGAAATACATTTTCAACTATTTTACAAAACATAACAGCACAGTTCATTTCTTGGTATCATGGACTCTTCCTCTGGATGAGACAAGCTCTCCAGATCTGCCTTCTATACAGGGTTTCACATATTGACGTGTACAGTTTCCTCGGAGGCCTCAGGAACATTAAGGAAACTTAAGTTCTCCACCAGAGCCTTAGCTCTGTCTCGTCCCCAGGTGCACCATCACTTACACGGTTATGGAGACCTTTGAATTATAAGCATGGGAAGGGCTTGCCAGGCATCTTGCCTATCCTGTGCTTTTAGACAAGCTGGCTCTTGGTCTCTAGGCCATCCCAGGAAGGAGACTACTTCCTCTCTCCCCCAAAAAGGACCCACTGTATTACCATCCCTAAAGGTGGCTGTTCACCTTTATCATATAAACCAAAGTCCCTTCTGTTAACGGTTTGTTTCTTTTGCTCTGCCCCTCATCCAGGGAGGAACACTGGTTGCCATAACCCACATACAAATCCTTCAGATTACCTAAAGATGGGAAGCTGTGCCACATTTCCTTGAGGACAATTTCCTTTTGTTAACACACTGAAGAATTTCTTACCCAAACCACCCACTGGCATTTACCTGTCACTTCCTCTTTCTTTCTTGATGGGAGTCGGAGAAAACTGCAAGGTGGTTGTGCTCATGTTTATGCTGAACAAAAGCTTCTGTCTCAAATTCAGAGGAGGGAATGTGTGCATGAGTAACTGTGGTTCATTACTTATCAAACCTGGAAGGAAGAACAAACCAGGAGAGGGTTTGTTATAGTATTCTGTGAAACTGAGCATGAGGAGTATTTGTGTAAATCAGCTTAAAAATAACTTTTTGGAATCTTGCTGTGTTTTGGGCCTAAATTACATGATTAAAGCTATATTGAGATTAAAATCACTTCTCACTTATTGAAGGAGCAGCTGTCAGCAGCACTTTAAGCAAATGGACTTGGGAGTCTTAAGGACATGAAACTTAGAAATGGATGTGATGGGAGGCTTCTGTGTACTGAAACATTTCTTGCAGCTGCTGGATACCCAGAAGTGCTCAGAATGGTCTGATTTCTTCTGGCCAGACTCTGATAATGAAACAGACATGTTATGGACAAAGAACTCTATGGTCTCATAAAAGAAGTAGAAGTGTCTTTTCAGTTGGTTCACTGATCCCATTCTATGTAACTTCTATTCATTAATGTTTTTAGCTGCCACCCTCTGTGGTGCAGCCTTCCTTTGTGGACCAGATTATCCCAGAAACATTAGAAAGCCTCCAGCATGTGCCTCCAATTACTTTCATTTCTCTGCTCTGGCCTTTTCCCATTATCTTCTTTTAAAGAAGGCTACACACACACACACACACACACACACACACACACGAATAAGTTCACTTACACAAACTTAAAGGTTTTAAAGTGGTTTTCTGTCCCCCAAGGGAAAAAAATTTAGAAGTGTCCTTATAAGATCCCATGGAACTCTATATTCTGTTTTCTTATGGTAGAGAATTGAATGTGTCATTTCTGAACAGGGCTTTTAAGGAAAGATTTAAAAAGGTGGCTTCTTTGGTTTTGCTTTGCCATACAAAACAGCTGCCTAAAATCTCTGTTCAGCGGGGTAGATGACGGCGGGGGAGACTTGAGCTCCTAGTGAATATTATCTTCTCATGTAATGTTTCATTAAACAGATAAGTCCACAAGTGCGCTCAAGATACATAACTCTCAAGAAAAAAAGGTATGTTTTGCCAAGTAAAGAACAATGATTAATGGTAGTAACTGTTATACTCTGGATCTGATTGGGCTTTGTTTTGAAAAATTATTACCACAATGGTTCTGTAGAATTTAGTAGTGCAACCAGCACCATTTGGCACGTTTATGACAATAGGGTCTGGTTTTCTTAACTCCACAGTAAAATGCTGGCAGCATTTCAAATTCTTGGCACAGATGTTTAAGTGAATATAAAGAAGAAACATTAAAAAAAAACACACTGGGCAGTTTTGAGTGTCTAAATATAAGCAATATTATTTTCTTAACGTGCATGGTACCATGAACTTGGTAATGGGTGAAGTGGCAAACATGAAAACCATTTGTGAAGGGCTTTTAGGTTTTTTTTTCTTTGAGGGCACTAACACTTTCCTGTAAGTATCTCTCCTATTCATGTCTACCAAGTGAAACTCAATTTTTGCTTTTTGTTTGTGACTGGACAAAGGTTAGTGTCTGGAACTGTCAGGGGACAAGAAGTAGATCCATTCCCAACACATGACCCTTGGGACCACATGGCCAGGCTACTGTGATCCCTGGGCTTCATACTAAAAGTGCCCAGAGGCCTGTCAAACAGCTCTCTTGAAATTTGTTTTAAATTGCACAAGTGGCAAATCTACTTCCTGAGTTAAAATGTGAAGGGAAAAAAACTGTAGCACATAGGGCAGAAAACCTATGCAGAAGTATTCCCTATGGTTCCCTGTGGGGTGTTGGCTGCTGAAGCCAAAATAACGCCACCACTGGGCAGCATGCTCCTCAGGCTCTCAGGGCTCCCAGAGCCCCTCACCCATGAACTGGCTGGGTCCACACACATACATCCTGGATCAAGGCTAGGAGGGCACTTCTGGACTTTATCCAAGTCTTCCTCACCTCGCTGCCACCCCACTGCCCATCAACTAAGTAAAACAAACAAAAAAGTCCAACAAAAGCAAACAATAGCTGGCTCATGCTTGAAATGCTTTTCTTAGAAGACATTTTTACGGCCCATAATTAAAGACAAAATTCTTACACTGTCGATTTATGAGAGGCAGGTGATCAACTCTGTCAGATCACTGACAAATGCAGTCACCAATGCAGGTGGGAAAACTAGGGAATCGTCTCTATGGGGGACGGAGGATGGGGGTGGGGACATGAACAGGATGGAGGCAAACCGTCACGTTCAGAATTTGTTCTAAGGCCACCCTTACAGT
This sequence comes from Oryx dammah, assembly GCF_014754425.2. Classification (NCBI taxonomy): domain Eukaryota; kingdom Metazoa; phylum Chordata; class Mammalia; order Artiodactyla; family Bovidae; genus Oryx; species Oryx dammah. The sequence goes on from NW_024070188.1 coordinate 31,309,998, forward strand.
ACGGTTAAGGTGTCGCTCCCTCACCCTTCACTCAAGACGCTGGACAAGCATTGGTAAAGCATCAACATTTATATTTAATTTACATTTTGACAATTTGCACATAAATAACAATGTAAACCAGTACGTAAACATGATAGTTTGTTCTAGCAAAGTAAAAAGCCAATAACTTTGGTCAGTTTTAACTTTGAGTAGAAGAAAGAAAAAAAAAAAAACCACTGTTGATTGTGGGCTCAACATTCACATGTAAGAGGCCTCAGAGGGAAAGTCAGATGGTACAGAGAATTACGAAGTCTCAAGCCACTGTGCAGGTCTCAGTAAAAATTTCCACTCACAAGAAAGCATGAGAGGGAAAAAAAGAGGACAAATGAGTGATGGGGAATAGAATGTATTTGATGTCAATGTCAGAGTATGATGCTTTCGTTTACTTATAATCAAGGACTGTTTGTCAAACACTGTTAAAAAAAATATACTAAACTGTCAGTTTCATTATTTAAAGGAACAGATCAGTAAGGCTCTTAGGTTTCCCTGGATTATCCTAAATTTGTTGTTCTCTTCTGTAGGCTGACATTAGTTGCCACAGACCAAAATGCTGAATATATAAACCAGATTGATTAGTGATCCATCAGTTATTTAAGAAGGAAGGAGAAGAAGAGAGAGAAAAGTTACAGTGGTTGATGGGATTTCTATTTCTGGGACTTGGGTGTGACTACATCAGAATGTGACAAAAAAAAAAAAAAGCCATCTTAGATTGTCCTTAATAGTTAAAAAAGGTTTGTCTCTTTCTCCCTGGTTGTTATGCGGTCCCCACCTTTGCACCAAGATTTTAGGATCTCTTACAATACCAAGGGGGTGCCCAAGCTCACCAATGTAATTGTGAGGTCATTGAGTGTTAATTAAGCAGAGAGTCAGAAAGGGTTTGATTTTTTTTTTTTTTTTTGCCATTAGGGAAAGAAGGATCTTTTACATGTTTTGGCTCACAATTTTAAGTGGTTATAAATATATTATATATACATGGTATAGTGGTATAAATAGATTTATAAATATACATCATTGTCCGCTACACCTTGAATGCCAACGTGTCATCTTTGGGCTTAGCAGAGGACGAGGCAGAATGGGACGCATTCCATCTTTCTGGCGCACGCATGCTCTCTCCTCTTGAGTAGCAAATCATTAGAAGATGCCATTACTTCCTGCACTACTGGACACACTCAATGAGGTAACTGTTGTTGAACAACTTTGCAATGCCCTTTCTTCTTCAATTAAATTAACCATAAAACGTAAAAACACAAATACTGAGGAAAGTCTGAGTTGCACAGAAAAAACAAATACAACTGATGTACTGGGGACAGGAATGTTCATTACCCGCTTTGGCCCTAAGACAACGAGAATACCCGTTTTCTGGTTTTTGGTTTTTAAAGTGTGGCCTGAGCCTATCTAACTCAAATCCTTCCTGGTGGAGCACCATGCTTGTGCAATTTTGACGTGATAACAAAAAAGACCAACAACAAAACACCTGGACTCATGCCCCCAGACCTCACCCATACAAAACCACCTGTGCTTTGGAAACATTTTGCAGTGGTTTTAAACATGGCATTTTGTCTTCTTCACATTTTCAGATAATACATTGGGATGCTAAAGTCTCATGGCCACACCAAATGGTCACATGACTTTGGGGGTGGGACGACTCTGTTTTTTTGAAGAGGGAGACAGACTGGCAAAGCCTTCTTACCACCTTTCTGGTAAATCTGTGATTGGGGGCAGGAATGCTGAACTCTCTACAGAAACATATAAGATTTTTATTTCTTCTACCTATTACTGGGTAATTCTGCAAAAATACCCCCAAATTATGTTCAAATGATACAAGGCTGTTCAAATAATATAATCCTATGAACGAACACATCAACTGCCTAACTTTGGCAATACTCAAACCTCACTTTCAAACCATTATTATAGAGGGAGGTTGACTAAAGTAATGTATCTGTTTACTAAATCTTACTTAAAACAGATGTGCAGAAAATATCTACAAAGAATGGCCACCAGACAAAAATATAACACTTAACTCAAATTACAAGGAATTCTTCCAGTCATTGTAAACTTTTTTTAATTATTGCTTTTTGAATGATAAATTGTATAATAAATTATGAAGGATTATCATTGAAAAAATAATTATGGCTAGGCAATAGTCTTAGCAATGGGGAGGCTATGCAAACATATTCACACAAATATTCAAAATACAACAGGTTCAAATATATAGATGGGGTGTCAGTAAGTATATATAATAGGTATATATATTGTCTTTGCCTCATTTATGCCCTGAGATTTCAGTAACTTTGGGGTTCCTTCTTTAATTCCAGAGAAGTGAGGGAAACCATCTGCTGTCAGGGAGAGCTTTGCAGAACTGGAATTATGTACAAGCGCTTGCGACGGGCACCCTGACTCGCCAAGTCGTAAGTTAAGAAACAAGACAAAACACCTTTTGTTTTCTGAAAATCTTAAGGATCCATAGGTTCAACTGTTTCTTGTTTGACCTTTACAGGTCCCAGAGGTAGTGGGTTGCTGTGAGGCAACTTCAGGAGGGGCGGCTCTGTCGACTCATAGAGGCTACACCCTGAGAGCAGTCCATTTCCCATGTTTCTTTGCAAAGACACTTTCAGGCCAGTTTCTTCCTTCTCTTTCCTGACCACGGCCAGAATCTCGTTTTCCACCACAGAGGTCACGTCGATGTTGTCCTCCATGTCCTCCAGCCGGTCAGCATTGTCGCTGATGTCAAACTTCTCAATTTCTTCGTTGATTCTGGTCAGGTCCTCCAGAGGCAGCGCAGTGGCCGGGGCCACGGGACAGAGCCCCTTCAGGTGGACCCTGAGGCTGCAGGAGTGGATGTAGGTCTTGTGGCAGTGGGCGCACTTGTGGGGCCGCTCCCGGGTGTGCAGGCGCTTGTGGAGTTTCAGGTGCACAAACTGGGTGAACTTGGCGGGGCACACCTTGCACTGGTAAGGTTTCTCTCCGGAGTGGAGTCGCAGGTGGGTCTTGAGATTGCTGGTGCTGCTGAATCGCTTGTGGCAAACCTGCAGTGTGGGGAGGGAGGCAGGGAAGGGAAGACGGAGACCAGAAGGTTCAGAGCTGCCAAGGGGAGGTGCCAGCTGCCCGCCCACGCAGGACAACCTGGGAGGGGAAAGAAAACTCCCTGTGGCCCCTCACCGCAGCGTTAGGCAAACAGGGCACCATGGGGACGCTCCCACAGGGTGGCGTTTCCCTCCCCAACCATTGTCCACCCAGTGGAAGCCTGCTGTGTCATCTCAACTCAGCAGCAGCCTAAGGAAGGCAGAATTCTTGTGTTGGTTTAGGACACCAGGAGGGTGACTGCAGAGACACCGTCTGCAAAGGTCGAAAGTTCTACCCAGAAAACACTGCCCACCTGGCATTCATGGGGCTTCTCTCCCGTGTGTACCAGGTAGTGTTTCTGCAGATGGGCGAGCTGAGTGAAGCCCTTGTTGCACGTCTGGCATTTGAAAGGTCGTTCTCCACTGTGCACTCTGAGGTGGACCTGGGAAGAAGCCACAACACCTTAGCTTGGCTCCCACTCTGCAGGCTCTAAGAGTGAATGTCCCGGCTCAAAGACTCAGGGCATTTAGGATGCAAACCTCTTAAGCATCAAGGTGAAGTCTTAGAACAAATCAAACCCCAATGTGAGTTTCAGAACACTCTGTCGTGTCTGAGCTAAAGAAAAGTCACAGGCTAAGCAGGGACTCCACACTGATCCTCTAGCCCAAACCCCAGATGTTTATTAATCAGAAGACACTTGGGGGAGGGGAAGTAACGGGTCCCAAGCTGCGTGGCCGACGATGCCATGCCTGGGTCTTACACGGAGGAAACCGCAATCTACAACCCGCGGGAGGTTTAAGTGCTCAGGCGCGCGTTGTGTGTCCTCCCGGGGAGAGACCGCGCATTGTGGGGGTGGGGGTAGGGGGTGACCACGCCAGGCCTACCTTCAGATTTGAGAGCTGCCCGAAAGTCTTGGCGCAGACGTTGCACTCATACTTGATCTTGCCGTTCTGCTTCTTCAGCGGGTAGGGGAGCGTCTTGTAGCCAGTCATGTTTCTTTTGTTCTTGATGAGATTCACGGCCTCCTCGCCTCCGGGGGCCGCAGCGGCCGCTGAGGTAGCTTTGGGCTGCACCACGTGCTCGGCCGTGGCGGCGGTGCCGGCCGTCGGGGAGCCGCTGGTGGGGGTGCAGGCCTTGTCCTTCAGGCTGGCGGCCGCCCCGGGGAGGGAGAAGGCACTGTGCGGCGCGGGCACCAACACCTCCCGGGGGTGCTCGGGCTGCAGCAGGCGGCGCGCCCCCTCTGAGGGCAGCGAGCTGGGGAGCGAGGCGGGTGCCAGCATCGGGGGAGGCAGGCCGCCCCCGCCCAAGAGGCTGCTGTACACCGGGTACAGCCTCGGGAAGAGGCCGAAGCTGTTGAGGCTGTTGATGTTGCCCACGGCAGCGCCCAGGCCGTTGCAGTTCATGCCGTAAGGGGGCAGCAGGAACTTGGGATAGTGCGCATTGTAGGAGGGGATGAAGGCGGGCGGCAGGTGGGTGGGCGGCCCGTAGCCTGCGAAGGAGCCCAGCCCCTCGGCGGCGGCCCCGTAGGGGGCGTTCAAGTAGGCGTAGGAGTCGCGGGCCTCCTGGGGGCCGGGGGCCAGCGGCGACACCGTGTTCCCGGGGCTGCTGTGCGGGCTGCAGCTCTGCAGGCTCCGGTCTGGGCTGCTGCGCGCCGAGGGGCTGGGCGTCGCGGAGGACGGTATGGGGGAGTGAGTGACGTAGGGCGGCCGCTCCATCCCGTAGCATCCCAGGGGTGCTTTCAGAAAGTCTTCCGGGAGCGGGGCGCGAATCGGGTACACCACGCGCGGGTAGAAGGGCATCTCCGGGCTCCCGTCTTTCCTGAAGTCATCCGCGTCCTTCTCGGAAGTGAGGGGTGAAACGTTGGAGCGGTGCAGGTCCTTCCCTTTGGAAGGGCGGGAGTCCAGTTTTAGGATCTCTTTGACGCTGTACTCTCTCTTCGGGACACTCTTGGGGCACAGTTCATGCTTCTCAGTGCTCTGCTGCTTTGGACGGCCCTGGGTTTGTGCTGAAATAAAGAAGGTGATTATTACTCAGAGGGAGACAGAAAATTGAAGCGACATTGCCCAGGCTTCTCTCTCCTTGAGCAAACCTGAGCCCCAGCTGCCCCAAGAGGGCCACCTGGCTTCTCAACACCCACTCATTCTGGAAGGCTCATGCCACTCCAGTTCCTCCTCAGCAAAACCGGGTCACCGGTGGCATCAGTCAAATGAATAACATCGTTTGGATGACTGTTTCCACTGGTAGGAACCTCATGATAGAACAGTCCTGTTCAATCTAGAATAGGAGCGTATCTCCATGAAATACTGGGTGTGGGGTGTCACAGGTTAATAAAAGTCACAGTTTACCTAAAGGAAATCAGCACACCCTGTGAACCAGATGTGAAAGATGAAGACTCATTTCAAGTAATAAGCAGTCATCAATTTTCACCTCCATTCTTGTTTAATACGAATTTGATAAAATCCTGTTCAAACTGCCTCTGTCAAACCGATTAGCAAGGTGATGTGAACCCTTCCTCTGGATTTGCTGACAACACCAGAATTTCACTGAGGCTCTGGGTCTCACCAGGCTCCCAGTAATGCTGTCCCCCGGAATCACAAGGTGTTACATAGTCATCGCTGCCAAACCACAAATGGCACTTTCCGAGCCAGTTCAATTACTTAGAGCACCAAAGAGAACAGGCAGCGAAGATGAACACACTTATTCCAAAAGATGGCATATTATTACTCGGTAAATAGACTGTTGAGGAACAGCAGCAATGTTCTTAAACGGAGCCTGTTTACGACCGGTTCTCCAGGCCATGCCACCAGCACTGCTCCCTCCAAACACGCAGAACGAAAGATGCTTTCGGGAAGACACCAACCAGCCAGAGCTGGGAAAACCGACCACTCCCTGCTCAGCCTTCCCTGGAAACCAAAAGTAAAATACAAGCTGCTTGGTTGGAGCTCTGGTTATTGGCTGGTAGGCACTCCAGCCTGCACACTTGCCCCTCAGTGTAGGGAGAGATGAAGGATCAGCTGTGGGTTTGTATGGATACCATGAGAGGCAGGAGAGCTCTTGGCCTCAGCCTGAGAAGAAGACAGGCTCGGGGGACCTTGCTAAGCCTCCGTAAAAGCATCATTTTGTTGTCCCTGCTTGATTTAATGGAGAACTCCTCTAGGCTTGATACCTGATAGGTCTAGAAATGAACTCTGTGGACTCCAGAGTCTGAACTCTTCAAATCCATTCTCTAGGCTGACAGGCTTGAGGGATTCGGTTCCAGTTTGAGAGCCCCCTCAGAATGTTATCTCTGCTGGCTGTTATCAGTTACTCCCGGGTGAGCCCGAAGCCCCAGAATAAACACAGCCCAGACACTATCAGCGAAGATGCTGATGGGGGCAGTGATGGAAAGCTTGTTGAGGGAGAGGGATTTCTGAAGCCACTAAACCAAAATAAATACCCCCTTATCAGGCCAATATCAGTCTTTCAGTGAGGCTCAGCAGGCAGGAAGTTCAAATTGTCACTTTTGTTTTTTAAAGCTGAAATGGTAAAAGAAGAGAGACAACTAAGTTGGAAAGCTGATAGGCAAGGCATCTCACAGCCACAGGAGGGAATTTTGAGGCAAAAAAAGAATGATTTGGAGGCAACCATATAGGCTCAGGTTAAAAAAAAAAGACATAATCCTAAAAAAAAAAAAGACACAGAAACTTCACCATCACAACTTTCTGCCATTTTTATGTGGCAAATTACATCTAAGTCTCCCAATTTTTTCTAGTAGCTTCAACACTCTCTGGGTTCTAAAATTCAATAAATTAAAGTTATAAGCAGGATGTTTTAATCTGTCCATAGCACTGCCCTCCTACTTAGTCAGGTGTTATTGCTGAGCATCTCCATAATCCAATTATTGAACTGCTGCAAAGCTAACAATCAAGCCAACAACAAGAAAAGTTGGAATTTATTATTTTCTAGGCAAAATACTGAGCAGAGTGTGCCTAGCGTATCATAGTCCATGATAAATGTTCAGTATCTCCTACACCTTCACAAAAACACATTTGTTTCCTATTAAAAAAAAAACAATATCCGAAGAGCAATATCAGCCCCCTCAGGTGTTCTAATGTGTCAATCACGGAATCTATGCATGTGTCTGCCAAGTCACTTCAGTTGTGTTCGACTCTGTGCGACCCTACGGACTGCAGCCTGCCAGGCTCCTCTGTCCATGGGATTCTCCTGGCAAGAATACTAGAATGGATTGCTGTGCCCTCCTCCAGGGGATCTTCCTGATCCAGGGATCGAACCCGTCTTTTATATCTACCAGCATTGGCATATGGGTTCTTTACCACTACTGCCATCTGGGAAGCCCTCATGGAGTCTATATGAAGGTGTATTTAAAAAAAACCATCCTTCAGTAGCTGAGTAATCAGTGGAGCTGGTGTCATTTCTGACTCTCCCACTCAGCAGCAGCTTGAGTTAACTTGAAAAAGAAAATCAAGATCTGTTTTTGTTCTTAATTCTTTAATGGCTGTAGGCGGACGGAGTCATTTCAAGAGTGAACTGCTTCTGAAGGCTCTGAATGGCTTAATTATGCCGACTCACATTTTCGATCTATAATAAGAACCCCCAAGACTATAAGAAAGAACCTAGAAGTTCTGCAGTAGGCAAAACAAAGTCTGTTTTCAACTGAAACTGAGAAAGCAGATTAACATTTAGAAGTCTATAATTTGGTCAACTGTTTTCTAGATGGGCTAGTTAGATAGACTGAAAAAAATATATACCAAAAAAAAAAAAAAAAAAAACACCTTGGGAGGGTAAGACTTAAACCTAATAATTCCTACTCCTTTTTTTTTTTTTAATAACTATATGTGATTTCTGGCTACTTATTTTTCTTGACCTCAGTTTTCTTCAAATCTCTTCTCAAAACTCTACCAACTGAACCATCTCTGCCATTTTAAAGCCCTCACAGAGATTCTGACACAGGCCTCTACTGTGCATGAAACATGGAACCCAACACAACTCATTTGAAGACACAATCTACCTTTTAGGCCTGATGAAATAGTGGAAATTTTCCTGATCAGCATCTCAATCATCAGTTACCACACCTAAGACAACTGGTTTCACAACAGGCAGCAGGAGTCTTGGCTTACTGTGACTGGTTATTGTGAACTTTCATTCTGTACTACGAATACTGGACAGTGAATGGGTACCTGAAAATGTTCAACCACCATTTAGAAAAAACTCTGCATAAACAACGACAGATAGTTGAGGGAACAAAGGTGTCATTTCATAGGGAACATGACAGTTCCTTCAGAGCTCAAAGAATAACCATTTGAACCTGAAAATTCGGTGCTGAGCCTTTTGCTGGGGAATAAAAATGCAAGGCCCTTAGGACCTTTCTTTGTGCGGAAGGAGGTGAGGATGTATGTGAAAAAGCTTCTTTGTGGTTACTGCAAAAGTCACCAAGGTGGGTCATTTAAAATGGAGCTACAGTTCAAAGAAAATAAAAAATCAAAGTCTTTTTTCTGAATCCACGAATGATGAAGCTCAAGGAATGAGAGGAGACCCTCAAGAGGAAGCTGCGGCTATGCTGAGAAAGCCAGGAAGCAGCAGCACATGTTCCTGGGAGATGGCCTGCTGGAGTGCAAGCTGCCTTTTACCACTGGGCCTGGCACCTCAGAGGGTAGAGAGCAGAAGGGCTCCTGGGACGCTGGGTTCTAGTGATACAATGGGGACTCTTGCGAGTGCTAGAGAGATGAGGGAAAAGACCCACCACCATTAGCCAGGACCTGACTATACCTACTATGCTCAAGCTGGAAGCCAATTTGTTTCTAAACATTTCAAGGTTTTTTTCCCAAACCTCAAGGGTGCACTATATGTGTGTACATAAGGACCACAAACACAAATTTAAAGATATTTTGGTAGAGGTCTTTAAGCTTTTATAGCCTCAGCTTTTCAGAAAACTATAAATATAGTCTTGAGATCATTGGGAGAGCAGTCAACTAGACAGTGTGGGGTGAGTACCTAATAGCTATAGAGTTGGATTATACCTGACCAGGATAAGTAATTGGTTTGTTAATTGGCTAAAAATTTAAGTCAAATTCTAATTTATGTTAATATTAACATCCATCCCAAAGGTCTCAAAGGCCAAAATGTGAACTAAAACAATTTAGACTCCAGATAAAGCAAATGGGACAGCATGGATGATTGATGAATCTGGGTAAAGTGTTTCTGGGAATTCTTTGTACTGTTCTTCCAACTTCTCCTTATGTTGGAAATGAGATCAAAACAAAAGCTTACAAAAGTTTCAGCATTTAGATGCCAAACTCTGAAACCAAAAGGAGCTGATTTTAAAAATCTGTTTTAAAAGCAGTCTGAGAATATACAACTATAGTTACAACAGGTTGGAATTTTATGGTAAATTTTACATCATTCCTAGAGATCACTTGAGAATGACTAAAACAAAGTAGCCTTTTGCAGAGAGGTCATGACAGCAACTTTAACCAATAGAAAAGTAAAAGCTTATAAACCTAAGGAACTGAAAATTTGTTAAGATAAAAGTGATAGGTGGTTACTGTAATACCGATCAGGAGATCAGATAATTAGGTTTTTACCATAAGGAAGGAAGCGAAGATATAAAATCTTCAGGGTTGTCCATTTTGAATAAGATTTGAAAAATTATAGCTCCAAGTTTTTTTAGAAACAATTTATGTTTCACATCAGACCATAACTTGATAACCAAATGCGCATCTACATTTCAAAGCATATTTTAAGCACTGACAAATTACCACAAACAAGGAACTGTACCTTTCATCCTTGGCATGTCAGAACTAATCTCTATTACAATATACTCCTACCTGTCCCCTTTTGGACAGATTAGCATTGGACCTTTATTTCTTCCTGTACATTCAGAGTTGCTCTTAGTAGATTTTAAATGATCAAGTTTCATTATAGGGAATAGAGACTGAAAAAAATTGTTTTTCTCTTCCCAGTGCTGAGTTTAAGCCACCTACTTGGCCCATCAAATGAAGCCATGTAATTAAACAACATGTTATTAGTGCAAAGGGGCAGAACTGACATTACTAGCATTTTTAATTTTTTTTTTTTCTGTAATCCACTTACTGAGATTCATCATTGTCAGCTCTCCGGGATAAGGGTAGTGAAGCCTTTCTGCAAAGTCCCGGCAGTACCACACAAGAAGCTCCTGGTTGGCAGGGATGGGCTTAATGGTGTAGAAGTAGATGTTCATGCCGTTCTGACAGGCGGCCAGGTTCTGCTCCCGGGCAGAGTGTGCTGGGTTCACGTAGCGCAGCCAGTTGCTCTTCTCCTCATTAAAGCCATCAATGAAGTGGTGAAGCTCCCCTCTGGAATAGATCTGCGCAAAAGAGAAGAGAGACATGGAAAAGAAAGCCCCCAGTGCAACAGAAAGCTTGCCAGCACCTCTGAGAATAAACACAGCAAGTGCGATTTCTAGTCCCTGACTGCCTCATTAGAAAAGGAAATCAGTTTAGCCGGAGTTATCTTGAATCAGCAGAAATAAGGGAGGAAACAGGAGGCACGCTTTGTCAGTTACCTTTTCCATTTCAGTTTTAGGGTCTTTTCATGTTTGGGGAAAAGCTACAGAAGAATGAAACACAAGATTTGGTTTAAGGAGCTGCCGCACCTAGTACTCTATCTGGTAGCGCAGTGAATGGCACACAGGCAACACGACTGGCTTGAGTTCCGATCATTCTGACTTTTAATGCTTTGAGTCACTAGGTATTAGACCAACCCGACTGAGTACGTCAAACTGAGTCTCTCAGCTTTTTCTACGGCCTCTGTACTTGCCGTTTCCTACACCCCCGCCTAAGGCTTAAACTCTGCAAACATCCTCCACCCCCAAGCCTCATAGTCCAGCAGCAACACTTGTTCATATGAATACTTGGAACTTTGCCTTTTTGTGGAAACGCTGGGTGGGGCCAAGGTGAACTTCACCTGCCATAACAAAGTGAACACTGGGACAGAAGCCAGCATCTGACAGTCTACTGAGAAGTCACTTTTCCTCTTGATTAATGTGTTCGGCCTTGCGCTTTTCTTCCAAGGCTGAGGAAGGGAGTGGGAACCCTCTTATCTGTGAGGAGGTTGGCTAAGACACCACTCACAGGGCCATAGGGTTTGTGTTTTTGGAAGAAGAGGAAAAAACCATGTTGTTCTTTAAAAGCAATACAAAATGAGAAATTCAAAGTTTGTCCTTAAGTAATACTACTTCTGGTTAGCAGATATCTTCAGGCCACTCAGTAAAAAGGTAAAGTCTTATTGACACGACTTTATAAACAGACCCTTTACCTTCCCCAGACAGTTTCTCTTCCCCTCTTTTTAAGATGTACCCATCTCATCTTCAGACTTAAGAAAGATCCTTGCACATATACAAGCAATACCTGGTTTTCTGCATCTTGGAGGCTCCAAGTCATAGGGCATGATTCACAGCAGAAGTTTTGCTCTAACTGGACAGCAGGTCATTGCTTTGTTCTTAGTCACATGCTGACTATGTTAATCTCTAAAGTGTTTCTGTATTTCGCTCAAACGTTATCAGAGACAAAAAGGAACTCTGTCCCTTTAACACAGGCAGTAAACACCAGAATCACTTTCTTTTAAGAGTAACTTCCTGTAAATTGTGAAGGGGGAAATACATGTGGCTTCATCAAAGCAGCTTGTGAGAGCTTTTGCGGTGTGTTTTGTTAAGAGAAAATGGAACAAGGCTGGGTGAATTCTGCTATCAAGAGGGGTTTTCAAGTTTGTTTACTCTGATGTGCAAACTTCCAGGAACACGGGGTTCCATCACTCTTGCACTCTTCGCTGGGCGGAAACTGCTTTCTAAAGCTACGGGTATGTTGATTCCAGTCAGTCTTCCACAGACTACAATTTACTGTATCCTCATTTTAAAACAGAAATGTCGATGCCATGAAGTCACACACACACACATACACACACCCACAAGAAAATAAAATAATGATACGTCAGATGAACACTGCTGCCTATCACCCTCACTTTATTTCCATATATTATCAAGAAGATTAAAAACGTGCTGACTCATAGCACAGTTACAAGAAATGTCACTGGTTTCTCAACTTGAACATCCCTTCTCTTCTGTGTGTAATTTGCATGAAACTTTTCCTTTCCTCACAACAGATGTTCATATTCCTGCCAACAAAATCAGGATGCTTTTAACAACATGTGGGGAGTTATCTCCTACAGTATCCTTTGCATGTGAAGGACCAATTCAAATAAATCCTCTCAGGGAAAGCATTTCAGCTACTTAAGAGTGAAATCTTCAATAAACTAGGGAACTGAGACAGAGATAGGAGGTTCTTAAATATTTCTTGTCATTTTTTTTGAAAGGACCATGCATTAACCAGACTTATGCTGGACTGTTTTAATTCAGACCTTAGACTCAATTACAAACATCTATGGCTCACTTCTCAGAAGACCTTATTGGCAATAAAGGCAAAAGTGCACTCACATTTTACCCATTATTAGTCAGGTATTAAATGTATTTTAAGTATGAGTAATTATTAAATTTGTGAGCACACAATTCATAGTGGAAAATTCTCAGTGATCTCTTTTGTTTGGAAAATAGTAAAATAGATTTCTTAAAACACAAAACTTCCTGGGTTTAAAAAAAAAAAAGCTTGTTTCTTAGGACAGCTTCTAGGTGATCACAAAATATAGGTCTTTTATAAAAATACTTGTCCAAAAAAATATAAGCATTCTAGGAAAATCTAACCAGAATTAGTATAATATGGACTTCCCTGGTGGCTCAGTGGTCAAGAATCTGCCTACCAATGCAGGAGACACAGGTTCAATCCCTGGGTCGGGAAGACCCCCTGGAGAAGGGAATGGCAACCCACTCTAGTATTCTTCCCTGGGAAATCCCATGGATAGAGGAGCCTGGTGGGCTACAGTCCATGGGGTCCCAAAAGAATAGGACACAACTTAGCGACTAAACAAGTATAATACAGTTTTTGTTGCCACCATGCAACTGTTTCTTGAAAGAATTTCAATAAAGGTTTCCCAGGAATCATGTACATTTTATGTAAGTCTATATACATACGTATAATTGCTTTTAAATTTATTTTCTAATTGAGGAAATGAGTATCCAGAGAGATGGATGGGAAAATGGAAAACGTCCACTTTTTTCTATTCATTCTCATCCAGGGTCTTTTACCTAAAGGTTCCATCTAATTAGTTCACCTGTGAGATTCTTTCTAACTGTGATATTCCAAAGGAAACTGGATTGACTAGATGGGATGTTAAAGGAAAGTTTATCATCTTGAATGTTGTAAGCATCTCTCTTATACTATGGAATAACTTATGTACTGTCAAAATCAGTAGTTTCATGGTACAGATACATTTAAACAGGATGAGTCTTGTAGTCCATTTCCATTCCTCCAGTACCATCTTCTATTCATCCTTCCTAAATGGCATTTATTTTCAAGGTAATTCATTTGTGATTACTCGTCCATTCAATTAAAGTTAAGTCAGCAAGAAATCAAGAAGGGGTGAAATCTAAGGTGACTCATTACTACTTCCTTGCACAGAAATGCAAATGAACTTACCCTTGAAGCAAGCAGCAAACTGTTTCCTTTCATCACAAAACTCTAATGAATAGCAAAAATTAAGATTCACACAGACCACCTCCTTCACTCCAACTACCTTCAAGCTGTGTTTCCCAGGCTGAATTCTGAATCAGTTTCGTCACAATTGCTTAGAATTCCCTGTGTCCATGGGGACCCTGAATATTGTGGGGAGCTCCAGGACAGTTGAAAAAGGAAGTGACCCAGCAATTTTAGTTTCATTTTTTTCCCCCTAATACTTAATGAGTTGGGAAAAATTTCCCTACTTACCCGCCAAAAATATTTCCTGTTGGCGTTCTTGGGAACTGTATCACTGGTATAGATTTCACCTATTAGAGGTCCAAAACGTGTTCCCTTTGGTATGTATTCTTTACTCACCACTCCAGTAATCTAAAGGGGGTAAAACACATGAAACAGTGAGTTCAACAGTAAAATATGGATCGATCTTTTCATTTCAATGAATTGAACTGTCAAATGGTAATACCACCAATAACAAAACTGTGCTATGGAGAGCAGACATTAATGGTGCCTATATAATTAACGAGCTTGACTTTTGGGGAAGACAATCTGTTAAACTCAAATGATAAGCAAATATTCAGCCAAGTATAACAGTCTAGTTCTCTGGTGACTGAGGGTCCAATATTTTTTATTAATACTTTTTATGCTAGAAGAACAGAGTGGGTAAAACTATTCCGCTTTAGAATGAGTTTCGAATGCTGCAGAATTAGACAGTCAAGGTTAGATCATTTTAGCCCGTTCCTAGTTTCCTATTTCTTCTCCCTCAAACCATAAACACAGTGTACTTAAGGGGAATAAAATAGTTTTAACCTCAGAAACCAAAGTAATGTTCTTTGGTTGTTCCACAAAGGCCTAAGGAACCAGAAACAAAACATAATATATTTTTTTCATTCCAGATGAGGTTTTTTTTTTTTTTCCTTTATTTATAACTTGTAAGTTCTCTTTGGTAGAAGGAAATTCTTTCAAGTAACTTTGCTCTTCTCTAGCATCTTCTGCTCAACCAGAGGTCAAAAGTCTTCCTTTGAAATGGAATTTATACCTAGGAGAGCTGTGGGTTCTAAGATCTGAGGAAATGACTTTCTTAGACTGGATGGATCACACCTTTGACTTTGGAGGGCCTTGCTAAAAAGAAACATGTTAACTATACCAGTTCCTCCCTGATGGTAAATTTCTTGAGGGGGGGGCGGTTTAAAAAAAGTCACCAACCACTAATCAGGAAGCAATTCATCATTATTCAAAAGAACTCTATAACAGTCCCTTACAACATTTTGCAGTACATTTTGTTTTGTTTTTTATTCACTCACTTTCCCATTTAGATTTTCTTTTCACCCAAAACAGCCTACAAATCACTTACTGAATGCCTTATTGATATGGACCAAGAGGAGAGGTAAAAACATATTTATTTCCAGTTTTTATTATCCCTGGTGGCTCCTTTCTAATTGTGCACCTGAAATGGTAGGCCTTTATATATGAATCAATAAATGTTTGCAGTGGAATTTAAGGTTTTGGTTTTGATATACACTGATACTTCATCAAATCTCATCAACAACTGAAATCTTTTGTTTAAAAGGATACAGAACACACCTACACGCTTGTGACAGACCAGTCTTTCTCATATACATGACTTAAAAATTAATTTTAAAAATTTAATATTAAATATACAAGCCAATGGAGCATACCCAGACTGGAAAGACAGAAAAAAAGAAAATTTCCTATACCCAACACAAGTTGAAACAAGGCTGGTGAGCTCAAGTGTTATTTTTGGTCCGTTATGAATTTCTGGCAAGAGCTGAAAAAAGCAGATGTTCATTTCATTCTCCTCCCCTGCCTCATTTACATCCATCTGCCCTTTCAATAACAGTTCATCGTTATTGGTATACGTTGGCAGTACAGCTCTGAGGAGTACTTTATAAAAGTCTTCAGTTAAAAAAACATCCTAAAGCCTAGGCAGACTTATTCAGAGGTTATTGTTTATTAATATTATTGAAATGAATTTGAAAAATTCATGGAATCGGCTTTTATGACAGAAATCACTTGGCATTCATATCTGAGTGATTATTCCATAATATTAAAATGACAAACAGGAAAAACAAATAATGTCATTCACTGGTGAGCCAATAATTAGCAGTTGATATTTTCAACATATCCACTTTAAAGCAGTAATTTTAAAAAAGGTACTCAACTGGTTTATCAACTTTGTTTTAAATTATAGTCTCTTGCAGACAATGTCTTGGGAGTCAGAGCTTGATTACCAACAAATAGTATGACATCGAGGTCAGGGTTTTTCTCCTGAATTGCCATTCTTTTAACCAATGGGCTTCGTCTTCAGCTCTCCATCTTACACTAAGAAAATATACAACACTTTCTTATGGTCCGAAAGAAGTCAACCAGCAACTTGTTCCTACAAAAGAATTTGCAGAAGACACGCGCCACCAAACATCTTTGAGCGCAGCCACAGGAAAGTCACTGGAGAAGGTACGAGAGGGCATTAAAGAGCTCCATCAATAGCCATACAAATACAACTCACCAGATAAGACAGGAGAACAATTTGTCTGGAAAGGGAGGTCTAGGGAAATCCTCAAGTCCCAAACAAATAAAAGAGCCTCAATACCAGATTATCTTTACAAGTGAGACAGAACACTAATATTTTAAGTTCTGAGATCCACAGAGCTTTGGGTACTTACATACTCACACATGAATAAATAGAGACACCAAATCATAGAATTTTGAGGCTGGAAGGAACTGTTTGGCTCATATACTATCTCTACCCATTCCCAGTTCAGCACCCTATCTCACAATCAGCACCTTCATCTCAGATCCTTATCTGAGAAATTATTCAAAGAGGACATAAGAGCTATAACTAAGATTCCAGCTCTAAGACTCCTGAGCTCAACCAGGTAACTGGAGCGCTTATCAGAACCAGGATAGTTTTTAATGGGAAGTAAGTGACTAAGTCATACTTCTCCCTCTGGCCCTGGAAAGATCTGGATGTGAATCGTAGCCAACAACCAACAACGTTCTATCCTTGGAGCCAGCACATAATGTGGGGTGCCTTGAATTTCCCAGAACTAGAAGGACTAATTAAGAATGTGTTCACCTAAGCTCAGGAAGGAAACTTCACTGGAACTGACCAGGGTCC
Organism: Oryx dammah; assembly: GCF_014754425.2. Taxonomy (NCBI): domain Eukaryota; kingdom Metazoa; phylum Chordata; class Mammalia; order Artiodactyla; family Bovidae; genus Oryx; species Oryx dammah. The sequence continues at coordinate 31,326,837 of NW_024070188.1, forward strand.
TAAAGCATCATTGCTGGGCCGGACTCCTGTGTGCCTCCCATAAATCTACCAGCGAGAGGATGCTGGCCTTCACACCTCCCCGCCTGCCTGCTCTTCCCAGCTGTGTGCTCTGTGCTGGGCTGACCCCTACAGATCTATCAACAGCCTCAGTTACACAACATACCCTGAAGTCCAAGACCTGCAGACAAAAAATAGGGCTTGTTTTCCATTTTACAAAATGAAGATTCACAACTTAGTATGGGTGGACTAGGAGTGCTGAATGAAAGTTTGATAGTAGGGAGAATAATTTTTTCAAAAAGCGAATTCCCTCTTTACGAACATATGAATACACATGACTCTCACTGAGTTTCAAGCAGAAATATCATTCAGGTCTAACAATGGTTTAAGTATCCTCACCCCAAATTATACGAAAATCATTTTAATTACTAGCTACCTCTTCCCCTCCCCCTCAAAAAAATGACTCATTAGATTAAAATTCTATTTTGAATACAAGGATATTTGCATTGAGATGGTTAGTGCTCTGTAGTGAACCAAGGCTTCAGCCTGCACTTTACTCCATTGTTTTTAAAAGGGGGTGGAGTGGAAAGAGATGTTTTTGGAAAGTTTCCTTAATTATCTTTATATTAAAGGAAATGCCTGGTTACATGGTCTCCCAATAAAAGGCAGTATGAAGAGGGAACTGCATATTACGGCGAGATACTTTTTACAGATGACTTAATAATGGACTTCAATCAAAACGGACACTGAGTCCCCATCATCGGCCTGATGTTTAATTGCCACACGACGCTGGAGTTCAGGCTCAGAGCCACAGAGCCTCTGAACTCAACGCAAGCAAGCTCAGTTCAGGCTACAGCTTCTAGAACAGAAGTGTTTAAATCAATCTTTCTGTGTTCAAGTATTCACAGTAGATTATTTCAGGAGATCAAGGGGAAAATCCCCCTAAAAGAATAACCCAGCAGTTTAAAAAGTTTTAAAAGTTTTTTGAATAGAACGTCTATATTTGGTTTGCGTTCTGGAAATAGGAAGTAAGAACAGCCTCATTAAAGGTGCAAAATGATTCTAAACTAAATCTAAAAATGAGGGTCAAGATCAGAAATATGGTTTGTATGTTTTGTTTTTAAACCGAAAAAAAAAAAGGTGCTGACACATAGCACAAATTCATAATGAAAAATGGTCTTGTTAAAAAAAAAATCCCCAGGATGTCAGCACATCAGCACATAGTGTAACATCTTCTGCTACTTAAATGAAAACATTTAAAGAAGGGCAAGATACATCAGTCAGATAAAAACTACATGTACAAAGGCTTTTTTCCTCTTTCCACGGCTTGTGGGACTGAAAGAACTAACTGAATAATGATAATGTAAACATTTCATCCATTCTGAAGGTTCCTGTCCTAGAAGTGGTTTGCAGCTATCATACTGTCAATGGCTCAATTTCACAGTTCTCCTTCACCATCTTGAGGGAGCTGTCCTTTTCCAAAATGCAAAAAGGAAGGAAGGAGAAACAGAAAAGCAGGTACACATTACAGAGGGAGCTTAAGCAAGTATTACATTTAAGCTGGTTTCCTGCTTACTTTTATGATGAAGGACTAAAGACATACTGTTCTCTTCAAGCATTTCGGTAAAATCAAATAGGAGAAAATAGAGTAAGAGAAACCTGACTTCTTACTAGGTTTGTTCTGAAGGACCCTCCTTAGGAATACAGGTATTGTATGCGTTTTCAGTGCTGAACATATGAAATAAGGAGTTAAACATGCAATGAAAAAACGCCAAACAAGCTTAATAAAGGATTGGTCTGAAGTATGTTAAGACGATAAATAAAACCACAGTGACACCAAGAGGGGCCAGTGTAGCACAGTGTAGAAGCATTAGTTGGAAAGTCTGAAGAACTTTGCTCCAAGTCTGGCTCTGCCTCCAAGTATACACCTTAAGTACGTGCCTAGTCTTTCGAACTTTGGACTAATGATCTAAGGGCATTTTTTTTTTTCTATTTAGCTATTATTTTAAATAGAAGGATGAAAATTGAAAGACAGGCTAAGAGCTGAAATGAGGACAATACTACAGAACTAAAAGGCAAGGATGAACCAGAGTGGAGGTCTTGACTTTAATCCCAAGCGGCTGGACAGGGCAACACAACACAATTAAAATCTGGGAACAGACCAGTATTTGGTCAAATTTGATCTGGGAAAAAATGCTACACTTTTTAAAGCCACAGACAAACCTTACAGACCCAAACAAATCCTACACTGATTCCACAGGCCGCAAACTAAGAGACTTTCTATAGAAAAGGGTGTTACTTTCACAAAAAAGGTGTAATTAAGGCCGACTTCTAGGGTCAAGTTTTTGGTAATGTTCACACACAAATACAATTTAAATTTTGCTTTTCATGAAATCAGCCTCCTCCCTCCCAGTAGGAAAAACGGGGAGGTGGGGGGGAGTTGAGTTTTAATGAAACCCAAAGCAGAGTTGCTCTATTTAATTTTAGACAGCTGTGTCACCCCTCACTAACAACACTGAACTCAGACACACCAACAGGAAAGAGACAAAGTATTTCCCAAATCAGCTCTCAACGCCTTCAAACACTGTTCCTTCGGGAAGGAGGAAAGTGATTTGACATGGTTGTAATGAACAGTCTCAGGATGGAGTTTTGGACTCCTACAGCAAAAGACCCCCCTGTCACGACTTTCTGAAGGCAGTGATAGATTGACAGTGAGCCACAGGAATGGTGGTGGTAAGTCTGTGGTGGGGTCGATTCCTTCAACTCAGCCCTGTAGTCGACCCACGAGAGCAACTACAGTAGCTGAATTCTCAAAACAAGAAGTGGTTCTGCAAGTTTTTTCACAGCTAAACATCACGCCTTGCTATAATCATTATATAAAAGGGTAAACACAAATCCTTTGCTCATTTCAAGTTTGGGTTTTCAACCCCTTTGAAACAACAAAGAGTGTACCCACTTCAGAGGCTAAGAAGGAATTGGCCTGCCAGCCCTGCCAGAGCAAAGGAGCTGCTGCAGATAAACACTGGTTAGCTCTGAAGTCATCCGGACAGAGGACACTTTTACATGAACCTCTTCTCAGTTTACACCATCACTTCAGTTCATAAACACGTCAAGGTTTTGAGAATAATTTTAGAAACCCAGCTAATAAAGCTGGCTCGTTAAAAAAAGACTAAAGCCATCTCGTGACCAAAAGGAGACAAAAGAAACATGGAAAACATTTTTTTCAAAGAAAAAGTTTTCTCCCTCCAAAGCAACTGTACTGGGTGATGAGGGCCAGTGACTCCAGAGCGGCCAGGAAACTTTCTCGAAGCTGCTGACAATTTCACCCACCCCGTGCTGCAATTCGGCTTTTCTAAGATATGTCAACTTGCCAAAAGATTTAACTGTTTACTAATTAATATGGAATAGTCAAGAGCTGGAGAAAATAAGCAGGGACAGACTTAGGGCAAGAGAAGGCAATGAAAGAAGTGAATTAAGTGATCAATTATTTACTGCTACTTACAGATTCTCACAGATAAACAAGGCCTCAAAGGCAAGTAGGGAGATTTGGCATCAGGTGCCAATCTTCTTCAGCAAGAAACCAGAGCTTACCTCTTTGGTGTTCGTGGCATATTTGAAAAGCAGATTCCTCGGTAAGGAAGCCTCCGCCTGAACCGAAGTCCCTCCTTCCACACCAGAATCCCAGGGGTGGTCATTCACAATGTATGTACACTTCTCCTCAAACTCAGCCTCTGTCCACAGAGTCATATCCGCGTCCTCCATGTCCATTTTCATGGTCCCTTCGGTCCCTTCTGCCAACCCTGGAACCTTCACAGCACTGGAGCTACACTTGGGGGCAGCCTGGAAGAGAAGGGAAAGGCCTTTAATCCCCATTGTCCCGTGGCTCCTCTGAGAGGCTATGACTAATAGTCGTCTGAAGACTTTAAAAGCAGATGCAGAGTGCTTGGTACAGTTGAGTAAGAGCCAAAAAGCCGTATAAAGATTGCCTTGGAGAAGCAAGGTTTTTAAATGCTATCCTTTAACAACAACAACAAAGAATGTGGCAACCTCATTGGGGGACAAAGTTTAAAAAAGAAAAGAACCACCTCCGAACAATCCCTGGCTTTACCTCTCACAGCAGAAAAATGTTGTGGGTGCCCAGTCCTCTGTCCCAGGACGCCTGGGGTCATGGCCGCCAGACCCTCAACGCTGTGGAAAAGCTGCCTCAGAAAAGTGTCACAAACAAGGAGAGGAAGAGGAAGGAGCTCTGTCTGCCTCTGAATGAAGCTAAAAATGGAAAGCGCGTGTGGTGCAGGAGCGGAACCCAGCCTGCCTTTTCCAAATGGGGAAGACTGAACTTTCCCACCAGCTCCCAACTCAAAACAACTTTCAAAACAACTTGCCCCCCCCACACACCCCCTCTGCAGCACGATCTCTTTCATCCTCTCACATGGAAGGCTGAAAAGGACTGCATCCTGCCAGCATCACTGAGCTGCAGCTTTTCAGAAACCATTTGGACCATAGGAAAAGAGGAAAGATGGGGGTGGGGGGCAGGGGGCAAACTCCCCACAGTTTCTTTTGACTGTGGGTATCTCACGCCAGATTGAAAAAGCAAAAACAAAACATAAAACTGTTCAATAGAATTCCCTAAAGAGAATTCCTTTAGGGAGCCCTCAGCTACAAATAGCACTTTCCATTTAAATCTGAAAGTGTACGAATTCCCAGAAGTCACTGATGGGCTACAGTTTACTGTAACTAAAGTTATAACAAATATAGAAGAGTCAGAAGACAAGCTCTGCTTCCACTTGTAAACTGATAAGGGTATTCCCGCAAATCCCCCCCTCACACGCAGGAAAAGTGCTTTCCAAAGAGAGAGAGGGGGTAAAAAGGTAAACAACGTCTGCAGTGTTTTCCCATACAGACGTGTTGGGGGGAAAAGTAGGAACGTATTAAAAAGGAGTAGGGTATTATTTCCCTGTAAGAACGTGTCCTCGTTAGAATGTAAACACAACACTGTCTAAGTCCTTCAGGGTGGCTTTTCCATTCTGTTTCTTCTCTAAATTTGATGACCCCCCCCTTTTTTTAAAAATCAGATGCGAAGTTGTCCTTCCCTCAGTCACGATTGAAACAAATGTGCTTAAGTCTACGTAGTTGCGACACGTACAGTCACGATGCCACATAAGTGTTAAAATAAAACCAAAATTTAAAATTAAGCCAACGCAGAATAGTTACTTTGTCGGACGGGGGTGGGCGGGAGTCACTATTGAAATTTCAATGAACTGACAATTATACCTAGAACTGAAAGGGTTAATGATTCATAAGGAAAAAGTCTTATAAACGTTTGACAGTGCTAAGTGCCCCAAAGCAGAAGCATTTCTGGTTTATACTGCGACTACGTTAGCCGAAAAGGGGTTGGGGGGGGGTAGTTTTCAGATCAATTTCAGAATGAAAAACAAGATCAAGTTCCTTACCAAGGTCGTACCCACACGTTTTTCCAAGCAAATATCCAACATCTGAGATAAATGTCGCTCATGCCTAAACAGTCCGCAGTGCTCCGCGTCCCCTCCGGGCCGAAGGCTGGCGCGCACCGCGGCGGTGCCCTTCTGCTCGGCCGCCCGCGCCCGCGTCCCGGCTCCCGGCGCGGACAGGTGCCGCGCTGCTCTGCCTCTCCGCAACACTGGAGGGCCGAGTGTCACGGCTGCGCTTACAGTCTGGGTTAACCCGGCCGGCGGCTCGGCCCTTACCCCCTCCCAGCTTGCAGATTTCCCATTCGTGATTCACTCCTACCAGTCGCCTGAAGAGGGGGCGTGGCCGCACCTGGCCAAGCCGCGTCGAGCTCAGCCTAGGGCTTTCCCCCCAGCCCGCGAGCGCCCAGAGCTTCCTCTCTCCGTATCTGAATTTCAACATTTACTTGGAATCGTGACTTCCCTTTGAAGGCACTTAACCTCCGCGTAGACTCGGAGTGTATTGTATTCTAAAGACTCCAGACCGCCCTCCTTCCTGCTGCGGCTTTGTGAGGGGGCGCACATTCCTTAAATTCAGGGAAACCTAAAAAGGATCTAAACTTGTTGGAGTTCCTCGGCCCAGGTCCAGTTAGAGAGCTTACAAAACTTACTTGAAAAGAGCACGTGAAAAAGAGCAATTAATTTGCATGTTATGAAATAAGATGGAGCTGTCTAGTCCCCAAGCTATTGCTTGGGAAATAAAGGACTCCTTCCCCCCCCACCCCCCGCCCGTCCCGCCCCCAAATTTGTAAGCGTCCATTTCTCCTGATTATTAAAGTTCATACTTAGTAAAACTGACTTCCCTTTTTCAATTATTTTGTAAATAGGGAAATACGAAAAAGTTATAATCCTACAAATTGAAATTTCTTTGCCTTTTCTCCCCTCCCCAAAACCCACAGGCAGAGAAGTGTGTTTGCAAAATGTAGAGCATTAATCTGTTTCTTAAAGAGAATGTGAAACTGATCACTGCAAGTGGAAAGCAGACGGAGGCAGTAATTAGTGGAGCTCTTCGTTGGGAGCCCTGTCCGGCTTTTCCTCCAGCCCCAGTCAGTCCTCTGTTGAAGGAAGGACATCCTGTGATGATGGCATACAATGTCCTGTTTGTTTATTATTAAGAGCGTGGACCTTGCATTCCTGCTTCTCATTACAAAACAAACCAGATGCTTTACTTCCTTCAATGGTCTTGTGCCTTCAGCAAGGAATCCTCTAATTCAGGGAAACAATCATGCAAAGGGTCCATTTAGAGCAGACACCCTATTACAAGGACTGTTTAGATCTTTGTAGCACAAATCCCCCACTATTCCTGCTGCTTTTCTATACGTGGTGATTTTAAAAATCATCTCTCCTTCAACCTTAGGCTGCAGTGTCTTTTCTAACATTTAAATACACATGTGATACACACCCACGTCCCAACAGACATGCACACCCCCACGTACACACACCCAGTCCCAGCCTAATGATACCAACTTAGTCATACAATGAAGTGGACATATGAGTATTTGTTTACAGGAAGAAAGAAAGCCAAACAAAGCCCAACTCAACCATAAAAATATTTATCTTTAAAATTTCTTTTCTCTCTGTTAGGAAATATTTCTAGAATTTTTTTGGGGGTGGGTGGGAAGGTAGAGGGGCGGTAAAAGATTATCTGGCAGGAAATGGTATTTGTGTCTAAAATCCTTCCTCAATCTCTGTAGTAGAGAACAATTAAATTCCCACTAGGGGACATAAGTAACACAGTCCCCATCACTGCCTGATGACCTGTGATTATATGTTAGGCCAGAGGGGACGCTAGCACCCAGAGGAAACAGGACTTTGAATTGGCAGATGTGCTAGGGGGTGTAAAACTGAATGGACAGTTTGTTAAAGAGTTCTCAGAAAGCGCCAAGATGATAATTAAACAAGAGAAATCCAGCCTTCTCGAGAGGGTTTATTAACTGATGCTGAGTCAGCGCCACAATGGGCAAAAAAACCCCGACGTAGTCACACTGAAGGCCGGCCTGCTGTTCAGTCAGTCTCGCCTGCAGATGTTAGAGTATTTCACTTCCTTTTTAGAATCAAACTGTTCTTAGGCCATATACACCCTCCAAGGGCTGGTGAGTCGACCACAGTGGAGGAAGGAAAGGGGCAAAAAGTTGGATAGTTTAGATGGGAAGAGGCTATTTTAAACCAAATATTTACTTTAATGACTTGAAGATGCCAGTGAATCAACTCACTGTTAATTAATATCAGCCTGCACTCACCTTCAGAGGTGGTGAAATGGGCTTGAGTCTAGGGAGGACGCAAACTTCAAATACCAGTGTGCGGCTTAAGCCAGGCAACCCTAAAATTAGTTCCAGGTGCTCCAGCTGAGCTGGAGCAGGCACGACTGGAGCTTTCAAGAAAAAAGACACACAGAGTGTTGAACTAGAAAATCCTTCCAATAATACCAAAAGCACAAACCTAACCATTTTTATTGTAATCATAGCAGTCAAAGGTCGGCCATAATATAATTTAAAATGAAAGCTGCAAAAAAAAAAAAAAAAAAAAAAGGAAGAAAGGATAAAGGAAAGAAGCAAGCCCACTCATAAGAAAAAGCAGGTTCATATAGTCACACCTAGATATGTCCAGCACAAAAGTGCTGGAGGAGAAGAAGAGGGGGTGGCCTTCTGAACTTCACTCTCCCGCTCTTCTAGAAGGCCCGAGCATAGCATTTAGAAAGCTGACAAGCAGGCAGATGTCAGCACTGGTACTGCTGTGCAGAGAGAGCTATCAGAGGCTGCCACTATCTGGACTATTAAGTCTCAAAATGTTCATTTCTAAGTAATACCTTGGTGCATTTTTAGTCACTATATTATTTCCCTCCCTGTTAGAACACCAAAAAAAAAAAAAAGTCAACCTCAGTTACCTTTATTAATCAGCATTTCTCAGGCAGAGTTCTCTCCTTAAGAGTGTTCACAATGGCAGCAAAATCATAAATGATCCAAACAGCTGGGCTCTCAGAAACCCCTATCCCCTTTCTTGGTGTCATCACAACAGCTTGACAAGTCTATGCTCTTCGGTCTCAGCTACTGGGCTGGGCCCATCCTCAGTGGTCTGGGAGTTGCAATGTAGGCGGCCAGATGAGTGTGAGTAAAGACTCTTGTAGAATGAAAGGAAACTGACTACCAAATTTGGAGACCTGACTCCACTTGGGGGAAAACAAAAAAATTTTTTTTTCCTAAGGAAAGTAAAAAATGGGATGAAATGTGCCTAAGATGAAACGTGTTTTCATTTTCTAATTCAACTCCTGCTCTACCCAAACAAGGTCAATGAAAGACTAACCACATCAAGAGAACACCCCCCACCCTCCTCTCCCCACTCCCCGGGGGGGGCCCCCCCCCCACCCCCCACACCCACTTCCCACTTCCTGTAAGTCAGGCATCTTCCTGCTGGTAAACATTTGGGGACCAACTGCAAGTCTGAGCTCTAAAAGAGGGGCACCGCAGCTTTGAAGCCCTCCCACATGTCTCAAAGCCAAGCTGAGCACTAAGGGGCACTTGGTTTTTACACGTTAACAGCCTTTCAACTCAAATCACTGGGCTCGGCGTGTTGGCTGCCTTCCTTTTTTAAAGCTGGACAAGAAGGGCAAGGATGTGCTGTGAGTGAGAGAGAATGTATGTATGACACAAGCTATGTTACAATGCAGTGTATGTGTCATTGGCATGATATGTGTATGGTATGTTTCAGTGATGGGTTGCATCAGTTTAAAAATAGCACCAGGCTTCCTTCTGGTGACACAGCTCACAACTCCAAGACTCTGGACAAACCTATTCAGGGCCTAAACCTTGGGATGGTAATCCTAGAGGACCGTGGGTGTTTTGAAATGAGATCAGTGTTTTGACTTCTTAAAAAAGGGAAACAGAAATTAAGTAAATTGAAGAACCAAAGCTGAGGTCCCTCCCCTTCTTAGGAATAAAGAACCGGTAAGTGCCATCCAGAGGACTTTATAAAACCCACACAATGTCTAAGGTTTCAGGATTGACAGAATCACTTGTGTCTCATCCTACCTAAATGTCCTTTCAGCCTTCAGACATATAGTTGTGTTCTTATTGAATCATTTACATATGTTTAAATTATTCATGAGTTTGACATCCAGCCACTTAATAAACAACAACAGCAATTAAAATCGTTCCTATGAGATTCATGGGGCAAACAAGGTGGGTTTCCAATATTGGTGTTTCTTCCTAATTATATGTCTATTTTTTCTAATAGACAAGAGGGGGATTTAAATGTCTGAAAAGGCTGCAGGGAAGGACACAGGAAGGAAGATCATTTCTGAAACCGGAAAACATTTCTAATCTTGCATTTGATGGGACAAAGACATAAAACAAACAAACAGAAGACAAAATAGGAACTGTAAATAAGGGAGTAAGAGCGCAACCGGAAAGGTGTCCATCCTGAAACTCAGCTTCCTCTTACCTCTTCTCTTCATTTACGGAAGAGGAAGAGCAGCAGTCACAGAGGGGGAGGAAGACCTGGGGCGGAAGCTTGCTTCTGGCACCTTCCAGCGGGAGGAGAAATCACACTGAAGGTAGGGAGTGGAGATCCAAGGTGGACTTACATACAGAGGAGGGTTGCAGAGGGGATGTTTCAGCAGAGTGGATGTTTCAGGAGAGTGAAATGAAAGAGGGGCAAAAAAACAAAGGTGGGCTGATGAGACGCACAGGAGCTGGAAGAGCAGCCCTGAGCCCAGGAGAGCCCACGCAAGCATGAACCATCTCCAAGGAATGGAAAGATGTGCCCCATGGCTGGGCCTGCCACACTCTACTTCTCTGAAGCCCCAGAGTGTTCAACAAAAGATCAGGGAAGAATGATTTCTAATTAAAAACGGGATTGACGTTTCTTCTCATCCTATCTAAGCGAGGATTCAAGGTTGTGGAGGCTTAATTTTTATGCACTAGTGTGAGTTAGGAAGAGACAGAATACTGAAATCTTTTGAACACCCTGCCAAACAGAGAGTGGGGGGTGGAGGGGAAGATAGGACCCTTGTAATTTGTTTAAAGACAGAAAGATGTCCCCACCCCCCGTTCTGCTCCAAAGGGGATTTCATAATCCTTCAACCTTGAGGACCCCAGACCTAGCCCAACACTTTATTTTCCTGCCGAGGAAGCTGAGGGGCAGAGGTCAGGAAGCAGAAAGCTCATCTCTCCTGGTTCTCCTTCCATACTTGGCTCTTCCATAAGCTGTGGAGCTGGCTCATGCCAGCCAGCAGACAATGCTCTGCTCAGACAATGAGCAAAACCAGATCTACGCTCTCCATTTAGTGCAAAATCCTCAAATTCTTAAGCACCTGTGGGGCCCGAAGTACAGGGCTTCCCTGGTGGCTCAGATGGTAAAGAATCTGCCCGCAATGTGGGAGACCTGGTTTCAGTTCCTGGGAGAAGGGAATGGCAACCCACTCCAGTATTCCTACCTGGAGAATTCCAAGGACAGAGGAACCTGGCTACAGTGCATGGGGTCACAGAGAGTCAAACGTGACTGAGGGACCAAGACACCAAGTACAGATGGGCTGGGAAAGGGGGAGGGAGGAGACTCACCTACTGTAGACCCTTTTACATTCTAAACTGGTGGTGACAGGAATGAAAGTAAACCAGCCTCATTCAGAGCCTGGATTTGGAGACAGGTGACCCCTCCCTTCAATGCTTTCTTCACCTGAGGGGTTGAGAGGTGATGGAGGAAAGGGAAGGCAATACAATGACAAACCTAATTTAACAGACATCTTATCTTTTGAAAAACTCTCTGTTATTGACTAAGGAAACCTTTTAACAAGAAGACAGCGTGGAGATTGCAGCTGGCACTCCTGGCTTATCTGATCTCCATCTACAGCCCATTGTTTCCTGCAAATATGCAGGGGAAGCAGGGGCTGAGGGGTTAATGTTCACTAGGCATCTTCCCCCTTAAGGTGCTCCCCTGGGGACAGAAGGGCAGCCTAGCATTACCCTAGAATGGGACCAATCACAGGGAGAGCCAGGGCTTCTCGGTTTTTCAGGCTGGCTTCCCAACGGCTCCTTTTAAAAGAACAGGCACTGGTCTTTAGGAGAGATAATCCCACAATGGAGGTCCATTAGAAGTATTAGGATGTAGCCTGCCACCGTGATCCTCGGGAGGAGAGCTCTGTCCTGACAATAGACAATTAAAGCTGATAAACCCAAGCTACTTGTTGCTGTTCTAATTCCTTCTAATTGTATGCTACTTGTCCCCGGCTCCAGCATTCAGGATGAAGCACGCTACTCTAATCTCCAAAGTACCTGACCTACTTCCTACAGGATCTTTCCAGCATTCTTTTCTTCCCATCTGGACCTCTTTTTCTCTTCTATTTCCCCCCTCTTCCTCATAACTCAAGAAGATGAGAAGGAAGGGTGTTGTCGGGAAGCGGGGTGTTGGAACAGAAGGCTAACTCCAAATCAATACCTCTGGGGCCTCAGACAGTTTATTAATCAGTAACAGCTAATCTTGCTTTCGGACACACCAGTGAGTAAACTGCATTTGGCATCAGACTCCACAAGTGGCACGGTGCACAGAGGATACAACTGTTAGATCACTGCTGGCTGCCAAATCTGCATGTGCTCATGCGTGCGGAGTATCTGCCTGGGTGATTCTATTTGCGGCTGACATCTCACTAATTATGCTGCCATCACCAACTACTTAGAGGAAAGTGTTCATTCTCACCCAGCACCACAAAGCATATAATTCTATCTCAACAACAGAGCTTTAAATGCCAGTTTGGTGCCCGCCTGCGTGTGCATGCTCTCCTTTCAGAATCTTAGGAAGGAAGCAGAGTTATCTTTGCAATACAGTTTGGCCCTTAGATTTTATTTTGAATGCTGAAAATCTTTATTAGAACCATGTATTCTTGCCTTACTCAGTATCCTAAAGAGTATATATAGTAATCGGTCTTTTAAAAATACAAAAATTTTTTTGGTTTTTGAAAGAAATCCTTGCATTTCAGATATACACACTGAAATACTGATGTGTGCAATTGTGCTTTCTGGGATTTGCTTCAAAACCCCTCATGTTGGGTACAGATGAAACAACCCAGGTATTGAGTTGAACTGGGTCACAAGGGTGCATTATAATATGTTCTTTAGTATTGTAAACAAAATTTATAATAAAAAGCTTAAAAAATTAAACTTTTAAAGTTCTGCCTGACTGACCCATGGTGTTGAACTCAAGTTTATTGCCTTTTGTTCATGTGAATGCACATTAAGAAACATTGACACAAAATTAAAAAGGCACCAGCTTGCCCTCCTGGCCCTGTCAAGAGATGCAGCCTCTGGGACTGCAGTCGTTCTGGGGGACGAGCTTTTGTTTTTGTTTTTAATCGTTTGGCATGTGTAAGGCATCTTTAGTGCCCTTCAGCATCAGAGGTATAACAGTCACCAAATTGATTTAATTCCACCCTTATGATAAAACTGAAAGTTGTGCCTCATTGGATGCAGTTTTACGGTGACCCCACCAGGAAATGATTAAGAGCGCATCTCGGGCTGAAAACATAAATACGTGACAGGAGGTAAAACAGCTCACAGCCCTCAAATTCAGTCCCTGAGTCGTGCACTTCTAGGTAGAGGAACCGGGAACAAAATATTGCAGAAAACTCACTTTTTCTTCTGAGCCAGCGGCTGGAAGCACCCCACAGGGGCTCAACTGATAAACTGTGTCAAAGTCAAATCATTTGTCAGCTCTAAAGAGAGGAGAACAAGCTGAGAGATGGTCTCAGGAAGTAGATTTATCTGGTACAACACATTAACTAGTATAAATACCAGTGGAAAAATGTAAACACATTTACCCAGCAAGAAAGAACTAATCGCAACTACCTCACTGCTTAGTTCAATGTTCTCCCAATCTTTTCACTCATCAGACAAGTGACACCAATTCGTCTTGATGTCCTACTCAGAATATATTTAAACAAATCAAAGGTTTATCTCCTTATTGACCTCTATTTCATGAACATCTAGTTTACTCTAATATAAAAAGGTTCTGCCAGATTAAAGTTTTCTCCGGTGATAATGTCCCTTTCTTCCTTAGGAGAGCAGTTTTTACGAAATAGAAATAAAAACACAGTGTGATACATTATGCTTCAAACTGTGATGCATATGAAATATACACATTCATTCATATGATTCCAGACATTCTTCAAAACATTTTTAATTTCAGAATCCCCGACCAACTAAGACTAACACGACAGTTCATACAGGATATTGGGTTACTGAAGTATACTCCTTGCTAAAGAGCTGCTGGAGGATGGTAGTGCCAGGCGTGGCTAGGACATCTGGCTTCCAGGCCAGGCTGTGTCCTTGGGCTCCATTTCTTCATGTGTACCACTTTTTGACTCATGCTCTACCCATGAACTGAGGGAGGACCTGTCTCTAAGATCTGCTACCTACTGGCCTGCAAGCAATCCCAGGCATCTTAGAACATCCACCACTCAGCACAGTGCTGGGTATATATGGCTGATTAATGTGCATTTCATGAAAGGATAAAAAATGGTTCTCGGATCCTACCTGTGAATGAAGCACTGCCATAGGCTCTTTATCTAGAGAAAGTTGCTCAGCCCTAGTTCATGGAACATTAAAAAATGCTCCTGGACAGAAGCCACAGACATAAAAATGTGCATATTTATGGAAGAAGGGAGGAACCTACCTCTGACAACAGCACTTGAAAATAACTTCACTGGCTAAAAACAAATGTAACAGTTTCCCAAGCCTAAGTGATTTACCAGGTCCTCTGAGGTCTGCTTTTGTCCACTCATGCCACACTGGACCTCTCCCTAAAATTTTCCCTTGCTGGTCTTTGGGCATTCCTCCCCTTTGTAGCCACTCCACCCCATGGTAATTAGGTTTAACAAGAGCAATTAACAAAACAAACTCCTTGCTGCTTAGTGGGCTGATAATTCCAATTGCAAAATTGTTTTAGGATGTACAAAGCAGTTTAAAACAAAGATAAATAAGTTACGCAACCATTTTGCATATAATCCATTGTGTGTAGGAAACACAATTCCATATTTTAAATATGAAGTCTAAAATTACCATTACATTTTAGCTACATTTTACTAAGCATTATGGCTTCTTCAATTAATATTCAGATCAAATTATTTTTTTCAGTGTTACAGAGTTTTAAATGATTCTGAGACAAACACCTCATTTTTTCTACTAAATAGCTCTTGTGTGTTTTTTAAATGGAAGATTGATTATAAACATGATACAATCTCTTGAATGCTTCTATACAAAATACTTTACTTGTGTGCCATATTAATTTAAAAGGGATCAGTGAGGGGATCACACTATTCAAGTGTGGTTATGATTTTGCTTTGACCTAGTCACCTAAGCTAGGTCCATTAAACAACACTATCACCTAGGACCTTTCATTCTGTCACTATTCAGCCTCACCAGGTCCTATCCATATTACTTTCAAATTACACAAAATACTATGATTTCAAGTCTACTTTTTTTTCCCAGTCATTATCATTGTAAAATCTTTTCCCTGTACACCAAAAATGTGGTATAATTCCAACATTTTGTCTATTATTCAATACTAGTGCCATATAAGATTTCAAGCATACATTTGGAGTTCTTTATACTTTAATTTGATGTTACCTGTAGTGATCTTTATGACAGTCTTATACCAACTCCCTTGACTTTTAGAATAAGAGGATAACGATGAAGGAAGCTTTCTGCAACTACACCTGAAAAGGAAAGGTCTACATTTAATTAAAAGTAAACTCTCCTTCCACTAGAAGTTTGGATGAGCATCTGACAGTAATAGAATTCTCAGTGTGTTAAAATTTGGATAACCCTATAGGAAAACAAACACAATACCTTCTGAGGGCCAGGGAAGAGACTTATCAGAACCGGAGACATTTAATGGTTAATATAAGGCTATGTAAAGCTTTTTTATCTCTTGGATTTCCCAAGAAGCCATTGTAGCTAAGTAGCAGGTCTTTATTTTGAATGACACAGATTACTGGAAATAAAAATCCAATTGCCTGAAATTATATAGAATTGGTGAAGAGCTAGAGATTAAAAAAAATAACTACAATATTATTTTGGCTTCTAGAAATCTAATATAGGAAATCATGATTTTTTTTCATTAGTTTGCTTGAGAAATGAAGTCACTGAAGGATTCTTCTAAATAGCAAATTTTCTCTGCTTTTAAAATATGGCTCACTTTGTAAAACTTTGGTGTTATAAAAAAAAAATTAAAATGAGATCTGTTGATACATTAAGAGAAACTGATAATGCAAATCAAGTTCTGTTACGGTCAAAATTATTTTTTTTTCCAATTTAGTTGACCATCAATACAGTTGGTGTTTTCATATTCAGTGCACCTGGGATCAAGTTTTTTTCTATAAATTTTTTAAATCAAGGTATGATTGATTTACAATATTCCCCATTGGCTCAGCAGGTAAAGAATCTGCATGCAATGCAGGAGACACAGGAGACGTGGGTTCGATCCCTGGGTCAGGAAGATCTCCTGGAGGAAGAAATGGCAACTCACTCCAGTATTCTTGCCTGGAAAATCCCCTGGACTGAAGAGTCTAATGGGCTACAGTCCAAAGGGTTGCAGAGTGGGACATGACTGAGCGCGAGCACAGACATGGCTCGTTCACAGTATCATGTAGGTTTCAGGTGTGCAGCATAGTGAGTCACAATGTTTAAAGATTATACTCCACTTATGACCATGCCAAAGCCTTTGACTGTGTGGATCACAATAAACTGTGGAAAATTCTGAAAGAGATGGGAACACCAGACCACCTGACCTGCCTCTTGAGAAATCTGTATGCAGGTCAGGAAGCAACAGTTAGAACTGGACATGGAACAACAGACTGGTTCCAAATAGGAAAAGGTGTACATCAAGGCTGTATACTGTCACCCTGCTTATTTAACTTCTATGCAGAGTACATCATGAGAAACGCTGGGCTGGAAGAAACACAAGCTGGAATCAAGATTGCCGGGAGAAATATCAATAACCTCAGATATGCAAATGACACCACCCTTATGGCAGAAAGTGAAGAGGAGCTAAAAAGCCTCTTGATGAAAGTGAAAGAGGAGAGTGAAAAAGTTGGCTTAAAGCTCAACATTCAGAAAACGAAGATCATGGCATCCGGTCCCATCACTTCATGGGAAATAGACGGGGAAACAGTGGAAACAGTGTCAGACTTTATTTTTTGGGGCTCTAAAATCACCACAGATGGTGACTGCAGCCATGAAATTAAAAGACACTTACTCCTTGGAAGAAAAGTTATGACCAACCTAGATAGCATATTCAAAAACAGAGACATTACTTTGCCAACAAAGGTCCGTCTAGTCAAGGCTATGGTTTATCCTGTGGTCATGTATGGATGTGAGAGTTGGACTGTGAAGTAGGCTGAGAGCCGAAGAACTGATGCTTTTGAAGTGTGGTGCTGGAGAAGACTCTTGAGAGTCCCTTGGACTGCAAGGAGATCCAACCAGTCCATTCTGAAGGAGATCAGCCCTGGGATTTCTTTGGAAGGAATGATGCTAAAGCTGAAACTCCAGTACTTTGGCCACCTCATGTGAAGAGTTGACTCATTGGAAAAGACTCTGATGCTGGGAGGGATTGGGGGCAGGAGGAGAAGGGGACAAGAGAGGATGAGATGCCTGGATGGCATCACGGACTCGATGGACATGAGTCTGAGTGAACTCTGGGAGATGGTGATGAACAGGGAGGCCTGGCGTGCTGCAGTTCATGGGGTCGCAAAGAGTCGGACACGACTGAGCGACTGAACTGAACTGAACTATAGTTACTAAAAAACATGGATTATAGCTTGTTCTTCTTAACCTCCTACCTCATCTTATCCCTCCCCAATTTTTAAAATTATATAAAGAGTTAAATCAGAGGCTCACACAAAATAAATAAATAAATACTAACCTTATACATTGTATTTGATGACATGTCAATGAATGACAATTTCTCTGCTTTTGATACAGGGCCAAGGCCTCCTGTCTCAAAATGAACCTCTTCCTTCTGAAGTTTCCAGTGTCTTTCCTGCATACATCCTCCAGTCCAAGAAAGGCGAAGGCAAAATCCTCCTAGACTTACACTTTCCCCAATATTTTTTAATTGTTTCACCCACATCTATTTCAATTATAGGATTTTTTTTCAACTAGTATTTATCAAGTCTTGCCAAAGATTCCTACTTGGTTTTAATGGAACCAAGTCTTAATACTTATATTTCATTGGTTTATATAATATTTAATTAAATTACATGATTCCAACTAGCACCATCAACTTTGGGAACATATACAAACATCTCTTGGTAAGCATAAAATCAAAAAATAAAAAGCAGAAAGTCTCAAAGAATGTCAGAGAAGGGTCAAATAGAGAAGCATGGGAGTAAAATGTGTGTTTACAGCAACTATACTCCAATAAAAATTTCTAAAAAGAATGCTATGGATAAACCATGGTTTATTCAAGCAGTCTCCTTTTGATGAATAATGAGTTTCTAATTTGGAGTTATTATAAACAATGCAATAAACATCTTTGGACTTTTATTCTTGAATTAAAAAGTCAATGTGTTTACAGAGGACAAGAAGATTATGAAGACACACAGCAAGCTGATTGAGTGAGGTTAGTTAATAGCATTTCTAGGTGGTCAGCCAATAATTGAATTTTTCTAAATCACTCCACTTGGGATAATAAATTGTTTTGAAGCAACCGATAATGTAAAGTATAACCAAGAAGATGCTGTGATTTTAAAATATTATTCATTTTTCATATTGCCCACATTTCTTCCCAACTATGAAACATGATTTTTAATAACTAGTAAACTGGAAATATTGACTCCATAAAATAAACATTCTGCTCTAAAAAGCAAGAGTATATGTAATACAAAACTATAAAGCCTATGCTTAGTTAAGAGAGTTATCATGCAAAAAATATGTCCTTGTTTTCACTGGTAGAGGTAGAGTTATGAGATGCCTTCATTGGCTTTAACAACAAATAGTTACTAGCAGAACTCAAAGCAGAAGCAAGATGTTTCTTAAAGTGCTAGCTGAGAATTGAATCAACAGTGATGCTGATAAAGGAAATAGTAGTTTTTAAAAACTTAAAAATAAATTACCCTTTTAATACACAAGGAATAAATACTCATGGTTAAATTAAAAAGAAATGAATATTGCTTACAGTATCACAGCAGCTTTGCTGCACTGCTTTTCAGATAGATGGCCGTGAGATTATCTGGTGTGCCCTATTCGTAAATCTTCAACAAAAGGGTTTATACCTGAGACAGTTTAGGTGGGTTTATTATTCCTAGCTACCAAGTAAACCCCAACAAAACAATCACTGTTAACCATTACTCTGTAGATTCTTGAGTCTATCCAAGTATTTTTAAATGACATCCTATTGTAAATAGTCTCATAACCCACTTTTTTCAACTATTACTGGAAACATCTTCCCATGTCTGTGTCATCTTTAATTGCTCTGTGTATGTACAGTTGCTCAGTGTGTCCGACTCTTTGTGACCCTTTGGACTGTAGCCCGCCAGCCTCCTCTGTTCACTGGATTCTCCAGGCAAGAATACTCGAGTGGGTTGCCATTTCCTCCTCCAGGGGATCATCCCGACTCAGGGATCAAACCCACGTCTCTTTTATCCTCTGCCTTGGTGGGCAGATTCTTTACCCCTGAGCCACCTGGGATGTATGCTCAGTCACTCAATTGTGTCTGACTCTTTGCGACACCATGATTGTACCTCTGTCCGTGGAATTTCCTGAACTTCAGATTCAAATTGCTAACTGTCCATAGCATTCTTATAATAGTTAAAAAATACAATAATGATATAAATTTAATGATTAATAAACCATGAATATGCACTTTAGAATATTCTATTGAGCCACCTGGGATAGTGTAGAGCATAAAGTATATCATACCATGCTTTATTAATCATCAAACTTAAAATATTTTAAAACTATTATACTGAATGCTGTGGGTAATTAGCAATTTGAGTCTAAAGTTCAGGAGCATTCAGTTCATGGAAAGTTACAATCCCTAGAAATCTTATCTAACTTACTAATTTTATAGGGGAAAAAAGCTGACACAGACAGCGAGTAATTTTCTTTTGATCCTAGTTACCAGTACCAGGTCCATAATATCTTATCTGCCAGTCTTCAATCCAAAAGGCTCTGAAAATTGAAAGTTGTTTCACTTTTTATTCCTATTACCATGTATCTACTCTCATCACCAAGATACTACAATGGTCTTCTCATTGCTTTCTCCATTTCTAGTTTCACTAGAATTTTCATCAACATCACTGCCACTGGAATTAGTGCTCTGAGGCCCTTCCCTGTCCCAGATCTTTGCACAGCCCCCACTGCTGCAGACCTAAGACTGTCTTTTCTTTTTGCCTCATTACTGAAACGTCATGCTGTTTTCTGCTACAGAAACACTAATGTTTGAATCAGAAAAATTCACTGAGTGGATATGCATCAATATTACCCCTCTAAATTCTCAGAAGTTCCAAAGTTCAAATCACACCTGGCCCTGAGGGATGCAGATAAAGGGGTGGGACCTACATCAGGGTCAATTCCAGAGCCAGATCACTTTCCTCAGTTGGTCCCTGGGCCTGTGACTCTATCAGTCAGTCAATTCAGTCACTCAGTCATGTCCAACTCTTTGCAACCCTAGGGACTGCAGCACGCCAGGCCTCCCTGTCCATCACCAACTCCCGGAGTTCACCCAAACTCAAGTCCGTTGAGTCGGTGATGCCATCCAACCATCTCATCCTCTGTCGTCCCCTTCTCCTCCTGCCCCCAATCCCTCCCAGCATCAGGGTCTTTTCAAATGAGTCAGTTCTTCACATCAGGTGACCAAAGTATTGGAGTTTCAACTTTAGCATCAGTCCTTCCAATGAATATTCAGGACTGATTTCCTTTAGGATGGACTGGTTGGATCTCCTTGCAGTCCAAGGGACTCTCAAGAGTCTTCTCCAACACCACAGTTCAAAAGCATCAATTCTTTGGTGCTCAGCTTTCTTTATAGTCCAACTCTCTCATCCATACATGCTGCTGCTAAGTCACTTCAGTCATATCCAACTCTGTGTGAACCCATAGACAGCAGCCCACCAGGCTCCCCCGTCCCTGGGATTCTCCAGGCAAGAACACTGGAGTGGGTTGCCATTTCCTTCTCCAATGCATGAAAGTGAAAAGTGAAAGTGAAGTCGCTCAGTCGTGCCCGACTCTTAGCGACCCCATGGACTGCAGCCTACCAGGCTCCTCCATCCATGGGATTTTCCAAGCAAGAGTACGGGAGTGGGGTGCCATTGCCTTCTCCGACATCCATACATAAGTACTGGAAAAACCATAGCTTTGACTAGACAGATGTGTATTAATAAAATGACTGACCATGGCTCAACAAAAATACTAATTGAAGTCAGTTACAAAGTTTGATCTTTTCTCTTCTTACGCAAACTTAAAAATCACAAATAATTTTTAAACAGTAGGATACTTAGCCACACATTATCTAGGCAGAACAATAAATGAAAATAATACTTCATTAATACTGCTCAACTGATTTGAAGACAGGGACAAAATGGCTTTGTCATTTTTTTTTTTTCCTGGATTGAAAAAGATCCTGATATGCTAGGATATAATATTGCTCTTAATGTATGCAATTCAAAGAGAGATGTGGTGGGTTTAGAATAATGATACACTGCACACAGGCCCACAAATTCATTGACCACCGGGAGTGAAGATGCCTGCTCCCGGCTGCCTTGTGGTGCAGAGAACAGCCAGCAGTCACTTCTCATCCTTCTTCCTCACCCTCATGTCATCTCCACTTCCCCTTCTTCAGCCCACTGGAATCAAATCTGCACACAACACAATCCTCGTCTTCCGGGGAAGCTCAAAGGCCTGCTAGCATAAGGCTCCCTTCAAAGCATCCCCTGGAAGTCTGTGTGGGATGAGAGTATTGAAACCATCCCCTTTCCAGGGAAGGGCTAAATCCACCCCATCATGTTTCTGTTCTCATTTACTCAGGGCTCCTGACACAAATGGTTAGAAGGTTGTCCCGGAGCTCCCCCACGCAGACGGCACCGCAGACGGCGGGAGAAGCTACTCACACATCTGGGTAAAGGCTCCCAAATAGAACACTCTGAAATCTGGTTATCCGGTCTTGAGTTTTATTAGAACTGGGTTACAGAGAAAAGATTCACTGTGGGACTAACTTTGCGGGACAGAAGGGGGAACTGTTCCTTCTCTCTGCTTCCCCTCTGCATTGGAGCAATACTCAAACTCTCAAACAAAGCAAAGGAGAGTTGTGCATGGGGAATACGAAATACCTTAGTTGCAGATGAGGCACCCAATTATGTGCTGTACTTGAGTGTAGAGAGAGCAAAGGCTACAGTTCCCAGAACTGCCTCCTTTGGAATCTGAAACTTTGCTTTAGACTCATATTAGTCCCCTAAATATGCCTGCAGTATTTTTCTTCCTTTTAGATGACAAATTTACTCCTCACTTCTCTCCTATTTTCCTGAACCTGAAGAAATAACTAAGAAGTATGATGGAGAGCTTTTAATCACGGTAGGTAAAGAAGATGGATGCCTATGACTTGGTGTGGACATAAAGGCAAAAGGCCCAGGCCAGGGAATCAGTGACTGGAACATACTGATAGTAGGTTATTAAAATATGCTCCTCAAGGACTTCCTGTTGGTCCAGTGACTAAGACTCTGAACTCCCAATGTAGGGGCCCCAGGTTCGACCTCTTGTCAGGGAACTAGATCCCACATGCTGCAACTAAGAGTCCCCATACTGTGACTAAAGATCCTCCATGCCCCAACAAAGATCAAAGACCCCACATGCTGGCATTAGGACCTGGAGCAACCCGACCCCCAAAATAATGCCCCACAAAAGCCTTCTCTCAGTGGTACTCAAAGTTTTCCACATATTAGAATGGTGTTGGGAACAATAAAAAATTCTGATGACCAGGTCACAGCTCACACCAATTAACTCAGAATACTGGCATCGGAGCTGGCACTAGTTTTTAAAGATCCTTCGGGCTTCCCTGATGGCTCAGCTGGTCAAAGAACCCACCTCCCAGTGCAGAAGAGGCAAGATATGCAGGTTTGATCCCTGGGTCAGGAAGATCCCCTGGAGAAGGCAATGGCCACTTGCTCCAGTATTCTTGCCTGGAAAGTTCCATGGACAGAGGAGCCCAGCAGGCTACAGTCCATGGGGTCGCAAAGAGTCAGACATGAGTGAGCGCGCTCACACATAGACATACACACACATACAGGTGCGCGCTCACACATAGACATACATACACATACAGGTGGTTCCAATATGCTGCCAAGTTTGGGGACCAAATGCTTTACTTAATCAGATGCCCACCTTTTAGATTAAATCTGCATTTAAAATCTTGTCTTCTTCAACCCTCCTCTGGCAAAGGAAATGTACCACGGTTGTGGAACATTCACAGGAATGGCATCTGAATGAATGGCTGGGGGTGATCACGGGTAACAGACAATCTGCTGCTGAGATTAGCAAAGAACTGGGGCAATGAGGCCAAGGACATAAGTTCTGTACTCACAGGGGTCCTTTAGGCTGGCTTGGGTCTGTGGCCACAGACTGTGTCCCTAATTCCAGTTATGGAGGAATATTGTGGCTGGAAAAAGAAACTACCATCAAGACTGTGGATAAGTAAATTTCAGTGCAATACCCAATACCAGAAAATCAACTCAGAATTCTGCATTCTACTGAAAGTGGGTCAGTACGGTAATCTTCTTGTATTAATTTTTTTATCTTTATATTACTGCTCTTATCAAACTATATTCTGGTCATCGTCTGAATTAAAAGATGACTATATGGTCATAGCAAGACACATTCTTAATGTAGAAGGTTCAAACCTATCAATGTAAATTTACCTTGGGATATGCCTGGTGCCTAGAACATAGACAGAGTCCAATGTGTTTGTGAAATAAGCAAACAATAAACATGCATGCCACAGGGCAAATTTTCAAGTGTCAGTAATGCCATCAATATTCACGTAGATTAAAAAAAAAAGGAGATTCTTGACATTTTAAGTTGATTCTAAATGTCCAATTATTTGCAAACTACATTTCAATGGTATAACTTTTCTGGAATGAAATTTAGCAATATATGTGAAGAGGTTTAAAGATTTATAACCTTTGGTCAAATGATTATACTTATGGAGATATACTGACAAGAAAATAATTTGAAGAGTCAGATTCATGTAAACATATTAGTTGACATATTATTTAGAATTATGACAAAGTGAAAACAGCCTGAATAGTCATATTTATAGAAATTGCCAAATACGTTATAATATGGCCACGTGATAAGTGTTATGCAGCCATTGCAACAGATTTTAAATAAATGTAGCATGAGAGAATGCTCATGATATACCAATGGACGAAAACAGGAGGCTACAAAACTGTATTATGATATGATTCCATTTGTATTCTTTTTTACAACTACTAAAGTGTCCTGTCTTTTATGTAAAACAAAAACATCCAAACAATTAGAAGGGTATATATGAAAGTGGATTTCCAATTCTATTCCTCTAATTAGTCTTAATGAAGTCAGTAGTGTTGTCATAAATTACAATTAACTATAATCCCCATCTGACACGCACTCGCTGGTCCATATGTTGGGCCTCTTAGTCAACCAAATGTAACAGCCTTTGAAAATTGATTTAGCTAAAATATAGGCAACAGACACAAAATGACAGCCACCTAGGAAATCTGAAAAGATAATCGTTAAAAGCAAATTGAGGGGGAGGTGGAGGGAGGGAAAGAGGAAGAATTGCATTAAATCTGTTTTCCAATTTTCCTCCCTCCTGCAAGCATAAGTTAATCCAATCACAGCCCATAAATAGCTTAGAGAAATTTTTTAAGGTGAAAAAACATACACAGGCATTGGAAGCCAATTCCTTATTTCCTACTCTCCTCAGTAAGGCAACTCCTTCCACTGAATCAGGCAACCAGTTAAGACTGTAGCTCACAAGAGTGTATTTTTTATCCAGCAGAAATATTTAGCTTGGCTGTCTGCCAGAGAATGCTGGAAGAACGGACTGAATTAGGGGATTTACCTTCCACGTGTTTGGCACGCGTCATTTGGAATATCTGAGAAGCTGGTCGCTCTTTCTCTGTGGCATCCAAGCAGTAGAGAGGGCTGCCAAACCATCGGAAGAGTAATGTCACTCATACGGAGTAAGATGGCGTGTCATCTGAATTTATAAGTGGAGCACTTTACTCTGCTTCCAGTTTGCTTTTCTTTCTGTGACTGATAAAATAATAAAAGGCTAGTCTTTTATTATTGTGATAGATAGCTATCTATCACCATTGTAAGAATAACCCTGTAATAGTTTCCCTAAATTATAAAGGTGCTTCCATTTCTTTCCTCTGAACATCACTTTAGAGTTGTATGAGTCTATAAACAATTTTTGATAACCATGATTTCAAAAAAAGCTCTGTATCATAAAGCAGTTTTAGCACCTTCATATATACATTCAGATTTAATTAAAGTTAACAGTCTTGTTATCATCTTCTCTGTTTTAAATGCCTTAAGAAGTAGACATCAAACCTTAAATCCCAAAACCAACTGCTATATTTAGGGCCAAACTGGTTACAGAATTGCTAATAACATGGATTTCTATTTATTATTTATATTTTTGTTTCCTAGAATTGCAGTACTTTTATTATATTGTATGTTTTTTAATACTTTCTGCGTCCATCTTTCTACTCTAAAGAGAAAAAGGACACTCTAGGCTCACAGGGGCAGGATTTTGGTTATTGATAGATGTGTTTCTTGCTCAGGGCCTCAAATTTAATTGCTTCTAAATCTCTCTCTTTATTTTGTTGAATTATAGTTTACTTCCCTTGTGGCTCAGCTGGTGAAGAGTCTGCCTGCAATGCAGGAGACCTGGGTTCGATCCCAGGGTTGGCAAGATCCCCTGGAGAAGGGAACGGCTACCCACTCCAGTATTCTGGCCTAGAGAATTCCATGGACTGTATAGTCCATGGGATCACAGTGAGTCGGACACGACTGAGCGACTTTCACTTTATATACATTCTGAAGAACTGTGATTTTATTTCTTTTAAATATAGACATTATCAGGAGTTGGATATAATCAAGTTACTGATTTAAGTTTTTTTTTAAATTGGTTGGATCCTATGCCAAGCAAGTCAACACTTAGTAGACTCTAGCTGCCAGAAGTGAGTCTACTGTTATCTCCCTCGTTGTAGGAGGAAGGCTAGGTGACCTGCCAGAGGTGGCAGCGGCAGAAGAGCCAGTGCCAGAGCTGAAGTATTTCCTCCTGTGTCCTTGTGCACTCTTTGCAACCCTGTGCCACAAGGCACAGAGACTAGTAAGTGACGGGAAGTCCTGTGCAGTTGAAGAAGGCTCTGTCCGTGTTGACATAATAATGGCCAAAAGTGGGAGACATCCCACAGTTCTCAAATAGAGAACGTTTGTCAAGCACCCATTCCTCAAGAACCTGTCTGTTCTCATCAGGAAATAAGCTAGAGAGCATAATGTTCATCTTTTTGTAGGGAAAGAAAATGGCTGCTTATCTTCTCTTTGCAGGAGGTGCCATGAGGCTATCATTGCATCTAGAGTTGGAAAGATTATCCCAAGACTGCATGATGTTTCCAGACAAGGGTATCCATCTCTTGACCCAAACCCCCAACTCAGCATATCTGGGAAATAACAATATTCAATTGCTTGACTATGGATGGGAGTGAGGAAACATAATCAGGATTTTAAAAAGTAAATGAAGTGGTCGAGGTTTCCATAAATACAAATTTACACGAATGCTTTATGAAATATAATTTATATGAAAAGAAAGGGAGAAGAATATACACACTGCACACAGACACACATAGGAAAGGCTACGCAAGAGGCTCTGCCTCTGGAGAGAACTGGGTGGCTGACTGTGTGTGTAGAGTTTTCACTGTACATGTTTGGCACCTTTTGAATTCTGAACCATGGGACTGTATTTACTCATATGAAATAGATCAAATATTATATATATGTATATATAGCTTTATATTTAAAAATAATGTTGCTGAAGATATGCTAAATCTTGATTCTGGGCAATTTGACAAACTTACACATTTTTAAAATTACAATAAAGTATATAAAACAATTTAATTATTTAAGTGTATAATTCAGTGACATTGATTACATTCACACAGTTGTACAATCATCACCACTACCTATTTCCAAAAATTTTCATCACCTGAAACAGAAACTCTATATCTATTAGACAATAACTCCTAATCTCCACCCCCCATCCCACTCTTCCCCTTCCCAGCCTCTGATAACCTCTATCCTACTTTCTGTCTCTATGAATGTGCCTATTCTAATTTCCCATATAAGTAAAAAGCAATAGTATTTGCCCTGTGTCTAGCTTCTTTCACTATTTCACTTGCCATGATGTTTTCAGGGTTTATCCATGTGTAGCGTCTGTTGGAACTTCATTCCTGTTCATGACTGAGTAATATTCTATCATATGATATTACCATATTTTGTTTATCCATCTGTATATACCATTTTGCTTATTCATTTGTTGATTGATACCTGTTGTTTCTGTCTTCGGACTATTGTGAATAACACTGAATATCAACATACAAGTATCTGAGTGCCTGTTTTCAATTCTTTTGGATATATATCTAGGAGAAGAATTGTTGTGTCATATGGCAATTCTGTTTAGCTATTTGAAGAAGCAAACTCATGTACATTTTAGCACAGAAATTATAATTGTAGGAATTTATTCTAGGGAATTGTGATGCTCCCAGATAATTACCCACTAGGTTATTGAATATAGCACTGTTTATAAAATTGAAAAGTTAGAAACAAGCCAAATGATTAAGTCACACAGGATAGATTAAATGTATTATTTATAAGAGCAAAGTCCATGAGGTTGTTCAGGGTGGTGATTAAGAGAATTGACTATGAGGGCATCCCGCCTGGGTTAAGATTTTGTCTCCACTATTTACACACTATCTGACTCTAGTCACATTAATGACCTTCTCTACTTCTCATATTCTTCATATGCAACGTGGAAATAATAACTGTACTATGTTTACTGAGAGGTTGTAAAGACTAAACCAGTTAATGTACATAGAACATTTGGAAGAGAGCCTGGCACATACAATGTGTTTAATACATGTCCATACATATGGTTAGAATACTTTACAATAAGTTTGTCCTAATTTTATAATAAATAACTTTTGCAGAAGATGTGTAAAAGTGGAGGAAATACTTGGATTTATAGCTGGCATTACTATAATGATTTTGGGTGGAAATGTGTATGTATGTCCAAAAAACTGGAAATATATACACAAAATATTAATAATTATAACTAAGTGGTAGAAATACAATTTGTTTTTCCCTGCATTTTTTAAGATTTTAAAAATCTTTAAAAATGAATATTACTTTTATATTCAGGGGGAAAAGTTAAAAATACTGGAGAGGAGAGCTGTTTTTTGAATACTCACCACATTTTTTATTTGGATTTCTAAAATTAAACAGATTTTGCTGTCCTAGCTTCAGAAATTCTAGATTCCTCTTTGAAGAAAAATCACAAAGCAGAAAATTCTCCTTTACAAAACTGTCTATGATTAACATTCTATTTACAACTTTGTATTAAAATATGTTAATCGTATTTGACGGTAAAGTTTTAAGACTCACTTGACCAAGCCACTCTCCACAAGCTCCCTCCTGCCTTTTGACATGATCAGCTAGTTCCTGTCCCCAGCGTGATGAATTAAATGTATGACAGATATGACAGGTGAGGAGTGCACGGAGGGGCTTAGCCAGCAGGGATAAAATAAAGCCCCCATTTAAGAACAAAGCCCCCACCAAAGCTTGCCTATTAATGACCATGCACAGAATCTCTTCATTTGTCCCATTTAGAAGGAGCAGGCAGAAACCATAGCCAATGCGTGGTGAGGCAGAGTGGCTGTTTCTCCAAGGGCCTCCCAACCAACTGAAAATCCTTGATTTTCTGTTCAACACGTCTGCAAGACAGGCATGAACCAGGTTGCCATTCAATGCTGTAGTAATACAATAGACTTAAATGTACAGCTAGACTAAGTGGAATTACTGTATATAAACCATAATATCTATCTGGAGGGATCTGGCTAAGCCCCAGAGAGACAAGTCCGGCAGGGCAAATCCAAGGAATTTTGGAAGTCAATCCATTAGGATTACTAGGCAGCCCCCGATTTTGGAAGTCATAGACTCAATCTATAGAAGCAATGACGTCTCAATCTTCTTTTAGCCTAACCTCTTATCTGAAGGTCTGTTGACCCAGTTTTTGTTTAAAATAAACTGATAAACCACAGATGACATTATAGTCATTTTCTACCATACATACTGACATGATACTATTGGGCAGGCAGCCTAATCACAAATGAACATTTGTGCAGTAATTAAAAACAGACTTTTGAAACTATTTGCATAGCAGAAGTATAGCCCTCTTCGTATATAATTACAGTAACCTGAACATTATGGATGAGGCATGATACTACTGATACACATAGGAAACGAACTGTTGGTTACCAAAACCTCCTTTGAGAATTTTAGCCACTGTTCATTTCTGCTTATTAACAACACAAGCCATTGTAAAAGGAGCTGAGTTATAGGATGTTCTCTGAAAAGGTATTGTCTTCTAGGGTCTAGCTCTTGTGGACTGATCTGTGTAGGGACAGGTCTAATCACCGTAGAGACTCAAGAAATACTTGTTGAATAAATAAGAGACAAGAGCGACAGAAACCTTAAACCACAGACATCCTCCAGGCACGTAGAAGTGAGAATAAATTCAATGGGCCTCCCGAGCCATCCCTGCAGTCTGGGCAAGGTCTGTGACATTAACAGCAGCTGTGGCTGGCTGATGTCCTACTGAGGACCAGATAGGCCAATAGCAGGAAGCATCATCTCCCTTCCACAGGTGAGGAAACACTGACTCAATGAAGCAACTTTCCTAAGTTCAAAGACCGATTTGAACTCAGTGAGTGAGAACCCACTGGCACTTGTGAGGCACCCAGTTCCCTCTGCTGTCCCCCTCACCCCACCCCAGTGGAAAGTTCCCTGATCAGTGCTAGCTTTAATCCCACATTTGTGAGAACTCTGGCTAAATGTGCTTTCTTTCCTTCTCACTAAGGAGAACCAGCTCTGGGAAAATCTGAAACATCAGGACCCAACTTAAGCTTCCACTGCCATAAAAACTAGAGAGAATTTTCCTGCTCATAGAGGTCAGGATAAATGGACACTGCCTGTCTGCTCCCAGAAAACAAGTCCCTGGTTCTTGCACAGCTTCCCTGCTCCAACTTCACTCAGGAGTCAAATTACTCAGATGTCCCTCAGAATATCAGATTTAAGTCGCCTGGCAAATATTCTTTGAGTCTCTGGACTTGGATCCATCACAAAAACATCTGTCTGTGTGTTTTAACAGTCCCACAGTTCCCTTCCAGCTCAGCCCCTCACTGAGAACCCAGGAGAGCGATCGATCGCCATGGGACCCCTTTGAATGGATCTGGATTGTGTCTGTCTACGGCTCAACACCCAGAGAAGACATTTTGCAGAAGAGCCAAAGAGATGTGGAGGCAAACTTTTTTGAGCCTTATCTGAATGACAATACTTAACTTTCACCACCTGCACCCGCCTTGCAGAAGAATCAGTCACACTCAATTATTGTCTTTTTCTCCTAGACAGCTACTCTTTAACCCTTCCTCTAACTGATAGTAACTGGTGGAAGACACAATGCTATTTTTAGACAGGACAGTGAATTCTCCCTTTCATCTTTGAGACATGTACATCCTCTTACATTCAGGTCCTTCCCAGATGCTGAATTTGGGGTAAAATTTTATTATGAGGGCATTTATTACCCTTTGCAAAGTCAGTGAGCTTAGAATTTTCTCAGTTTTCAATTCAAAGCTACACCCTCTGTACTGAACTCTTTTAAACTGTGAAAGTCAACAGAGTATAGGCTAAATCCCTACAAGCTACACTCTTGATGCAATAATGAATGTCATTTACTTTAAATAAGACTAGCACACAAGGGGGAAATTAACCAACATAACAACAAAAGCTTCTTGACATATTTCTGGCTTCTACCCTTCTCAACCACTATCCTCACTCCATTTTTTTAAATCTCAGGCTAACAAATGATTTGATCAAGAACTTGATTCAACATGCAGTACACTTAAAATGAAATGTCCAGAACTGACCAAAAAACATTTTTGGGGGGTTGATCATATTGCCAATTTTTCATATTTTTTAGAAATTATTTTTCAGGGAACCAGGAATTACTAAATTGGTTTATTATCTTTATGTAGCCTGTTACACTTTAGAGAAAAAATATCACACAAAGCAGGCAATCAAACTTGATACCTAAATACCCAAAAATGAGGAGAAAACTCACGGTAGATGCAATTAATGTCCTTGTTTTAAAATGTCACTGCTCATTTCTCAGGGGTGGGGTTGCGGGACATTTATAGGCAGAATATAGATTAAGATCAGGTAAACACTACCAACTTCAGGTCATTCTAGTTGGTGCCAAGACTACCTGGTCTGTAACCAAGAGGTGAAATCCTTGGTGTACAAGGCAGTTTTTGAGAATCCAAGCACTTTATTTTCCCTGGAATTTTTTTTTTTTTTTTTTTTTGCCATTTGAAGAATGATCTGGAAAGGAGGTGTTGAGTTAGTTTACATTAACCTCAGCCTGACCTGGAGGTAGAGGTTTTAAGAGCTGAGCAGCAGCCACAGTCAGGAAAACCCAGGAAAACAGCACAAGGAAAGGACTGCATTTGCGGGGACCCAAGAATCACCCCACCGTTCTTATTGCAGACGAAGGGCATCCTCTGTGCCCTTTGGGAGGGAGGGAATCCATCCATCTTCATTAGGCTTTCTAGGAGGGGGGTGGTGGAAGGAGGGGGCCTGCCATTTCCTTTGGCTTTGAAAAACAGAAGCCAGCAGTGATTATTCATTTTCATCCAGTGCCCCCCACCAAACCCTTGTAGGGCAACTGGGAAAGAATCAAAATGGCCCCACACATTAGCAGCCATCCTATTAACCACAGCAAGTCACAACTTAGTCAAAACCCATAATTAGAGGAGATATGTATGTTGGGGGTTGGGAGGTATAAAAGGTTTGAGAAGCTCTTCCTAACTTTTTTCTGTCAGGAATAACTTCTGTTAGAATAGTTCCATATAAAAGCTAGTCCACTCTTAGAAATGGCCAGATATAGCCAACATTTTTTTGTACATATCACATTGCAAGTACTTTGTTGAGATTCTGCTTTTTGTACTTCCAACATTAACTGTGTTGGCAGTGATGTACGGAGCACTGGAAATACATCTCAAACTGTTCTGCAGTATAAATTCATGGAAAAATCACTTTTAAGATTCAGACTTTTGTGTTACGGATTAACCTCATGGAAGAAGGGGTTACATGTTTTCCTTTCCTTTGACAAGAAAAATAGGTTGAAAATGAATGCTATAAGAAAAAAGACATGGAAAATTACTCAATACTTAGATCTTATGAATAAAATGTAAACTGCATTTCAGAGGTATGTTCCAATAGATGAAGCAAAAATGTATTTTTAAGATGCTATAGCTAGGTCCAAATTTGAAATGATCAAGAATCTCTTTATATACATCCCGAGTTATAAAACAAGATATGTAGACATGGAGCCAAATTATTATTATTGTAATATATATGTCCCACTTACTCTACAATACTGATGAATGCATTTATAACTTCACCAATCACTATTTTTCTCTTGCCCTTACCTATACTGGCATTTTTCAGCAATCGTCTTTGCCAGACCGATAAGCAAAATGACATGGGATGGGTTAGTTGTCCATCAAGATAGATCCTCTCTGGACTACATGTTGTAAATATGCTTTAAAACCTGTCCACATCACTTCTTCTTCGACAGATGTATATTCTAAATCCATTCTCTAAAACCTAGAAACTGATCATGGATGGACCAGGGCTGAATTTCCCTGTTACATAGCATTAAAGTCTCCCAATGCCTCTGAAATGTATGAAGACCTCTGCCCCTAATTAGCTGAAAGCTTCAAGCCCATCACTCAATGTCTCTGAGTCTCAATTTCCTTATTAAAGACCCTCAACTCAAACAAGAAATAGTGTATCTTTATACCACAGTGCTTGTTGCTAGAGATGGCTGAAATGAAGTAGAGGAACTCAGAATCTAACTGCATAGTAGGAAATAGATTTGAAATAACACTGACCTGAGGGACACAATTATCATGACCAAGGCAGATGAATTCAGACATCTGGCTGGGGTGGTAACACTTGAGCCAGGTGTTAAAGGACAGGATATGAATTGCTGGAAGGCATTTGGTCCGAGTTAGTGGAACTAGTTAACTATTCTGGCTAAATCTCTAGACAATGGCTGAAAAACAAACAAACAAAAAGGAACGGGGTGGGGCGGCGGGTTGCCTGGCACTGAGGTTAAGATCTTTTTTGCTTCTTGTGACTGCTTCTAGATCATTTCTCCTCACCCTCAGTTCCTCCTTTTGAAGGACACCACAGGCATATGCCATACCTCTGCTTGCTGCCATCATTCACAGACCCTCCTGGTTGACCCCCTGATCTTTTCTCCCCTTCACTCCACCCCAATCAACCATTCCCAGTCCACTTAATGAAATCACATCATGAAGCGCCATGCAACATCCTTCCTCTAAGCCTCTGTCTCAGTCTCCTCTTCTCTGGTCTTCCCAGCACATTCACTTTACTATCCTGACTCTGGAAATGTCTCGGATCACATCAGATCTTTTAGTCCAATGACAAGACGCCCTACTTTTTCACTGTCTGATATTTGCCTCCTGTTCTGACTTCCCTTGTTTTACCCAACTTTGAGTCTACGATCTAGTCTCCCTTGCATATTGTTTTCAATTACATAGTCCCACTTCTGTCATGCTTACCCCAAACTCCAGGACCCAAGAGAGGTGTCTACGTCTTCCAACTCTACTTTCTTTCATCCTAATTTCTCTCCAATCCACTGCAATCAAGTTTTCACTCCCAGAATTGCACTTGAAATCACCATGTTCACTAGTGGCTTCCATCTTGTCAAATGAGTCAGCAATTCTCTATTCTCATCATATTTATCTCTGAGCAGCACTTGACACAATCGTCCTTCTCGAGAAAATCCTTCACTTAATTTATAAGCACTACACATGGACTGCAAGGAGATCCAACCAGTCCATTCTGAAGGAGATCAGCCCTGGGATTTCTTTGGAAGGAATGATGCTGAAGCTGAAGCTCCAGTACTTTGGCCACCTCATGCGAAGAGTTGACTCATTGGAAAAGACTCTGATGCTGGGAGGGATTGGGGGCAGGAGGAGAAGGGGACGACTGAGGATGAGATGGCTGGATGGCATCATGGACTCGATGGACGTGAGTCTGAGTGAACTCCGGGAAATGGTGATGAACAGGGAGGCCTGGCGTGCTGCGATTCATGGGGTCTCAAAGAGTCGGACACGACTGAGTGACTGAACTGAACTGAACTGAACTGACTGACACACTCTTGTTTCCATCCTATCTCACTGGCCACTGCTTCTAGTCTTCTTTGTTGAATTCTCATCTTCCTCCTTCAAGAGGTGGAGTGAACTAGGGTTCAGCTGAAGCATCTAATGCTTAGATTTAAATAATTATCTATATGCTGAGAATGCCCAGTTTTAGATCTCTATAACCAGCAACCTACTCGACGTCTTTATTTGGATGTTTTATGGAAATCTCCATCTTAACAATCCAAAATAGAATAGAATTTCTCCTCCCAAGATTACTCTTCTGTCTTTCAGTCTCAGTGAAAGGTACCTCCACTCACCAATATCAAACTTAGGAATAATCAATTGTTTATGCTTCCCTATTTCTCTCTGTTCCTTCCCCTACATCCCGTCCATCATCAAGTCTTACTAGCTCTACGTTCTATATATATTCCAAGTCCTTCAACCACATCTCATCATCTCTACCAGAACTATTCTAGCCCCAGACACTATCATCTCTTGCCTAGACTGTTGAAAGAGTCTACTAGCTGGTGGAGTCTCTGACTTGTCCTCCACCATCCATTATTTACCCAATATTCAGAGAGCTGGTTAAAGCATAAATCAGATCACATCATTCCAAAGATAAAACCTGCCAAGAGCTTTCTATCATCCTTAGAATGAAATTAAACTATTTACTTACCATGGTTCAAGACCTTCAGGGTTCCAGTTCTCAAATCACATCTCCTTTCATGATCCCATTGGTTCTTCAGGCTCTAGCCACACTGTCTTTTTGTTGTTTTCTAACAAACAAAATCATTTTCACCTTGATTCTGTACTATTTTCTCACCAGATCTTACATGGATTTGCTCACTCATTTCATTACAGTCTATACTCAAATGCCACTTCCTCAGGGAGACCTTTCTTATCTACCTTTATATAAAATAGCACCAGAACCCATCGTCCTCTGGGACTTTACCTTGTTTTAATTCTACTATCATGATCACTATCTCAGAAAAACCCGAAATTGCATTAATTAATTTGCTTGCTTATTGATTTATCTGTCTCTCCAACTAGAATGTAATCCTCATTAAGATTACAGAATATATTTTTTGTTTTCATTTTTGGTCTTTTTACCTATAGTCCTTAGCACTTAGAATTAAGCTTGGTACTACTGGTAGGTACTCAACAAATATTTGTTGGACAAAGACTATCGAATGAGTGGATGGAGAAATTGAATGCTACACATTTAAACTTGGTTCATTAAGTGACTGTTAAGCAGGCTATGGTTTTTCCTGTGGTCATGTATGGATGTGAGAGTTGGACTGTGAAGAAGGCTGAGCGCCGAAGAATTGATGCTTTTGAAGTGTGGTGTCGGAGAAGACTCTTGAGAGTCCCTTGGACTGCAAGGAGATCCAACCAGTCCATTCTGAAAGAGATCAACCCGGGGATTTCTTTGGAAGGAATGATGCTAAAGCTGAAACTCCAGTACTTTGGCCACCTGATGCAAAGAGGTGACTCACTGGAGAAGACTTTGATGCTGGGAGGGATTGGGGGCAGGAGGAGAAGGGGATGACAGAGGATGAGATGGCTGGATGGCATCACTGACTCGATGGACGTGAGTCTGAGTGAACTCCGGGAGCTGGTGATGGACAGGGAAGCCTGGCGTGCTGCGATTCATGGGGTCACAAAGAGTCAGACACGACTGAGTGACTGAACTGAACTGAACTGAAGCACAGTGATCTCTTGATCAGGGCCACTGACACGATGAAGATGAAGTTAGAGAGATATGCCAGCTACTCATGTGAGAATGCTGAAGCGGAAGCAAACAGAGGTCAAGATCATTTGCCCTGAGGCTGTTCCAAGAAGCATCTGAGAGTGGAAAAGAACTTTTGCCAGATATTGCTGCAGGATGGTATGTCATGTAAGGAGGGGCCAAGGTGAGGAAAAGTCACAAGGCAGTTTAAGAATGTAAACCTATACAACCCAGAAGTGCTGTTGCCCAAAGCATGGGGCAAGAGAGGAAGATCACAGGTTAATTTGCCTCATGGTCTACCTACTTTTAACAGCAATAGCTGAACTATGAATTCTTCTTATTTTCTGACTTAACTATATTTCACTGTATTTTTGGTTTTGAATTGGGGCTGGGGTAAAACTGCAGCAAGACAAAGGGGAAGAGACTCACACGAAAGAAGACTCTGGCCCATGGCTGATGCGTGACTGTGGGAGGAGCTTACTACAAGTGCCCCTACCACCTGCATCCCTGTGTGTGGACCACAGCTGCACCACTCAAAGGATGGAGTTGGGAGCGGACTGTTAGAATCCTCCCAGGTGCCAAACCGCGGTCATCCTGGGCCTCAGCAACCTCTGCACTTCACGTCTCCTTTATATTTATTTGTCTATTTAAGAAGAAAACAGATTAAGAAATGTCACATTTTCTTAAAGCAAGAGAAGCATGGGAAAAAAAAAACTGGGTTTTATATAAAGTAAGAACCAAGGGTTTAATGATTACTATATTTTTTTCATTTTAAAAGATGATTTATAGTTCTGGTAGGAATCCTGTCACTCCAAGTGATTTTAAATGGCTCTTTGACATGTTTTTCTTAGACACACAGTGAATTTGGCGTAGATATATGTAGAGTTGATTTATTAAGAAGAAAAATCAACATTGTGCAGTAAACCAGTATATTATCCTACAAATTCAGAGCACACACACACACATACATTCTTATCAACTTATACTCTATTCAGTATGCATCTCAAACCAACAACTGTGGTGAAAAATTGAGGAACATTGCCTCCTCTCATGTCTACAAGAAAAAGCTGTATTTGTGTGAATATATTTGGCAGGTGTATGAGGTAAAAAGCTTCTTTTCACCTTTCTGTGCAAATATAACTTTAACAAGAGTACTTGAACATGCTTTTCTCTACACCACTCATAAAAATTCTTGAGGTTCTTAACCTTACTGGAAAAGAAAACCTCAGATGGCTATAAAGTAAATACACAGCATATTCTCAATATTATGGCCATCTTCAAGCAATTTCTCACACTTATAATGCATTTATTTTTATATAAAGCAGATGTGTGTCTCTGGGGCAAACCATGCCTTTTATTCTTATGTTGTGAAAGTCCCTTCTAATTAAAACAGGAAATACAAATTTCCTTGTCTAGTTCTAAGGATAAATCCTACTTAGCACAAGCAGCTGTCTGCAATTTTTGATGAACCTTTTCTGGCTATTCTAAGTGTGCAAGGCTGAATTCATATTTTGTGTGGACTTTTGAGTCTCCATTCCAAAAACAAAGGGCACACCCAGCGTTTCTGCATCACCAGCCAGGGCTTTGCATGCTTTGGGCACCTTCTCAAGTTAATAAGCAACACAAGCAGTGTTGCAGCTTCAGAAACATATTCAGAGATGAGAAAGCTGAATATATTCTGGTGGAGGGGTTAAGTAAAAAATGTAAAATGAGAAGCCATTCAAAGAAAAGGCCAGAGATTACAAGAAGGAGAGAACATAAATGAATTTTTTTTTAATTCTTCTTTTAAACGCTTTACATTATAGCTCAAATTGCAATTAAGAAGACTCTGGTCCCACCCTTGTAATTAAAAAGCACAAGTAGTTCCTCTACTGACCACAACAAAGGGCAAATAGACTCAAACCCACTTCCTCGCAGGAGCCTCTCTTGTTGCTTCTGAGTGGTTCATATACGGCTGATGAAACAGGCTATTGGGTCTAAGGGATTCAAGCCTAAGCAAGTGTATACACCTTGGAGATTAGATATGGTATCTGGTGAGTGAGGCAATTTTTCCACTTTTGTCAAGGCTGGATTAATATTCTTACTAACTGCATTTTAGGAATGGTCAAATTAGTTAGAGTTCAGTCACCTGCCCAGGAGAGGGGGCAGAAAGGTGGAGAGACCAAAACTTGCCCTTCCTTATCTGCTTAGGGGTCTGTGGGTCCCAGTTCATATGCCCTGTGCTTCCTCCACTTTTCTGCTGAGCGCTCAATGCACATCAGAGTAGGAAGTCAGCACCCTAAATTCTGCTGGGCTGTGACAATAAAGAGCTGGTGATGAAAGTTTGTACTTACCTAATGAAATAGAAGCATTTTGTAGCTTCATCTGTTAAGAATTATGATATGGAAATTCTTAGCTTGAAAAGGTTTTCTTTTTATCTTAAACACCTCAATTTCTACCTTTTTATAACAATGAGTTTTTCCCCCTGAGTGAAAAATGTGATGCTTGTTTTAAGAATAAAACTCTCACCCAATCCTCTTCCCATATATACAGCTTTCATTTTATTAGGCTTAGAGTCATATTACTTAAATTTGCAAATTCAGCAAAGTGATGGCTGTGTCTTAGAATAATAAAAAGCACCTCGGCAACTAAAGTGCCAATAATGACTATGAGCCCTTTAAAAATTGAGTCAGGGGCCAGAAGTTTCACTCATGCCTCTCTATAAACATGGCAAGAAAGTTAGTTAATAAACAGCAACTAACTTTTTTCAACTGCAGCAATAAATTGTCTAATTGGCGAAATGTCCACAAGCACTGCTCAAAACACCTTGTGAATTGTTTAATTAGCAAACTCTTGCAACACTCAACAAATAGATATTGGCAAATGAGGGAGACACAGATCTCTGAAGTATTAGCTGTGCTGATAATCTAACCTGCAGGCTTTTCACAGGGACACATTTTTTTTTTTTTTTAAGTTTCAGACATTCAAATGACAAATATTTTCCACTTAAAATGTTCTTACAAGTAAATAAAACATAAGAGATGTATAGACAACTAGGTATAATTGTGGATCAGGTTGCTAACCAGATTAGTAATATGCCTCATGTATATAGTAATGCAGGGTACGTATGTATCCTCTCGATACAATGACAGCATTTTGTTCACACAAATATAACTAAATGAAAGAAAAAGAAATATTCTTCCAAAACGAAGTCTTCTTGCTGTTTCAGCAAAGTGCAGAGTAGGGTATTACTGCATATATATTTAAGGCTATCCACCCTGTCTCCTACCAGCCAAAGTACTAGGAAAATTTAACTGGCAGTGATTTATAATTGTTGAACAGTCTTGGGTCCAAACTCCATGGCATGATTTGAACCAAGAAGTGTTGAGTGGGAAGAGTCATCCTTCACAACAACCCCTTCTGCAAAGTTACCCACACTGAAGGGAGGGTGAACAGTTTGGGTGTGGTGAACCAAGTCCTAACACATTAATTGTTGGGAAGCCCCTGGCGGAGACTTGCTGGGTATGAATGGTTTCCTTTCTTGGCTCAGATCATCCAGGACAGATCACAATGAGAAGTGCTGATTAGTTGATGAAACCCAGGTCACAAATCCTATAGCAGTATGGATCAGTTCAACATATTTTGTTCCAAGGGTGTAAACTATGTGCCAATATTTATGGTAGTGATATCTTAAGTAAAATGGTGTGTATAGAAAGGTCAAAGCCCTATCTTTACTACAAGTTCAAAATATATGTCCCCTCTGTCAAAAGATCAGTAAGTAGTGCGTCTTTGCTTACGAAGGAACACATATACATTCATCCCATAAAGACAAAAGAAATGTACACCTTTTCTTGGCATAGAAAAGTTTGAAAAGCATTAAATTAAGCTTCTCTCTCGTTTCTCTTCAAAAAGTACAGCTATGATTCATTACAATTACCATAAAATCACTGATTAAGCCACACATATTCTTAGCTCTACCTGAAAAAGTTAAAATGCACATAGTCCTTAACTTCTTAAAGCTTATATATTTATCTGACACTGAAATGTACAAGTCTTTCATATATAGGTTTGCAAAGCACAAAAGTTGAAGAGCTATGCTTATCTCTCACCTAACAGTCTTTTAAATACTTGACAGGTTCTTGGAAGAGTATCTTGAAAGGAAACAAAATAGCGCCAAAGACACACCCCCCTCCCATCCCCACAATTCAGACTTAGTTTTAACTGAGAGACAGTAAGACAGACAGAAGGGAACAAGTAGCAATTTGATTTTCAATCTAGAGCAAAAATATGACAAAGCATACACACAAAAGATTTTAAAATATTTATGAGAAGAATTAAGACGCATTCATTTACTTGAAGCAAAAAAGCATTTTAAAACCCTTCTCTGTAAAATGTCTGAGTATGTATCTTCCTTTGGTTTTTTCTATACATAACTGTTTGTGCAAAAACTTTTAGATTAACTTGTTCTCTATTTGTCTGCTTCAATAGAATAATGACAGCCACCCCAGACACTATCAGTCTTGGGGTTGGCTGCTTCAACAAGCAGTAAGGCAGACTGATGCTTCCAGCAGGTGACCTGTGATCCAAGAGTTTAGTCTCCATGAAAAAAAAGAGACCGACCCAATGCTCAAGCTCTGCAGTGAAACCCCAGAGGGGCTTTTATTCTGGAAGTTGTTACAAGTAGTTCATAACCTTTGTACTAAAGACACTCATTCAAACTACCCCACCACTCTGTAAACCAGGGGCTAAGGATGCTCCGAGGCTTGAACTTTCTACCCAAACAGGGGACTTGTAAACATTTGGGGGAGGCCCAGTGCTACTGCTAAAATAAACCATAAAAAAGGACATTAGCCAAGACACTTTTATTCAGGAAGCCTCTCTCAGTTCAGGGAACCCAATTTTAACTTCAACCCTTTTACTCAAGAGCTAGGCCTCAGTGAAAACAAGCAAGCCTCTTTAGAGCAAAATTTTAGAGCACTTTTAAAGTTTTGTCAGCATCCTTCAGTGCTAATAAAAGGTATATATAAAAAGGAATCAGGACACAATAGAATAGAATATATATTTATAATCTGGATTGCAACAGTGTTTTCTGTTTTTTAAATTGTAAGTGAAGTGCAAGGAAAAAAAACACATGTAAAGAGGAGGCTGCTACTCAAAAGAAATTACTTATGCCTTAGCATTTCTGCTTCATTTTCATTTGCCTGTCTTAATTTTTGATTGTTCTAGTTTTTAGTAAGAGATCTTACTTCTTTCAGGTTCAAAGATGTTTTGACTACAAATTTAATTAGATTATTTGATCCTAGAGTGCAGAAAGTCTTTTCTTCTTGGGGAGAAAGGGAGGGGAGAGAAGGGAGCCTCCATGCTCTTAAAACTGGTGGAAATAAAATCACTGGGGGAAGCAGGAAGTGAAATTGGGCCCAGTTTGCCTAAACTGAAGAAAATAAGGAATACATTTATTCTAAAACTCAAATTTAATTAAAATAAAATTTCACTCTAAATAATACCGTTAAATTGAGTAAAATTGTAGAAAATAATATGTTATAGTCTTTAAGTTTTAATAACTTCTGGATGATCACCATGAATTTTTAATGTTATATGATTTAAACACACCTAGTTAAGAAGTGTTTGAATGTAAATCTGCCATCCCACCAAATCATCATCAATGGCTAACAACCAGGAGACAACAAAGGATCCAAAATAACTATTGAATTTAACATGCTGGGTATTTTACTGTGACAGTCTGATGAGGTAAATATTAACATCAAGTTGATAATTATTTTTAGAACTGTTAATTAAATGTAAAGCACATAAAGTCTAAAAGAGATAAAAAGGCATCTGTTAACTAGAAATTCAAGGCGACTATGCCTTTAACACACAGGATGTGGAAAAACTTCCACAAAACAGAAAAAAAAAATTACCCAAAGACTCGGTTCACTTAAAAAACAAAACCAAGCAACTCGTTATGTCTTAGTCATGTTAATCTCCATTTCACTGAACCAAACTTCTCCAGACTCCCTTTGGTAAGTATTACAATAAAAATGTCTTTGAACAAATCTTATGATAGCCTATTTTTTAAAAACTGGGCAAAAGATACATAATATTCACCATTTTAACCATCTTTAAGTGTACAGTGGTATTAGGCACTCTAACACTGCTGTGCAACCTTCACTGCTCTCCATCTCCAGAACTTTTTCATGATCTCCAAACCCACGAAACACCAACTCTGCATTTCTCCCCACCTCCGGTCCTTCGTAGCCTGTATTCTACTTAATGTCTCTGAAAATCAAACAATTTCAGGTAACTCATGTAACTGGAATCATACACTTGTCCTTTTGTGTCTGATTATTTCACTTAGCATAATGTTAATTTTTTTAAGAAAATGTAAATCTTAATTATCCAATTTATATATGGAAAAAAAACTTAAAGGCAATATAATTTCCCAAATACAGTATCACCATCACAGACCATCCACTCACCTCTTCAAAAATAATTTTTGCCTTCTATAAAGAAAATTCAGGTGTCAGCATGATTTCCCCCTTCAAGAGTTCAGACTCCAGAATTTTCCTGGACAAGCCATGTTGT
This sequence comes from Oryx dammah, assembly GCF_014754425.2. NCBI lineage: Eukaryota > Metazoa > Chordata > Mammalia > Artiodactyla > Bovidae > Oryx > Oryx dammah. The sequence continues at coordinate 31,369,138 of NW_024070188.1, forward strand.
GGTCTACTTCTAGCCCGGAAAAGAAAGTTATGCCAGCTATCCTAAGCAACCCTTTGCTGTACCACACACCTGTTCAGACAACGGGTCATTTAAACAAGCAAAATAACAGCTGAGAAAGCCAGGTCAGCTACCCTCTGATCTGAAAGACATTTACAAAACCAGTCCCCCTTCTCTGTCTTCTTTATGTGAAAATAGCAGTTGAAGTAACACGACTCCTTCCCTTCCTGTTTGAAGAGACAGTGAAAGCCCTCCTGCTGAGAGTCCACTCTCTAAGTTTGGGGAAGAGGCCTCTTCAGTCCTCCAGCTTAGTCCCTAAGCCTGGGTCTACAGGGGAAAGAGGACCCATCCCACCGTGGTTATGTTTGCTTAAGGAGCTAGGTTCAACTCAAAGAGTTAACGATTAACAAGGGCCATATTACATGTCACATTTTCTTGTTACCATGCTTTTTACTCCAAGGTATAATCAAGGAGATATTTTTGCTTTCCGACCTTTCTTAAGTTTCTTTTCAGTTGGGCCTAAAGATTTTAAAGGCAAAAAATATATAAACTTAATGGTTAACATTGTGGTCTTTTGACAGATGAAGTCTGAATTTTCCAGAAAAAAGTTTTGTTTTTCTTTTAGAAAACCGATATAACACTATAGATATAGCAGCAAAACCATTCAAACAGATGTAAAGATTTTATGAGTGTGCTTTCCCAAATATATTTTTATACATGTTTTCTAAGTATAATTTATCATTGTATTATAAGAATGAAAAGTATACAATTCTTTCCTTAAATACACATCTTTTTAAAATGTTTTCCACTACTTGTAAATTTGGAGTAATGCTTCTCTCAGTAGCTTAGGTATGAGTAAACTGCTTTGCTTTATTTTACGTCAAGAAAAGAGAAAGGATGAATGACCAAAATCCACCTAAGAACTGACTCATATGTTGTAGAAGGTCTAACTCTATAAGAACTTTATCACACAAAACAAGCAAGTCCATACTGAGCCTTCCGTAGGGAGGGAAGTTTTGTCTTGGTAGGTGAAACGGATGAAGGGAGAAAACCCAGCAAGCCTGGAAAGAAGACAGCTCACTATTTTCAAAAAATCTCATCTGTTTTGGCAAAATATTGATAATTGCTTTTAATTTAGAAAGAACTGCAACATTTTATATAATAAAGTACCATAAATAATACTGGTTTTAAAATTCCTATGTGTAATAATTCTCTTTTAGGCTTTTATTTTAATTTTATTAAAACTTTCCTTATGCTCTCTTAAAATCACACAATTTTAGAATTCTGTATGGAACCTTATGGGCTTCCCAGGTGGCCCAGTGGGTAAACAACCTGCCTGTGATGCGGGAGATGAAGGTTCGATCCCTGGGTGCGGAAGATCCCCGGAGAAGGAAATAGCAATCCACTCCAGTATTCTTGCCTGAAGAATCCCATGGACAGAGGAGCCCGGCGGGCTACAGTCCATCAAGTTGCAAAGAGTTGGAAACAGCGGAAGCGACTGAGCTCGCACACACGCGCATGGAACCTTATAGATAATGTAGTACAGTGTAACAATATCCAAAGTTCTTTTTCTCCAGTAGTGGAGCTACCACTAATTAGCTTTTTTTCTTCTATTAAACCTATTGAAATCTTACCATGCTCTGAGCAAGTGGAATAGATCAAGGCAGAAATCTGATGGGGACGCAACCTGAGGGTCCAAGGCAGGTGTCAGAGAATCACTTTGTGTCAGTCCAATCCCCTCATTTTATAGAAGCGGAAACAGAGGCCCAATAAGATTAGGTGACTTCTGCAAATTCACATCACACCAGCCTTGGAGCTGAGACTAGTACCTGCACTCCTTATTCACGACCTTCCTCTCCACCAAATCTTAATGGTTTGCAATTGCAAATAATTTATTATTTTGCACTTGGAGAACTAAAGAAGTAGCATAAACTTTAGTGGGGACAGGGGTGGGGTTGTAGGGAAGAATGTTTGAAATTCCTGATCACTTCAATTTCCGTTATCAAGGCCCAAAAGACGAGAAACAGAGAATCAGGAAAAGAATTGAATTGAAGTTAGGCATTATCATCGTCATCATCATCATCCTTTCCTATATTCATTTGCTCAGCAGACAGTTATCGCAGACATTGCACCAGGTATTGAGAAAGATGCTCAAATAAATTAGGACCTTGTTGCCAGGCACGTTTCCTGTTTGGCATGGTGCTGCACATGTGTGTGTGCACACTTGCATACAGTCCTAGGCGGGATGGGATAGATGCCACGAAAGTGATGCAGGAAGTGCAGAGAGGAAAGAGCAATCAAGCGTGGGTGTCCAGGGGAAGGTGTATTCTGAGCTGAGCCTCAAAAACTATCGTGGGGAATGGTGGCACCAGGGTGAACTCCCAGCAGCTGCGGCTGGAGTGCAGAGGTGGAAAGGAAGGGGAGAACACAGGCCTTCCCCGCATCTACTCTGACTGAAACGAAGGCCTCTTACAGAATTGTGGGAAGTACGTCTGGAAAGTTACTTTGGCTAAAACTTAAAGGGGTGGGGAGTAGGGAGAAGAGAGGTAGCCAGGAGACAAAGTGCAGGCCAGGGCTTCAGACTCGGCGGGGTGGGGGATAAAGGAAGTGTTTATTTACTAACAGATACATGGAAGATCAATCCATCTAGAAATTAGATGCGTAAAATTTGATCAGTCACCTAACGGCTGTTGATAAAAGGAGGTTATAGATTTCAACAGTTATTGCCGGGCTCTTCTCTGTAGAAACAGTAGAGGTAGCATAATGGGCTTTGGAGGCTACAACCTGTTTGCTTTCTACAATCAGTGTCTTTACAACTCACCCCTGCCCCCACTTCCCCTTCCTTGTACTCTGCTGCCTGCCTCCAAAAGTGCTAATATAGAGTTGGAGAAAGCTTTTCCCTCACATTTTTTCTAGGGGGAAACCCCACAAAACTCTAATATACTAAGGAATGGAAAAGGTTAACTCTGAAGCAAGACAAAAGTAATACCAAGGTAAGAGAGAAAAGCTTTCCCTTGCCTTTCTGGCCTTCAGTATCCCATAAAACGCATTTCCCTCCTGATAAGACTCTGTGCTGACCAGGCAGCCACACTTTACTGCAGGTTCACTAACTAACTAAGCTGTCTTTTTCAAGGATATCAGTGCAACCAGAAGAGCCATAAAATTGTGAAATTTCGAGAAGGGGGGCTAAGTCAGACATAGGCTTGGCCTAGCCTGATCAGTATGGCTGTGGACAGAGAGCTAAGCTGCTGACATCAGGATAACACAGTGTGGTCAGTTCTGAGTGCCCCAGTCCTGCCCAGGTCCACTCACACATTGCTTCTTCCAGAGATGTTTTTGAGAGATGTAGAGCCCGTGCCATCAGAAGTCTGGAAGAGGGAGAGGCATTTTCCAAAGTCTAGTTATTCAGACCAAACAAAATATAAACAGAGGCATAACACCCATTTACTATTTGCCACTACATTTTAGAATTTCTGGTATAAGCTGTTTAAGAAGTGCCAAATCCGAAGTTTTACAGCTAAAAAAAAGAAAGACTCTCCCTCTACTTTGAGTTTGTTTATTAAAATGTCCTGGACTTTTAGATCTGTGCAATTCTCCGAGCCAGCTCCTAGTTTTAGCTCCAAGGAAGCCAAGGATCAGAGAGGGATGGGATTTGCTCACACTTGGCTAATCAACAGCGGAAACTGACAACTATAAGGGTTCTCAACTCCTGGCCCTTACTCTCTCCATTACTATAAATAGTTTTCTTATTAGTCTTTACAATTTTAGTGAAAGTCCATGTAATTCTTATTCCTTTGGTGCAACTATTATGAGAGGTTCTAGTGAAACATAACTCTGAAGATAAGGATGAAAGAAGAGGCCACCCTAAGACACATTTTTCCCCTTGGGAAGTCCCAATGAATGTCTGATAATAAAGATTTACCTCTTTATATCCTACTCTTGTGTGATGAGCTACGCCACACACAATGACCAGAAGAAATGCATTATCCAAAGACCTATTTATTTGGTGGAAACAAAAGACTATTTTAAAAATGTATCATGCTAATAAAACCCAAAGTAACTACTTCTCTCACCATCCTCAAAACTAAAGAAACTGCATAAGTTGTGACTAAAAATGAAGTGTATACTACATGTAGTACTTATGATTAAGGAAACGAATAAAAACTTCAAATTCTTCCCTCACCTCCACTAGTTATTCTTCTTTCACTTCCTAGTATTTCTGACACAGGTATTAGCAGAGAAATGAAAATAGATGCAATGTGTATAAAGAATTATGAAGACCCAAGACATCTGGTCCTCTGTACTTACTAGTTAAAGAAACCAGGAAAGATCATATAGGTCACTTCATATGTGATCATGAATCTTTCAATGTGTCTTGCTTTTCAAATTCCTTAATCAATAAAAAATTGAAAAATACCTATGATGATCTTACTTGAAGCTTCAAAAAAACTGTTATTAGGAAGAATGCCATTTTCCCTCCATAAGAAAGAATATATTCTCAGGAAACAATCAAAAGCTCAGAATTTCCTAACCCTCTATTTACTTGTCCTTCATTCTTCTTTAATTTGGCTACAACCAGCCTCTCTCCTGTTGCTGATGAGATACTCACTTTTCCACTCAATCGGCCTGGAATACTCCTGTGGACTCAGAAGGAGCTGCTTAGAGCAAAGCAGTGCAGAGCGGCTCTCCCCCTAGAATGTGGCTCTCTTTGCAAACGAGGCCTGAGTCAACAGCCCTATCGGGACGAGATCACATGACATGGCCTTTGTCTCCTTCCTGCTGGTGTGTCAGTGGTCATGGCCAAAGACTGCAACAGGGGATTGCCAGGAGATGAAAAATGCTTCACATGTTTGTATTCTAGCTGTCAAAGAGAGAAGACAAACAGCCTTTTCCACTGCCTTCCATCACAGCGCAGAAAGGATCTGCTTCTCCCACCTGAAAGGCTCAGGATGTGCCAGGAACTAGAGACGTAGGAAACTAGATCTGCGGCCAGAAGCCCACTGTCCTTATTCCATGGAAATGAAAGACAAGTTGCTTTGATCACCTTGGAGACCAACCACCTCCTTCTACTAAAAACCAACCCCACCTTGGCGGTGCCTGCTTCCCCTCCCCACCCCACCGGGAACTCCACTCCCTCTACTCTGGCTTGAGAATCAGGCTAATCAGTTTGATCTGACAGATTTTAATTACATTAATTAGGGCTTTTCTGAATAGGCCTGATTAGCATCCTATCAAGGGTTTGTGTATGTGAGTGTGTTTTGTGTGTTTTCTTTCCTAAAGCAGCTCTGTTAGGATCAGGACTAATACTTTCTTTTCCTGTAACAATGGTGGGGTTTTTTGTCTTGCTCAAGGGAAAAAATCAGACATTTGGTGGCAATGGGTGTGAAAATATATTTTATAATAAAATCAGCCATGAAGATCTGGAGTGGGGAGAAGGGATTGTTAATTAGAATATTTGTCTAGAATGCAAACATTGCTTTTACTTAACCTTCCACTTAGTAAATACTATATTTAGTTTGAGTTTTAAAAATCCAAGGTCTTCTAAATTTTGCCCCATACCCTCATCAGACTGAAGCACATAGAAATAGATTTGGATCTCTGTGTGATTTTATCCATCACATTTCAGAGAGAATCAATGAAAACCACACAGAAGCCAAAAGAGATTTATCCTCTGTCCCTCCATTGTTTCTTAGAATAATATCTTCAGTGTCAACCAGATTTTAACGAAAATATTTCTAAACTACTTTCAACCACTAATAAAAGAGAACAACAGCACTGATTTCTCAGAACACTATACAAAGTTTAGCATAGCATGTATGTTTAGCTTTACTGATCATCTATACTTTAATTACTGCTTTAATATATGCTATTTTGAATTATTGTTGTTTAGTTGCTAAATTGTGTCTGACTCTTTTGCAACCCTCCAGACTATATAGCCCACCAGGCTTCTCTAACCATGGGACTTCCCAGGCAAGAATACTGGAGTGGGTTGCATTTTCTTCTCCAGAGGATCTTCCCAACTCAGGGATTGAACCTGTATCTCCTACACTGGCAAGTAGCTTCTTTACCACTGAGCCACCAGAATAAATCATAGTAAATGAGGGCATAGTTTCAGACACCAGGAAGAAAAGCTACCAAACTCAGGAAAGTTTATTTGCTTTTAAAAAACAGTCTAATATGAAACTTTTTTTTTTTAATCACGTGTCTTAAGGAAAGCAGTAAAAGAGTGGACTTGCGACCCTTAATCCGAGTTTTGAATCCTGTTGACATGGCTCTCTCCCTGCTGCCACTTGTGCAACAGCTACTGCTCTGAGGATTAAAGCTGCTATTCTGCTATTCACACTCACCTGAGCTATGTTAACTAGGATGCTGTTTTATTGGGATAGTTCCTGAATCAGTTAGAACATTAATAAGATAGCTGAGAAACTGCATTTTCTAGCCATAGTGATTGATATACCAGAAAGATAAGTTTTTTTAATTATCTGAAAAATATCCGAATGCCATGTTTTTCATTTACAGTGTATTCAATTATCTTATCTTTAAGGGTTAACTGGATTTAACATTTCTAGCCATTTGGTTTCCTAGTCTCTTTGAAGTGAAAGTGAAATTTCTAAAGGTGTCTATATATTCACCTCCTTTTTTTCCCTTTTCATTTTGAGGGGGAAAAATCCTCAGTAGAAATGATGTTCATGGTCTTTTTTGTTATCTTCTGATTCTCACTGGGAATCAGAGTGATCTTTTCTCCTTTCCTTCGTCTTATCTAGGTGGATAGGATGTCCTTTGAGAAGGAACCTGATTAACTCACTTTGATGACTACCAAGCTTATTCTGGGCTCTACAATCACAAGAATGAGAATGGTCCATTCACCTACTTGGCAAGCAGCAGGAATCCAAACCTTTAACTTAAGGTTTTTGATCCACTTTGGATTAGACAATTAAGATTTTCTAGGAAGCATTAGTAAAAGATTGAGGGAACTGAAGGGTAGAAATAGGCTATGTGATTTAACGCTGGATACTCTCCCTCCACAGCCAAATGTTTGCCCTGGATAGAATATATATTTTATGCTTTTCAATGATGGTAGCCTTCTGGCTTCCCCTGGAAAAAAAATACTAAGTGATTTATTAAACAAACAGACAACAACAAAAACAAAAGCAGCAAACCCACACACAGTTACATTACTGTGCCAAGTTTTACCTAGTATTCAATTTCATTACTCAGTTACAACTTTCAAATCTCCTAACAGTTCAAAGGAAGAGAAATGAAGTTAAGAATCTGGACATAATTTGGGGTGTGTGCAGGGATAGAGAAAGAGATTTTTTTTTAAAGTAACGACAAAAAGAACAAAAAGGGAGAAAGTGGTTGATGGGAGAAAAAAATGTAAAGCTTTTCTTTAAAAAGTGAGAACTTAAAATGGTAATTTTAAAAATACAGATATACATTGACAAAAAAGTGTGTGGGGAAGTGGGGAGAGAGAAAGAGTAGGGGTAGGGAGTAGGACATAAATTTAATACAGAAAAGAACTGCAAGTGAGAAAAAGCTTTCCTTAGGTTTTAAAATAGTCACTCCAGTGTACAGTAACAGGATCTCAACCCATTTTGTTAAACTAAGTTCACTGACAGTCACTTACTAATCTCAATGCTACTTACTATTAATTCAATTAAAAAAACTAAAGTCTGAATGTAAGCTCTCCAAACATATTTTCGTCATTATTAGGTCTGTGTGTTACTAGAGCATGGCAGCCCTTTTTTATTCAGCCTGTCAGGCAGCCATCCATGATTTACTGAGTCCCCACTAGGTAGCAGGCACTGTGCTAAGCACCAGGTGTCCAGTATTCAGCAAAATGGACGTGGTCCTTACCCTTCATGAAGCTAATTATTAAGGGAGAGACTGACATGAAACAAGTAAATGTAAAAATATAATGACCACGTGTGGGAAGTGATAGAAAAGGAAAAAAAGAGAGGGTACTGTGTGAAACAAGAGAGGAATGGTGGGGAACGGGATGTTCAAGGAGGAACATTCTATGAGGGACCTCTTAAAGCTGAAGCTTTCAAAAAAAATTTGGCCGTACTCCACAGCCTGTGGGACCTTATTTCCCAGACAAGTAATCGAACCCACATCCCCTGCACTGGAAGGCAGAGTTTTAACCACTGGACCACCAGGGAAACCTAGCTTAAAGGTGTCAGCCTTGTAGATTGGAGAGACAGGAAGAGGACAGGGGCAGAGACCAGGTGGGATGGAACGAAGAGAAGCATCTTAGTACTCCCAAGCCAGGAAGTCCTCAGTGAGTTCTGGGGGTGGAAGGACCGCAGCTGTGGCTGTGTAAGTGACGTGAGTTGAGGCTGCAGAAGCAATAGATCTTTGTAGCTCCTGGTGAGAAAAGGATTTTCTTCTGAGGATAATTCTAATAGGAGCACAAGTTGAGCATTTATTCTTAAATTAAGAACTTTTGTGGCACATTAAGTTGTGGAAATATACTACAATAAGAGAACAGTTAAATACATTAGGGATATCTCATGATAGAATATTATCCAACCATGTAAAAATGCTTCAAAAGGATATTTAGTGATACCAAAAAGTGTTCATGACATTTAAAATCAGTATATACATAAACATAAAAGAGCAATTTTGTAAAAGAAATGCATCTGTAGTTGTAGTAACAGAAACCGTAGAAGGAACCACACTAAAATGTTAAAAATGATTGAAGCTGAATGGAGGAATTACTTTGATGGATGGTCGACTTTTGTTTACCTGTGTTTTCCTATTATCATACAGTAAAGTGAATTCTATGAATCTTTACACGTGTAGATTCCTGTAACTGTCAATTACAGGGTGATCCCATCACACCAAAAAACTCCCTTGTGCTATTCCTTTACGGCTTAATTCTGACACTTTTTTGTAGCTTCCAAACTCTCTACAATTAGTATGCATTACTTTAATTTTCGGGGGCTTCCCTTGTGGCTCAGCTGGTAAAGAATCTGGCAATGCAGGAGACCTGGGTTTGATCCCTGGGTTGGGAAGATCCCCTAAAGAAGGGAACGGCTACCCACTCCAGTATTCTGGCCTGGAGAATTCCATGGACTGGATAGTCCATGGGGTCACAAAGAGTCAGACATGATGACTAAGCGACTTTCACTTTCACTTTAATTTTCAGGGGGAAAAGCCACATAATTTGAAGTAGTAGAAATAAAAGAACACAGTAAAGAGTAATTCCCTAACCAATGACTTTTTTTCTTAACCATTATTTAAGATTAATATGCGTAATGTGGGCTTCCCGGGTGGCTCAGATGGTAAAGAATCTGCCTGCAGTGCAGGAGACCCAGGTTCATATTCCTGAGTCAGGAAGATCCCCTGGAGAAGGGAATGGCTACCCACTCCCGTATTCTTGCTTGGAGAGTCCCAAGAACAGAGGAGCTTGGTGGGCTATAGTCTACGGAGTTGCAAAGAGTTGGACACGACTGAGCAACTAACACACTTTCTTTCATGCTTCATATATTTTTAAAATTTTAGAACCTTCCTCAACTAACTCATTCTGCTCCTGGCCAGAGATACTAAGTTTTTAGCAATGTGAAAATATATCATCACTGGGAACGGGGCCAGGGGGAGGCTTTTTGTCATACAGAAGACTCTCTCAAATGAACATCAGTGAAAAGCAACAGAGACATGTAGTAACATTAATAGGGATGCCAGCTCAAAGACCTGTGAGCAGAAGAGACGGAATTCAACACAGGAAACATTTCTGTTCTTTTTCTTATTTAACTAAGAATCTATTCCAGTGATATGAGCATATGTGCAAGTAATCCTAGGTCTTGCACAATATTATAAGAATTAGTCACATAACTTTATAACTATCATGGTCTATTCTGATTGAATTATCCAGCATTGAAAGTATATACTTTATTTTGAATTCGTTAAGCAGAAAAATATATTTCTATGAGGCCAAGTCTAGGTAGATAGTTTTCTTCTGGATGGGATTTCAGGAAGATGATGGCTTACAGTGCTCAACCCAAATCCAAATAGGGAGCAACTGCTGAGGCTGGGCAGGACTGGATGGGGGAAGGGCAGCTTTCAACTCATCTATATGGAAGTTTAAAGCAGAGACAACACTTTGCCAAAAAAGGTCCGTCTAGTCAAGGCTACAGTTTTTCCAGTAGTCACGTATGGATGTGAGAGTTGGACTATAATGAAAGCTGAGAGCCGAAGAATTGATGCTTTTGAACTGTGGTGTTGGAGAAGACTCTTGAGAGTCCCTTGGACTGCAAGGAGATCCAACCAGTCCATCCTAAAGAAAATCAGTCCTGAATATTCATTGGAAGGACTGATGTTGAAGCTGAAACTCCAATACTTTGGCCACATGATGCAAAGAACTGACTCATTTGAAGACCCTGATGCTGGGAAAGATTGAAAGCGGGAGGAGAAGGGGATGACAGAGGATGAGATGGTTGGATGGCATCACCAACTCAATGGAAATGGGTCTGAGTAAACTCCGGGAGTTGGTGATGGACAGGGAGGCCTGGTGTGCTGCAGTCCATGGGGTTGCAAAGAGTTGGACATCACTGAGTGACTGAAATGATGTGGAGGTTAAGACTTGGATGGAAAGACAGCGTGAAATCTGGATGGTATCCCCACTCGATGCCAACATACACAACTATGAGTCCTTAGCCTCCAGAGGATCCTTAGAAAGCATGCTACCCCCATCCCTGCACCACCCACCTCCCCAAGAAGGACACAGCCTGAAGGTTTACATTGACCCCTTCTTCCAAACAGAGCTGAACAGGTGAACTGAATTATTTTTGCCCTAAAGCTAGACAAGTGCTCAGCTTTGCTGTGCAAGAGATATGGGAGGTAAATGCTTTCATTCTTTCCAGTTTGAGAGAAGGAAAATGAGGCAGACAGTGGTTGAGTAACTTGCCTAAGATCAAAAAGTTGGTAAGTGGTGTTAACAGGATTCTAATCCAAGCAGTTCAATTTCGGCATCTATGTTACTATTACCTCTCCTAGAAGACTGTGTGGTTTGTAGTGGGAAAAAACAAGAAATTAATGAATGCCCTTTAACAGAGAATGAGGAATATATTGAGTAGTCATACCAATGAATGCCAGGCATAAATTAAATTAAAGTTGGATCTGTAATAGTTTTAGAAGGAGTTCCCTCACGCATTTATTGAGAAGAGCAAGATACACAATATAACCTGATTTTTCAAAAACAATGACAGAAAACATTGTATAACTTTATGTTCCTCTATAATTATATGATTATGGAAGAAGGCAATAAAGGACACACACCATGATGTTTACATTAAAAATGGAGTTTTTATTCTTAATTCATAAAATGCAAGTTAATAATAATTCTTCTAACTAAGAAAAATAAGAAATAGGTAAACTTCTGACCCACTATAGACAGGTATGTATTCTGACAACACCTGAGCCTACAAGATACAGGTTAGAACTGGAAAGTCTGCTTTATACAGAGAAGCTGCTGGCTGCTACTGATGGGATTCCTAATCACCGAGAAAGTAGAACAGAAACTAGCAGTATGTCTCTTAAGCAGACTATCTGCAAGCCCCTTCAATCCTTTTATTAGAGGCTAAACACACTGGTTTGAATGTGGACAGAGGTGGTGTGCTTGTATTATGTGTGCAAGCACGTAGGCACATGTGTGTTTATTCTAACAATATCATGCTCTCCATTACTCTAGTCTAGTTATAAGGAGGGAAAAAAAATGAATCAATTCAGCAGGTCAGTTTGAGCCACCTCTGGAAATCAGTTGGATGCTATGATTTCTTCATTAATGTCAAGAAAAGGAGAACAATAGGTCCAGCCATTAAACCCCTCTCAGATCAAGATAAGAAAGAGTTAAATAGATGATAATCCTTGCATTTAGCTGACTTTCAAACATTTCGCTGCTTAATCATTTCTTCCTCGCTATGTATTGTACAAACACACAGGGAATGTTTGGAAAGCCTTGGTCTTAGGGATGAGGAAAGGAAGAGAGTTTCTAGAGAGGTGTGGGGAGGGGAGCAGGAGGGATGGACATACAGAATCCACAGAAGTGGACAAGCCAGAGAGATTTCACGGGTGAACCTTTACTAGGAAATGAAACCATTTCTTAATTGACATTTGGGAAATAGGCTAAACACAATCTCACTAAGCCTCTATGGACTAGCTAACTGATTAAGGCAGGGATGTCAGCAAGAAATACTTAATTCTAATATTATATGACAATACATTTGTGACTAATCCATTTAGTACTATTATTTTACAAACTAGATTTTAACTTCTTAAGTAAAATTTTAATGTTTCACTGAACACATCAGGGTAATATTATATACTTTAACTTAATAACAAGGAGAGATGAAAGGGAACAAATTCCAGGTGGCTTATATTTCAATCCTTACAAAATAAAAACTAAGTAAAAAGAAAAAGAAAAAAAAGCTGTGGTTGTTTCCTGAAATGAGTGAGCTTAGGAATGTAGACTTGTTTGATAAGTTGGCATGATGTTTCAGAAACATTTATGAATAACCAAAATAGTAGCTATAGAGGATAATTCCTCTCTCTATAATTAATGTGCTACAGTGTTATACAACTGTAACAGGAATTGATTCATTTGTTTCTTAAGAAAACCCTAAGAAGACTTCTCTAAATACACAGACCAAACATAATTTTCTATTCTTGATATACTAAAAATTTACATCACAGAAGTTCTCCTCACCTGTCTCTTTTGTAAGAAATGTCCTTATCCTTTGAAAAAATCTCTTAGTCTCCCCTCATCCCAACAATACAAGCTGAAAAGGTAGAGATGACCACAAGAAATCAAAAGGAATCTTATACCATAGCTACTTCGGCATTTTCTAAATTCACAGGCTTCTTAAAAGAATGTGAGAAATAAAGAAGATACCTTAGTTATTTTACAGATATTTTAAAAACACATACTTTTATGTCATCTCATTTGTTCTCCTCTAGCAATGGGTCATGAAGATTGATAAATTTAATGCAAATTTGAATTAGATTTCTGAAAATGCATGTAGAAGAATACAACATATGTGTTCAAAATGGCAGCTGGAGGAGATTCTGGGAAGATGGTAGAGTAAGAAGTATCAGGAATTCATCTCCCCACCTAAATAACAATCCCACTGGAAAAATCTGTCTGATGCAATTATTTTGAAAGTCAAGTAGACCAACACTCACCATGGGAGTCCCAGAAGGAAAAGAGGGAAAGAGGAAGAAAGAATATTTGAAGAAATAATGGCAAAAGTTTTCCTAAATTTAATGAAAGACATGAGTAAAAACAACCAAGAAGCTCAACGAACTTCAAGTAAGATGAACTTAAAGAGATCTGCACTGAGACACGTTATTATCAAACTTTCAAAAGACAAAGAGAATAAAGACAAATTAGACCATGAAAACTAAAATCTGTGTATCAAAGGATACTATTAAGAGTGAAAAGTAACAAATGAAATGGAAGAAAATATTTGCAAATTATATATGATGAGATCAATATTCAGAATATATATAAAGAACTCCTAAAACTCAACAGCAATAAAAACAATTCTAATTCAAAAGCAGGCAAAGGGGCTTCCCTCATGGCTCAGTGGTGAAGAATCTGCCAGCCAGTGCAGGAAACATAGGTTGGACCCCTGATCTGGGAAGATCCCACATCCCACAGAGCAACTAAGCCAGTGTGCCAAAACTACCAAGCCTATGCTCTAGAGGCCGGGGACTGCAACTACTGACCCCACGTGCTGCAAAGACTGAAGCCTGTGCTCCACAGTGAGAGAAGCCACTGCAATGAGAAACCCGAGCACTGCAACCAGAGAGTAGCCCTCACTTGCGCCAGCCAGAGAAAAGGCCTTGCAGCGACGAAGACCCAGAACAGCCATAAATAAATAAATATTGAAAAAAGAAGCCAGCATGATACATGAGAAAAGTTTTAAAAGTAGGTGAAGGATTTGAATAGACATTGCTCCAAAGAAGACATATGAATGGTCAATAAACACATGCAAAGATGCTCAGCATCACTAATCAACAAGGAAATGCAAATCAAAACCATGATGAGAGAATATGCTATTATCAAAAACCCAGAAAATAACAAGTGTTGGAGCACTTATGGATAAAATGAATCTTTGTGCACTGTTGGTTAGATTGCAAAATGTTGCAGCCACTGTGGACAACAGTATGGTGATTCCTCAAAGAATTAAAAATAAAATTACTTTATAGTTCAGAAAATCCACTTCTGGGTACACTCCTATTCACAGCAGCATTATCTATGATAGATAAAACTTGGAAACAACTCAATTGTACATTGACTGATGAATGTGTAAGCCAGATATTGTAAATATATATAACAGAATATTATTTAGCCTTAAAAAGGAGGAAAATTCTGACATATACTATATCATGGATGAACCTTAAGGACATTATGCTAAGAGTTTTAGTTGTGAACGATGAAAAGAGGTCTGGAGATAGATGGTAGTGATGGTTGGAAAATAATATGAATGTGCTTAATATCATTTAGCTACAGTCTAAAATATGGGTAAGATAGTAAGTTTTATGTGTATTTTGCCACAATACAAAAACAGTCACAAAGCAAATATAAACTAAATAAAGCAAACTCTGGGAATTGTTCTAGTCAAGTTATGGGTGAGGGTTTGCTGAGACTTATGTGAGAAAATTTCTAGATGTTTCTAGTCAAAAATCAAGCCAGGTACAACTCTGGTAGACTCCCAAAGCAAGGATGGGATAAAGGGCAAGGGTTTTTATCAGCTGTATGTCTATTCCATAAGTTATATTTGCATTTTCCTTTTTGTAACCTTTACCTAAATCTTTGGATGATAATAGCAAATATTACTAAAACACCAAAAATAAAGACTGTTCATTTTTTCCTCTGATTTTGAAGCAAGTTGTTTTTTTATCAATAGCATCTGTCAGCTAGGGAATGTGTTTGAAGGAAAACAGAAAGTTGTAGCCGGGACTCTTTCTATTTCATTAAGCAGATACTACACACATCTTAAACCAAACTTCCTTGGCCTATACAAGTTACATGGGTTTCATCTGGTAAATGGGCATTTGAAATAGTTTAATTGTTCTGTGTTAGCTTTGGTTCACTCTAGTCAATGAAGAAAGCTCCTAATGAAAAAAGATTTCAAAGAAATCTAAGTCAGTAAGATTTCTTCCTGTCATAGGAGTATGAACTACACTACAAATGCTTCCCGATTTTGCACTCCCACCGAATCTTATTAAAGTGGTTTACCTGCCCTGAGAGGTAAGAAGATAACAAGAGCCACCTTCCTCTTTTGGAAAATTTAGATTCTTAAAAACAAATCTTCACATTGAATGTTAGATATCACTATAACAATACACGTGAACTTAACATTGACAGTTACAACTGAGTGATTAGTTCTAAACCAGCTCTCCAACTAAAGTCAGTTTGAGCACTAGACAAAAATATGATACAAATGTTTTGAGATATAGAATAGACAACATAGAACTGTGATTTCTGAGAGATGCAAAACTAACAAGATGAGCCCTAGCACCTCCCAGATTTCTGCCTGAGCATCTACAAGCTACAGCAAATGAAAGGACCCCAAGAAGACCACTGCCATCTCAATAACCTGAGGTGCCAAATATCCAGGAATGAGGCAGCAGAGGTGGTTGGAATTTGTATGGCAAAGAACCAAACAGAAGGGAGCTCTGCAGAGGAAAAGTTTTAGATATCTGCAGGTGGGTCTCCTCTGACTGAATGGGCTTAGAATGCTTTAAGTGAGATTCCATAAGGCCAAGTAACAAAGAAAAACTACTAGGGAGCTGTAAGTAGGACCAGAACATCATGAGATGAACAGACCATGGGGTATAATTCAACAACATAAAGGAATGAACTCTTGATACACACAACAATATGGGTGAGCATCAAAACCATTATGCTAAGTGAAAGAGAAGACAAAAGATGAACATGTACTGCAAGATTCCATTTACATAAAATTCTAGAACATGCAATCTAATTTATAGTGATAGGAAGCAGATCAGTGTTTGCCTATGGACAGGGGTGGAAGGAGGAATAGATTAATAAGATTACAAAGAGGCACAAGGAAACATTTTTGGAGGGGAATGGATAGAATATTTATTATATTGAGTGTGGTGATGAATTTGCAGGTATCTGTAGATGTCAAAATTCATCAAATTGTACACTTTAAATATGAGTAGTTTGGTTTGCTTCAATTATACCTCAATAAACTGGAAAAACAAAATCAAACATACATATTGTTTTTAGGTTAATGATACAATGTGAACACATTTCTATACAAATGCATATGTTTCTGTACTGTTTTAGTATTCCATTACATGAACATATTGATTTATTTAACCAAACCCTTATGCTTCGATATTCAATTTGCTTTCAACTGCTCACTGTCATGACCCACAGACAATATTTTCAATGAGCAGCCATGTCTAACTCTCAGTGGCATTACCTCTGTTGGTTAGAATACAACACTCATGAAGCAAAGGTCCAACATTAAAGTTCTATTCCATAGCCATGAACTTGGAATTAACCTTAGTCTTGAACTGCTATGCTAAAAATACACACAACTGGACCAAGAGGCACTGGACGAACTCAATATGAGGTAAAAAATCAATACAAATCCAGCAGTACCAGAAGAGAAAGAGGCATATGCTGAAAAGGAGTATCCACCACATTATCTCTGGACACAAAGAATATGTTTAATCAGTCTTGAAAGAAGGAACAAAGAAAAAAATATTCATTGCATGTCTTCAACATATATTCTGGGGTGGAAGAGGAATGCAGAAGAGCTCTCCAAGGAAAATAATACTATCTCAGCTCTATCATGCCAAAGGCTGATTTTACATTGAGGAAGGGGAATTAATAATTAAATTCACATTTACAAACCCACACAGGGGATCACGTGTAATGAGCTAACTACACTTGTCCAAGTGGCCTGAGATCCAACAGTAAGAGATGGTGAAATGGTCAGAAAAAGCTGTCAAAGGACATTACACTCAGGTTAAAAAAAAAAAAAAAAACAGAATATAAGCAATAGTTTCCTCTCTCTGAAAATAGAGGTTTGTTTTGTTTTGTTTTTTGGAAGACAGCTCTCGATACAGTTAAAACCCCCATTTTAGGATAAAGAAATAATACATCATATAATACCTATATGGCACTTTTAAAAACAATCAACCACTCCACTCTGTTCTCTCTCCTCCCCTCCTTCCTGGTCCCTGCCACCTATTTTCCATGCAGCCAGTACTTTACAACTCTTTCTCTCCCTGCTTGTTGGAGCAGACCTCTCCTTCATGCCAAAACTGCCCTTTGAAGTCTGCCCTCCCATTAGGGCTTTGGTGTAGGTATTCAGACTGATCACACAAGCCCAGCAGAATCCCCCCGACCATCCATGTTCTGTCGTATACAGTTGTTTCATGTGGCCTGTGATTTACAGTCTTAATTAATGCTCAAAAGAAGAAGAGCACATCTTTGGTGGAGTTTTTCCCCCCTTCTTTCTACAAAACAGGGCTCTTGGGGTTTCTGTGGACATTGTGCAGGATGGTTTTGCCAAATGGAATGAAGCGCACTTAATACTTTTCCTTTATAACCTTTGCCATAAATCAGCTGGCACTCCGTTTGCACAAGTGCAGCGATTCATGTCCTGCCCCTCCCCCAGCACTTCCCGAATTTTAAACAAAGTAGGAATAAACTGAGGGTGAGCAGAGCCAGCGGGCCCAGTAAATCAGTTTAATGAGATCTGAATAGATCACATAGGACATATTGTAGAAAAATAAGGTGGGTGGTGGGGATCTGAATTTCAACAGGAGCGAGGCCCAGAAAAGACAAGATGGAAGTTACGGTAGGCGATGCTCAAACTCTGACACATGTCTTTGGTAAAAACAGCACATCTTACATTTTCTTTCCCGTTTGCTGAAACTTACTGCTGTGACTCGTTTAGATTCAGCACTGCTTCCTGTCTGTGGTTTTGCTGGTCCATATTTTCCCACAGATGGGGACTTTTCTGTTCGCTTCTCATGGATGTGCATTCATTCTCAGTCTACAGACTTCCTTCCACAAATAGACAGCTTTGTATGCACAAATACCTCTCTCTCTAAGATAGGAAAAATAAAGACCTGCAGAATCTAAGGGCTGAACTAAGTAAGAAGCAAGAAACTAATTATTAGGTGATACCCATCTGGTGCTGGTCAGCCAGGCGCTGCTCAACACACCCTCCACTTACTGTCACTAACGAGCAGGAAATTCATGCTCCTCCCTCTGCTCTGTCCCATCAGAGGAGAACATATTGTTCAGTTTTCTGCTCTTTAAATCAAACACTCAAATGGGATTCCCTCTGTACCAGAAACTATGTTAAACAAAAAAGAAAACCACCTTCTTTCAAAGAAGTTATCTGATTATATATTTCCTTAATGTCACTCCCAAGGCAATGTACCTCATCCTAAGTGTCTCAGTTAACAAACCTCTCCTGAGTTACAGAATTTTTGAGAAGATTGTTGAAGGAAATAAAGAAAGAAGAAATGAGGGGGAAATGAAAGAATGTCTTCGTAATGTTTCACTTAACTTTACGAAATGCATGAGGTCTGTTTCAAAACTTCTGAGTCCCTTGTATATAAGATTACCAACTTTTAGTCACGTTTATTGTTCTTATTACTCTCCATGACTAAACACCAGAAAGACAGTACGATGTTATAAGGCCAAATGACTTTGTGAGAAAACTGCACATACAAAACTCCCCCAAAGAATCCCTATTTGACAGAAAGAAAAAGAATCAGAATGCCATGCTGTTACACCTTCAGTTATAGGAGGATACAGATCATTCATTTTTTAAAGTTACTTTTACATATGTCCTTCTCAATTAAGCCTGAACACACTAAGCAGCTTTCATCTTACGCTAAGATGTTTCTTCTAGGAAGCACATTCAAGATCTGAATACTCTAAAGCTGCCTTTCAGCTGGAAGGCAATTAAAAAAACAAAAAAAGTGCAATCTTCAACTTGCATCACTATGGGGACCAAATACTAATTAAATGTTTTTAAGCCTAAAAAACTGCCAGCACACTACAACTGAGAAACTCCTGTGAGCTGAAAGTTATGGACTGTTGATGGCAAGTTCAGTCCTCTCTTGCTTCTGGATCATTCGGTGCTGTGGATTATGTCCAGCATATGGGGTAAAAGTTAATGAATTCAACAACACAAAGGAATACAGCTGTGGAAGAACCTAACTTACACTGTAACAATTTGCATTTTTTAGGCTTCTACTTTTCAAACTTAACATAAGGTCTCCATCTCTACTGCTCCTCCCCTTCTTTTCTCCTTTTAAATGTGAAAGAAGTTGATTGATAACATATTTCAACTTTACCAGATAGCCCAGAGGTGGTTTTCTTATTTGAAAAAAAACACAAAACACAAAAACAACTCAACTACATGCAGCATGACATTTTAAAACCATGGCTTTTACACATTCTTTTCTTTCTTGCAGTGGTCAAGATTGCTCTACCTTTGCAGAGGTAATCAGTAGAATCTGAGGCAGACAGGAGACTGGGATTCACTCCCACATGCTAGATCTCAATCCTCTTCCTTTTTGAAGAACCATTTCCATTTCTCTTTTTAAAAAACAAGCATGGATATGTTACTTGATACATATTCTATCTGCAAAGCTGCTGGCTGAGAGAAAGAGGGATTTCACTGCCTGGAGCATGGCAAATAAACTCACGGAAGGATGAGCTAAACCCAGGATCTGGTACAGTTTGCATAAAAACTTGTACTCTGCTGGAGAGAAAAAAAAAGACTCAGGTTCAGAGAAATTTTAAAAGCTCCATACCTTTCAGTGTGACTTCCTCCACTGAGTAGATCATTAAGAATGCAGAAAATAATAATGTCATTTTCAAATGTCACATGTTTGTCTCATGGGAAAGTCATTTCCTTTCATAGAAGAGCAGTCCAAGACAAATTTAAAATTTCAACAGCAATCTGCTATCATCATAGCAAGCAAATGAAACAAGGTGTCTGGAAGTACTTGAATCCCCTTAATGGGACATAGTACTAATTAGGTGGGGGGAAACGTACAAACCATATTATATTAGTATGTACCACATTTTTAAAGGCCAAAGGTCCTTGAAATTTTGAAAAAAGCTACGGTCATAGTCATAGGCACACAATTCTTGCATTTAATTTTTTTTGGGGGGGGGCAGTTGTGAAGACAGTTACAAGCCCATGCTCTACAGGGAGAGATGGCCCCATAGGCACAAAAGGAATCAAACAGGTTTCCAGAACTTAAGTGGATATGTAGGTACATGGCTTGGTTTTTCTGGATCTTTCATCAGAGAAATAAGGCTTCAAGTCACCATTGAGATGTGGCAGAAACACAGCGTGAAGTCAAATACCAGCAGATTCCGTCAGCACCAGTCCTGGCCCTGCCATAAGCCATGTGGTCTGTGCTACTGAAACCAGCCCCAGTGTTTCCTTATTTGTAGAAACAGGGACAGAATTATGCAGAGCATCTAGCCTGTCCTAAAGGACCGACTTTTTCAGACAATTAGTGTGGTTCCTACCCTAAGGAAGAGCTAAGAACCCAGCTTATGCAAGATAGATGACAAGACAAGGAATTAAGCTAAGTTCCTGTCAAATGAAAAAAAAAAAAAAAAGGAATGACCTGCCTCATCTACTTAAGGAAAGATTCTTAGAGGAGCCGAGGGCTGATCAGAACTTACTTTAATTCACTAAAATCTAAAGCACTGTTACACATTAAGGTAGTTGTAGAAAAGTGCCAGAATCATACACACACTATAGAAAATACACAGTAGAAGATGGAGGAAAAGGAAAAAAATAAGAATAGAGTAAAGCCCATGGAAAGCAACAGACCAAATAACCAACAGGGAGGCAACAAAGGGGATATCCATAAATCATGGCAGTTCCCCACTGCCAGTCATTTATTTTCTATCAGAGATAATTCTAATGAATTAATTACCAGTTTTCCAAGCACCAAAGCAGAAAATCAGAAAAAGCAATCAAAAAGATGAAGGAAACCACATTCACTACATGAGAGGGGCAGCTGACAGTCTTTCAGTAAGATAGAAGTGGAAAAGCTGAACAAACAATTAAGAACTCAAAAAAAAAAAAAAATCACAGCAGCCTAAAGCCACTTAGAATAAAGGATAACGATTCTGCACAATTCTTTTTTGGGTTGTGAATGTCTGCTTTTATTAAGCTAATATTTCTTATACCTAAATAAACATTCCTGTTTGTTTTTATAAGTAACAGATAGGTAGGAAGACATTCCCCTGTGAAAATTCCCTAAGAAAATTATATAAACTTCTTTCCTTGTTTACATAATCAATGAGTTGGCTGCAGAACATAGCCCCATTCTAAAATTGACTCTAGGGGACTTTGAACTATTCTATAACCAATATTCTTGGTGATTACCTTGAATCTTTAAGAAACAGAGTGATGTTCAAAACTCTATGTACTGCTTAAGGGTACATACCTTACTAGCTAGAAGATTTACATGGAATTTCATTTTTCCAATTCTGCTAGAAAAGCTTGCTCTTTCAATAGAAATGCCATCCAGCTTCTGTAGCAGCTTAAACATCCTATGCTCTTTCTTGTCTTATTCCATCTTTATGAAGTAAGGTCTTTAAGGTAGGTAGGGTATGAAATGGAGAAGGAAATGGCAACCCACTGCTGTATTCTTGTCAAGAGAATCATGTGGACAGAGGAGCCTGGTGGGCTGCTGTCCATAGGGTCACACAGAGTCGGAGATGACTGAAGTGACTTAGCATGTATGCATGCACTGGAGAAGGAAATGGCAACCCACTCCAATGTTCTTGCCTGGAGAATCCCAGGGACAGAGGAGCCTGGTGGGCTGCCATCTATGGGATCGCACAGAGTCAGACATGACTGGAGCAAGTTCGCAGCAGCAGTAGCAGCAGTAGCAGGGTATGAAATCTGCCTTTAGGGTGGGAAGACAGATACTGTAATTCCCATTTTAGATGTGAGGAAACTGAATCAACTTAAAATGACTTTCTCAGAATCATCAGTCTCCTTAGTGACAATCTCCTGGTGCTGGCACACACTTGAAGAGATAAACACTTAGTTTGGAGGAGAGTGGGGATGTTTCTTTTGCTTCTTAATTAAGCCATTAGTTAAGCTCAGGAAAGCTTCCTTTTGCCCCCAAGTAAAGGAGTAAGGGCCTCTTAGGTAAACTCGAAGAAAACCAACTCTGTCTGGCGTACTGCACTCCAGGATGCTTTATAAGTTGCAAATTTCACTGGAAAGGAGAGTCTGCTGCACTGCCATCCGTTCCCATCCCCCAACACACACACAGTTTTCATTGACTTTTTCTCCATTCTCTGCATCTTTTGCTGAAATTGAAGCGGGCGTAGGGGAGGAGGTTGAGAAGGGAAACCATCTAAATGCAGGAAACTGGAAGTACTTAAAAAAATAAATTTAAAAAACATAATCAAAGAATCTGATGTCACTAAGCCTCAAGTCTGTTCAGTTTACACTTGGCCTCAGATTACACACTCTTGCCAGTGTGATTTAGTGCACATACTTATGTTTCCTTTCAATTATCAAAAACCAAATAACACTATCTTTATTAAGTTATTGTTATGAATGGCCTACATTTCTACTCTACTTATGAACGCTATTAGCTTTCTGTAAGAGCCACAATCCACTCCAATGGAGTCAAAATCCTCAGAGGATGTGAAGAGAGAAAAAAATGGGCCAGGGCTGATCTAGAAGAGGATGCCGTGCGATTACTGGGGGAGGCACTCAGAGATGACCTACTTGAAGTTTTTTTTACTCATTTGGAAACTGAGATTTAGGTGTAAAGGGATTTGCCCAAATAACAAAAGGTCAGTGATCAGTTTATAAATTATTCAAGTGATTGATAGAAAACTGGTCTTTCGTGGAATGCCATGCACGTGGCTTTAGGATGTTCTCTCCATCACAGCGAATCCTCCTTTCCTCTCAATCGAGTTCAGCATGAAGTTTAGGAACAGAACATGGGATGGAGGTGAAGAGTAGCGTATAAAGAGCACTCAAGGGTTTGGCACACCTGGACTGGATCTGGATTAGTCCATGTAAACTTTGAGCAAACAGCTTAATCTCTCCAAGTATCACTTTCCCCATAGGTGAAATAGGGAAAATATATTCTAACCACCTCCAACCACCCATTAGCTCTCAGAGTTTCTGTCAGGTAATGTAAATGTAAACCACCTGGCATACAAGAAGTACTAAGTAAATGTTTCCTCTTTCTGACATTAAGCAAAATTTCAACAATTAAAGCGAGATGGGGGGAGGGATAAATTGGGTGATTGGGAATGACCATACTTTATGGGATTGACATACTCTATATAAAATAGATAACTAGTAAGGAACTACTGTATAGCACAAGGAACCCTACTCAATACTCTATTACAGCCTATATGGGAAAAGAATCTAAAAGAGTGGATATATATATAAATGATTCACTTTGCTGTACATCTGAAACACAACACTATAAATCAATTATACTCCAAAATTTTAAAAATAAATAGACAGAAAAAGATATCAATCAATAATAAACATAATGAATAATTTATTTCTTAGGTGAATAACAAATATGTGGAAATCTGTTTCTCTAACCATTCTATTCCATTTCTTAAGTAGCTTACTCCTGTCAAAGATGAACAAAAATGCAAGTTTATCAAGGTTTCAGTTCTAATTTGTAGGGAGAAGAAATAATCAAAAGCTATCAACTAACTCAATAGCTGTAATTTACCTATGTTTCAATTATTCATGCTATTTTGAGATGCCACTTGGGTCAATTTACATGAGTAAGTAATATACATAAGATTAAATTTTTCTTAGACTATAAAAACTCTCTCCACCAAATAATTTATGTAGATACTTTGCCCTCAAGGAAATGCAATATGACTCGAAAGTGTTGACTGTGCATGAGACTTCCTTCCAGAGAATACAGTATGGGAAGTTGGGAGGAGAAAGTACTGTGGAGAATCCTGACCCACACTGCCTCAGCTAAGAGGGTAAGATTAATATCAACAGTGATAAGCTGCATCGACAACATGTACCCTTGATATGATTTGATGACATGGTACTTTATCTCTGGGGTCATATTTCCCAAAACCTGTAACCTGAGTCTAATCATGAAGAGAAAATTAAACAAATCCCAATTGAGAAGGACTCCTCAAAACTGTCAAGGTCATGAAAAACAAAGAAAGTCTGAGAAAGTCTGTTACAGACCGGAGGAGCCTAAGAAGACATGAACACAATAACAGTATCCTGGATGGAATTCTGGAAGAAGAAAAAAGACACTGGGTAAAAACTAAGGAAATCTGAAAAAAAGTATGGATTTTAGTTAATAAACCATATCAATGAAGTGAAAGTGACTCAGCTATCTGACTCTTTGTGACCCATGGACTACTCAGTCCTTGGAATTCTCCAGGCCAGAATACTGGAGTGGGTAGCCTTTCCCTTCTCCAGGGGATCTTCCCAACCCAGGGATCGAACCCAGGTCTCCGGCATTGCAGGCAGATTCCTTACCAACTGAACTATCAGGGAAGCCCATATCAATGATCATATCAATATTGGTTCATTAATCCTAACAAATGATCCATCCTAGTGTAGGATGTTAATAACAGAAGAAACTCTGTACTATCTTACCAAATATTCTGTATGTCTAAGTCTGTTCTTAAAAAAACACTATAGATCATTATATTAACAAAACTACTTTTATAACTATTCATTCCATTACTAGCAAATTATTTTCCGAGAGTCAAATGTCTATTCATTCCAGCTTTGTTAAAAAAAAAAAAAAATGGTGTTCTGTTGAAGGAATAGTCATCAATGGAAAATCATTGTGTCATAAATGCTGAGCAGTCCAGATGAAAATGTCTTGGTATTTGCCCAGCTTGACCTCAGTGTAATATGGCTACATGGAAGACCTCTTAAGCAACCTCAACCTCGTCTGTTAATTTCCACACCAGTATGTCCAAGAAGCCAGACTAGATTATCAGTATGGTTCTTTCCAGCTCTCCACTTCTACCATATTCAATATCATTTCTCCAAAAGCCAGAGGCATACATTTAAAATAACAGAGGTCTCTCCCAGCTCCACCTCAGCCACCTTTCTCAGCCAACAGCAGGCTATATTTCTTGTTCTAAAAGTGGGCTTGACCTTTCATCTGCCTCTGCTCCCACATCATCACCATGACTGACAGAGTCAACCGTGAGGAGCTGCCACGAAATCAACATCCCTTCAGGGTCCTTTCACAAGAAGTTAAAAACTGGCAGCTGGCCTTGGAATCAGGGTTGTTCAGCGTGGTCAAAGCTGCTGCACCATCCATCATTCAGAGATGAGAGGACATCTGCCCAGGGTCAGAATGGCCAAGCAACTGCGTGAACTTACCCCAAACCCCGTCACCGCCACCCTTTTGCCTGTTTCTAAACTGAGTCACTTTATTCTTACCACGGTGCCCTCCGGCAGGGCTAGGTAGCACACGGGTTAACCTCTATGGGCAGTTCATGGTGGAGTCACATACCCACACTCAGACACAGAGCAGGGCTGTTTTTTATTAGCTTGCATTCATTAATATTGTCGTCTGGCTGCTATGTTGTGTTTAGAACATGGCTGCATTTCTGCAGCCACTTTCCATCACCAAAATGCGACTGAACTCAAAACTAATTCCAAATAAACAAGATCATTGCTTCAAAACTGATAGAGCTGAATTCTCTTTTGTACTTATAAAATAAACTCAAAACTCATTTTCACCTACCACTTCGTCATTTGACAGAGAGTCAAGTGCCAAGTAAACACTTGCTTATTACTCCTCTAGTGCTGGGGATTCAGAGATGAATAAGATAAACAAGGCATGGCTCTCTCTCTCTCTCTCTCTCTCAAAGCTCCCAGTTTAGAAGGCACTAAAGAAACAATGTAAATAATTACACACCATTAGTATATAATGGTAAAAAGAAAGCAGTGTTACTTATTATAGCCAAAAGGTGGAAGGAAACAACCAAATGTCCATCAGCAGATGAATATGTAAACAAAATGTGGTATTACACATGCCGTGGAATATTATTCATTCCTAAAAAGGAGTGAAATTCTACCCATGCTACAACATGCATGAACCTTGAAGACATTATGCTAAGTGAAATAAGCCAGAAACAAATGGACAAATATGGTATAATTCCATTTATACAGTTACTAGAATAGCCAAAGACACAAGAAACAGTAAGTAGAACAGGAGCTGCAAAGGGAGAGTTATTGTTCAGTTCATATACAGTATCTGTTTAAGTTGATGAAAAAACTTCTGGAAATGGGTATTGGTAGCACTTGCTGAACATTGTGAACGTACTTAATACTTCTGAATTGCAGTCTTCAAAATGGTTAAAATAGTAAAATTTATGTTGTGTGTATTTTAACACAATTAAAAAAAAAAATCGCAGTTCCCTCCAAAAAAAAAAAAAAAAGTTAAAGAAAGAAAAGATTAGAATAGTAAGTACCAAAGATCAAAATAAGATGGGAGTTAAGAATTTGGAAAATTTTTATTTTACAATTTTTGGATAGGAAATACATTACATGATTCAAAAGTCAGAATGATATAAAAAGATAAACAGGGAGAGTCTCAGCCTTGGTCCAGTCTCCAGCCTTGCCCTCCTACTGGCCCTCACAGTCCCAGCTGTCCATCAGGGACCATTGTTCTCCTTTTTCCTTTATTCTTCTTTAGCAAACAGAAGCGAACACAAATAGATATCTCATTTTTCCACTCTTTCTTACACAAGAGGTAGCACATTATATCATGATGTAGCATCTTGCTGTTCTTTTAAATGTTAAGAAGGTTGAAATGTTTTAATGCAACCTCGAAAGTGATGATTTTACACATTTGTGGAGGAAAAGGACACAGACATATTTTCTTTACCCATGTAGCACTTTTTAACAAGTGCAGTGGAGTTCACTTTCTACTTCATTAACAAAAGTTCAAAAAAAAGAGAGAGAGAAAAGAAAATTTAACTTCAAGAAGCATTAAGGATGGCTGACTCGCCCTGGGGGAAAAGTTTACAAGGTGTAAAGCTCCTCTTTCAAAGCAGCCTTATTTCCATAGGCAGCTAAGAGATTACCACCTTGTAAAAGAAAGGAAGAAATGAAACCTCCCCACCCTCGAGTTATTCATCCCAGAAAAGGGAACACTTGGGGTCGAGGGTGGGGGCAGCCTCTGGATGGTCGCCACTCAGACTACAAGGGCAAGGCTCTGTTCTTCAATTTAAAGAAGTTCACCGGGCGTCTTAGGGGACTGTGCCTTGAACTCTATAAACCTATTTTGTCCCAGAGCCTCCTTCTTTTCCCCTCAACCCCATCTCACAAAAAGACAGACAAAACAAGCAAAATCCAGCCCATCATTTTCCCAAACTATTTTGATCACAGTAATTTACAACTTTGGCTATTAAAAGACAGAGAAAGACACCTGTCACCAGAAAACCAACTGCTGTCTTTTAAGTTTCTACTAAAAAAAAAAAAAGAAAGAAAATCACTTTATATCTTTTCAGGATAAATCTAAAATTTAGAAGGGACAATGGTAGTAGCTATTATATATTAAAGGTAGATAAAATATATAATAACTTGTTTCAAACTTAAAAAAAACTGAAGTATTTCAGCATTTGCATTCATTCAAGTCATTTATTTAATATTTTTTATTCAAGTATTTTGGGGGGGCATCTTTTATGTGCCAGATATGGTTCCAGACACTACAGCAAACTAGGAGGGCAAATAAATTCCTTGCCTTCAGGGAGTCAGCATTCTGGCTAGAGAGGCAGACAACAAAGAAGTAAAGAAATAGACACACATATTTAGACACTGACAAGAGCTATGAGACAACAACTAAAGCAGGATAACAGGATGGGAAAGAGGACAGAGCACACTCTCTTCTAGACAACCATCAGGAAAGCCCCGGCGAGGAGGTAACCAAAACCAGTAAAGGCAGGGGGCCACTCCCTGGGAACTTAGGGGTCCAGCAAAGAGCCTAGGAAGGAACGGTGGAGAACATGGAGGCTAAGTTGGGGTGAAGAGAAGGGAGCAGTGAGAGAAGGTCAAAGAACCAAGAAGAGACCAGACCAATGCGGCCTCATAGACCAGCGGTGGATAAACTATCACCCAGAGGCCAAGTCTGGCCTGCTGCTTTGTTTTGTATGGCCCAGGAGCTAACACTGAGATAGCAGTTACGTTTTTAAATCCTAGGGGAAAAAAATCACAATAATAATAATAATTCATGGCCAGTTTTCATATGAAAATTCATAAAATCCAAATCTCGGCATACTTATTTTTTTCTGGTTGCTTTTGTGCTACAATGGCAGAGGTGAGAAGCCGTGACAGAGACCATAGGGCCCACTGCTATGGACTGAACTGCGTTTCCCACACGTTCCCATGTTCACCCCCCATGCAGTAGTATTTGGAGACATGGCATTTGGGAGATAATTAGGTTTAAATGAGGTCATGAGGGTGGGGCCCTCAAGACAGGATTAGTGCCTTTATAAACCTGCTTTTCCATCTCCCATCCCCCGCCTCCTGCTGGCCCCACCTCCAGGTGAGGACATGGAGAAGCAGCCAGCTACAAGCCAGACAGAGGGTGCTCGCCAGAACCAGATCAGTATGGCATCCTGACCTTAGACTTCCAGTTTCCAGAGCTGTGAGAAAAGAAATTTCTGTTGCTTAAGCCACCCAATCTGGGGTATTATGCTATGGCAGCCGAGCAGACCAATAAATGCATAGAACCAAAAAGATTTGCTATTTGGCTCTTCCCAGGAAAAAGTTTGTCAACCCCTGTCATAGACCATGGATTTTATCCTAAATGAAATGGGAAACGAATAGAGGCTCAAATTATGGTAAATGAGCAGATCTAACATCGCTATCTGAACCATTCATATGGATTCTGAGCAATGTGAAGGTCTCTGACAAGTTATACTGAAGGAGGAAACTGGGTCATTAATTTCAATCTTTATGTAATACCCACTAAGTTCCAAGATGTGGTCTGTTCACTGAATGGAGGGTGTGGTTCAAGAACCATGCATTGAGCAAGCCCTGCAGCCACTTCAGCATCTGTAGCTCTACTGGTTCAAGTGGGCTCTTCTGAAACTCTTGGCAGCACTAATGAAGATGAAAAGTGTTGGTTCTTTGTGAAGATGACCCTTGAATGAAAGGTGGA
The DNA here is from genome assembly GCF_014754425.2 of Oryx dammah. NCBI lineage: Eukaryota > Metazoa > Chordata > Mammalia > Artiodactyla > Bovidae > Oryx > Oryx dammah. The sequence goes on from NW_024070188.1 coordinate 31,398,340, forward strand.
ACTTTAACAGGCTGATGGAAGGCTGTAACTATTATCTATAACCACAGATTTCATATTTGAGATTCAGTAAGAGTTGAACTGATTCATCTCATAATAAATAAATGTTTTAAATTTATTTAAGTAAATTTATTGTGCATTTTGTTGACATTATTAAGCTATCACTTACATATATTTTATTTAGAGATTTTGAGTAAATGTTTCTCTGAAATAGGAGGTCTATTTCTTAAGGAAAAAAAAAAAGTAAAGGATTGAAAACACAAGTAGGAGTATCCTGCCAGAGTCGTGGGTATCTCAAGCTGTGAGGCTTGAGGTAATTCGTTTGCAAAGGGTCTAAACCAACCTCACTCTACTCCAGACAGAAGGACATTTGGGGGCCTCATCTGACCTGCCATGGTGGTGCCTCAGATAATCAGGGGGTGGCAGGTAATCACAGGCCCCTCATGGCAGAGTCTCAGTAATTTCCTCTGGCCTCCCTCCCCTTCTCTGAGCCTCTTCAATTTCAGTGCTTTCCCTCCTATTTGTAGCCCTCACTGATGATTCGTTTTTGTTCTTCACCTAGATACAGCCTTTTCTTTCCTCCATATGTATCTAAGTAGACACAGCTTCTGTACCCTCTTCCTCCTTTACTACAGCTCTGAATATGTGTGAATTTTTGAAATGAGCAGAGTTCATGGGAAAATCAAAACAAAACATAACCCTGGGGGAATGATTTACCTAAAGAGTGTTAATTACTCATCCAAGTAAATGTATATAGCCTTTCTAAGTTTTTCTTTTTTTTTCTTCACCTTAGTGTGATACAGCTCTCTAGACCAGAAGGAAGAGACAGTAATCCTAAAAACCCATCTTAATATTTGCTACAATATAAATTAAAACTGGGGCTTCCCCTGGTGGCTCAGTGATAGAAAATCTGCCTGCCAATGCAGGAGGCAAGGGTTTGACCCCTGCCAAGGAAGATCTCGTATGATGTGGAGCAACTGAGCCCACACATCACAACTACGGAAGCCCACGTACCCTGGAGCCTGTGCTCCACAAGGAAAGCCTATGCACCGCAACTTCAGAGGAGCCCCCTCTCCCCCCAGCTAAAGAAAGGCCTGTGCAGCAACAAAGACCAGAGCAGCCAAAAAATAAGTGAATAAACAAAAATCAAATTAAAATGGAAATGAATCTGCTTTGAAGCACACAGTAAAATTTTTAAAACATGATTGTCACATATATAATTCTAGTATATTTCATCCATTTGAAATTTGTTCACTGTCCTTGCTTCAAATATCTTTTGTTGAGGACTCCCCTGATAGTCCAGTGGTTAAGACTCCAGGCTTTCAATACAAGGGGCATGGGTTTGATCCCTGCTCAGGGAACTAAGAACCCACATGCAGTATGGCATGGTCAAAAATATAAAAGTAATAATACCTATTGTCAAAGTGAATTTATTTCACGCTGAGAGGAAAAACCAAGAGCATAATAACCCCCATTCAAGTGTTCTAGGGGAGACAAAAGTAACTAATACAGTGATTAAGGCGAGAGAAGGTAGCTGACCCAAGGGACAATACAGACACAAGGCAGCATCTGATGATTCCTGCCACAAGAGGGTCATGTTCCGTCTCTGGGGTCTTCAGAGGAAAGATGATGTCTGACTTTGGAGGAAGGCAGAGTTGAAGGAGAGGAAATTTCAGCCGAGAGCAGAAGAGGGGAAAGAGGTTGCAATAAGCACACATTTACTTGAAGCAAAGCAGCAGGTAAAGCTATGGAGAAACAGGGATGAAAAGGGGGTACCACCAAATACCCCCACACTCCCTCCTACACTCAGATGTTACCAAAGGGGCTGTCTCTTCCTGGCTGCCAGTCAGGGGAAGGAAAAAAAATCCTAGAAAGCACATGTTTAAAGAAGGGGGTATCCCACTTCTGCACCAAGACAGGAAGGAAGGTAAGCTTGGGAGAGAATTCCCACTAATGTGAGTTATGTGAGAAACTGTTGGGGCCATTTCCTAAAAGGCTTTGACAAGAATGTGGGATTAAGGGGCTTGAAATTTAGTTTGTATATAATGTAAAGCCATTAGGGGCTATGGAGATAAAAAGAGATTTCACCGAAGTGGTACCTGTTTCACTGAACTAACACCCAGTGAGTGAAAGGGATACAGTCATGAGAGAGGACCAGCCTGGTCCCTGCCCTCACAGGGCATAGATAAGGTGCATTAGGAAGCTAAAGCTGACACCAGTGTGGAGGAACGACAGGTGCTGGGAGAGCCCGGAGCTGGGGAATCTTCAGTAGCCAAGTCGAGGAAAACATCAAGAAGGCTGACCAGTATGATAAAAAGCAAAGGTAGGCATGCCTCTATCTGCTAATGTCCAAGTGAAGAGCGCCATTAAGAGAAGGTCTTTAGGAATAAAGAAGTAGGGAAAAGTTCAAACAAGGTGGGAAATGTCTATATAAAAAGTCTTAACGAAATTAAGAAGATTAAAAATACCAGGAAAATTAGTTTGGAATATAACTTTTTAATTGCCAACTCCCCCTCATCTTTAGTTCCACACAATCTGGAAGAGGTAACAGAGCAGATCATTTCCATGAATGGTCTGCTCAAACAGTAGCAAAAATGATGGTTGCCTTTGCCTCAAATAATTTGTGATTCACCAACTCCTAAAGAACATGTGAAATGGTAATACAGCAAAGGTAAAAATGAGAGAACACCCAGAAGGAAAACAGGTCGGATCTAACTGTGACTAAGTCCTCCTGAATACACCAGGGAAACTGCAAATAATAGTAATTAATTTGTGTGCAGTATGTTATCATGTTAGTACACCTTCCAAATTATATGCAAGTGGCATAAACAATCATTGAACGTGGGAGTTAGGAGACACCTTAGACATTTTAAACTTACACTCTAGCCCAAGGAAGGAGATGATTTTGCTCTGTTATCAAAGTAGAGAAGCCCCACAACACAGTACCTGAGTAGGAAGCAGGACAGGCAGTTTCTGAAGCAAAGTGGGGACCAGGACATGGCCTTCACCTTGCAGAGCTGGAAAGAAGCAAGCACTTCTCCATTACCAGTACCAGCCAAACCCTGAGTACACTTTGGTGATATCTGCTAATGGTCTCATTTTCATTCATTCTCTGTTTTTAGTGTTTTTTTTTTTTTTGCATGCAGCATGTAGGATCTTGGTTCCCCAGGGATGGAAACTGTGCCCCCTGCAGTGGAAGCTGGAAGTCCTAACCACTGGACTGCCAGGGAATTCCCTCTCTGTTTTGTTTTTGCTTTCTTTCCTTCTTTCTTTTTCTTTTTTGGTGGAGGAATGAGGAGGATAACTAGGGGGAGGATGGAGGAAAAGAGAAGGTGTCTTCTAAGGACAAGCAGCTGATAAAATGATACCTGAAGTTGAATAACATTTTAAAAGAATCTCAAGCTTCTGCTTCATCAGAGTTTAGGTTCACCCCCAGAAGGGAGATTTATTAAAATCTAATTGCAAGCTCATTCAATAGGGCTCTTTTCAGGAAGCAAAGCTGTTTCTTTCCCCTGACATAATTTCCATGCTTCCTATATAAGTAAAGATTATGTCAGGAGTCAGTAATCAGCCACTCAACAGTCATGTAGAGAGGTCATCCTTAGCATTCATAGTGGGGAGGAAAAGAAAAAAGGAAAAGACACTGTCAGTCTTGGCTGAGTCTGAATACCTCCTAAGGAAAGGCTTAAGTGTTTACACACAGCATGTTTGCCTCAATCTAAACAAGGATCTGATCTCCCGGGAATCCAGCGCTTTCCATTCTTGGGGAGTCAGACACCTTCATTAGGAGGAAGTGGAACCTGAGAGGAAGTAATAAGCAGTTTGGATGAGGAGTGTTGCTGTTTTGAACTTAAGAGGCTAGAAGTTGCTCATCTCGGGTCACAAAACCAGCCTCCGATTTCCTTCAGGCCCCAGAAGTCTTCAGAAGCCAGAGAAACAACCTAGCTGGAATCTACAGAATTATAAACCCCAAGGGAATCTCAACCCAGAAGGATGTCTAAATCTAAAGTTTTTTGGCTTCTTAATACTAAAATTATATTGAAGATGATTATAAAAGAACATGTAGCATAATCATCAAGATTTAAATCCACGACCACCATATATTTTAGCAGTGAGAATCTTAAGTATTTAAGTATTTTCCTATAAGTGCAATTTTTCTCCTCTCTCCTTCACTTCTTAAAAAAACAAAAAAGAAGCCAGGACATCCTTAAATATTATACTCTGGTCAAGCTTGGATTAAACATTTTAATAAAAATTCTAGTGCAGTGTATGAAAAACTGAATTTGATGGTCAAACTTTTCAACCTCCAGTTTGGAATCGGAATTGAAAGTTGCTTTTTCTCCAGTTTAAAATATTTTCCATATTAATTTTATTCAAACCCTGATTCCCAAGGAGTGCCTGTGAACAAACAGAAAATCCCAACCTCATTGACTTTTGCAAGTTACTGGAAGATTTGTAAAAATAAGTTCTCTGGAAAGAAAACACCTGGTTTGACAGCTTCACTAATTGCAGTCCCTTCTGCAGAGGAAGGCCAAGGGCTGGGACCAAGCACACAGATTAGCCACAGTTACTCAATAAAATGACTACTTAGTAGAGAAAAACCCTGAGAGAGAAACCTAAGAAGTCATGTGCATATCCAAACAGCCTACCCTGGTGTAAAGAAATCTCCTTAAGTCACTTTCGGCTTCATTAGCACATGAAAATGGGGTAATTGAACATTCTTCAGCCTTCCATCAAGTGCCAAAATCAATCATTCATGGAAATTAAGTTTTGATAAGAGGTGTTTAAACACTGTCAAAGGCTGCTTGAATGTGTCATTCTTTCAGTCTTGAGAAGACTGCAGCCTGCACTTAACTGTACAAAGGGACTGGAGAATTAAAGGTGTCAGGCCTAGGGTAAACTTATGACATTATTAGAACCACAAACCCGAAGAGGAAATCTATTGAGGAGTTTGTTCCCATAAAAACATTTATTTGAGGGAGGTTGCTCTCTTTTTCACAAATATATCATTCCTGACAGTTGTTTTGAGTTCATCAAAATACACTTTTAAGTCAACATCTATTAAAAAAACAAAGGGATGTCGACCATATATATTTTTAATCACCATGCCAAAATGTATAAAAGATTTTAAATAGCTTTAATATGTTTATAACAGCATAATGTGTCAGGCTATTACCATTGTCAGCAGTTTCCTTCAATTACAAACAAAATTCATCTAGATTCTGTGTTTCCAAAAAGTTGGAAACAACAAAGTGGTCTAGAATAACCTGCTACACCACCACCAAAGAAAAAATAAATAAGAATCTTCTCTTTTTTTCCAGGTAAGTTATCTACTGAACTGTAGGAAAACCAAAAACTAAACCACTACAGAATCACTTGGCTCTTTTGTCAAACTATATTCTTTCAACCTGTAAATATTTGCAAAGGGTCAAGAAGTTACTCAGGTTATGCTTACCTTTGGTGCCACAAATATCAGTCTTTGAAACAGTATTAGTCAATAGTTACACTCATTATTGCTGAACAAAAGGATACTAAACCAAGGGGCTCTGATGAAAGGTGAGCAATCTGTTTTAATACTGATGTTAGCATATATGTTAGTCTTTTTTTCTACCTCCAATGGCTCAAATGTACCATATCCATATACAGGGCCACACTTTCCCTCTCAGCAGCACCTGGGAAGGTCATACCAGCAGCTTTCTCTCCAGTTGCCCATCACAAGCCTGGTTACAATGAGAGCAGTAGAGGTCAGGCTGTAGAGAGCCACTCTCCTCCTTTCCCTTTTCCGGTATTTCAGCCCCCTGGGACCTTTGATCTGACTATCAGCAAATACACACTCACGTATTTCATACTTTCAAGTATAGATTTCAGCAAAGGGAGGGGTAGAACCCACAAAATCCGAATGACTCTTTCCCAAACAGTCCATACATCCTCCCAATCCTGTCTGCCACATAAGGCAAGGCAACCCCTTCCTGCATCTACCTTCCTTCCACTCAACACTCACTCTCTCTTTGGAGGAAGAGGCAAACTGCAAAACCACAGGACTGGAATGCAGGTACATGAAGCTGTGCTGCTTTAAGAATCATCTGCACTCGGGTCCAAAAATTAGCAAGGTCCAGACTGGAAGTGAAAGTTTGTGCTCCTTTCAGTCCCCCCGCCCCCCCTCTGTTTTTTGGTTGTGTAGCATGTGGGATCTTACTTCCCCGGCCAGGGATTGAACCTGTGTTAAGCACTGGACCACCAGGGAAGTTCCTCAGATTCTTGATAATCCAAAACAAGTACCTACAAATCCTATGATTTGAACAACTGGATGACAATGAAAAGCACATGGCCTTCTTCTCAAGTGGTCAAAAGAAACAGCCAATAGATTTTGCCTAGAGAATGGCCTGGAAATCTAACTAGTCTAACTATAAAATAAGAAAACTAGGAACAAAGGCAAGGGCCAGAAGTATGTTACTGGTCCAAAAGAAAGATATGCAGAAGCTAAAGATAATTTTTTAAATACCTAAGGTTTACCTAAAGCTCATACAATGTTATATGTCAATTATATATATTTCCCAAAATGTCTAAGGATAATAAGGAAGCAAGGCAGAGGCGCAGTTTCTAGAAAAGGACTAAGAGTGTGTGAATTCAATGAAACCAGATTATAGCCAGGGCACACTTAGCACCCAATAAACCTGCAGTCTCTGGGTGTTTGTTTTATATTAATAGGGGCAGTGTCTCTACAGAAGCCTTCCCCTTCCTTCTAATCAATTCTTTCCCTTCCTTTCCCATCCTGAGTTAACTAGGTTATTAAAAAAAACTTCCTCATTTTAGGAAGCATGACACACAGTGCTCACAGCATTACAGTTCACCAGGGAAGATCTTGGTTTCTAATGCCCCTTTTCACTCTTAAGTGTCCTGCTTTGAACTATACATTATATGGTCACTCTATTCATAACATATTTATATATGTATAATGTGTGAATGAATAAATAAGTGACTATCTTCAATTCCAACTATATGTTCCTATGTGTAAAAGAATTCTCTGCCTAGGCTTGTCTTAGTCTTTACTAAGCTGGAATAAACTAACTAAAGAACAAAAAAATAACCACACACCATTGCATTACAATAAAATAAAAATTTCCAAACACCATAATCCTGCTGAAGCCTCCAAAGGAGAATGGCTAACTCTATGTTGTGTTTTTTTTGGGTGGGGGTGGGGGTGGGGGGCTTCCGCTTTTTTCTCTTGGCCACACACAGCTGAGGAACGTGGCCAAAATGCTCAAGACAGAAAGTATATGAGAAATCGAGAAAAATCAGCACTGTGAACCAGAAACCAGAAACTGCACTCTGAACACCTAGGGCCACTCCGTGGTAAACTGTAGAATGGAAAGAATTGAATGTTTTAGCATAATTTCTTCTTCCAGAGGACAAAGGCAATGAGGTCAGTAAAGAAAAAACAAAACATTTATTTAATTATGATGTAAATTCATAGTCAATGAGGATAATTCAATATACTTTCTAAGTTTGTATAAAGTAGGATTCATTTAAAAAATCAAAAATTTTCTGCTGTTTTAATGATTCATTATTATGATATGATAATATCATGTGATTCATTTCCAATGTTGGATACCTTAAGGATGAAAGAATTCAATTTATAATTAGATGAAATTTTGACAAACCTATGTTAATCAGGCACCGAAACAAACATGTTATGAAATCCTTTATTGTCACCAACAGATACTATTATCTAACCGTTTCCCTGAAGCTCAACAAGGTTAAGTGTTTCTAAGCAATTCTCTCTGAAGTTAAACATTAAATTAAAAAAATTAAAACACCACTAAGAAACTTGTGATGACCCGAAGGCATTTGCAGAGCAGCAGAGGTTAGAAGGGCAGCTCTCAAATAACATCCATTGTTCTATCTCAACTTAATGACAAAAGGAGAAAAGAAACTGATTACCTGGCCTTACCTCTACATCTCAATTCAAATGCTACTTGAGAAAACAAAAAAACCCCTCATTTTTTGCAACCAACCACTTTTCAGCTTAGTCAAACTCTAATTAAAAAAAAAAAAACTAAACTTTTCCAACTCCATTCATGTACCAAAATGCAGGATAGTAGCCAAATTCAGCAGCAGATTTGGAGGTAGTGTAGTGTCAACTACATAATGCATTTCAATGAAGATCCAAAATTTAAAGACAGAAAATATTAAATGGATATTTCCAACCTGAAATTCAACAAAAGTTGTTTACAGATACTAGCACACTCCCCAATCTGTTTTTCCACTTTGAAAAAAAAAAAAAAAAATATATATATATATATATATACTAGCCCTTATCTAATGGAAGAGTAAAAGGCCCAGAATAACCAAGACAATTTTGAAGAACACAGCTGAGGAATTTACTGGGTGTCAAGACATAAAGTAATTGACTCCACTGTCCTGGTACAAGAATAGACAGACAAGCAGACCATTGGAATGGAAAGAGACACACAGATGTATGTATGAATCTGATAAAAGATGGAGGTGGCAATTCAAAATATAAGGAAAGGATGAGTTATTTAATAAATGGCGCTTGGACAATTAGATATCTATTGGGGACAGAAAATAGATTTAGACTTCATACCAAACAGAAAAATACATTTTAGGTAGATTAAAAACAAAGCAAAACTTTATGAAACTCACAAGAAAATATAGGTAAATATACCTATGACTTCAGGCTAAGGAAGATTTTTAAGAGGGAGAAAACATAAACTTTCAAGGAAATATATTTCTTAATATTAAAAATAAAACATGCATTTTAAAAGACATCATAAACAATGCCTGGCTAAGCCACAGAACAGGAAAATATTTTTATAGCAAACATAACCAATAAGGAATTAGAATCCAGAACAGAAAAAAATCAGTAAGAAAACAAACCACTCCAAATATGAAAATATAAGCATAGGATAAGAACAAGCAATTTAGAGCAGAGGAAAGCCAGATTTATAACTAAAGTACAGTCTCACTAGTAGTTAGGAAAATATAATTTAAAACAATAGTTAATAGTGAATTACCATTTTCAAATATTTCCCCACTTCTCCATCTGAAGTGGGGAAATATTTGAAAGTCTGATCCTAACAAGTGTTGGTGACAATATAACTGCATTTCTGTGTAGTATTCTAGAGAGACAACCTGTGCACAAGGAGATATGTTGGAGAATTTCAGAGCAGCATTATTTTAAATAGCAAATACTACAAAATAAATAATCAATGATGGTATGTTCCTACTGTATAGCACAAGGAACTATATTCAATATCCTGTGATAAACCATGATGGAAAAGAATATGAAAAAGATAACTGAATCATTTTGTCGTACAGCAGAAATTAACATAGCACTGTAAATCAATTATACTTCAATAAAGGTAAAAAAAAAAAACCAGTAGTAATTATTTTTTAAAAAATGATGTTGTTTGTTGATGGAATACTACAGCATTGATAATGGAATCAACAAAAGCAGCATATATCAGTACGGGTAAATCTCAAAAGAACAACGTTTAGTTAAAAAGAACATACATATACAATATGGTGTGATATATATCACTTAAAAAAATAAGCAAAACAATGTTATATATACATACAAATATAGTAAGTCTAAAATCTATGCATGGGAGCAACCTTCATGAAGAGGAGAAAGATAAAAAGAGTAAGGAAAGTTTTAACATAAAAATGTATATCTCTTTAAAAGTTGAAGCAAATTTGGCTTTGATGTGTCTTGGAGATAGGTACATAGAGATTAGTACATTGAAGATAGCAGTAGTTACATCATTTTGCAAACTTTTGGATATAGCTCCAGGTGGTACTAGTGGTAAAGAATACACCTGCCAATGTAGGACACAAGTTCAATCCCTGGGTTGGAAAGATCCCCGGGAGGAGGGCACAGCAACCCACTCTAGTATTCTTGCCTGGAGAATTGCATGGACAGAGGAGCCTGGCAGGCTACAGTCCATAGGGTCACAAAGAGTTAGACACGGCTGAAACGACTTGGCACACATGCACAAAATATATAAGTAAAGATAGGTCACATACTTCATACTACCTTAAAAAATGGCATAAGTTAAAACAAAGTATTCTGAAAATACTCTGAAGCTCTTGTATTTGGCTGGATATTTTCTCAAAAATTATTTTAGCTCAACTCCCCTAATTGAACACACAAGGAAAACCAAAGTGCTGCAGGAAAGTAACTCCAAAAGTTACATAAGCTTGCAGGTAAATACTGGCTCCAGTCTTCCCAGGTGAGATGTGGGTTCCATCCTTGAGTCAGAAAGACACCCTGGAGGAGGAAATGGCAACCCCCTCCAGTATTCTTGCCTGGGGAATCCCATGGACAGAGGAGACTGGCGAGCTACAGTCCAGGGCGTCACAGAGTCAGATACGACTGAGCAACTGAGCACTTTGCAAACACTGGGTCCAAGTCTACTGCACCCAAGACCCAGAGTCAGTGCCACAGTATTTGACGGCAGAGAACTGCAAGGCCAGTCCTGATAATTAAGTTCATCACACAATGGAAGTAATGTCCAAGAGGACTGAAAATAAGGCAAGTAACACAGAAGTGGCAACAAATGCAGGAGAAGTCTACAAGACTGTCACCAACCGAACAAAGGATGCCTTGGGATTGAGTCTACTTGGACCATCAAGCTGACAGTATTCTGAAGAGCAAAACTGAGGAAAGAAACCAGGAGAAAGGTTCCAAATGGGAAACCATTTGGAAGGGCATTTGGTCTGCTGTGTACTTGGGATACCAATTCTCTCTGGTTCCCAGGCGTAGTCTTCTACTTAATTACTAGCCAGGAACCTTCTGGAAGCTGGTGTCTTGCCCTAGGTTAACACAAACGAAAGCATGATGTGTCACTTTTGTACACAGATTTTTTTTTTCCCCCTAATGGATCACAATTTGTTTTCTAAATTTGGGTGAAGAAGTACATGGGTATTCTATTTAAAAATCCCAATGCAAAACCACTGTCAGGCTGATTTGTAATAACCCAATAAGTAGAGATAAATGTTAACCAGCCTAGCAGAAACAGAATAGGAAATAATAAAATGTTTCCTTTTGATGAGACTTGGCTAACAGTCCTTGGGCTGACAAAGGAAAGATGTGAGAAGGAATGACGTACTGAGAGAAACTGGGAATTAATGTCATTGTATTTTAAACTTGGTGAACTGGCTCCCCTGTATCTGAGTCATGAAGAGATTGTGAATGGCAATCCTGGGAGTGGTAACTATCTAAATAAAGTAAAATTATTAATAACTGTGTCAAAGGTATAAAAGGAAACTGCTTAGTGTATCCATTTGACTCATGGGTTTATTTACAGTCTAAACTTCTTGTCAACCAAAATGTCATACCTTTTAGATTAATTTATGTCAGGGATAGAGAATATTTATCATCCAATATAAATATTATAGAAAGTTTTATTAAGTATGTCCCTAAAAGGGTGAATATTTAGCCACAAACTAATGTAATTCACAGATATTTCATGTGTGAAATATTGTGAGAGGCAGCAATGTTAATCTGTAACAAACTAGTTAGAAAACCATAACCAGATACAAATTAAATTTGTAACAAAAATACTGGAAGTTCACAGTATTCAAAGTCCTTGCACTTTATAATTATATACAATAATAGAAATTAACAAAAGCATGTAGTTTCCTAATAGAGTATTTCTAAAATCTAACAATCAGTTGACTTTTTAATTCTGCCTGAGCATACAGCAGCACTCTTTTATTTTACTAAGTGAATTAGTTATGAAACATTGACTCTCGGTTGTCAGATGTGAATAAACACTACATGCAGTGATCTTTTCTTTAAAGCAATGATCTTTACCATTACTAAATTTTAAAGTGTTCCAGTAAAAAGAAACACAATATTCTTCTTCTGCAATGGTAATGTTTAACACACATGCTTTTGTTCATGTATTATCCACAGATTGTATTAGAATTCAGAGCCATATTTAAAATTTCATTAGGGAAAACTCCACATGTATTTTACTCAGGCAACTGTTGAAAGACATTCAGTTTGGTGCACAAAGCCTTCCATTGCTTACACAAGCAGCTTTGTTTACAGGACCATTTAAAACTCGAGAGCAAATGTGGCTAAAATCTTGAAAGAAAGATCTGTGACTTAAATACATTTTTGCAGGGCAAGAAATCAACATATTTAACTACTGAATGGTAAAATACTACTGAAATGGATGGTATGGTTCCCTTTTTCAAAATACATACTCTGGAAGCTCTCCTCCAAATGCCCATTACAGAGCCCAGAGATCTCTCCTTTTAATTATTTTCCAGTCATTTCCTGTAGTTTGTAACGCCTCCAATTACTTTTATAATTTCCAATAGGCAAAGAAATACTTTAAAATCCCTTTTACAAGAGAAGACAAGCTTTTGCCTTTGCAACCCTTCCAACCTACTTCTAATAAAAAAGAATTATAAGTAGACTGTTAGAAATACTTAGGGAAACTTTAGTCTTACATGCAGTAACATCACCTCTAATCAGTTCAGGAGACAGAACTGGGCAGTTTCCCAAATATAATGAGATTCTTAATAAAGTGCAATTGAGAAATGCCATTAACTCTGAAGAACAAATAAGTAATTTTGTTTAGAAAGGACTAAACTTGTACCATCAATTGAACAACTGTACTAATATTAAAAAGAGAGAGAACAGACTGAAAGAAATTATTTTAAAAAATTATAATCCTGGCCCACACTTTCAGGCTCTCCCTGAGACATGACAAAGCTCAGTAACAATTTAGACAGCTAGAAGAAGCTGCTTAGCACAAAACTTAAAATACTGCTATTAAAAGAATTTGCGGGAAGAGTAACACCGATCCATCCCAGTACCTTATGCTTATTGGTGAGGCATTTTTATTTGTAATCTCTGGATTTCAAGTCTACTTTTTACCTTTCCCAGCTACCTAATACACATTTGTCATTTAAATTAGATTGCCCATCAAGAAGACTTTTATTGCTCAGAATTCAGCCACCTTTGAGTATATAGTATAAGTGTACAGCACAGGGCAGGTTAAGTGAAGGAATGACAGTTATAAAAGAAGCAGAGAAATAAGCGGTAGCATTTGCAAGGCTAGCATTTTTTCTTATTTATTTAAATATGGCAAACCAAAATCTTGGTGATGTGACTTGAAACAGGAGACAGTCTAGTTAGCAGAAATATTTGTGTCAGAACCATCTCCCTGTCAAAGGGAGATGATAACATATATGTGTCCCTTTCAAAGATGTTATCATCATAAAATGAAATGTACTTATGAATCTGAAGTCTCCGATGGATATAAGTTACTAAGAAGATACAGACTTTACTTTGCAATATTCTCTCTTGGTATTTACTTTTTAAAAACTTTTACTTAAAATAGCCATAAAGATCTGATAGATTACTGAAGTTAATCGTGCACAGAGGCTGAAGTTTGTTAAAAACGGGTTTCAAAACATGGCACATATTAAAATACAGTCCACATCATAGGGTTTTTGTCAGAGGAGGGGTTGCAAGCTCTAGAAAACAGAGTAACTTTCCACTTCTTTCCAAGGCTTAGGAAATGTAATTTATAATGCCAAATCTTTAATATACTACATAAAAAGCAGGATACTGTTAAGAATTAAGAACTGAATATAATTGGAAATCTTAATAATTTGTCTTGGTGCTGTATGTTCAATTCAGAAATAATCACTCATTAATTAATTTTCACTTCACCAAGAAGAACCACTGATTATCACATTTATCTGGCACTTACAAAGAATCTGACCTTTGTGCTTACATTTTGGTGTATTAGGAGTTTGGCAATATTCATTAGGATTAAACTATACATATTTGAAAACTATATTTAGATTAATTGCTGTTCAAACATATTCTAACAGTGAGGTTATAAGAAAGAAATATTTGTGTGATCTGTTCAGGACCATGTGGTATGTAAAGGATTTCATCTTGTCTTGCTGACTTTAAAAATCAGGAAATATTTTAAAAGTAGAGTTTCCTAAGATGTTTCTTGATGCAAAGAAATCAAGTTGGAATAAAGAGGTACTGGAGCTAGAGAGGACAGGAGCCATCTCCTTCTGAAGCCTTTTTCACTGAACCCAGAGCAGGGAAATGGTGTCACTACAAGACTCTGGAACAAATATGTTTCCCTGTGTTTTTGAACCACAGTGTTTAAAACACATCATATTTTAATTTCAGGCCTTATAAACTAAAGATGTCCCTTAAAATTAATTATACTGATTCTTCTGGATCAGAGTTTGTGGCTGACTACATCTGTTAGAAACTCCATTGTGCCTCCTAATTAAAGAACCAACGCTGATGGAAAAAAAAAATTCAAAAGGAGATGTAATACTGTGAAATCAACCAAATAATGTCTCCCCACAAGGCTTTCAGTGGGAGCAGAACTTCTCAAATCATCTGTATCGTGTATCTATTGTGTATTTTATTATTTCCCCAAAGGATCTACTTAACCAATTCTCTTCTGAAACGCGGGTTTCTCTTCCTGCACCGGGGTAGCGCAGGCAATGACCGCTGTCATTTTTTTTTTTCATTTGATTCCCCGCCTCCCATTTGGGAAATTTGTTTTTCGTTTCTATATACACTAAAATATTTAAAGTTTTTAAAAAATGTTTTTTTCCTAGGAGTCTCCGCTGAAAGAGAAAAAGGAAAAAGAGAGACTCTACGGGACCGTCCCCCTCAGGACCTAGATGGCTGAGTTCACGTGCCCAGCCAGGTTATCAAAGGGAGACGCAGTCAGTGGCTCATTAACCCCCAAGAAGAATGTGACAACTCAGGGTAGGTGCCCCCATGGCACCTGTCCAGACTCTCTTCCGCCCGAGACTAACCTACAGACTTGCCTCGAATCCAAGACCTAAACGAAAGTGGGGCGGGGGCGGGGTTGGGGGAAGTTGGAAGAGACTGGGCGAGAAGCTCAGATTGTCATTCTGTGGCGTTTGAGTTTGACTCATTTCTTTGGCTTTCTAAACCGGGAAGAGGGAAGTGCGCGGCTGCTAAGGAGTTAGGCTGGACGCCAGGAGGGAGAGAAAAAGCGCACGCTAATCCTCTCATCAAGGGGCCCTCTTCTCTCCCAGCCAAAAATAAATAAGTAAATAAAATAACAATAATCGAGACTTCGAGATGCTCCGAAGTCTGCGGAGGCTCCTGAGACCTGCCCACTACCCCCCGACTGGGGCGAAAAGCGCGACCCGGGGCCCGGACATGGGAATTCCTTCCCCACCTAAGCCTGGCACGCGCGCGCTGAAATTGATCTTACAGTTTCTACATCCAGTCATCCTAGCTGCGAAATCTACTCCGAGAAAGCTCCCCTTAGTAACTTATGGGGCTTGTGACTTAAAGGGGCATCCGAGAAAGGATTTCTCTGGAAGCTTGTCCTGGAAGGAGCCCTGTGGACCTCGAGATAAAATGACTAATTCAACCCATGTCGAGAGTACTCTGGACCTGTTGGCAGGACCCCTAATTCCTTCCTTCTCATCTCATCCAAAGGAACACAGCATTTTGGTGATTCTCATTCTCCTACCCGCTTTTTTGAGGGGTGAGTGACTTAAAAGAGCTCGAGCACGAAGTAAAGGTGCGTAACTGAGAAGCTATCTCCGGTCACAGGTCCTCGCTTGTCTTTGAGGGGAAGCTTCGCTGCAAGATTTTTTTTTTTTTAATTACTCAATTTAGGCTAACATAGTCCAATCGAGAGCCGCTAGTTGCACACAAGCTGAGCTCGGTAGAATTCGCCATGGAAAGTGTTTCTTCAAATGACCCTGGGGGAGAAAGCTGTCTCGAGCGGGATGCCCCGTTACCCGTGTCTTACCTCGACCCCCCTCGCCACCGTCCCAAAGCTTTGTAAAACTTTGGGCGCAGCTTTTCCGTGGCTGGAGAGTAATAAACGCTCCTGCCCTGGTTCAGCTAACGCCGACATCCTTGCTCCCCTTCACAACTCATAAATTCGGTAAGTTCAGCACTCCAAAAATAGGGTGTATCTGATTCTGCATTTCATTTACCCTTACACGTTAGCGACACGGAATTCTGTCCTTCAAACAAACTGAAATAATCTATTCTAACGTCTTTCTTTCGACACCGTTTTAAAATACCGAATAATAAATGCCGGAGAGCTACCCATATGCATCGCTAGGGTTTCAGATGACACAAGAACAGAGCCTCCAAGTAACCACCACTCTTCTTACTAACCCCGGGAGTGAGTCTCTTCACTAAAATCCTAGATATATATAGCCATCGTAGTCTTGGAAACTGTATTTCCTAAAATCTCAAATGTAACGTTTTAAAGACCTTGTAACTTCACCCTCTTCGTGGCAGTCAAAACTTGCACACCTGCGCAGCTCGGCGCGCTCCTGAAGACGTCCAGCAGGAACCCGGCTGTTTTCCAAGTAGCATCTTCCCTGCTGGCCTAGATTAACCTAGAAAACAAGCATTCAGTGAATGCCAACTCTACTTTCCTCGGGAGAAGCGACAAGACAGCTACAATCAGTCTCTGATTACACCAACATACCTAAGGGCAGGTTGGAGTGTGAAGGAGGGTTTGGGAGGGGGCGGGGGAGGGCTGCCTAACCGGAGGATTAAACCAGTTCTCCTATTGTCATTCACTTCGGGAAAGCTGGGTTTTGTTTCGTGGTAGATACTGGGGGCAAAAACCATGAAGCCTCCCAGAAGTCTTGGAAAGGGCAAAACTTTTTAATCTATTGGGTCTCCAGTTCTTTGAAATTGTTTGAGATGCCGAATTAAGCATTAAGATTCCAGTGGAGAAAAAGATTCAGTTATTAAAAATATTGTAAAGAAGGGCTGACGTCTGCATTTATCTGCTGTTTTTTTCAGGGGCTCACGGGTCGCCGCTCTCAAATTAGGAAAGGTGGAGACAGGGAGACTCTCCGGGTCGCAAGTTGGGGCCCAAAGGCTTCGGATTCCTTCTGTCACTTTGCTCTTCTGCTTTGGAGGAACAAGGCGTACAGTCCTAGCTCCCTCCCCAGCAAACAAACTATAGAGAGAACTGAGGCCAAAGTCCTTCCTGGGCCCACCTGGGGACTTACACCTAAAAGAAAGTGTTCTTTCCCGCCTTAAGTAGGTAGCGGATGATGAAAGTAATTGTGGATGGTTTCCAGGAGCCCCGAGTTCGGGACGTCTGACTCTCCACGTCCACAGGCGGTGTGGGGGGTCGGGAAACGTGAAGCGGGAAAAGGTGCAAGCCCTCTTTACACTGCGTTTAGGCGGTAACAGCCCAAAGGACAACTTTCATTGACAGAGAAGAGCTTCCCAGGCCCAGACAGTGCGCGCGGCGCGGCGGGGCTGGGATTGGTCAGCCGCGTGTCACGTGAAGACGTCCTCGCGCCCCGCCCCCACCCCCGCGCGCGCTCAGAGGCGGTGGCTGGGCCCCGCGCCGGCTTTCACTTTCGGCAGTGGGGTTCAGAACCCGGCGATGCTGTGGGAAGGGGAGGGGATTAAAAAGGATTTTGAGGTCACTGGTACAAATAGGAGGCATTCGAAAGAAATAAAGGTTGCACGTGCTGGTGGCGGGGGTGCTCATCCTGGGTCCATGTTCCGGGAAGGAGAGGGACTGGGAAGCGGCTGTTTACCGCCTTGCAAGGGTAAAACTGAACTAGCAGGTCTGCGAAATGTTCAGCGAATTACGAGGGCCGCGGGAATCGCAATCCAAAATAGAAAGCAGGAGGAGCGCTGATTTGGTAGTTTCGTTTTGAGGAGCAAAGTCCTCCACGCAGTTTATGAGGTTAAAGTAAGGGACCACCGATGCTAGCTTATTAACAAACTAGGACGCAGCGCTGGTTTAAAAAAAACAACTGACGATGGCATTCATCTCACTCCTAATCCGTGGGTAACTTGGCTGGAGTCGGTTCATCCAAACTGTAGGAATAGGGCTCCGCGCTGGCTCTCCGGGATGAGCTTTTGAGTCTGTGTAACCCAGGCCCAGCTAACAATCCAATGTGTGTGCTTGGGCACTTGTTTTCCGTGGTTGTGGCTAGTTGCTGTCTGTTGAGTTAAAAACATTATCTCCAGAGTCCTAAATAATAAATTCACCTTTAGAAAGATACTGTTTCAGAATACTGAGGTAGTGAAAACAGTTTTATTATTACAAACACTGTGGGGCAATTTACATGGGCTTAGCCCATTCATGTGGTCATTTATTTATATAACAAAGTTATTATACATTATACAGGATGGACTTCCCTGGTGGCTCAGACGGTAAAGTGTCTGTCTACAATGCAGGAGACCTGGGTTCGAGCGAGCCCTGGGTTGGGAAGATCCCCTGGAGAAGGAAATTGCAATCCACTCCAGTACTGTTGCCTGGAAAATCCCATGCAGAGAGGAGCCTGGTACGCTACAATCTATGGGGTGGCAAAGAGTCGGACACAACTGAGCGACTTCACTCACTCATACATTATACATATTTTTAAGTGCCTGCCCTGCTAGGTGCTGGGTATAGCAGCAACCTGTGAACCAGTTAGACTGCTTCACATATAGTGCTTTCACAGGGCCCATCTGGAACAGGTCAAGGCAAGTTGCAACTAATAATTGGGTCTTGGAAAGAAAAAAGAATTTTGTTTTCCCTCTCTTAAAAGATGATTTTGCCACTTGATAGCAAAGTGACCTTTAGCAAGTTGCTCAACCGTCTAAGTCCTGTTTTGTTGTTTTTTCAAGAGGAAATCAGGTAAAGCTTGGACAACTGCCTAGCACCGTGCCTGGCACAAAGTAAATGCTTAGTAAATTATTATTATCATTATTGAAGTGAGACAATTTATACCTCCTCTTGTTTGTAATTTTAAGTGACAATGTAGTGTTGTCCCTTTCATGCTTTATATTTATATAGAGGTTTGATTGGAGAGAAAGAAAAGCTCATAAAGCAATTTGTTTCAATCATATGTTGTGATAGTAACTTCCAGTAACTAATTACATGTCATTTTGAAAGTATTTCCTCAAATTTGTTTTGCATATATAATATTGCCTTTGAATTTCTTTAACTTCCCCCTTACACTTTTACAAAATGAAAGGGTATGTTCTCTGTATTATACCACTAGTTATTTCACAACCAAACAAGGTAATTTGAGAGGGGGGGAGAAATTATTATTTTCTCAGGGCAGTTAGGTGAAACATCTCCTAACAATAAGTGAAATCTGGAATAAGAGTCAATTAAAAAACAACAAATCAGATTTTCTTTGCTATCTGGTGGAAAAATCAGAGCTACTTATGTAAATATATAAAATTTTAAGAAACATCTGTTTTAATTCTTGTTGCTTTTGGAAGTAAATTTGGGTGTGTGAAATGAAAGTTGTTCTCCTTTTAAAATTAATGTCATTTTCACTGGGTAGAAAGAATATCTCTGATCTAAACCTCTCTCCTAAGCTCCAAATTTCCTCTTCCACAATGACACTGGGACCACTATGTATGGATATATATGGGAAGAACTCATCACCCCTCCCTCCCTCCCCCACCACCACCCTTCTCCCTCTCCATATTTTAGACCTCACTGGGTAGTCACACATGCTGCACAGCCGAGTGATTTTTGAGTCTTCTTTCTCTCGCTCCCTGCACTTTAACTCAGTTATCAAGTACTGCCTGATTTAACCTCCTAATTCTGTCTCAGATATGCCCCTCCCTTTTCTTCCTTATTTCCACTGCCCTTACATAAGGCTTTCCTGTCTTACTCTCTAGCTCACTTGCTGCTGTAGGCTCTTAACACTAAGGCTTGGCCACTATTCTCTTCAAATCCTTTCCCTGAGTGAGTTATCTAAAAAGCAGATCTAAACATGCCGCTCACCTTTAATGGCTTCCCCTTACTTACCAGATAAAAATCTCAGCTATTTGCTGCAGCATTCAAGCCTCCATACATCTCTCCAGCTTTACCTCTCTGCTTCCTGCCCTGACTTCACATTCCAGCCACACTTGGTTCATTCCTTTGACACTAGTGTGTGCCAGCCCGAGTGCTAGGCCCTTAGCTTACCTTGGGGAACAAAACTAAGATCTTTGCCCTTGTGGAGTTTATATGGAAGGGGGAGGTTGGTGACAGTAGACAATGAACATAAGAAGCAAGCACATTTTATAGCATCTGGGGGGAGTATGATTTTAGATTGGCTGATCAAGGTTGGCTTTGTTGAAAAGGTGACATTAAAGCAAAGACAGGAAAGGAGGTGAGACATGGATAAACAGAGGAAGAAAATCTAGGCAGAAGGAATAGCCTGTGCAGAGCCCTAAAGTGTAGTGTGCTTAGCACATCCAGGAGAGGAGAGAGCAAAGGGAGTAATACCAGATGAGGTCAGAGAGAAGATGGTGTATGTGAGTGTGATTTTTAGATGGGTTCCCATCAGTCATTGTAATAAACTGGGGGCTCATTTTGCAGTAAATGGGAAGCTATCTCTAATCATATGCTCCCCTCTGTTTGGATTGTACCCCTCTCTCCCCTGAGTTCCTCCAACAATTCCTTTTGATTGTCTCTGGTACCACATTTGCTGTATTACTTATGAGACTGATGTCTTGAGGAAGTGTTTTGGCTTATTCATCTTTGTATCCCCAGTGCTCATAGCAGACCCACAATCAATGAATGAATGATGATAATGTTTTTTAAATCAACCTTTTTAAAATTGAAGTATAGTTAATTTTAATGTGCTAATTTTGGTCACAATCAGTTTTTAATATGCTAGTTTTAAACAGAGGCAGACTTTATTTTGGGGGGGCTCCAAAATCACTGCAGATGGTGACTGCAGCCATGAAATTAAAAGACGCTTACTCCTTGGAAGAAAAGTTATGACCAACCTAGACAGCATATTAAAAAGCAGAGACATTACTTTGCCAACAAAGGTCCATCTAGTTAAGGGTATGGTTTTTCCAATAGTCATGTATGGATGTGAGAGTTGGACTATAAAGAAAGCTGAGTGCTGAAGAATTGATGCTTTTGAACTGTGGTGTTGGAGAAGACTCTTGAGAGTCCCTTGGACTGCAAGGAGATCCAACCAGTCCATCCTAAAGGAAATCAGTCCTGAATATTCATTGGAAGAACTGATGCTAAAGCTGAAACTCCAATACTTTGGCCACCTGATACGAAGAGCTGACTCATTGGAAAAGACCCTGATGCTGGGAAAGATTGAAGGTGGGAGGAGAAGGGGATGACAGAGGATGAGATGGTTGGATGGCATCACTGACTCAATGGACATGAGTTTGAGTAAACTCTGGGAGTTGGTGATGGACAGGAAGGCCTGGGGTGCTGCAGTCCATGGAGTCGCAAAGAGTCGGACACGACTGAGAGACTGAACTGAACTGAAAGTGATTCAGTTATATATATATTCTTTTTTCAGATTATTTCCATTTTAGGTTATTATAATATATTGAATATAAGTTCCTGTGCTCTATACTAGGTCCTTGTTGTTTCTATAATGTTTGTTTATAGATTGCCTACATATGTCATGTATTTTCTATGTTTATAAGTTATTGAAACAATCCTACAAGGTGGGCTTTATTATACCTATTCTGCAGAAAAGGAGATGAGCTTTAGAGAGGTTAAGTAACTTCTTCAAAGTCACACAGCTGGCATGTATCTGAGCTGGATTTTAAACTCAGGTGTCTGGCCAGTTGTTACGCAGCCTTCCTTTTACTCATGAGGCTTCCTCGTTAGATTGAATGAAAGGAGGGAATTCATCTCTGGTTCTGTTTCTTGCTCTTAACAAAAAGACACTTATCAAGTCTACTATTAATTCATTAAATATTTAGTAAGTATTGGAATACAATACTGAACAAAACAGATGTAATCCCTTCCCTGGTACACTTTACACGTTATCAGGGAAGACTCACAGTTGTCTGAGCAAAGACAGAAATGTTCAGTCAGTGCTCTGCTGAAAGGCCAAAATGTGGCTGAGGGAATTGTAGCAACAGTTCCTGACCCAGCCACCCCACTTGGTGAAAGCTGTAGGATGAGAACATATTTCCTGGAGGAAGATAATTCTAAGTGGAAAGTACTTGTGATCTTAGGGACCCTGAAATTCAGAATCTGAAGGTATATGTCTTAACTGTGAATGAAAGAATTCCCTATAGACTTGTATACAAGTCTAGGTATCATATAAAAATCTAAAGAAACTTGCTTTGTTAATTTTTTTTTAACTTTGACTAATGTTAATGCCCTTTCCCCAAAATTTGATTATAATCTTTATGTATAAAATCTATGGCATAAGTTTTCTAACCTTTGTTTTACATGTTTTATTTGCTAAATTATTTGATCCCCCTCATTTGTAAAGAGGAAACGTGTAGTTACTAAACTCTAAGACTGAAATCTGAAGGCTTATTCAAATTATTTTGTTTCTCTGGAATTTGGTGGTATATTGCATCATTGGTGGAGTTTGGTAACTTGTTACAGAATGCACATTTTAAAATGGTTGTTGATGGGTACGAAATTTAATATTTGCTCATTTTTAATTACTGTTCAGTGAAAGAAATAATCCAGGAAACTGTGAAGGTGGTGTGACTGAGACAGGAAGAAGCCAGACTGGAAAACCAGAGACCCATATTCAGAAAGTAGCATTTTAGTGCTTTCTAACTGGTGGAAAATTAATAGGTTGTGTTCTACAGATTTCCCCTGTTTTTCAAGTGGGGATATTGTATTTGCCATAATAACTCTAATATATGACTTGATTTTCAAAATTAAAAATTTAAGGATGAAAATAGTTACTCAGACAACTTAATACTGGTGGTGGTGGCAACAGAGCAGTTGTTTTTAATAAGAAAATGATGGGGAAGATCAAAGCAGCACAGGGATCAGGATGTGGGAGTGAGTTCTCTTTATTGTAAACTGCTTTGGAGGGAGGTGAGAGATGGAGATTAGAGATGATGAAGACCTTTCCTTTTGGCTTCTCTGATCTAGCCATGGATGATGAGAGTCTCTCTGGATGAGCGTCAAAGAAAAGACATGGTTAAATGGGTAATAAAAGAAGAAGCGATGGCCCATAAATACTAAGTGTTTTAAGTTTAGATTTTTCCCTCAAAAAAAAAAAAAAAAAAAAGCTTTAGCTATTGCAGTTATCGGCTACAGCTTGTAAAACACAAGTTTCCCTAATGGAGCAGGTCCAGCAAGTCTTGGTTATAGAGAGTTAAGAATATTGTGAAAATCCAAAGACTCCTTGCAAATATATGCTTTGAGGCTTTAAAAAGTGCCCCAGAGGAGGAGAAAATATGCTGAAAAAAAAAATAGCCATAAAGTACTTTTTATGTTAAGAACAAAAAGACAGGAAATGTTTTTTTTCAATATTGTTGCATTTTCTCCATCTGGTAAAATAAAATAAGACAGATATGTCATCCTTCACTGTTACACAAAAACATCACCAGCAGGCCAGTGAGATGGTGGAGGGCTGCTGCTGTCCTTGGAGCAGTATGGAAGGCATTCCCCATCACCCTCTCTCCCCTACCCCTAAAACAGCACATGGACTGCTTCTCTGAGGCCATCAAAGCTTTTTGTTTATAACTTAGACATATCTTGGTTAACAGAATAAAAAAATTACAGAACTGTCACCATTACATTTGAGGAAATCTTCCCTGTTTCCTAACTTCCTTCCAAAACATTTTTGCTCTAATTACATTTTTTGTTGGTGTTTTGGAGAGGGCAGGACAACCTAAGAGAAAGATTCTATTTTAATTGCATCTTTTCTTTTCCAGGAGGTCTGTGTCCTTTCATATCCACCAAACTCACTTGATCGCTTGATTAGCTGTTGTCCACTTGTTACTGAGGAAAAAAACAACCACCCAAACAACCCCTGTAGATGTTTTGTTTTTGTTTTCCTCTGCAGAGATCACAAAGTCCGTCCATACTCTGTCGGGTGTGATACCTCTATCACAGAGGGTGTGTGTGTGTGTGTGTGTGTGTGTGTTCCTGAAATGTCAAACATGCATCCCAAAGTGGTGTGTGTTTTCAAGCTAGGATCCATAGCTTGCGTCCAACGTTGAAGAAATGTGTGACCCCCAGAAGTTGAAGAACCACTGCGCCAAGCACCTACATCAATTCCTCCATTGTGCTGGATTGGGCCCATTGTTTCTAGGCCCGTTTCGCTGGAAGGTATTGAAAAGATGCCTTGTAAATTCGGTTTAATGAATTTCTGCAATAACGGGTGAGATCCTCAGCACCATCCCCGAGGATTTCACCCGCGGGCATGGGAAATGGTCCCAAGGTTTGAGTTCTCCGGACGTTCTAGTCTCTCGGGCAGACTCCATGCCTCCTGGGGGCCCGGGCTGCTTCTACCAGACCAACGGTCTGGTCTCAGATCAGAAAGGGTCCTACACGATCTTCCTCGGATGACTGGCTACAAGATATCTAGGGTCTCCTTCCCTTTAGAAATCCCTGAGGGACCGTAGTAAGGAGAGGAGTCACTCTTTTTTTTTTTTTAATATATATAAAAAGCGCCTTTCCCGGTGCGCTCAGGCGGGCGCAACGGGAGATGGGGCGCCGCGATCCCCAGGTTCCCTGCGCGCCAGTCTCCCGGTCCTCTTCAAGACCCTGACCCCGCGTGCAGGCGGCGGCACAGCCGCAGCGCGACGGCCGCCAGCCTCCCGGAGCTGTTCCGGGAGAACCGCGGCCGGCTCTACGCCCCTCGCTGCTGGGCGGAAGCGCCGGGACCCCTCCCGCCTAGTCTGCCGGTAGAAGAAGGCGCTCGCGTAGGGGCTGTGTGTCCGAGGGCTGAGTGGGTGGTGTCGGGGACCGCGTCTCCTTTCCAGGCTTGAGGCAGAGCCACGCCACAGAGGCTCCGCACCAGATTCGGTGCCCGCGATCCCTGCCCTTCAAGGTGGGTGAACTGCGGGCTTGCTCCGGTACCCAGGCGTCCGATCTGGGCTCTGGAGTCCACTCCCCTTTTCTGGTTTCATTCATGTTTTCCCGAAAAACTCATTTTGTACCAATGTTGCACTGGGGAGGCGTGTACAAAGAGGGAACAATGCGTGGAGGGAGATAGGACGTGCAATGCAGGGGGAGAGCCCTGAGTAACAGGAAAGAGGCAAGAGGTGGTTTTCTGGGTTACTTTCGCACACGCAACCCAGACTACTACTCAGTAAGAGCATGTTGTTCTGTGCTGTGCTTAGTCGCTCAGTCGTGTCCGACTCTGCGACCCATGGATTGTAGCCCGCCTGGCTCCTCTGTCCATGGGGATTCTCCAGGCAAGAATACTGGAGTGAGTTACCATGCCCTCCACTAGGGGATCTTCCCAACCTAGGGATCCAACCGGGTTTCCCGCATGGCAGGTGGATTCTTTACCAGCTGATCCACTAGGAAGCCCAAGAGAGTATTAGTATCCCCATTTTATAGCCTTGTATACTGACATGAGAGATTTAGTACTTGCGGGGCATCCTGGACACCTGAACTTCTAGCTGTTTCATACCCAGTGGGGCGCCCCAATCTCTTGCTCCCTCCTAGCTGCCTCAAGGAGGATTATCTCTGTCTAGCTGAGCGGGCAGAGCTTCAACAGTGGAAACACCTAGTAAGCCAATCCCCTCTCCCTCACTCTTCAGTTCTGCCAAAGTGGGGAAAGTAGAGGCACACCTGGCCCTCTTTTCCCCCACTGCCCTCAACCCTTAAGTGATCTCTGGCAGTTAACAGCACCTCCAGCTCCCCACCCCCCATTTAAAATATACATATTTCCCAGTATAAAAAAATAATAAAAATAAAATATACATATTTCCAGCCGGAACTACCCTAAGCTCCAACCTCCGGTTTTGTTTATTACACTGCATGCCACGTTTGTATCTCCACCCAAAGGCTTACAACATACTCAAATATAACTTGTTGGAAAGCTTTGTCCCCAAACCTACTCCCTCCTTAACAGCAAGTCAGCTTTTTTTCCCCCGCCCAGGAGGTGCTCAGGCTAAAACCTTGGCACCATCCTTGAGTCCTCTTCCCTCTACACTCGGTTTGGAGCCTACTGGAAAACGTTGAGCCTCATTCTTCCGTGTATCCTCAGAATCTGACCTCTGCTAATCCACACCCTCATCTTCTCGGACCTAAATTGTTATGACAACCTCTCAATCGCTCTGCATATTTCTGCCTTGTCCCTTAGCAGTGCACAGCAGCCAGAGTGACCCTGCTCTAGGAGGGAGTTCAGAAGCCCCCAGTGACTCCCCACCTCAACCAGGGTCACAGCCTATGTCCTTCAGAGTCTGCACCCTGAGTGACCACCCCTCCTTGACCCCTTCTCTCCCTGTCTTCTGGCCCAAGATCACTCTCCCCGGCCACCCTGCCTTTCCTGTTAGTCATGCCTCGGGGTCTTTGCACTTGCTGTGCCATCTGGAGCACTTTTCTTTTTTTAAAAAGAAATATTAAGTTTTGGCTGTGCTGGGTCTTCGTTGCTGTGTTCAGGCTTTCTCTAGCTGCGGTGAGCAGGGAGCTATTCTTCTTTGAGGAGTATGAGCTCTGGGGTGCCTGGGCTCAGTGGTGGCCTGTGGACTAGTTGCCCCATGGCATGTGGAATCTTCCCAGACCAGGGTTTGAACCCTCATCCTCTGCAGTGGCAGGTGGATTCTTAACCACTAGACTACCGGGGAAGTCCTGGAGCACTTTTCTTGACAAAGTCATTGCTTCTGTTCTGTTCTCAAGTGTCACCCTCTGAGTGAAGTTCTCTCTGGCCACCTATTTATCATGGTGACTGCATCCCCTCCTTTTCCTGTTTCCCTGCTTTAGTTTTCTGCTCCGTACTTTACTTCTCATATCCTGTATTTACTTTTCTTTCTTATTCCACAAGAATGACGATCACATACAGGAGGGCAGGGATTTTTTTTTTTTAATTGCAGTGTTTTCAGTACCTAGAATAGTGTCTGTCACATGGAAGGCACTCAATAAATATTTATTTTTATTATGAAGGAACTCACAACAAAACCCTAGCTCTGTGACCTGGGGCAAGTCATTTAACTGCTCTAAAACTCAGTATTCTTGTGAAATGAAGGTAGATACTACCTCATAGTGTTACCAATGATATTAAATAAGTGAATACACTCAGAACGCTAAACATACAAGAAGAGCACAGTAAATGGTAGTGATTTTTACTGATATATGAGATTGATAGTGTGTGGTCAGCCTGACTGGTAAGGGTACATATATGCCTTATGCCTTACCTAGCTTTTAGAAGCTGTTTCTCTGAAGAAGAATGTAGTATCAGCTGAAGTTGTTTCTGTTATTGGTGCTTCTGTGTACAGTGTCTTGGAGGTGTGCAGTCACTGCTCCTACTGAGAGCTCTGGGGTGGGGTGGGGGGCACTTCTATTTGGTTTGTGTCAGCACCATCATCTTCCATGAAAAGGGAGAAGGGGAAGATGGATTCAAGCATGTGAATTTTCCCCCTTTATGATTCTATCAGGGAAATTCTTTGGATAATGTGTAAGGATGGGCTGCAGACTGTGAGGTGGGATGGAGAGGGGCATTTGGCAAACACACTAGGCTGGAACTTGACTTTCCTTGTTACCCAGACTGTTCCGTAGGCAGAGCTCCCTAGAGAGGGGTCTTGGGTCACATGCTTGCTGAGGTGGGGGTGTGTGTGTGGAGGTCCAGAAAGTGGGAAGGGCATGAGAGGATTTAGAAGCAAATTGGAGAGTAGGTCCATTGTAATTTTCCCTCTAGCTGGACCACCTTCTCCGTTGACTCCCTGCCTACCCTCACTTTGCTCAGCTGCCTGCCTTGTTGAAAGGTGCATCTGGGTCCCACTGCCTGTTCTCACACTGTACACACTATATGTTTGCTGCGTAAGATCACCCCCTGCCCTCTCCTCAACCTTCCCCTGCCCCCTCCCCCACCCCAGCCAGGCAAGCTCCAAGGGGACTGCTACTTTTGCCTGCTACATTCTCCGCTTTCTTTCCAGTTTCAGGTTAGGTCCTGGCATACAGGGTCAATAAATTCCTTATATACTGAGCTTGTTGATCTCTGCCAAGCAGCCCCTGACATGAGAACAACCCTTGTGCCCCAGCGCTTGTAAATGTTTTATCTCATATCGTTCTCACAACCCTCTGAAGTTGGTGTTCTGAAAACCCCCGCTTCACAGAGAAGCTGAGGAGCAGTGAGGGTCAGTAACTTGCTCAGGTGGAGCTGAGGTGGGGCAGAGGCCAGAATCCCCACAATGTGGGTCCAGGCTCGAAGTCCCAAACTTCCTCTGGGAAGAAGGCAAAGACGATCGCGAGCCTCAGGCACAATAGGCCTGGATTCTGAAGGTCTGAAGGTGGAGAGAAAGCCAGAGGCTCCGGCCAGTCAAACATCCCTTCTGCGCTTCCTCGGCTACCGGGTGTGTCTGAGGTTCTGGCCGAGCTGCTCCGAAGCCAGCGAGGGCCTGGCGTGGGCCCAGCACACTGCCCAGAAGAGTAAGAGAAGTCTCTTCTCAGACTCCCTCCCTCCAAAGTCCCAGCCGGGGCCCACGCGACTCGAAGTTTCCGGGTAGGAATAAGCCACACAAGGCCAGATAGACCGAGCCCGACGCGGGCGCGGATTTCCCCAGCCTGGGGCGCGGCTACCATCCAGTCCCCGTGGAAGCCCCCGAGGGTGAAATCGTGTCGAGAAGGAAACTAGAAACTGGGAACTACTCTGGGAACCGAGAGCCTGCCTGCCCTTGGCCGCTGGCGTGCGGGGCGAGCTCGGGCGCGGGCTTCCGCGCGGCGGTCTGGGCGCCTAGCTCCGGCGGGGACTCGCGGACACGGCGCCGGCGGGGCGAGCGCGGGGGCGCTGGGGAGCGGGGGTTGAGACTTGCGGAGCTGCAAGGCCCTGGCACCTAGTTCCTCGTTCTCATTCAGAGAACGCACTTGGAAATGGAGTGGTTGACTCTGTGAGCCCGTTTTTCTCCCGTTACTCCAGCGATGGAGGGAACGGAAACTCCACATTTCTGGCCCTGCGCCCCCGACTTCGGGGTCCTCTCCTGGGTGCTACTGGCGGGCGTAGGGAACCTGTCCATCCAGCACGTTTTTGCAGCGCGTAGGTTTTTTCTGGTATGGGGAGATAGGGGGAATAAATACAAGTTCATTGAGAATGCCCCCGAATTCATAGGAGCTTTTGGTCATTTCGCCTTTATTTTCAGTCAAGGGATACTAAAACCGTAACTACTCATCCTGCAGGTTTCTGGGGGAAATGTGGAGATGAAAATACCTGAAAATTCTGGTAATCTTTGTTCTAATGAGTCAATTAAGAAGAGTTCCTTTACGCACCCCCCCGCCCCCTCCCAGGTAGAATTTTAGGAGAATCAATGAAGAAATATGCTCAACCTCTACAGTTCTATTTGGAAACTCAAAACCAAGTTCTCTGTTTTCAGTTGCAAATTAGCGTTCACATTAATTGCCCTAAAAGGCAGCGATTTGCCTTATGAAGTAGTTTGTTTTTGAACCAACGTTTGTTTCCATTTTCTTGTTGTTAACTGACCTCATGGAACCATTAAAACAAAACAAACAAAAAAACCTAACAGATTTACATTTTTTCTAACTTAGTTATTGAATCACGTGCCCTTGCCTAATTTTCTTAAAAGAGGAGGGTTTATCTAAAAATGGATTTTACAATAAAAAGTAACTGAGATGTTAGGCAACTTCGCGGTAAAACCTAATATTGCACTGAAGATAAAGAAGAGAATTTAGTTCCGTTTCTTGCTCCATTACTCACTCACTTGATGTGGCCTCTGACAAGTCCCTTCACTGTCCTGGGCCTCAGGCTCTCTCTCCATCAATAACACGGGGATCCTCTCTGACATCTACCTGCCTCCTGTGGGTGTTACAAGGGTTAATGAGATATGTGGTGAGTGCTTTGATTCTAGGGTGAATGACTTGTACACATAAAATTTGATTATATCTTAGATTCATCTTTGATTCATCTGAATAAATGGGCCTTCCTTTTATGAACTCTACCTGTTAAAATTTCAAAATTGAGTTATTTGATTTTAAAGTGCTATGCTGGGGCATTCTTAACACTTGGTGTAAAACTTGCTGACAAGTTATATGACTGGATTAAGGGAAAGCCTCTATTTGTTCACGATTATTGAACAACTTATCATTCTCATGATATCATTCAGTATATTAATTCAACAAATGTTTATTGAAAACGTCTTCTTTCTAGGGATTTCAAGGGGTGTAAGGGAGTGCCTACAAAGAACTATCTTGTGTGCCAACTGCTCCCAGGTGCTGTGTTAAACACTTCATGTATATACTTCACTGGATACTTGTAACAGATCCCTGAAAGTAGGAACTATCCTTAGCCTGTGTATAGAATGTGAGCTGAAAAGTTTGTATGCAATTCAGTAAGTGAGGTACTACCTGAGCAATATAGCCCTCTGAGGTCACTTGCAAGAGTACAGAGCTACTCTTTTGCAATCTGTGATGGAAATTTACGGTCACTTTTTTTTTTCTTAAGAAAATTCTGCTATATTCACTAACCTTTATCACTAACCTGTAGTGGTTAATTCCCTTAGATCAGGTCACTCTAGAGTTGAGAGGATAGATTAGAGAAAATTTATCTGTAAGCAAATTTACATATAGGCAAAATAAGATGATTCTGTGGGAATAAGCCAAACACTCATAACACAGCCATCTGTCTCATTCCCTCTTCACCCCACTCCCCACCCCAAATAGAAAAGAAATCCACATAAGTTTTCATATGATCACTACTTGGTTTTTAGAAGTTATCTAAAAGACAGAATTGGAGAAGTTTGCAGGTCTTACTCAGGAAAGAGGGTCATACATTCTGATTTCATGAGGGAAAAGAGAAATCTTGTGGATTAAGTCACTATTGAATGGCCTATTTTACCTATTCCTTAAATCACATGTCTCATCCCTGGAAGTACAATCCACTAAATGACAGATCATAATGTTGGGCAGGAGGAAAAGAAGCAAATTAAGCCAGAATATACAGGTTTTTGTGTTCTGTCTATGGACAGTTAGGCCAGCTGCAACATATTGCTTGGAAAGGTCACTGTTTACACTGTAGTATTATGATTGTATATGTTTGCTTCATGCTGACAATGTGCTAAGTCATCAGGGTGATTAAAGCAAACACCCATATGCTGGGTTGAGAGCGTCCTAGTTTACAGTCCCCGACTTACACCATCAACATGAATATGTACACGTAAAACAGAAGCAGATGTATATATGGGGTACAGCAAGTGCCGAATGACTTAGATATACAGAAATTAGTTGTGGTGCTTTCTCTGTATGAGTGAATAGAAAGTGAGGTAGGCAAGTCATATACTCAGAGAGAGTAGTCTTGGGAGAGTTAGAGGAAACTCCTGTCTTGCTTACAGTTACTTAGTTGGGAAAGGATTCTTGAGAAGGAACCAGAGATGGGGATTTCAGAGTAACAGAGTCATAATATGTTATAATTGGAAGAGACTTTTAGAAGTCCAAATCCAGCTTTTCACACTAAGAATAAAACAGCTGATGCCCAGAGCCCTAGTTAGTAGCAGATCTGAACTTTGACACAGATGCCCACTGCCTGATGCTCCAGGGCCCTTCCACACAGAGGGTTTTTCTTGCTGTTGTTTGCTTTAAATTTTGTTTTACTTTTTATTATGGAAAATTTCAAATATGTACGAAAAAAGAATGGCTAGTATAATGAACCTCTCTCTACCTCTGTCTCTGTCTCTCTCTATATATAATATAGTCTAGCTTTATACCACTCTTATTTCTCATCTATGTCATTGTTTTTATTTATCTATTTATTTTTGAAGTGTTTTAAAGCAAATCCCAGTATCCATATCATTTCACCAGTAAATACTTTGCTATGCAACACAAAGTGATAAAGACTTCTAAAAAACAGAACCATGCTATTAGCATACCTAAGAAAATTAGCAGTAAACCTTAGTATTTGATACCTACTCATTATTCACATTTTTCTAACAGTATCAATGATGTCGTTTTCATGGTTGGTTGGTTTGAACTGGCATCCAAATAAGGTCTACACATTGTAAATCATTGTAACTCACAAGCCTCTTTTATTCTATAACTATCTGTCCTCCTTTTTTGTTTAATGGTCTTGTTAGTGAAACCAGAATATTTATCATCCTTGTAGAACGTGCCACATTCTATGGATTTGGCGGATTGCTTTCATTGTCGTCTTGCTTATCCTGTTCCTTTACTTGTTTTTCTTATGGGTTGGTGGATTAGACCTAGAGGCTTGATTAGATATAGGTTCAGTTTATTTCAGCAGAAACACTTTGTAGTGTACTTGTTTGGCATCATTTCTTGAAGCACATAATGTCTGGTTGTGCTGATTTCAGTGATGACTGAGTTCGGGGATTGTCAACTTAATTTTTCTATCAGCCTTTCATCTAAGGGTTTTAGGATCCACTGATGATTGTTGCCTAGAAGATCTGTCATTTCATTAAAGCTTTATAAATGGTTATTTTCTAACTCTATCATTCATCTGCATTTATGACTGGAATATTTCTTGAAATAACTTTCTACCATCTGTTCTTTGGCTCTCTTGAAGCATTATGGTATAGGAAAGGCAGGATAAATACTTGATGCTTTCTCTAAGATCTTCCTGGTGGCCCAGACAGTAAAGCGTCCACCTGCAATGTGGGAGACCCAGGTTCGATTCCTGGGTTTGGGAGGATCTCCTGGAGAAGGAAATGGGAATCCACTCCAGCACTCTTGCCTGGAAAATCCCATGGACAGAGGAGCCCTTAATTTTCAGAGCAGTAAGTAGGGTCAGCAAAAACAAGACTGGGAGCTAACTGTGGCTCAGATCATGAACTCCTTATTGCCAAATTTAGACTGAAATTGAAGAAAGTAGGGAAAACCACTAGACCATTCAGGTATGACCTAAATCAAATCCCTTATGATTATACAGTGGAAGTGAGAAATAGATTTAAGGGCCTAGATCTGATAGATAGAGTGTCTGATGAACTATGGAATGAGGTTCGAGACACTGTACAGGAGACAGAGATCAAGACCATCCCCATGGAAAAGAAATGCAAAAAAGCAAAATGGCTGTCTGGGGAAGCCTTACAAATAGCTGTGAAAAGAAGAGAAGCGAAAAGCAAAGGAGAAAAGGAAAGATATAAGCATCTGAATGCAGAGTTCCAGAGAATAGCAAGGAGAGATGAGAAAGCCTTCCTCAGTGATAAGTGCAAAGATTAGAGGAAAACAACAGAATCGGAAAGACTAGAGATCTCTTCAAGAAAATTAGAGATACCAAGGGAACATTTCATGCAAAGATGGGCTCAATAAAGGACAGAAATGGTATGGACCTAACAGAAGCAGAAGATATTCAGAAGAGGTGGCAAGAATACACAGAAGAACTGTACAAAAAAGGTCTTCACGACCAAGATAATCATGATGGTGTGATCACTCATCTAGAGCCAGACATCCTGGAATGTGAAGTCAAGTGGGCCTGAGGAAGCATCACTACGAACAAAGCTAGTGGAGGTGATGGAATTCCAGTTGAGCTGTTTCAAATCCTGGAAGATGATGCTGTGAAAGTGCTGCACTCAATATGCCAGCAAATTTGGAAAACTCATCAGTGGCCACAGGACTGGAAGAAGTCAGTTTTCATTCCAATCCCAAAGAAAGGCAATGCCAAAGAATGCTCAAACTACCACACAATTGCACTCATCTCACATGCTAGTAAAGCAGTGCTCAAAATTCTCCAAGCCAGGCTTCAGCCATACGTGAACCGTGAACTTCCAGATGTTCAAGGTGGATTTAGAAAAAGCAGAGGAACCAGAGATCAAATTGCCAACATCCGCTGGATCATCGAAAAAGCAAGAGAGTTCCAGAAAAACATATACTTCTGCTTTATTAACTATGCCAAAGCCTTTGACTGTATGGATCACAACAAACTGGAAAATTCTAAAAGACATGGGAATACCAGACCACTTGATTTGCCTCTTGAGAAATCTCTATGCAGGTCAAGAAGCAACAGTTATAACTGGACATGGAACAACAGATTGGTTCCAAATAGGAAAAGGAGTACATCAAGGCTGTATATTGTCACCCTGCTTATTTAACTTATATGCAGAGTACATCATGAGAAACGCTGGGCTGGAAGAAGCACAAGCTGGAATCAAGATTGCTGGGAGAAATATCAATAACCTCAGATATGCAGATGACACCACCCTTATGGCAGAAAGTGAAGAGAAACTAAAAAGCTTCTTGATGAAAGTGAAACAGGAGAGAGAAAAAGCTGGCTTAAAGTTCAACATTCAGAAAACTAAGATCATGGCATCTGGTCCCATCACTTCATGGGAAATAGATGAGGAAACAGTGGAAACAGTATCAGACTTTATTTTTTTTTGGCTCCAAAATCACTGCAGATGGTGATTGTAGCCATGAAATTAAAAGATGCTTACTCCTTGGAAGGAAAGTTATGACCAACCTAGATAACATATTCAAAAGCAGAGACATTACTTTGCCAACAAAGGTCCATCTAGTCAAGGCTATGGTTTTTCAGCAGTCATGTATGGATATGAGAGTTGGACTGTGAAGAAAGCTGAGTGCTGAAGAATTGATGCTTTTGAACTGTGGTGTTGGAGAAGACTCTTGAGAGTCCCTTGGACTGCAAGGAGATCCAACCAGTCCATTCTAAAGGAGATCACTCCTGGATATTCTTTGGAAGGAATGATGCTAAAGCTGAAACTCCAGTACTTTGGCCACCTCATGCGAAGAGTGACTCATTGGAAAAGACTGTGATGCTTGGGAGGGATTGGGGGCAGGAGGAGAAGGGGACAAGAGAGGATGAGATGGCTGGATGGCATCACCGACTCAATGGACAGGAGTTTGAGTGAACTCCGGGAGTTGGTGGTGGACAGGGAGGCCTGAGGTGCTGCAATTCATGTGGTTGCAAAGAGTCGGACACGACTGAGTGACTGAACTGAACTGAACTGAAGTAGGGTATAATAGAGATCGCAGAGGTAGAGAAATTAGTTCTGGACAAGGTGATCAGAGAGTATTTCTCAGAAGTAGAATTTCAACTAGAACTGTAAAAATGTTTATGATTTTGACAGGCAAAGATGGGAGGAGAGTCAGAAAATCATGGTCTCAGGGAACTCTATAAACAGACAGGGGATGTGGTTGATATACTGTTGTGATTAGAGCATAGAGTTCATGGGATTGCTTGAGGAGGGGCCTGTCTCCCTCAGTAGACTAAGATACTCTTGAAGGAAAGGATATATGCTTTCAATCTTTGAACTCTAGTGCCGAGAAAGTCACTTGCCACAAATTGAACATTTTCTCAATAAATATTTGACTAAATGAATGAATGAACTTGCACTTTCTTTGAAGGCAGGTTATATATTTTGCTGTTATAGAAACTTGTTTTTACCTTCTTAATCAAAGGGTAAGAGAATAGGCTGTTTACCATTTGCTTTTAACAAAATGAAGGAAGAAAAGCATATATTCATCTCAACTGATGCAGAAATAGCATTTGACAAAATCCAACTCTTTTCATAAAAAAATACTCAATAAACTAGAAATAGAAGGAAGCTATCTCAATAAAAATCACATATGAATATAGGTCATATATGAAAATAATATGGTCATATATAATGGTCCAGTAATAAAGGTTATATATGAAAAGCCCACAGATAACACAGTCAATGGTGAAAGACTGAAAGCTTTTCCTCTAAAATCTGGAACATGACAAGGATGCCCACTCTTATCATTTTTATTCAACATAGAACTAGAAGTCCTAGTCAGAGCAGTTAGGAAATAAAAAGCATTCAAATGGGAAAGGAAGAAGTGAAATTATCTCTGTTTGCAGACAACACAATTTTATATGTAGAAAACTCTAAGATTGCACAAAAAACCCACTAGAACTAATAAATTCAGCAAAGTTGCAAGACATTGACACACAAATATGAGTTGCATTTCTATACCCCAACAATGAACAATCTGAAATGGAAATTAAGAAAATAACTCCATTTACAATAGCATAAAAATAATAAAATACCTCAGAATAAACATAAGCAAGCAGGTGCAAGATTTGTATACTTAAAAGTACACAACATGGTTGCAAGGAATTAAAGAAGACACAAATAAGTAAAAAGAAATTTTGTACTAATGGATTGGAAGACTTAATATTATAAAGATGTCAAACATTACCTAAAGCAACGTATAGATCAGTTCAGTCTGTCAAAATCTTAATGGTATTCTTTGCATAAAAATAAAATAAATCCATTGTAAAATACATATGAATTTTTGAGGCCCTGAATAGCCAAAACAATATGAAAAGGAAAACTGAAGTTGGACGTCTCAATACTTCCTGATTTCAGAACTTATTATAAAGCTACAGTAATCAATATAGTGTGGTCCTGGCATGAAGAGATATATACACCAGTGGAATATGATAGAGAACCCAGTAGAGAACATACATGCTCAGATGACTTTTAGTAAGATGCCAGTGTCATTCAGTAGGGAAAGAACAGGCCTTCCAACAAGTGATGCTGGGGAAACTGGATATCCACATGCAAAGGAATTAAGTTGGGCTTTTACCCAACTGTGCACAAAAATTAACTAAATGTATTAATTACAAGAGCTAAAACCTAAAACTCTTAGAATAAAACATGGAGGAAAGCTTCATGACATTGGATTTAGCAGTCATTTCTTAGATATGACACTAAAATCCCAGACAACAAAAGAGAAAAATAGATAAATTTGACTATATCAAAATTTAAAACGTCTATGCATAAAATGATACAATCAATACAGTGAAAAGGCAACCCACAGAATGGGAGAAATTTTTTACAAGTCGTATCTGATAAAAAGTTGATATTCAGAATATATAAAGAACTCTTGCAGCTTAACAACAAAAAAAGAAATGACCCAATTCAAAAATAGGCAGAAGACCTGAACAAATATTTCTCCAAAAAAGATAAACAAATAGCCAGTAAGCACATGAAAATATGCTCAACATTACTAATCATTAGGGAAGTGCAAATCAAAACCACAGTGAGATACAATTTCACACCTATTTGAATGGCTACTATTAAGGGGAGAAAAAGGAAAAGAAAAGGAAAAAAAAACCCAGAAAATAATGTGGTGTTGAGGGTATATAGAAATTAGAATCCTTTAGAATCCTTGTGCATTGCTGATGGGAATGTAAAATGGTGCAGCCTCTATGGAAAACAGCATGACACTTCCTCAAAAAATGAAACATGGAATTATTAGATGATCCAGCAATTCCAACCAAATTTAAAGCAGGGTACACCCAAGTTCATAACAGGATTAATCACAATAGCCAAAATGTGGAAGCAACCCAAGGGTTCATGGAAAGATTAATGAATAAAAAAAGATGGTCCATACACACAATGGGATATTGTTCAGCCTTAAAAAGGAAGGAAATTCTGACACAAGCTACAACATTGTTAAACCTTTAAGACATTTTGTTAAGTGAAATAAGGTAGTTGACCCTTCCCTCAAAAAAGCCCTGAATGAGTCCACTTGGTTCCACTTATATTAAGTACCTTGAATAGTCAAATTCGTAAAGATGGAAACAGAATGATTGTTGCAACAGGCTGGAGAGGAGGAGGAATGGGGAATTATTGTTTAGTAGGCACAGAGCTTCAGTTTTTAAGGTGAAAAGTGTTTTGGAGATGCATAGATGACGGTTGAATAACAATGTGAATATATTTAACATTACTGACTATATATTTTTAAAATGGTTAAGAGGATAAAGCTTGCATGCATTTTACCACAATTTTAAAAATTAGGATTAATAAAACTCCTTGGTACTATACCCTAAATCAATTATTAGAGTCAGAGAACTTAAATACGTAATTCTGTGCAAAGCTCAAGAAAGAATAAATCCTATTAGATAAATTTAGTTTCAATTGCAAATTTTTTTAAATGTTGCACTCATGAAAATGGGGCTTCCCTAGTGGCCCAGTGATAAAGAACCCACCTGCCAATGCAGGTTCAGTCCCTGGGTTGGGAAGATCCCCTGGAGAAGGAAATGACAACTCACCCCAGTATTCTTGCCTGGAAAATCCCTTGGAGAGAGGAGCCTGGCAAGCTACAGTCCATGGGGTTGAAAAGAGTCTGACATGACTGAGCGACTGAACACACACACACAAACCTGTCTGCAATTACTCTGAAATGATTCAGAGGAAAAAATAGAGCAAGCAGATGATAATGCAAATGGAGGAAAATGTTGACCGTGGATGAGTCTGGGTAAAAGGCCTGAAGGAGCTCTTCGTGCCATTCATCAAACTTTTCTTTGTGAAATAAAAATTAAGAAACCAAAACCAAATGGCGGTCTCTGGTCTCAATAACAAGCAGAGGTGTAGGTAAGAAAAGAGTAGCATTGCTGTAGCGTGTTAGTGTGGCGTTTAGGGCTTTATGACTTGTGTTTTCTCTGTCAAGAAATAGTTGAGGATTGACTTCATTAAGTACTAATCTGTACTTTGGTGCCAGCCCTTGATACATTAATGATTTGTTGACCCTGAAAATCCTTCAATATGGGAGAAAACCACTAGACTAAATTCTATTGATGTAATTTTTGTGACGTAAATATATGCTGTAAAATCAAAGGGGGAAAAAAACCCTGTCTGATCTGTGGCTTGTATTAGTCAGAGGTTGGGCTTGAAGTGACATCAGCACAACTCAAACTTGCTTTATTCATCAGATATTTATTGAGTGCCTACAGTGTCCCAGTCCTTTTTATTGGTATTAGAAATGTAACAGGAAATAGGCAAAAAGCCCTGCCCTGTTTGAAGCCTCCATTTTGGTGATCAAAAACAAACAAACAGGCAGACATTAGGTGAAGGCAAGCGGGGAGTGATCTCCTGCCTCACAGGGGCCATTTCTGTGTAATGAACAGCCACACACGTCAGTGACCTGCGACGGCGAGCAGTGACTTGGTTCACACATCTGAGGGTGGTTGTCCCAGCTGAGCTGGTCTCACTGTGTGCTCAGGCATCAGCAGACGGGTGCGGGAGTCTGCGGTGCAAAGCGGGGTCCCTCGACTTCTCCCCCAGCAGGTTCTCCTGGTGACGGGAAGGGCACTCGGAGCCCTCGCTGGGTCGTGTGTGCTACCGTGCCACTGGGCAAAGTCAGTCCCCTGATCAAGCCCAGAGGCAGGGAGTGGGAAGATACATGCTCCCCATGGAAGTGAGGGAAAGTGCAGAGTCTCAGGCCAGAAGTGGTGGATACAGGGAGAGAACTGGCGACAACTGTGTGATCTGTCACAGCGTCAAGCCTGCTGGGCCCACCTCTTAGCTGCCTTCTCTCTCTTCCCCTCTCTCTCTCACGGCCGCTGGTCTCTGCTGGCTGCTTTTCTTCTTTTTTGTCATGTTCTTGGCCGTGTTGTCTCGTGCGGCCCCCAGCATCTAAACATGGCCGGATCCCAGAAAAGAAAGGTGACACTTATTTTGTTTTTTCTTCTGATAAATCTCAAAGAAGGATTATTATTATTTTTTGGTCGTCGTTGTCTGACTGATGGTCTAATTTGTAGTCAAAGGATGGGAGCTCCCTGATTGCCAAGGCCTGGGCCTCAAGTCACCTCTGTGGTTGGCACCTGAGTGTTTGACAGGTGTACCAGCACCGCAGAGAAATACGGGGTGGTAGGGGATTATGGTTTTCGACAGAAAGAAGAATTCTGGGTAGACAAGGTAGCTGTCTGAACACCCAGGGTTTTCAAACCTGTTCATGTCAATAGTGAGTGTTTTTCTCAACAAAGAAGTTAAGTGGTCTTTGGCTGTTTGTTGGTGTTTAGGAGGAATGTTTCCTGGAAAAAGGTTTCAAATGGCTCATTTAGAATGAGCTCTGACTACTGGCATAAAGATGGGTCAGATGAGGTTAGTTCCTGCTAACATTTTATTCATTAGACTTCTTAATAGGCAAAATATTAAACAAGAAAAATTATGGAAATTGCCCATTTTGAACCTGATCGATGTAGACCAGAGACTGGCTTTCAGCAGCAAACCTGTGCTCTCAGTGGCTCACTCAGAGCTTTGCCTTAGCTCCTGTGTCCACCCATGGGACTCAGCTCAACCCTGCCTGGCCTAAGCAGATCACAGAGGTTTCATTCTTCTTCCTCGTGAATGGCTTGGGATGGACCTATGATCAACTTCTCCATAAGGAGACGGGAAGTAGTTTCTGAAAGGGGCACCTTAGCTCTTAAAGAGACACAAATTTCTGGACATCAGTGTTTGAGGGTGTGATGCTGTAACTGGCTTGTGATTATGAGAAGACCCAGTGATGAGGTGGGAGGATGGAATGACCCTGGGTCCAGGACCCTGCTGCTGAATCACTGTATTAATCAGTTCTGGAACTGATCTTCCTCTGGACTTTGGTGATGTAATAAGTTCCCTGAGAGTTTAGGGCATCTCTAATTGGGTCTTTGGTGACTCACAGATGAAGGCAGCCAGTGGAAGCAAAGAGTTACTTGTTTTGTCTGGAGTCTCTTTTTCACTTGGATTTGAATATTTAATAGGAGATGAACTTGGAGGCACTAGTGGTAAAAAAGCCCGCTTGCCAATGCAGGAGACATAAACTTGAGTTCCATCTTGGGTCAGAAAGATCCCAGGAGGAGGGGATGGCAACCCACTCCAGTGTTCTTGCGTGGAGTATCTCACGGAGAGAGGAGCCTAGGGGGTTACAGTCCATAGGGTCACAAAGAGTCAGACACGAATTTAGATCCTACCAGATTTGCACTCACCCTTCACTATAAAAGTAGATTCATGTAAAACTACATTCCTTTTACCATGGCAGGTGTAGAGCTATGTTAGGAATGTGTATATGAGGTGTAGTCTTAGGTACTCTGACTACTTATTTTTACTTTTTTTTTTTGGCCAAGATATCTTGTTCTACCTTTTGATTTTTTTTTCCATGATTTCATATGTCTGTTTTTTAACCCCAATTGGAGAATAGTTATACGAGGGAAAAGTATTTAACTTATTCAGAAGTTCTTTCTTTCTTGTTTCCCTCTCTCTGTCCTAAGAGAAAAAGCAATGAAGGACGAATTGTTTCACCTCCATCCCTCGTCACTCCTAAAGTTGAGGGAGGAAAGTGTTAGTGTTGGCAGGATGAAGTAATCTAACTGAAAAAAGTGAGAGTCAGTGGATTTCTTTCTTTCTTTTTTTTTTTTAAACTATGGTGCTTTAATTCTCTTCAAGTACCCAGCTTTCAGCTCCTTGAAGTCTTGACGAGGTGGGAGATTCTTTCAGGAGACTGAGCTTCCAGAATCACATTCTCCCGTCCCCTGCTGTCTGTGCTGCCGTAAATGGGCCCTGGCTGCTGGCATTGTCTCCAGAGGGACATTCAGTCTAGTCCTGCCCTATGACACCTCTTAGAATGTAACAGAGTTGGCTGTGTCCCATTTCTCCCTGGGAGAAGCAAATCTGTTGGATTTCTACTCTTGGCTTATTACTTGTTTCAGCTACACCTTTCAGCTTTAAAAAACTAATTAATTTTTTTTTCCTTCTCCTGAAGCCTCATCTGTTTCAATATTGATGAAAATCCAATAAAGAAGGAGTCTTGGTGAAGTGCTGTGTTGACTTACTGTTTTCAAATGTCATATGCTTCACACTTAAAATCAAGAAAATGAATTTCCTTTAACTCAAAAAATGAGGCAGTTACCTTCTTTGTAGGCCTCTGGCAATAAAGAATTTAAGAAAAAAATTGAGACAATTTTTAAATCAGTTTTAGATACACAGCAAAATTGAGGGGGAAATACTGAGATTTCCCACACTTTGTTCTTGTTTAGTGTCTGACTGTTGTGACGCATGGAGTGTATGTAGCCCGCCAGTCCCCTCTGTCCATGGAATTTTTCAGGCAAGAATCCTGGAGTAGGTTGCCATTTCCTACTCCAGAAGATCTTCCCAAGCCAGGGATAGATCCTGTGTCTCCTGCAGTGCAGGTGGACTCTTTACCACTGAGCCAACGGGAAGGACTGATTTCCCATATACCCCCCCCCGCCCAATACGCTTGTGTGTGCCTGCATGCTTAGTCGCTTCAGTTGTGTCCCACTCTTTGTGACCCCATGGCCAATATGTGTAACCTCCCCCATTATCAAGACCCCCCACTAGGGTGGTGTATTTGTTACAAGTGATGAACCTACATACACACATCATTATTACCTAAAATCTGTAGTGTATATCATAATTCGTTCTTGGTATTGTACACTCTACGGGTTTGAATAAATATATGATGACGTGTCCCTCATTATAATATCATACAAAGTAGTTTCAGTGCCCTAAAAATCCTCTTGACTTTCATCCCACCCCTACCCCACCCCATGGCAACCACTGGTCTTTTTTACCATCTCCATAGTTTTGCCTTTTTCAGAATATCATGTACTTGGAATCATATAGTCTGTAGCCTTTTCAGATTGGCTTCCTTCACTTAGTGATATGTATTTGTTTCTTCCACGTCTTTTCCAGACTTGATAACTCATCTCTCCTTTTTTAAAATTGCAGTATAGTTGATTTACTGTGTTGTGTTAGTTTCAGCTCCTTCAGCTTCTGTAGATCTCCTTCTTCAGCCCTTTCCCCCTGGACCAGGTGCAATTTGAGTTCTGAGACGAATAGCAACAGTTTTTCCTGAGGGTTCCTCCTGTGTCAAAGCTAAAAGGCTGGAGGTGGTGAGCAACCTATAGGCTCCAGGCCATCTCTGTTGATTCCACA
The DNA here is from genome assembly GCF_014754425.2 of Oryx dammah. Taxonomy (NCBI): domain Eukaryota; kingdom Metazoa; phylum Chordata; class Mammalia; order Artiodactyla; family Bovidae; genus Oryx; species Oryx dammah. The sequence goes on from NW_024070188.1 coordinate 31,440,902, forward strand.
GCAGCACAGAAAGACAGAGGGGATGCTCTTTGCAACACTATAATAGTAAACAAGAGGGAACATCCTTACTGTTCATCAGTGGGAAATGGTCCTATAGAGCAGACTGTAAGTATAGGAAGCCTTGAGAGTAACGAACCAGATCTTATATGCAAAACAAACATGGACAGATTTTAGAAACACCTTGAGAGGAAAAATAGCAAGTTGCAGAATGACATGAATAATGTGATACCATTTGTATAAATCAAAAGCAGAGAAAACAGCATATATTGTTCATTAAAAAAAATAGAAGAAAGGCTACATACACCCCAAATAGAGAGGAACATCTGTGTCTGGGGAAGTGAATGGGTTCAGACATGGTGGGAGATTTAGAACTGTTTTTAACATACTCTTTTTTCTTTCTTTTCAAGAGGAAGTGCATTTAGATACATTATTTTTTTTCAAGGTAGTGAAATATATGTGACAAAATTTAGATGCATTACGTTTGTAATTGAAAAGCTGTCCAGGTGGTTCCCATGGGTCTCACTCTAGTTATGAGAACATGGTTATACCCTAGTCTTTGCTGAAAGGTGAGGAAAGGTGAAGAATACAACGGGATATACCTCACACTGGAGGTGGGGTCAGAGATGGAATGTGTCTCCTCCCTCGGTCTCCCCTAGCCGTTATAGCCAATACTGCCAGGTTGTTTGTATGTTGTTTGTTTGTTGCAGGCATGTTGCCTGATTAACTGAAGATAACTTCTCTTGTATGGATGAGTGAAAAACACAGAGAAGGAAAGGGTGAATCATCTCAACTTGCCACTAACTTTACCATTTACTTTGTTAAAATTATTGTCACTAATTTGAAGACATGTCTAGGAATTCTGTTGTTAGCTAATTTTTGTTTGCTATTGTGTTTATTTTAGAAGCGTCTTAATCCTGAAGGAGACAGGTCAGGATTTCTTCTCTCAGTCAAACAATGAACCCAGGAAGGGAAAGCAAAGAATGTGGCATTAGGTGAAATCTCTTTCTGAAAGCCAAAGGTGGGGGCATTTTTAGTTTTAGGAACTTGTTTGGTTCCTCCCGTATGGAGCTGTCCTCGATTTTCTGGCCAGATTTCTCCGTTTTCTGAACTCCTAGGGGCACGTTCGTCTCTCTCCTGTGGCGCTTGCTATTTAAATTCTAGTTCTTTGTTGTGTAGGTGTCCTCTGCTGCAGCGTTAGAAGTCCTTGTCTCTGGAATGTGCCAGTTATCATCACCCCTCGGCCCCCAGGGCACACTAGTATTGAGTGCTGTGTTTAATATGTGGTTAGGAAAAATACTTGTACAAAGAATAAAAGAATCAGGAAATTGATTTTGGCTCTTTGAAAATGTGTTCCGAGCCTTTGCTGACTCAGAAAACAACTAAAGAGGCATCAGATTTAGAATCGTGAACACAATATAAGTATGTTCTGGATTCACTGATTCATTAGGATATTATTTCACATCACCAGTTAAGTTCATTAATACTGAAACGAAGTAAATTCATACCTTTTAAGAGGTTAAGGTGTTTTCTAATTATTTTCTTTATGATACTGCTCTGTAAAACAGCATCATAGTCTCCTTATGTCGGTATGTCTTCTAATTCGGTCCCCGTTTCTTCACTGTCTAAACTGTTATGATCTAATGGTCATTAAAAAAAAAGAAAAAGCACCTGGGGGTTTGTTTTCTTTCCAAAAGTCTGTAGGCATCCACTGTCTGTTCTGCGTGTCCCGGATGTGTGCTTTCATTCCAGGCAATAGGGGTCTTCACTTTTTTCCCCAACCTTGCCCTGTGGGTTTTTTCACAATGACAATAAACTTTAACTTGTAATCAGTTACGATTTTGCCTCCTTTAAGAGTCTGCTTCTGGGAAAATATCACTGTATCCTACAGAGTGAAATCTGCGGTCTCTTTCTTTCTCTCTTCTACTCCATACCTGCTTTTCCTCCTTTTCTTTGCTTACCAAAAAACTTCCCGTTACAAGTATTTCCAAAAATCATGACCCACAAACAACATTTACGATTCTGAGCTTGTCATTTGATGTCCATCATCTTGCCACCATGCCTTCTATCATTCCTAAACTGATGAGGTTCACGTTGGTTTAGAATACATTATAGCTCTTCAACGCTGACTGAAGGATTGTTAAATCAATATAAAAATGAATAAGAACAAATTCATGCCTTCAAGGAGAAAATAATTGTCCCTCTAAATATTCCTTACATGGAAAATTTTATGGAAAAAAATTAATCCAGGACAAAAGTTCTTAAATATCTCTGCTCTTCTACCACCTAAAAAGGATAAAGCAAACAAACAAACAAAAAAATGATGTACCTCTGCATATTTTAAAACTGGTGTTAAAACTTTTCATGACAAGGTTAAATCATTGCTGTGTTCCTGGTCTTGGGCCTCAGCTTCCCTTGAGAGGACCAGCCCTAGGCCTGTTGGAAGATGGTGCTCCTTCTTGATCAGTGCTGGCATTTTTTTCTATCTGGTACCTTATACTTGTTTGCTCAAAATAATGCTTTGTTCTCAGAGTCAGATGTGGTTGGGAAGGAATCTTAAACTTAGGGATCTATAGGGATCCTCAGTGGACTCAGATTCAGTAGCCGCAGACTGGGAATACTACTATACACTTCAGAATGCCGTGAAGATTTAGTGAAACAGCATGCGTGCTCAGTTGTGTCCAACTCTTTGTGACCCCATGGACTGTAACCTGCCAGGCTCCTCTGTCCTTGGAATTTTCCAGGCAAGAATACTAGAGTAGGTTGCCATTTCCTCCTCCAGGGTATCTTCCCAAGGCAGGGATTGAACCTGCTTCTCTTGTGTCTCCTACGTTGGCAGGCAGATTCTTTACCACTGAGCCCTACCTGGGAAGCCCAGTGATATAACAGGCTTCCACAAAGTACTTAGCACAATACCTGACACTTAGCACCAACTAAATTGCTGCCAAGTCCTTTGCCCCTCTCACGATCTCTCACATTCCTAATCTTAAAGGTTCCTCATAATAGGTTCTTATCTGGTCAGACAATTGCCGTTGGTGTCTCAGGATGAAAACTGTCCACTTTCTCTATAAAGTTTAAACTGTTTAATGAAGGGGTTTGAGTTGTTAATGGTCTGGCTGCAGCTCCATTTCTTAGTTCATCTCCCATTGCATCCCCACCTCCCACCTGGTTCCAGGTGCCTGGAATTGCCCTCATGGAAGTACATAGGGAGACACATTCTTTCCATAAGCTGGTGCTGAATGCTAATTATGCACAGGTGTGGGAGCGTGTGCAAGAAATGCAGAGATCAGACGGCGCATCCCAGATCTCCCAGAATGTGTGTTCTTGCTGGGGAGAGACGTTGGTAAGCTACAGGAAGGGCTACAGAGGCACCTGAGTGGAGTCAAATGCTGGAGGTGGGTCACCAGAGAGCAAACACATGGTGAGTTATGCCCCTTGTTCCTTGTATTCTTTCTGGACTTCATTTCTTTGCTCATGCGATTCCTCTGGGTTATGAAGTTTTGTCTCATCCACCATATTCACCTGATCTCTCGCCAACGGACTGCCACTTCTTCAAGCGTCTCAAAAACTTTTTGCAGGGAAAATGCTTTCCAAGGGTTCGTCAAATCCTGAGGCATGGATTTTTATGCTACTGGAATAAGCAAACGTTTCTTGTCGGCAAAAATGTGTGGATTGTAATGGCTCCTATTTCAATTAAAAGATGTATTTGAGCCTAGTTTTAATGATTTAAAATTTACAGTCGGTCCGAAATTGCAATTACGTTTGCACCAACCTAATAGGTTACTTTTCGTTTCCAACTGCGTTCTCTCCTACTTCTGTGCCCTTGTGCACACCAGCGGTTCCCTTCTTGGATAGTCCTGTTGTAACAACAGCGCAGCAAGTACGTCCCTTAGCATGCAGCCATTGCTGTGCGTCATTACTAGGCACCCTGTTATCAGACAACAGGCCCTGCTTGGCCATTGGTTGGTGCTGCTGTGGGTCCCGCCCACAAGCAACAAACTGTCAGTGAGTGACGTTAGTGGTGCCACTCAGCCACTGGTCAGTGCAGCCGTGGGCCCCATCCACAAGAAACCAACTGACAATTAGCCAGCGTTAGTGGGCATTCAGCCAACAGTTGGTGGAGTGGTGGTCCTGAGGTGGAGATGGAGGAAAGAGGCAGCTCCTCTTTCCTCAGCCTTCTCCCAGAGGCCCTCCAGCTCACTCAGCTTTGGGCCAGTGGGTGAGCTAAGGGGCCCAGAAAACAGACTGGGTGCTGTGTCCAGTGGGACTCCAGAGCCTTCACCAGGGCTATCCAGTGGCCCTGAGGCAGTGGCAAACCTCCCCCATCCCTGTTCCTGTGACCTAGTTAGCCCTCGTTACAGTCTCTGGGATCTGGTTCTCCCCTCCTCCTTGCCCCCCTCCATCCCGTTTGAGCAGCCTGAGGAATCTGAGGGCCAGTTGGGTTCTGGGCACCTGGCTCCCTCAGCTATGACAGTTGAACAGGGTCTGGGGACCTATCCCTGAGGAAGCTGCCAACTGAGGTCTCTCTCCTCTTAGCTAGGACTGGGAGGACCCCAGAAGGTGAAAGCTGTGGCTTGGGACCTTGCCTTTTCTTGTCAGGACAGAGAATAACATTTGTTTGGTGGCGATTTACAGGAACAGCATTACCTGACCTCAAAAACAAAGGCTCTGACACCAAGAAGTTTGCAACAACTAACTAGGTCCCTCCCTCACTTTTCCTAGAAAAGGGCTTTGCTGGAAGCTTTCAGGGAGTTGGGTTTTTAAGGCATGAGCCACCCATCTCCTTGCCTGGCCCAGTAAACCTTTCTGGGTTCCAAACTCTGATGTTTCAGTACTGTATGGCTTCAGTGTGTCAGGCACATGGACTTGCATCTTCGGTAACACTTTATTGCTTGTGTTTGGGTAAGGCTGATTGTTTATTCCAACGATCATGTCACTTAGATTTATTCTGAAATGAATGACTTCATGAATGAAATGTTTGGATAAATTAAAGGAAAATATCTTAGAACTTGTGGAAAAAAATCCTTTCGGAATCCTTCATGAATAGTCTATTTCCTTTTGTTCCGTTGTTCATTCGTGTTCAACTCTTTCCAACCCCGTGGACAGCGGCACACCAAGCTTCCCTGTCCTTCACCATCTCCCGCAGTTTGCTCAAACTCATGTCCATTGAATCGATGATGCCATCCAACCAACTCATCCTCTGTTGCCCCCTTCTCCTCCGGCCTTCAGTCTTTCCCAGCATCAGGGTCTTTTCTAATGAATTGGTGCTTCACATCGGGTAGCCAAACTGTTGGAGCTTCAGCTATTTCCTTTAACACATCCAAATGAGACAGCTGGCTTCTCACTCACAGGTTAACTTAGGTACCCCTCGGGTTTCACATCCGTCTCCCTCATTGGCCGAGAGGGTGAGGTTTGTTCATGTTAATCTCTGTATCCTAGTACCCAGCAAAATGCCGGGGAATTCAGTATTCTGCAACAGACAGTGGAACAAGTGAATGAACACTGAGGTTAAAGAGACAGTTAATACATGACTGGGGCACTCATGCTCAGATCCTGTTTCCGCCCTTCTTCCTTGGAGTCACAAAGCGTTGGACAGAACTGAGCATGCATGTCATTGCAGTGTGAGATAAAAGATGTGTTCGTTTTCAGGTCCGCATAACCAAAACTCCTGATTCAAAACTGGCTGAGACGATTGGTAATTTATATTTGAGATAACAGAAAAAGTTCAGAAGTGGGACAGTTTCAGAGTTGGTGAATCCGGTGGCGCCATAGTGTCACTGGAGATCCAGGTGCCATGTTTTGTTCCACCATTTTCATCAAGGTGGCCCAGCTTCACTTGTGGTAGCAAGACAGCCACTGTGGTTTCACAGTCCCTTTGAAGGACAACAAGAATTATGGGCAGAAATGGGATCTTATTGAGCAGACCTAGGTCACATTGTTGTTGCTGTTTATTTGGTAAATCATGTCTGACTCTTTTGAGATTCCCAAGGACTATAGCCTGCCAGGCTCCTCTGTCCACGGGATTTCCCAGGCAAGAATATTGGAGTGGGTTGCCATTTCCTTCTCCAGGAGATCTTCCCGACCCAGGGATCAAACCCACATCTCCTGCATTGCAGGCAGATTCTTTACCACTGAGGCACCCGGGAAGCCCCCACTAGGCCACATGCCACCCCTAATTTCGTTATTCATTACCAGACACAAATTCACCACTTGGGCCTGGGCCAGCCTTTCATAGAGGAGTGTGGACACCTCAGCAAAATCATCATCTCATCAGCAAGGAAGAAAGGGTAGTGGTTAGAGGAGAGGGCTTTCCAATATTGTTTTAGTGATTCCCATACATAACAACAACAAAAAGTCTCTTTCCATTGAGATACTGGATAAAAACTTATCTTTATTACATATACTTTGTTTTCACTTTATACTTCTTAGCAGTGTAAAAAATACCAAGAGGAAACTGAAACCAATGGCAAATATCCCAGAACAAAGAACAAATGCTTCTTCCTGGAAGGAACGTTTTTGATCTCACAAACCAAGTTGCTTTTATTCTTTAGCTTCCAAAGTCCATAAAAATGCTTCTAAGCAAAATTAACTTCCAAGTCCATAAAAATGTGATTTATCGTTTACAACATGACATTTACAGTATCCTTTTTTGGTCCAGGGAAGGCGAAACTGAGAGAAAGGTGTGAAGCCCTCCTAGTCTTTGAAGATGACTAATGATGTAGTATATGGTTACTTGCAGTCCTAAATCAGAGTATGCAGTTCTGTTCATTCAAATCTAACCAGCAAAGGAGCTTAACACAATCTAACTTATAATTTACATAATAAAAATGGATTGGCAAAAAGTTTCATGTTTTTACATAAGATGTTAAAAACCTGACCGAACTTTTTAGCAACCCAATATTTACGTATCTGCTTTCTATAATTAAATGAAACACATACTATTAAACAGGAACTAAAGCTTGAACTTTGCTGTAAAATTGATTCTCAATAGTGCCTAGGCTGTTTCATATGTGTTTTGTATGAAACACATTGTATATACACACATACACAAATGTATATACATACATATACACATTTGTATATGTGTGAATAAGTGCTTATAAGTATGTGGATGTGGGTTTTGTTCTGTATACTATTTAAAAATACTTTTTTGGGATGAGATGATTATAAATAAATATAAAACTATTGTTCTATTTTCAAATCCATGTGCATACATATATTCAAGTATTGTAAAAAAAAACATTTTGGTAAAATCTAATGCAGTTACGGAATCTATGTGCACAGTAGAATTTTAATTTTAAACAAAGCTCATGTTAATATTTATTAGAAAGCCTGTTGATATGTCTGCAATATATACAATTAAGATGCTTCTTTTTCACGTTGTATCCTGCAAAAGAATAAAAAGAGGTCAGATTTTAAAAGAAAATGAATAAATAACCTGTAGCATAATTTATTATGTTTTAGAATTGTATAATACATACAATACATTGAAATCTTGTGCTGATATGCAGAAAACATACTCTGGCTGTATGTTTAATAAAGCTCTGTGCTATCTTGGCTACTTTTAAACAAAATACTTTGGTGGAGGGCTGAGTAGTGACTATGTATGGATTCATATTAAAAGCACCCAATTTGCTGAGTTGCGAGTTTTATTGTGGGAGGAAAACAGAGGCTGGAGAGAATGATTGGTTTTTGCTTTAAATAGCTATGTGATTGACTGAACTCTCAATTTTACATTACCTATATGGATACAGACTATTTCCTGTGAAAGAGTAAAAGCCAGTCAATGAATCAATCAGTAAAGAAGTGCTTAAGTGTTCAAAGTTGTATTAGGTGCACAGAGTAAGGAAGGGGAGAAAGTGGGAGAGCTGAGCAAATTATCAAGAAATACAAATAAGCTTTGAAGACTGGTAGGAGTGTTCAGAAAAGCACTTAAAAAACCCGTTTTGTACCCAGCCTTTCCCAGGGAAGACTCTGAAACAGGATTTCAGGCAAAAAGAAGACTTAAAAAAAATCCCTCTCTTATACCCACAATACAGAGAAATAGAGGGAAAGTAGAAGAAAATATTAATGCCCTTTTTAAATGTGGAAAGCTCCTAAGAGATGACTTGAAAAGGCAGTATCATACATGTACACTCCTTAGGAAAAAAAGATCTCTTTCACTCTTTTTTTTTTTTTAATTGGCACCATCAACTCTCTTACTCTTAACAAACAGTTCAGTAGCAAGAGGAACCAAAGTGAAGAAGGGAGTTTGTTTTTTGAAAAATGAAAAAATCAACCTTGATTACTCATATAGTAGGGCTGTAAAAACACTAGCATTTCTTAGTGTACTGATTAAGATTGCAGTGCTGGTGATTATCTTTAAGAATTTCAGCTTGATAGAAAACATATTAAAATTTAGAAAAAGTATGACCCTTAAAAGTGTACTATTAGGGAAAAAAGTAATCATGGATTTAATCTGCTAGCAATTTGAAGAAGCCCTAGGTGGTGACAGCTTGGTCTTAAATGTGATCAGACTATGTTATCTCTTACTCTGGTAGGATAATGGGATTGGTAGGGCAAGAGGAAATGGCAGATTTTTATCTAAATTGATTTTAGCAAGAATTTTGGTTTTGTTTTTTCACAATGAAATTGACAAGTGCAATTGACTCTCCCAACTCTTTGCATCTTTGGGCTAACTGTTTAGGACAAAAGATGTGAGGAAATGCCTTCTTTTTACAGTCAGTAACAACTATTTATAAAAATCTGAATATATGCTTACTTAGGAGCTGCAAAGAGAGATTAAACCCAGTCCCTGCTCTTCAAGGATTTATAATCTAGAGGGTGAAGGATCAACAATAATGAGTAACAATGCAAGGTAGCATGTGTTGAACTTCATTTGTGTAATAAATGGCACCTTGAAGAAATAGCTTTTCTTAAGGGTTAAAGTGAAGGCTGTAAGATGATATTGCAGTTTAACTAATTTTTTTTTAACAGATGAATTACTGATTTATGCTAGAAACATGGTCATGAGGGAAAAAAAGTCAATAGCATAAGAGATCAAATCACCAGGCCCTTTGAGAGAACTGGGGATGTTGGTGGTACTCCCATTTTCTACTACTCTAGAACAGTGCTTCTCAGACTTTAAGTGCAACAAATCACCTGTGATCTTGTTAAAAGGCAAAGTCTGATTCAGTAGTTGAGATGGGGTTCAAGAATTTCTAACAAGATCCCAAGGGGCTAGACCATGCTGATTTAGAAACATCAAGTGTAGAAATCATCCTGTTATAGAAGTCCATTTTAGGTTGGCCTTTTGAACCCTCCCTGGGGGCTCATACTGTAAAGAATCTGCCTGCAATGCGGGATACCGGAGTTCAGTGCCTGGATTGGGAAGATCCCCTGGAGAAGGGAATGGCTACCCACTCTAGCATATTTGCCTGGAGAATTCCACAGACAGAAGAGCCTGGAGGGTTACAGTCCATGGGGTCACAGAGTTGGACATGACTGAGCAACTAACACTTGAACCCTCTGGTCAAAGGAAGTAGGAAACTGAGCCAGAGATACAGTGAAGAGGAAATTAAACTTGCAAGAAAGGATGGCAGAAATTATCATTAGTATTACAAAAATGGAAACTGTAGGGTGATACAAAAATGTATACCAAATATATAGATGGTTACATTGATAGCTTTATTAAGTCTGCACATAATGAACATACATTTTGGCAGGACTGAGTTAAATACAGAATACAATTATTTCTCAATAAGGAGAGAGGCTTCAAAATGGGGTATTTGAATGTCAATTTTTTTACATTCCCCTGGAAGACTTTAAAATAAGGTGCTCACCCTCTCAGTTCAGTTCAGTAGCTCAGTTGTGTTTGACTCTTTGTGACCCCATGGACTGCAGCACGCCTCCCTGTCCATCACCAACTCCTGGAGTTTACTCAAACTCATGTCCGTTGAGTCGGTGATGCCATCCAACCATCTCATGCTCTGTTGTCCCCTTCTCCTCCCGCCTTCAATCTTTCCCAGCATCAGGGTCTTTTCCAATGAGTCAGCTCTTTGCATCAGGTGGCCAAAGTACTGAACTTTCAGCTCCAACATCAGTCCTTCCAATGAATATTCAGGACTGATTTCCTTTAGGATTGACTGGTTGAATCTCCTTGCAGTCCAAGGGACTCTCAAGAGTCTTCTCCAACACCACAGTTCAAAAGCATCAATGCTTCGGCACTCAGCTTTCTTTATAGTTCACCTCTCACATCCATACATGACTATTGGAAAAACCAAAGCCTAGATGGACTTTTGTTGGCAAAGTAATGCCTCTGCTTTTTAATATGCTGTCTAGGTTTGTCACAACTTTCCTTCCAATTTCATGGCTGCAAACACCATCTCCAGTGATTTTGGAGCACCCCCCCCAAATAAAGTCAGCCACTGTTCCACTGTTTCCCATCTATTTCCCATGAAGTGATGGGACTGGATGCCATGATCTTTGTCTTCTGAATGTTGAGCTTTAAGCCAAATTTTTCACTCTCCCCTTTCACTTTCACCAAGAGGCTTTTTAGTTCTTCTTCACTTTCTGCCATAAGGGTGGTGTCATCTGCATATCGGAGGTTATTGATATTTCTCCCAGCAATCTTGCTTCCAGTTTATGCTTCACCCAGTCCAGCATTTCTCATAATGTACTCTGCATATAAGTTAAATAAGCATGCTGACAATATACAGCCTTGATGTACTCCTTTTCCTATTTGGAACCAGTCTGTTGTTCCATGTTCAGTTCTAACTGTTGCTTCTTGACCTGCATAGAGATTTCTCAAGAGGCAGGTCAAGTGGTCTGGTATTCCCATGTTTTTTAGAATTTTCCACAGTTTGTTGTGATCCACACAGTCAAAGGCTTTGGCATAGTCAATAAAACAGAAGATGTTTTTCTGAAACTCTCTTGCTTTTTCAATGATCCAACAGATGTTGGCAATTTGATCTCTGGATCCTCTGCCTTTTCTAAATCCAGCTTGAACATCTGGAATTTCATGGTTCATGTATTGCTGAAGCTTAGCTTCAACAATTTTGAACATTACTTTGCTAGTATGTATGTGATGAGTGTGATTGTGCAGTAGTTTGAGCATTCTTTGGCATTGCCTTTCTTTGGGATTGGAATGAAAATTTACCTTTTCCAGTCCTGTGGCCACTGCTGAGTTTTTCAAATTTGCTGGCATATTGAGTGCAGCACTTTCACAGCATCATCTTTCAGGATTTGAAATAGCTCAACTGGAATTCTATCACCTCCACTAGCTTTGTTTGTAGTGATGCTTCCTAAGGTCCACTTGACTTCACATTCCAGGATGTCTGGCCCTAGGTGAGTGATCACACCATCGTGATTATCTGGGTCATGAAGATCTTTTCTGTACAGTTCTTCTGTGTATTCTTGCCACCTCTTCTGAATATCTTCTGCTTCTGTTAGGTCCATACCATTTCTGTCCTTTATTGAGCCCATCTTTGCATGGAATGTTCCCTTGGTATCTCTAATTTTCTCTAGTCCTTCCCATTCTACTTTTTCCTCTATTTCTTGGCACTGATCACTGAGGAAGGCTTTCTTATCTTTCCTTGCTATTCTTTGAAACTCTGCATTCAAATGGGTATATCTTTCCTTTTCTCCTTTGCTTTTTGCTTCTCTTCTTTTCACAGCTCTTTGTAAGGCCTCATCAGAGAGCCATTTTGCTTTTTTGCATTTCTTTTTCTTGGGAATGGTGTTGCTCCCTGTCTCCTGTACAGTGTCACGAACCTCCGTCCATAGTTCTTCAGGCACTCTGTCTATCAGATCTAGTCCCTTAAATCTATTTCTCACTTCCACTGTATAATTTGATTTAGGTCATACCTGAATGGTCTACAGGTTTTCCCTACTTTCTTCAATTTCAGTCTGAATTTGGCAATAAGGAGTTCAAGATCTGAGCCACAGTCAGCTCCCAGTCTTGTTTTTGCTGACTGTATAGAGCTTCTCCATCTTTGACTGCAAAGAATATAATCAATCTGATTTCAGTGTTGACCATCTGGTGATGTCCATGTGTAGAGTCTTCTCTTGTGTTGTTCAGTTCAGTCGCTCAGTTGTGTCCGACTTTTTGCGACCCCGTGAATCGCAGCACGCCAGGCCTCCCTGTCCATTACCAACTCCCGGAGTTCACTCAGATTCATGTCCATCGAGTCAGTGATGCCATCCAGCCATCTCATCCTCTGTCGTCCCCTTCTCCTCCTGCCCCCAATCCCTCCCAGCATCAGAGTCTTTTCCAATGAGTCAACTGTTCGCATCAGGTGGCCAAAGTACTGGAGTTTCAGCTTTAGCATCAGTCCTTCCAAAGAAATCCCAGGGCTGACCTCCTTCAGAATGGACTGGTTGGATCTCCTTGCAGTCCAAGGGACTCTCAAGAGTCTTGGAAGAGGGTGTTTGCTATGACTAGTGCGTTTTCTTGGCAAAACTCTGTTAGACTTTGTCCTGCTTCATTCTGCATTCCAAGGCCAAATTTGCCTGTTACTCCAGGTGTTTCTTGACTTCCTACTTTTGCATTTCAGTTCCCTATAATGAAAAGGACATCTTGTTTTGGGTGCTCACCCTCTGGGATTGCCTTAAATAAGCCAGGGTTTTTTATGTGTGTCTCTTGCAGAGAGACCTTATATAGGTTACTACATGCATTGAATATGGTTTTCTGTGCTACACAGCAGAACCTTGTTGTTTATCTTTTTTTTTTTCTTTAATGATTACTCTGGGTAGTTACCTTTCTACCAAGGAAGTATTGAAACTTTTTCTGTATCTGGAAGAATAAGTCTCCTTAGCCCCCAGCTGTCTTGCTGAGTCCCCATCTGCTTCCCGGCATACTTGGCTCTCTAGTCCCCGACACCATCTAGTCCCCACCATCATTCTCCCTGCAAACCCACTCCACGTGTGCAATCTCACATGACAGTTTCTGCCCTTCCCCTGCAGTCTGTCACCTAGACACTCTCCTTCTCTCACAGTCCTGCTGCTAAGTCGCTTCAGCCGTGTCCGACTCTGCGCGACCCCATAGACGGCAGCCCACCAGGCTCCCCCGTCCCTGGGATTCTCCAGGCAAGAACACTGGCGTGGGTTGCCATGTCCTTCTCCAATGCATGAAAGTGAAAATGAAAGTGAAGTCGCTCAGTCGTGTCTGACTCTCAGCAACCCCATGGACTGCAGCCCACCAGGCTCCTCCGTCCATGGGATTTTCCAGGCAAGAGTACTGGAGTGGGGCGCCATTGCCTTCTCCACTCACAGGCCTAGACCTCTGAATCTGGAGGTGAGGTCAGGGCCTGTCCTTGTTCCCATTGCTGCTTCCAAGTCACCTTGGGTCACTACCACCCAGAGCTCTTCACTGAGCTGCCTGGTGTTCCGCTGCTCACTTCACTGCTCCTCCACCTTTGTCTGCCACCTCCCAGGTGTGCCTCCTTCATCAAGGATGTGTCTTAGCAGGTTCCTGGGCTTTCCTCGCACCCCCACCTTTTGCTGGCAGGCTCTGGAGTGCTTGTGAATGTGCATTCCATACTCTGGCTTGGACTGTGTCCTCTTCAACCTCCAGTGATCCCTTTCTTCTCATATGTCAATGACTCTTTGCCACACACCCTGGATCCAATCTTTGGTCAATACTGCCCTTGCTCCAAAGTTACTAATTCAGCATTCTTGCTCCTCGATCATAACTCCTATCTTTCCAGCATGCTTATGAAACTACTTCTACCTCCATAAAATTCAAGATATGAAGGAGTAGAGAATGTGTGCTTACTACAGTGTGGCTTATTTCCTCCCCTCAAACTTGATAATCTCAAGGGCAAAATCCAGGAGTGTCACTCTTATAGAGATTCCTTTCTCTGAAAATATTGGCACCCTTACCCCTCTGCCACATATCCCACTTAACCATTTGGGCTTTACCGTGTAGCCTCCGATGGTTCAGGGGAGGACCCCCAGGAAGAGGGCACTGACAGTCCCCAGGGCTTTCTTCTTCCATCTCCCCATGACAGTTCCCCCAACCTACTGGGGACTGCTGATAAATAGTGTAATCTGCTCCCACTCAAAAGTCTCTTAAATGAGTTACAATGGACAGTCATTATAATAACCTAAGGCAGAAAGTGAAGAAGAACTAAAGAGCCTCTTGATGAAGGTGAAAGAGGAGAGTGAAGTGGTTGGCTTAAAGCTCAACATTCAGAAAACTAAGATCATGGCATCCAGTCCCATCACTTCATGGCAAATAGATGGGGAAACAGTGGCTGACTTTATTTTGGGGGGCTCCAAAATCACTGCAGATGGTGACTGCAGCCATGAAATTAAAAGACGCTTACTCCTTGGAAGGAAAATTATGACCAACCTCGACAGCACATTCAAAAGCAGAGACATTACTTTGCCAACAAAGGTCTATCTAGTCAAGGCTATGGTTTTTCCAGTGGTCATGTATGGATGTGAGAGTTGGACTATAAACAAAGCTGAGCGCTGAAGATTGATGCTTTTGAACTGTGGTGTTGGAGAAGACTCTTGAGAGTCCCTTGGACTGCAAGGAGATCCAACCAGTCCATTCTGAAGGAGATCAACCCTGGGATTTCTTTGGAAGGACTGATGTTGAAGCTGAAACTCCAATACTTTGGCCACCTGATGAAAAGAGTTGACTCATTTGAAAAGACCCTGATGCTGGGAAAGATTTAGGGCAGGAGAAGAAGGGGACAACAGAGGATGAGACGATTCATGGCATCACTGACTGACTCAATGGACATGGGTTTGGGTGAACTCCAGAAGTTGGTAATGGACAGGGAGGCCTGGTGTGCTGTGGTTCATGGGGTCGCAAAGAGTCCGACACGACTGAGTGACTGAACTGGACTGAACTGAACTGAACTGAAGACAGAAAAGAATAAATTTATTCTTTGTTCCATCTCACATACATCCAATAGAGAGGTTCTACAATAAGATTAAATATCCATGTAAGGATACTCCAATAATAAAGTGCCACCAACATAGAGATGCCCCAAATTATGAAATTCCCTCCATTACACATCTTTTAAGATGAATTTCCTGTCCAAAGATGAAATTCTCTAAAAAGTTAGAGTTCAATGAAGTTAAAACAAAAAAAGATTGAATCCCAAAACCATCCTCTTCAATTTCTTTTTCTGCTCAGTTTCAACTCAGTGGTTTTTCTTTTTCAGAAGCCAAAGTCCTCACAGCCTCAGAGGCTATATTAATTCACTACAATGGCTCTCATGTGTATTCCCTTTTTTGAAAGTCCAGAGAATTAAATAGGATATTCAAGATTGTCACAGCAATAGCCAACACCCATGAAATTTAGAAAACAAGCAAATCCTCAGCCCTAGGCCAATTATTTCAAACAAGAAAAAACAATGTTCCCAAAACTCCAGACTCAGTTTTGCCACAGGCCATGGCAGATACTCCGTGGAAAAAATTCTTCTAGTTTTCAGTCTAGCTATGATCCCTGTTCTTTGATGCCAGCTATTATTATATGACCCATAAAGTAAAACTGATTGAGAGCAATCTTCTGTTAAGAGGTATACTGATTGATTTTCATGTGTTACCCAATCAGCTTTACCCAGTCCTTAGACAGATCTCGTTTGGTCATGGTGCATAATCATTTTTACATGTTGCTGGACTCAGTTGCTAGTAGTTTGTTGAGGATTTTGGCATCTGTATTTGTGAAGGGTTTCATCTGTAGTTTTCCTTTCTTGTGATATTTTTATCATAAGAAAAAATATGTCTAGCTTTAGTATTAGGTAGTACTAGCCTTGAGAAACCTATATGCAGGTCAGGAAGCAACAGTTAGAACTGGACATGGAACAACAGACTGGTTCCAAATAGGAAAAGGAGTACGTCAAGGCTGTATATTGTCACCCTGCTTATTTAACTTATATACAGAGTCATCATGAGAAATGCTGGACTAGAAGAAGCACAAGCTGGAATCAAGATTGCCGGGAGAAATATCAATCACCTCAGATATGCAGATGACACCACCCTTATGGCAGAAAGTGAAGAGGAACTAAAGAGCCTCTTGATGAAAGTGAAAGAGGAGAGTGAAAAAGTTGGCTTAAAGCTCAACATTCAGAAAATGAAGATCATGGCATCTGGTCCCATCACTTCATGGGAAATAGATGAGGAAACAGTGGAAACAGTGTCAGACTTTATTTTGGGGGGCTCCAAAATCACTGTAGATGGTGACTGCAGCCATGAAATTGAAAGATGCTTACTCCTTGGAAGAAAAGTTATGACCAACCTAGATAGCATATTCAAAAGCAGAGACATTACTTTGCCAACAAAGGTCCATCTAGTCAAGGCTATGGTTTTTCCTGTTGTCATGTATGGATGTGAGAGTTGGACTGTGAAGAAAGCTGAACGCCAAAGAATTGATGCTTTTGAAGTGTGGTGTTGGAGAAGACTCTTGAGAGTCCCTTGGACTGCAAGGAGATCCAACCAGTCCATTCTAAAGGAGATCAGTCCTGGGTGTTCATTGGAAGGACTGATGCTAAAGCTGAAACTGCAATACTTTGGACACCTCATGCGAAGAGTTGACTCTTTGGAAAAGACTCTGATGCTGGGAGGGATTGGGGGCAGGAGGAGAAGGGGACGACAGAGGATGAGATGGCTGGATGACATCACTGACTCGATGGATATAAGTTTGAGTAAACTCCTGGAGCTGGTGATGGACAAGGAGGCCTGGCGTGCTGCAATTCATGGGGTCGCAAAGAGTCGGACACGACTGAGCTACTGAACTGAACTGAACTGAATACTAGCCTTATGGAATGATTTGTGAAGTGTTCCTCTTCTGTTCTGGGGAAGGATTTGTGACAAATTAGTGATAATTCTTCTTTAAACATTTAGGAGAGTTCATGATGGCATTGGTCTTTTATTTGTAGAAAGTTTTTTGACTACTAGTTCAAACAATTTAATATACCATATTTAATAGAGTAAAAGACAAAAGTCACATGATCATCTGAATAGATACAGAAAAATGTTTGACAACATGCAACAACCTTTCGTATTGAAAGCATTCAACAACTTAGGAATAGAAGGGAACTTGCTCAATCTTTAAAAATCCACAGCTAACATTATACATGATGGTAAAAGACTGAAAACTTTCCTCCCAAAATCAGAAACAAGAAAAGGATGTCTGTTTAATATTGTCATATTAAAAAGTAATCCGAATTTGAATGGAAAGGACTAGTGCAAATGATATTATCCTACATATCCAAAAATATTTACAAAAAATCTAGTATATATTTGAACTAATAAATTAGTTCAGCAAAGTTTCAGGGTGCAAAGTCAATATACAAAAATCAATTGTGCTTCCTAGGTGGCTCAGTGGTAAAGAATCTGCCTGCTGATGCAAGACACTCAGGTTCAATCTCTGGGTTGGGAAGAGAAAGAGGAAGGAGGAGGAAATGGCAACCCACTCTAGTATCCTTGCCTAGAAAATTTCATGGACGGAGGATCCTGGTGGGCTACAGTCCATGGGGGTCACAAAGAGTCAGACATGACTGAGCTCACACACACACACTCTAGTAACAATCAGAAAATGAAATTAAGAAAATAATTCCATTTAAAATAACATAAGAAAAATCACAGGACTAAAGTAACCACAGAAGTGATTCTGATAGTTGTTACCAGTTTTCTCATTGCTTTTGTGGAGTCCAGAAATTTTGGAAATCCTTACACCACCATAGTCACTAACATCTGTCTAACCTGCTTTTAAATTTGGTCCCTTTCCCAAATGCAGGTGGGGCTAGCTCTGTATGCTCTAATACTTTTTTTTCTTTTAATTGGAGGATAATAGCTTTACAATATTGTATTGGTTTCTGCTGTACAACCACTCGATTCAGTCATAAGTATATGTATATATATATATACCCCCTCCCTCTTCAGACTCCCTCTAGAGTCCGTCCTATTCCCTCTAGGTCATCACAGAGCTGGGCTCCCTGTGTTTCATAGCAGCTTCCTGCTAGTTATCTATTTAACACATGGTAGTATATACACATCAATGCTATTTTCTCAGTTTGTCTTAGCTTCTCCTTCCCCTGCTGTGTCTTTACGTCTGTGTCTCCATTTCTTTTCTGTAAATAGGTTCATCTGTACTATTTTTCTAGATACCTTATGTACGTGTTAATATATGGTATGTTTTTCTCTGACTTACTTCACTCTGTATAACAGACTGTGTTCATCCACCTCACTACAACTGACTCAAATTTATTCCTTCTTATGGCTAATATTCCATTGTATATAGGTACCAGATTTTCTTTATCCATTCATCTGTCAGTGGACATGTAGGTTGCTCTCATGTCCTGGCTATTTTAAATAGTGCTGCAGTGCACATTGGGGTACATGTGTCTTTTTGAATTGTGGTTTTCTTAGGGTATATGCCCAGTAGTGGGATTGCTGAGTGCTCTAATACTTTTTAAATGCTTTAAGGATCAGATCATTGTTTTTCTTACATATTCTTTTACCATCTATATTATGTTTTGTGGTATCTCCCATAGCAAGAGATTAAAAATCAGTGAATTTGGGGTTTGTCAAAAGCTTTCTTGTTCAAGCACATTTTGTTTACCTGGATTAGATGATCCCACCCACCAGACCAATATCTTATCCAGGTCTGGACACAATTTGTTATTCTTCAGTTAGTTCAGTTCAGTCGCTCAGTCATGTCCGACTGTTTGCGACCCCATGAATCGCAGCACGCCAGGCCTCCCCTGTCCATCACCATCTCCCGGAGTTCACTCAGACTCATGTCCATCGAGTCAGTGATGCCATCCAGCCATCTCATCCTCTGTCGTCCCCTTCTCCTCCTGCCTTCAATCCCTCCCAGCATCAGAGTCTTTTCCAAAGAGTCAACTCTTCGCATGAGGTGGCCAAAGTATTGCAGTTTCAGCTTTAGCATCATTCCTTCCAAAGAAATCCCAGGGCTGAACTCCTTCAGAATGGACTGGTTGGATCTCCTTGCAGTCCAAGGGACTCTCAAGAGTCTTCTCCAACACCACAGTCCTTTCTATGCCTGCCCCTATAATCCTAATTCCACAATTTTCTTCAGTGTCTTTCCCTAGGGTACAGACAAAACCTATGTACTCATCTGTAATAGTTGTACTGCCCTGAAAGTTACTCAATACTTTTTAAAAAATATTTTTTTCTGAGATTTCTGACCTTTTCCACTCAGATATACCCAATCTATATCCAGTCACTTGGAACAGATGTCATAATATTTAAAGGATCATCACTCATGTGTTCTTATAATAAACTATCGGAGGCTTTAAGAGAATATTTTCCAGGAGTTTCCTATGAAGGCAATTTTCTAGTCTCTCCTCCAAAATTGTGCCTTCCTTCCCCTGTTAGATTACTGGGCCTCAGTAGTCTTTCAGATCTCATTTTGTTTTGAATTTCCTTTCAAAGATCAGAGTGCATCTTCTTGTTTCTTTTTTATATGTCCATTGTATGCAGCTGGTCTTCAAAGACTTCACTCTCTTCCTTAGATATGTTTTCTCCTTCCAGGCATTTTAGCCCGCCCTCTTTTAATTTTTTTCATTCTTCCACTGTTTCCATTCATGAAGCATAGTTTTGAATCACAGCAGTTCTTTCTTAATTTCCTGGGAAAACCTGATTACCAGTACCTCACACACTCATTTGCAGTACTGGGTCCCCGCCTACAGCCTCAGCTAAGCCTGCTTGCTAAGGGAGCCTGGCTTTGTCAAGCAGAGCTTCCTGTAGGCTGGATGGCACCCACAGGAACAGTCTGCTGGGTTCAGGCTCAACAACTTTTCTCAAACTCACTGATCAATTAAGCCACTCCTCTTGCTTGCTAAGGGGTTAGTTGAGGGGATGGAGAGAAGCCAGGAATGTTAGTTCCTTCATATGGAAACATCTATCAAGGGAAAATCAGGTTTCCCACCTCCAACAGAAGCTATGAAGAATTCACAGACACTATCTTCACCCAGACTTGCAAAACTACCTATCCTGTTTCTCTAGTCAGCTTGTTCTCCAATTTTTGCAGTTATTGTAGCTTTATACGGCAGCCCACCAGGCTCCTCTGTCCATGGGATTTGCCAGGCAAGAGTATTGGAGTGGGGTGCCATTGCCTTCTCTGAGCTTTATATTAAGTCGTGATATTTCACAGAGTAGGTTATTTCACTTTATTCTTCTTCTTCAAAATTGTCTTTACTATTTTTGATCTTTTACATTTTCTATTTGGAGAAAAACAAACAAAAAACCCCTACTGGAATCTGATCAGAATTGCATCTACTCCTTAATCTATTTAGGTGGAATTAACATCTTTACAATATTGTCTTCCAACACATTAACATGGTATGTTGCTTCATTCACTTAGGCTTTTTAGAACTTTCCTCAGTGATTTATAGTTTTTGACCTAGAAGTCTTACATATCTTTTGATAGATTTATTTCTAGTGTTTTATTTCTTTGGTTGCTAATATAATTGCTACTGCTTATTTAGAAATATAGTTGATTTTGTTAGTACTTTATCCAATGACTTTGCAAAATTTATATCCTAATCCTAATAGTTTATCTGTGATTCTTTTGGACGTTTGTACATGAGTGCAGAAGTACATCGATCCTTATATTTTTCATTTCATTTTGTTCTCTTTCCTTATTGAGCTGTCAAGGACCTCAAATACAAATGTTAAGTAACAGTGGTGATAGCTGGTGTCTTTGTGTCATTACCTTGTTTTATTATAGTCTCAAGGGAACGCTTTCAACAAATTTCACTATTAAGTATGATTTTTGCTATAAATTTTTTTGTAGATAAACTTCTTTCAGATAAAAGAAATTCTTCTTTGTTCCTAATGTACTGGGTTCTTGTTTATATTACAATATTGAATGAATGTTGAATTTTAAAATGCTTCTTCTGTATCTATTTAATTCCATTTCCTTGTTCCTTTTTACATTGCTGGGTTCAGTTTATGAGAGATTTGACTGTGATTTTCTTTCTTGCAATGTTACTATCCCTATTTTTTTTTCTTTTAGGTCACACCATGCTGCTTGCAGGATCTTAGTTCCCCAGCCAGGGATTGAACTCAAGTCATGGCAGTGAAAGCACTGAGTCCTAACCCCTGGATCACCAGGGAATTCCCTTGTCCCACTTTTATATTAAGATAATGCTGGCCTTATACAACTGATAAGAATATTTTCTCCCCCTTTCTATTCTCTGAAAGATTTTATGATCAAGTGGTTGTTGTTGTTCAATCGCTAAGTCATATCTGACTGCTTGTGGGGGGAAAGATAATGGTTATTTCTTCAAATGCTTGGAAGAGTATATGAAGGCAACAGTTTTTAAATTACAGATTCAGTTTCTTTAATACAAGAAGAACTATTTGGTTTTCTTTTTATTTTTGTGTTAATTTATTAGATTCTTTCTGGAACATTATCTCATTAGAAATTTCACACTAATTGACATGTAAGTCTTTGGATGTGCATGCTAAATCACTCCGGTCATGTCCAACTATTTGTGACCCTATGGACTGTAGCCCACCAGGCTCCTCTGTCCATGGGATTTTCCAAGAATACTGGAGTGAGTTGCCATGCCCTCCTCCAGGGGATTTCCCACCCAAGGGACTGAACCCGTGTCTCTTATGACTTCCTCTTTTATGCTTGTTTTCTGAAGGTACCCTTGCATTGTCTTTGGGCTTTAATAATTTCTGTTAAGTCACTCATCAGCCTCATGATTTTTCCTTTGGAGATAATGTGTCTTATTGGCTGCTTGTTTTTATGCTTTTCAGATGTTTTACTATGATGCATTCATTTTTCTATTTATTCTGCTTGGGGCTCCTTGAATGTATAGATTAATGTGTTTTTTTTTTTTTTTTTCAGTTTTGGATCATTCCTGGCTATTCTGCTTTGCTTCTGCTTCACTCTGTCTTTCTTTAGCTTCTGGGAATCCAGTTACATGTGTGTTAGATTTTTTACTCATGTCTCATGTATCTTTTATACTCCTTTCTGTATTTTCCATCGTTTATTTTCTCTCTTAAATCTATCTGTTGACTTCTTATTTTGAGTTATTTTATTATTTTAGTTCAAGAATTTCCGTTTAATTCTTTCTTATGGATTTTATTTTATTCTCTTCTGAAAATACCCATTTTACCATTTGTGTTAAATGTATGGATCTCCTATGGCTATGATTCTATTTTGTGTTTTTTCCCCTCTTAATTTGGGCTCATTTAAATTTTATTTTCTGGGTGTTTTGATAATCTTTCTTGAATGCTGTTCAAAGTGTGTGAAAAACTGGTGATCATTTAAGGCTCTGGATGCTGTTATCTTCTTTCACAGAGAACATATATATATATATATATATATATATATATATATGTATACATACATATATTTTCTTTTTTACCTCTGGCATGTAGTTAAGCTAGTTAGCTAAATCTAATCAGAGATTTAAGACTGGGTTTCAATATTCGTGTAGAGTCTTCTCTTGTGTTGTTGGAAGAGGGTGTTTGCTATGACCAGTGCATTTTCTTGGCAAAACTTTATTAGTCTTTGCCCTGCTTCATTCTTCGTTCCAAGGCCAAATTTGCCTGTTACTCCAGGTGTTTCTTGACTTCCTACTTTTGCATTCCAGTCCCGTATAATGAAAAGGACATCTTTTTTGGGTGTTAGTTCTAAAAGGTCTTGTAGGTCTTCATAAAACCATTCAACTTCAGCTTCTTCAGCATTATTGGTTGGGGCATAGACTTGGATAACTGTGATATTGAATGGTTTGCCTTGGAGATGAACAGAGATCATTCTGTCATTTTTGAGATTGCATCCAAGTACTGCATTTCATACTCTTTTGTTGACCATGATGGCTACTCCATTTCTTCTGAGGGATTCCTGCCCGCAGTAGTAGATATAATGGTCATCTGAGTTAAATTCACCCATTCCAGTCCATTTTAGTTCACTGATTCCTGGAATGTCGACGTTTACCCTTGCCATCTCTTGTTTGACCACTTCCAATTTGCCTTGATTCATGGACCTGACATTTCAGGTTCATATGCAATATTGCTCTTTACAGCATCAGATCTTGCTTCTATCACCAGTCACATCCACAACTGGGTATTGTTTTTGCTTTGGCTCCATCCCTTCGTTCTTTCTGTAGTTATTTCTCCTCTGATCTCCAGTAGCATATTGGGCACCTAATGACCTGGGGAGTTCCTCTTTTGGTGTCCTATCATATTGCCTTTTCCTACTGTTCATGGGGTTCTCAAGGCAAGAACACTGAAGTGGCTTGCCATTCCCTTCTCCAGTGGACCAAGTTCTGTCAGACCTCTCCAGCATGACCCGCCTGTCTTGGGTTGCCCGGCAGGCATGGCTTGGTTTCATTGAGTTAGACAAGGCTGTGGTCCCAGTGTGATTAGATTGACTAGTTTTCTGTGAGTATGGTTTCAGTGTGTCTGCCCTCTGATGCCCTCTTGCAACACCTACCCTCTTACTTGGGTTTCTCTTACCTTGGACGTGGGGGTATCTCTTCACAGCTGCTCCAGCAAAGCACAGCCACTGCTCCTTACCTTGGATGAGGGGTATCTCCTCACCACCGCCCCTCCTGACCTTCAACGTGTGGTCTAGTTCTGGTTAGCCCATATTTCACAGTGAAGTCCTTCAGTAATTTTAATTGGAATTATTGGATATTTATGTGGGTTCTTCTTTGGCATACCCTAACTTCCAATTTTTTTTTTGTCCCCATGTCCACGAGGCTGCAGGATGCTCTGCTAAGCTTTTCTACTTGACAGTTGCTACTGATAACTTGACAAAAGCCTTGAGGAGAAAAGCTGCTCTGAATGTCAGGCCCAATTCTTTATATATCCCTCTCTCCAGCATCCTGTCTTCTCCCGCTCTGGTTATTGTTGATGCTTTCTGTTGGCCTCAGACATATTTTTAAAATATTATATCCATGATTGCTAGCTATTTTCATCAGAATGGGTGGTCTGATACAACTGAATTCACCATCTTAAGTAGCAGAAGTTCTTTCTACCACTTTGAAGATGATGTTTCCACAGTTGAACATGAGGTGATCTAATCATTCTTACAAGTCATGGAATGTAGAAGCATATGAATTTTTCCATTATGTCTCATTCTGAATGAAACAAGATACACTACCAAGATGAAGAAAACTCCAGGGGGGTCATTTATCTGTTATACTTAGAACTGTATGTATCTAAGGCATAAGATTGCTCTATACTCTAAAAAAAAAAATCAAGTAAGTTTAGTTTTTGGAAAAAGTTAGAAACCATAGTACAGAAAGTTCCCATATACCCTAAACACATTTCTTTCCATGTCGTAACATTTTACATTAGTGTGGTGTATTTGTCACAGCTAAGAAATAAACATTGACAGATTACTAACAAAATTATGCTTTATTCAGACTTTACTAATTCTTTCCTAATCTCTTTTTTTCTGTCCCAGGATTTTATTTATGTTACGTGTTACATTTAATTGTCACGTCTCCTCTTCTGGTCTGTAACAGTTTCTCAAGTGTTTTTCTTGTTTTTGATGATCTTGATAGTTTTGAAGAGTATTGTTTTAGCATTTTGTAGAATGTCCCTCAGTTTGGGTTTATCTTGTGTTTTTCTCATGGGTAAACAGGTTATGAGTTCTGGGAGGAATACCACAGAGATGAAGGGCCATTCTTATTATATCATATCAAGAGTACATGCTATCAACACAATGTTCATCTTGATAACAGGGCAGGGGAGGGCAGGTGACTTGTAGGCTTCCCCACTGTACATACTCTGCTCTTTGGAAGCAAGTATAAGGGCCCAACCCACACTTAATTGGAGAAGGCAATGGCAACCCACTCCAGTACTCTTGCCTGGAGAATCCCATGGAGGGAGGAGCCTGGTAGGCTACAGTCCATGGGGTTGCAAAGAGTCGGACACGACCAAGCGACTTCACTTCACTTCACTTCACACTTAAATGGTAGAGAGTTAATCTCTGCTTCCCTGACGGCTCAGTTGGTAAAGAATCCGCCTGTAATTCAGGAGATCCTGGTTCAATTCCTGGGTTGAGAGGATCCCCTGGAGAAGGGATAGGCTACCCACTCCAGTATTCTGGCCTGGAGAATTCCATGGACTATATAGTCCATCCGGGTTGCAAAGAGTTGGACATGACTGAGCAACTTTCACTTTCTCTCCCCAAGGACTCTTATAATTTTTAATGTTTTACTAGCCTGCCTGGTTAACGTGATATTCAATAACCCTTCCTATCAGTTTTTTGCTTGAGTCTAATACCAGTTCAGCAAACTGCCGTTCATTTTATTTCCCCAAATTTATTTGCTCTGCAGCAAAGGTGAAGACAGATCTGGACAGCTGTATGGAAGTGATAGGACTGATGAAAAGACTTTAAAAAATGGAAAATAAGTGCTGAGTGTTTCTTTGAATATAAAAATCTAGTTTAAATTCTACTCAATAAATATTAATTTCTTGACCACCATTATAATCATACAACAAAGATAGATGTGTTAATAGAAAATGTTCTGGTTTTCATTGTGCTTCTAATTAATTGTGCAGTGTTGAGAAAAATAAGCTCCATAGTTTGGTCTTCATATAGAGAGGACAGTGTAGCTGGACTATAATGCCTCTAAGTTTTTTTTTAAATTAATTAATCAAGTTTAATTAGAGGATAATTTCTTCACAATATTGTGGTGGCTTTTGCCATACATCGACATGAATCACCCATGGGTGCACATGTATCCCCACAACCTGAAACCCCCTCCCTCCCCACCCATCCCTCTGGGTTGTTCCAGAGCACCGACTTTGAGTGCCCAGCTTCATGCATCGAACTTGTATAATGCCTCTAAGTTTTAAAAAGTCTCATGTAATTAAAAAAATATTCAAAGGACCTTTAAGCAGATTTTGTACCAAATGATTGATACAGTTTTCAATGACATTTCTGTATGCCTGAACCCTGCTACAAAACCAAATGAAGAAGTGGATCCTTTATTCTCAGTAGTCAGATTGCTTTTGTTTGGAACTAATTTAGATAATTGTTGTTGTTCAGTTGCTAAGTCGTATCTGACTCTTTGCGACCTCATGGACTGTACCATGCCAGGCTTCCCTGTTTCTCACTATTTCCTGGAGTTTGATAGATAACTATGTGGCAGCTTCCAGCTGAGGGGAAATGATACGAAACAATAAGCCCCGAATACTGCATTAACACTTTTCAGAAGAAAATAAAACAAGGGAGAAATATAGGAATACAGATAGCGTCTGGTATCTGGGGATTCCACATCTGCAGATTCAGCCAACCATGGATGGAATCCTCCGTTGATTTTGGTGGATGTGGAAACAACAAGATAGAGGGCCCACTGTACTGCACACCACTTTATATTAGGGACTCGAGCAAACTCAGACTTTGGTATCTGTGGTCATCCTAGAACCCATCCCAGGCAGATACCGGGAAAGCTGTGCAGATGGTTCTGAGTAATCAATAATTATAATGTGGCTTTCACACTTGCTCTCTGTTTTCTCACTAAGACTATGCATAATTTGATAATCGATGTCGGAAATGAGAACGTATCTCTCTTAGTAAAACTTACACACTAGTTCCTGTGGTATAAGAATGACATCATCCATTTTTTGGTTTGGTGAAAAACAAAGGAAATTTCTCACCTCAGATTTCAGAAAGCAAAAGGAATTGTTCCCGAGAAGAACTTGTCATTTCCTTGGACTGATTATGAAAGCTGTCTGTGGTCACGGAGAATTTTTTTTCTCCAGGGAAAATACATGAACATTAGAAATTTTCCAGACTTGGGAAATAGTAGTGGATAAATAAAAATGTTGAGCCTCTTACTCTGTTGGTTTAGATTCTGAACGTGATTCAAATTTTGTACATACTCCTGTGGTGGGAGGCAGGGAGAAGAAAAAACAAACTGAGAACAGCACTTGGGATAAAAGATGGATTGTGTTAGTACACTACACATGGCTATTGCTGGTGTGGGGGGTGGGGGGTGGAGAAGGGATTTATACACCCTTCTCATTTGAGGCCATGCATGTCAGCACTTTTCAGGTGCTAAAAAGCTGAGAGCTTTATTTTAGTGATTATAGTAGTCTTGGAAGGAAACGTGAAGAAAACCTGCTAGGAGGAAGCCTACTTGGAGTGCCTAGAAAGGGTGGTGACATTCTCTAGCCCATCCCTGCATTTAAGATGCCTCACATTTCAGCTCTAGGGCAGCTTAGGGTGCAGGGGAGCAAGCTGAAGGTGCCATTAGTGTGACCGATGGCTTCCTTTTACACACCAGTTTGCAGGTGAGGTCTTTCATGCTGTCAGGAGATTAAAAAAAAAAAAAAAAAACCTTTCTAAAAATGTCCTGGAGGTGATTTCATGGGAATAGTAGATCCCAGATTAGTCAAAGTAACTGTTTGTTTATATTGTTCAGGTATTTTGAAAGCTGTTACCTTATTGTTTCCATGATGACAAATAAGTGGATCCTAAGGTCACTCAGAATCAAACGTTCATCTCCCTAATGGTGACACTGGGGCACTTTGGGGGAGAAAAACAATTCCTGCCTTCCTAATACCCATGACTCTGATTTTGTTACTCAACAAATCATATTTGAAAAAGAAGCCTGTCATTTATCAGCCAGTATTTTCCCTCTGATGCCTGGTTCAGATGGGCTAGGAGAAATCCTTGTCTCCTCCTCCCTATCCAGGATCATTCTTTCTTTTGGCACATAAGCAAATCAACCTTAAATAAGTTTAAACTCATTTAAATCTTTTGAACATATTTTTTTTCTAAGTTTGAATCCTTAATTGTTTTTTCATCTCTTAATTTATTTTGTCTTCCTTTAACTTCAGCAGTTGTCTATGCATCTTGGAGGGTAGAACTAGAAGTCAGTGCTGGAAAGATTTTTTCTTTTCTTATTTTAAAAATTAAAACTTTGTTATTTGGTATCTAGGTTCTTTATTGAATCAGGGCCTTGGAAACTGAGATTCCCAGCAAGGCTGCTCAGGACAGGCTTCCACAAGCAGTGGTAGAACCATCCTCTCTTCTGACACCCACAGACATAGTAGTGAGCCTGGGGCACTGGTCTAGATGTCCCCCTCATGCTGAGTTCCCCTATGGGGGTCCAGTCGAGACTGTAACAGCTCATTTAAGAAGTACTAATGATTTTGAATTTTGGAATGGAAAAGATTGGGATCTGGATTCCTCTCTACCCCCACCCTGAAATTTCTTGCTTTTTAGGTTCCCAACATCATCACATTATGACAAGATTACACATTGTGGTCTGAAGACTCCCTGCCTGACCCTGCTTCTTCCTGCTTTTATCTTGCAGAGGTGTTATCCCCAGATCAACCACTTTCGCTCCTAACTCTGTCTCAGTGTCTGCTTTCAGGGAGAACTACCTGCCACATAGACTGGTTAATTTATTAGTTCATTTTAACCTCCCAACATTACTGGGGAGGAAAGTTAAATAAAAAATTTTCCAGAGACTTTTCCTGGAAAGTCAAGTATTTAGTTTTCAGCTTTCTTAATTGTAACTTCATTCTGGACATGCTTCCCTGAGGTCACACATTAACCATCTTGCTTTTGGATGCCTCACAGTTCCTCAGCCTCATATTTTTTGCTCACTACTCTCTGTACATGGCTAATATCATTGGCTTTGCATTTGATTTTCTTAGATGCTTTCTTGGGGAGTAAGCAGATAGGTGAAAATTCTTGATTTATCTTTATAAATCGAAAAGAAGTACTAAGTCTAATTTCTTTTCCCTCCACATCTAGCAGACACGTGAGGAACAAAATATCCTGAAAAAACTTACATCATGTTCTTGCCTTAGTAGTGGGACCAGTTAAGTAATGGGCCATTGATTACAATGAACCAAACAGCCCACTGTCCAAGGGTAGCGCCACAGCACAGATCTCCAGATGCTGAGCTTTCTCTTGTTTGTTCTCTTGACCCTCAGCCAGATCTCGGCTCCTCCAACTCCTCATATCTGCACCTCAGATGCCCCTGGCTGTGTTCTTGCACTCTGGACCTCCCCAGGCCCTTCCCGTGTCACACCCCCTACCCATGGCTCACCCACACAACCTGCCCACACCTGCCTTGGGCTAGTGTTTCCTTCTTAAGTGGCCCCTGAATACATATAGTACATGTTGTATAATGGCTCCCTTTTCAGAGCAAATTGGCACACATTTCTGGAAATAAAATGTCTTTCCCCTCTGGATGGATTCATTGTTGGCCTGTGACTAGGAAGAGCAAAGGGAAGAGGGTCTGGGAAGGGTAAGTGAAGCATGCAGCCTGTGTTACCCTACTAACAGGTCAGTTTTATGGTGTTTCTAAATTCCCGAATGCTGGGAGGTGGCCATGATCAGAAATCAGAACAATTAGGAGGCAGAAAAACCTCCCCATCAGGGATGATTAATAAATTGCATACATTAATTGTCTACAGATGAATGCTCAATCTGATACTGTGTATGGAATTTCCTGTTTCAGAAACAGAGTCTGATTCTTATTTCAACAGAACCTACAAAACCTGCTTGTTAGTCTGATTTCACAGCATGGATTTATTATCAAGTTATATCTATCCTGAGCTATCAATGCAAGGAAATAGAGGAAAACAACAGAATGGGAACAAATAGAGATCTCTCCAAGAAAATTAGATACAAAGGGAACATTTCATGCAAAGATGGGCTCGATAAATGACAGAAATGATATGGACCTAACATAAGCAGAAGGTATTAAGAAGAGGTGGCAAGAATACACAGAAGAACTGTACAAAAAAGATCTTCACAACCAAGATAGTCATGATGGTGTGATCAGAGCCAGACATCCTGGAATGTGAAGTCAAGAGGGCCTTAGGAAGCATCACTACAAACAAAGCTAGTGGAGGTGATGGAATTCCAGTTGAGCTGATTCAAATCCTGAAAGATGATGCTGTGAAAGTGCTGCACTCAATATGCCAGCAAATTTGAAAAACTCAGCAGTGGCCACAGGACTGGAAAAGTTCAGTGTTCATTCCAATCCCAAAGAAAGGCAATGCCAAAGAATGCTCAAAGTACCGCACAATTGCACTCATCTCACATGCTAGTAAAGTAATGCTCAAAATTCTCCAAGCCAGGCTTCAGCAATACGTGACCGTGAACTTCCAGATGTTCAAGCTGGTTTTAGAAAAGGCAGAGGAACCAGAGATCATATTGCCAACATCCGCTGGATCATCGAAAAAGCAAGAGAATTCCAGAAAAACATCTACTGCTTTATTGACTATGCCAAAGCCTTTGACTGTGTGGATCACAATAAATTGTGGAAAATTCTGAGAGAGATGGGAATACCAGACCACTTGACCTGCCTCTTGAGAAACCTATATGCAGGTCAGGAAGCAACAGTTAGAACTGGACATGGAACAACAGACTGGTTCCAAATAGGAAAAGGAGTATGTCAAGGCTGTATATTGTCACCCTGCTTATTTAACTTCTATGCAGAGTACATCATGAGAAACGCTGGACTGGAAGAAGCACAAGCTGGAATCAAGATTGCTGGGAGAAATATCAATCACCTCAGATATGCAGATGACACCACCCTTATGGCAGAAAGTGAAGAGGAACTCAAAAGCCTCTTGATGAAAGTGAAATAGGAGAGTGAAAAAGTTGGCTTAAAGCTCAACATTCAGAAAATGAAGATCATGGCATCTGGTCCCATCACTTCATGGGAAATAGATGAGGAAACAGTGGAAACAGTGTCAGACTTTATTTTGGGAGGCTCCAAAATCACTGCAGATGGTGACTGCAGCCATGAAATTGAAAGATG
This sequence comes from Oryx dammah, assembly GCF_014754425.2. NCBI lineage: Eukaryota > Metazoa > Chordata > Mammalia > Artiodactyla > Bovidae > Oryx > Oryx dammah. The sequence continues at coordinate 31,471,630 of NW_024070188.1, forward strand.
CTTACTCCTTGGAAGAAAAGTTATGACCAACCTAGATAGCATATTCAAAAGCAGAGACATTACTTTGCCAACAAAGGTCCATCTAGTCAAGGCTATGGTTTTTCCTGTGGTCAGGTATGGATGTGAGAGTTGGACTGTGACGAAGGCTGAACGCCAAAGAATTGATGCTTTTGAAGTGTGGTGTTGGAGAAGACTCTTGAGAGTCCCTTGGACTACAAGGAGATCCAACCAGTCCATCCTAAAGGAGATGAGTCCTGGGTGTTCATTGGAAGGACTGATTGATGCTAAAGCTGAAACTGCAATACTTTGGCCACCTGATGCGAAGAGTTGACTCATTGGAAAAGACTCTGATGCTGGGAGGAATTGGGGGCAGGAGGAGAAGGGGACGACAGGATGAGATGGCTGGATGGCATCACTGACTCAATGGACATAAGTTTGAGCGAACTCCAGGGTTTGGTGATGGACAGGGAGGCCTGGCGTGCTGCATTTCATGGGGTTGCAAAGAGTCGGACATGACTGAGCAACCTAAGTGAACTGAACTGAACTATATCTATCAAAAATGATTAAGTATGTTTATCACTTCTAAAGGTAGTGCCGTTAGCAGTGAATTAGCATGACTGTTTTGTGTGGAAAGAGTTTCCCTATGAGAGTCTCTTAAGTTATAAGTCATTTTGGGGGAAGAGGGAATGGAGTGGTATTTTTTAATGGATATAGAGTTTCAGCTTTTCTCTATTCTTCTGGAGATGGATGGTGGTGATGATTGTACAACAGTACTTAATGCCACTAAACTATACACTTAAACATATTTAAAGTGTTAAATTTTATGTATATGTTACCATAATAAAAAATGAAAGAAGTCATTTTTACTGTGATAAAAATCAAATAGCACAGAAGGATAAAACAGTAAGGTTTGTCTTTCTGCCTTTTACTATCAATTCATCTTCCCACTCCTCTGAGGCAACCAGAGCTGATATCCTTTTACAAATCTGTTATATAGCAAGTGTATTTATGTAGTACTACGTTACTGTTGTTTAAAACACATACTGTTTGGTCCCTTGCCTTTATTATTTAGGGCTTCCTGGGTGGCTCAGGGTTAAAAACCTGCCTGCCAAGCAGAAGACAGGATTTGATCCCTGGGTTGGGAAGGTCCCCTGGAGAAGGGAATGGCGACCCACTCCAGTATTCTTGCCTGGGGAATCCCATGGACAGAGGAGCCTGGCAGGCTACTGTCCACAGGGTTGCAAGGAGTAGGACGTGACTGAACGACTGGCACTTTCACTTTCACTTCACCTGCTTATGGAATGCTCAGGCTTCCCTGGAGGCGCCTGCAAACTGAACCCTTTTTGTTATACTGTTTTTCAGTGAAAATGCATTCCAAATTCTCAGCAATTGAGTTGTCAATGTCTGTTTGGGAATAGAGCCTGTTTGTAAGCTGAAAATAGCTGCTGCTTTCCCTTTTTAAAAATTTCATCGGAGTATAGTTGATTTACAAAGTTGTGTTAGTTTCAAATGTTCCAGTTGTTCAGCCCCAGTGTTGTTGCTCAGTTGTGTCCCGCAGAGTAATTCAGTTACACATATATTCATTCTTTTTTAGATTCTTTTCTCATATAGATTATTCCAGTATATTGAGTAGAGTTCCCTGTGCTATACAGTATGTCCTTGTTGGTTAGCCAAGTTCCTGATTTATCCCTCCTGCCTCCCATCTTTCCTCTTAAGGAATCTTAAATTTGATTTCAACATCTGTATAAGTCTGTTTCTGTTTTGTAAATAAGTTCATTTGTATCATTTCTAGTGATTACATTCCATGTATGAGTGGTATCATATGATGTTTGTCTTTCTCTGTCTTAGTTCACTCTGTGATAATCTCCAGGTCCATCCATGTTGCTGCAAATGGCATGATTTTGTTCTTTTTTTATGGCTGAGTAATACTCCATTGTATTTATGTACCACATCTTTATCCATTTCTCTGTTAATGCACATTTCTTTTTCTAAAATATGTATTATCTTTTTCACACAAAGTCTATAAAATAAGTATCTTGGATGATATAACTCAAATTTTATTGATAAGAAATCTGAGGTGTAGATACGAAATGATTTCTTTAAGGTTACACAAACTAGTTATTATTTGAATCCCTACATTTTGCTCTTGAATCGTTAGCCAACCGATTCTGTAAAATGAAACATATAGATTCAGCTGATCTACATACACTGAGCTTCCATTTGGCCACCTTTTGTAATGTGTATTTTGTAGTGGTTGGAATTGGAGGTGATAACAAAGTGGATGTTGTTATTGTTCAGTCGCTAGGTCATGTCCAACTATTCGTGACTCCATGAACTGCAGCATGCCAGGCTTCCTTGTCTTCCACTGTCTCCTGGAGTTTGCTCAAGTTCATGTCCATTGAGTCCATCTCATCCTCTGCCAACAAAGTGGATGGGCCAGTAATAATGTTTCTTGCATTAACAGGAACTTTCTCTCTCGCTGTTTTAAAGTAAGAAATGATACTCAAGGAAAAATGTTGTGAAAGGAAACTCATTTGCTATTGCTGGCGTGTGGTGATTGTATTGGCCTCATCTTGTTCTCTCCAACTAGACCTGCCCACATGGACATCATCCAAAGCCATGGGAAAGATAAATATAGGAAGAAAACCCAATTGGGAAAATTCTCCCTGGGGAATATATAAAAAGGAAACCACAAAAATGAATGTTCTAAAGAGTGAAAAACAGTAATTTGGAGGAATGTCTAAGGATTAGGACCTGGGGTTCTGTTATCCGAGGACTAGTTTTGAAACTCAGGCTTCCTCAATAAGCTGTTTTACTACCCCCCTCTGCATTTTCCTTTTCTTTTTGAAAACAAAAAAACAATTTTTGAATGTCTTCAATCAGGGTGGAGTGAGGTAGCTACAGTTTTTGAATGTCAGGGGCTTTATTTGTCAAGAGCGGATGTGCTATTTAGGTTGATGTGGAAAGGACAGTATGCTGATTATAGGTGACACACTGATGATTACAGGCTGAATTATGGCTCCCACAAAATACAAAACTAAAAAATATGTTGAAGTCTGAGCACCAAGCACTTCAGAATATTATTGTAGTCGGAGACAGAGTCTTTACAGAGGTAATTCAGTTAAAATGAGGTCATTAGAAGGAACTTTAATCCAGTACAACTAATGTTCTTACAAGAAAAGGAAATTTGAGACAGACATGTCCACAGGGAAAGAGTTTGACGACATAAGGAGAAGGCAGCCCTCCGTAAGTCAAGGTGATAGGTCAGGAACTGATCCTTCCCTTACAGGCCTCCAGAGAACTAACCCTGCAACACCTTGATCTTGGAATTTTAGTCTCCAGAACTATGAGAAAATATATTTCTGTTGTTTAAGCCACCCATTTCTGTGGGACCTGGTTATAACAGCCCCAGCAAACGAACACACTGATAGTACTCCAGTCCTTAGAGCTGGGGAGAAAATGAAACAAGACATTCAGCTTTTTGGTGAGTTAAAAAGGAGCAGATGACAGTCGATAGGGCGATGTTCCTAGAAACCCAAAAGGCTGGTTACTAGTTCCAATGAATTTCTAATCTTAAACCCAAACTGGCCACTAAAGGAAGCAGCTGATGGGCATTATCTGAAGTTCTAGTCTGATATGCTGGTGTTCCAAGGACATGAAAAGAACTAGGTGAAATAATTGAACTCATTTTCAGATCAATTTGACATTTAAGTTTTACAAAGTACTCATCTGTGAAATCGACCATTTCCTTCCACATCCCTGGAAAGAAGTTTATAATTAAAACACCTTGGAGAACTTCTGTTAATTGTTGCATACCTGGAATATCACAAAAGAGAGTGTAGGTAAAACATTTATTGAAATCACTGTCTTTGCCTTTGTTTGTTATACATAATTACAGGAATAAATTCAATATCAAAGTAATCCAAGTCTATGCCCCAACCAATAATGCTGAAGAAACTGAAGTTGAATGGTTCTATGAAGACCTACAAGACCTTCTAGAACTAACACCTAAAAAAAGATGTCCTTTTCATTGTAGAAGACTGGAATGCAAAAGTAGGAAGTCAAGAAACACCTGGAGTAACAGGCAAATTTGGCCTTGGAATACAGAATGAAGCAGGGCAAAGGCTAACAGAGTTTTGCCAAGAGAACACACTGGTCATAGCAAACACCCTCTTCCAACAACACAAGAGAAGACTACACATGGACATCATCAGATGGTCAATACCAAAATCAGATTGATTTTATTCTTTGCAGCCAATGATGGAGAAGCTCTATACAGTCAGCAAAAACAAGACGGGGAGCTGACTGTGGCTCAGATCATGAACTCCTTGTTGCCAAATTCAGACTGAAATTGAAGAAAGTAGGAAAAACCACTAGACCATTCAGGTATGACCTAAATCATGTCCCTAAAGACTATACAGTAGAAATGAGAAATAGATTCAAGGGATTAGATCTGATAGAGTGCCTGAAGAACTATGGACAGAGGTTTGTGGCATTGTACAGTAGGCAGTGATCAAGATCATCCCCAAGAAAAAGAAATGCAAAAAGGCAAAATGGTTGTCAGAGAAGGCCTTACAAACAGCTATGAAAAGAAGAGAAGCGAAAAGCAAAGGAGAAAAGGAAAGATATACTCATTTGAATGCAGAGTTTCAGAGAATAGCAAGGAGAGATAAGAAAGCCTTCCTCAGTAATCAGTGCAAAGAAATAGAGGAAAACAGTAGAATGGGAAAGACTAGAGATCTCTTCAAGAAAATTAGAGATAACAAGAGAAATTTTCATGCAAAGATGGGTCCAATAAAGGACAGAAATGGTATGGACCTAACAGAAGCAGAAGATATTCAGAAGAGGTGAAAAAATACACAGAAGAACTGTACAAAAAAGGTCTTCACAATCCAGATAATCACAATGCTGTGATCACTCATCTAGAGCCAGACATCCTGGAATGTGAAGTCAAGTGGGCCTTAGAAAGTATCACTACAAACAAAGCTAGTGGAGGTGATGGAATTCCAGTTGAGCTATTTCAAATCCTAAAAGATGATGCTGTGAAAGCGCTGCACTCAATATGCCAGCAAATTTGAAAAACTCAGCAGTGGCCACAGGACTGGAAAAGGTCAGTTTTCATTTCAATCCCAAAGAAAGGCAATGCTAAAGAATGCTCAAACTACTGCACAATCGCACTCACCCCACATGCTAGCAAAGTAATGTTTAAAATTCTCCAAGCTAAGCTTCAGCAATACATGAACCGTGAACTTCCAGATGTTCAAGCTGGATTTAGAAAAGGCAGAGGAACCAGAGATCAAATTGCCAACATCTGTTGGATCATCCAAAAAGCAAGAGAGTTCCAGAAAAACATCTACTTCTGCTTTATTGACTATGGCAAAGTCTTCGACTGTATGGATCACAACAAACTTTGGAAAATTCTAAAAGAGATGGGAATACCAGACCACCTGACCTGCCTCTTGAGAAATCTCTATGTAGGTCAGGAAGCAACAAATTATAACTGGACATGGAACAACAAACTGGTTCCAAATCAGGAAAGGAGTACATCAAGGCTGTATATTGTCACTCTGCTTATTTAACTTCTATGCAGAGTACGTCATGCGAACAGCCAGGCTGGATGAAGCACAAGGCGGAATCAAGATTGCCGGGAGAAATATCAATAACTTCCAATATGCAGATGACACCACCCTTATGGCAGAAAGTGAAGAACTAAAGAGTCTCTTGATGGAAGTGAAAGAGAAGAGTGAAAAAGTTGGCTTAAAGTTCAACATTCAGAAAACTAAGATCATGGCATCTTGTCCCATCACTTCATGGAAATAGATGGGGAAACAGTGGAAACAGTGAGAGACTTTATTTTTGGGGGCTCCAAAATCACTGCAGATGGTGACTGCAGCCATGAAATTAAAAGACGCTTACTCCTTGGAAGAAAAGTTATGACCAGCATAGATAGCATATTAAAAAGCAGAAACATTACTTTGCCAACAAATGTCCATCTAATCAAAGCTATGGTTTTTCCAGTGGTCATGTATAGATGTGAGAGTTGGACTATAAAGAAAGCTGAGCACTGAAGAATTGATGCTTTTGAACTATGAAGTTGGAGAAGACTCTTGAGAGTCCCTTGGACAGGAAGGAGATCCAACCAGTTAATCATAAAGAAAATCAGTCCTGAATATTCACTGGAAGGACTGATGTTGAAGATGAAGCTCCAATACTTTGGCCACCTGATGCGAAGAACTGACCCATTTAAAAAGACCCTGATGCTGAGAAAGATTGAAGGTGGGAGGAGAAGGGGACAACAGAGCATGAGATGGCTGGATGGCATCACCAACTCAATAGACATGAGTTTGAGTAAACTCTGGGAGTTGGTGATGGACAGGGAGGCCTGGCGTGCTGCAGTCCATGGTGTTGCAAAGAATTGGACATGAACGAATGACTCAACTGAACGGGCACTACAGAGCCTTTTTGGAGTCAAGACAATGGGGACTTCTTGGAAGAGTGTGAACTTGGGAACCCTGCAAGGTGTGGGGAGAGCAGAGCTTGAGGCCAAGAAGACATTTTTTCCAGTGCCAGAAAGTAATATACAGAATGCTCCTCCCAGATCTACCTCCACCCTAACTCCCAGATCTGGGTGGGTGACCTTGAAGATTTCAAAGGGGAAAAAAAGAACAGTTTGCAGGAAAAAGGTTTGAAGGTTTTTTCCTTCTGCTTTAACTCTCCTGTCAAACATTAAATTTCCCAGTCACCAGCAGTTTTGTGACCCCAGCCTAAATTCTGGTGCAGGGGTTAGAAGTCTGGATTCTAGAAGCAGGCTGTCGACATTTAAATTACATCTTGCTACCAACTATATAAGCTTGGACCAGGACCATAACCTGTAAGGCTCAGTTTCATCATCTGTAAAATGGAAGTACTAAGGCAGTGCATTTGTTTCATGGAGCTGTTTATAATGTGGAATGAGACAGTCCAGTAGACCTCTCTGCACAGGGTCTGTCCAGTGGGAAGTACTAGAAAATATTAGCTCTTATTGTTTGGGCTTCAAGGATGGTCCTGTGTGAGAACTGTTCTCCCTTTGAAGTTAGACTTGTGTTTGACATTTTTGGAAGTTGTTACATTCTCTGCTACCTGTTCTAGTCTGGCCTTATGCTCTTGCTTTAGAGAAGCAAGGTGTATTTTAGGTGTGTTTTCTTTTTGGTAACTACCCTGTACCTAAATATAGGAGTTTGATATGGGGAATAAAATAATATCAGAGTTGATGTAGTCATGTACACCTGTATAGTGCTATGGGAGAAATTAGATCAGGATCTGAATTAGATAAGGATTCCAAGTTCAACTTGGAAAAGTGATGTTAACCATTAAAAAAAATTATTTTATTGAAGTATAGTTGACCATTCAGGGATGACCTAAATCAAATCCCTTATGATTATGCAGTAGAAGTGACGAATAGACTCAAAGGATTAGATCTGGTAGACAGAGTGCCTGAAGGACTGTGGACAGAGGTTTGTAACATTGCATGGGAGGTGGTAACTAAAATCATCCCAAAGAAAAAGAAATGCAAGAAGGTAAAGTGGTTGTCTGAGGAGGCCTTACAAATAGCTGAGAAAAGAAAAGAAGTGAACAGCAAAGGAGAAAGGGAAAGACATACCCAAATGAGTGCAGAGTTCCAGAGAATAGCAAGGAGAGATAAGAAAGCATTCTTAAGTAAACAATGCAAAGAAATAGAGGAAAACAATAGAATGGGGAAGACTAGAGATCACTTCAAGAATATTGGAGATACTAAGGGAACGTTTCATGGAAAGATGGGCACAATAAAGGACAGAAATGGCAAGGACCTAACAGAAGCAGAAGATATTAAGAAGTGGCAAGAATACACAGAAGAACTGTACAAAAAAGGTCTTAATAACCATGATGGTGTTGTCACTCATCTAGAGCCAGACATCCTGGAGTGTGAAGTCAAGTGGGCCTTAGGAAGAACTACTATGAATAAAACTAGTGGAGGTGATGGAATTACAGCTGAGGTATTTCAAATCCTAAAAGATGATGCTGTGAAAGTACTGCACTCAATATGTCAAAAAATTTGGGAAACTCAACAGTGGGCACAGAACTGGAAAAGGTCAGTTTTCATTCCAATCCCATAGAAGGGTAAGGTCAAAGAATGTTCAAACTATCATACAGTTGCTCTCATTTCACATGCTAGCAAGGTAATGGCTCAAAATCCTTCAAGCTAGGCTTCAACTATATGTGAACCACGAGTTTCCAGATGTGTAAACTGAATTTAGAAAAGGTAGAGGAACTAGAGATCAAATTGTCAACATCTATTGGATCACAGAAAAGGCAAGGCAATTCAAAAAAAAAATCTACTTGGCTTCATTGACTACACTAAAGCCTTTGACAAATATTTGGATCATAACAAACTATGAAAAATTCTTAAAGAGATGGGAATACCAGACCAGTTTACCCATCTCCTGAGAAACCTGTGTGCAGGACAAGAAGCAACAGTTAGAGCCAGACATGGAACTATTGACTGGTTCAAAATTGGGAAAGGAATATGACAAGACTGTATATTGTCACCCTCCTAATTTAACTTATATGCAGAGTGCATCATTGGAAATGCTGGGCTGGATGAATCATAAACTGGAATTAAGATTGCCAGGAGAAATATCAAAAACCTTGGATATGTAGATGACACCATCATTATGGAAGAATGTGAATAAGAACTAAAGAGCCTCTTGATGAAGGTGAAAGAGAAGAGTGAAAGAGCTGGCTCAAAACTCAACATTTTAAAAACTAAGATCATGGCATCTGGTCCCATTACTTCATGGCAAATAGATGGAAACTGTGACAGATTTTATTTTCTTGGGCTCCCAAATCACTACGGATGGTGACAGTAGCCATGAAATAAAAAGACGCTTGCTCCTTGGAAGAAAAAGTGTAAAGTGTAGTTGCTCAGTCATGTTGACTCTTTGTGACCCCATGGACTGTAGCCCACCAAGCGTCTCTGTGCTTGGAATTTTCCTGGCAAGAGTAATGGAGTTGGTTGCCATTCCCTTCTCCAGGGGATCTTCCCAACCCAGGGATCAAACCCTGATCTCCAGCATTGCAGGCAGATTCTTTACCATCTGAACCATCAAAAACCTCACCCAATGTGGGGCTCGTACCCATGACATTGAGAGACAAACCTAGACAGCATATTGAAAAGTAAAGACATCACTTTGCTGACAAAAGGTTCATATAGTCAAAGCTATGGTTTTTCCAGTAGTCATGTGTGGTTATGAGAAAGCAAAAGTTGCTAAGTTGTGTCCCAATCTTTGCAGCCCTTTGGACTATACAGTTCATGTAATTCTCCAGGCCAGAATACTGGAATGAGTCCTTTCCCTTCTCCAGAGGGTCATCCCAACCCAGGAATCAAACCGGGGTCTCCTGCATTGCAGGTGGATTCTTTACTAACTGAGCTATCAGGGTTGTTAGAGTTAGACCATAAAGAAGTCTGAGTTCCAAAGAATTGATGCTTTTAAACTGTGGTGCTGGAGAAGACTCTTGAGAGTCCCTTGGACAGCAAGGAGATCAAGTCAGTCAATCCTAAAGGAAATAAACCCTAAATATTCCCTGGAAGGACTGACTCTGAAACTGAAGCTCCAATATTTTGGCCTCCTGACGTGAAGAGCTGACTGATTAGAAAAGACTCTGATGCTGGGAAACATTGAGGGCAGGAAGAGAAAAGTGCAGCAGAGGATGAACTGGCATAACCAATTCAATGGTGTGAGTTTGAGCAAACTCTGGGCAATAATGAAGGACAGGGAAGCCTGGTGTGCTGCAGTTCATGGGGTCACAAAGAGTCGGACACAACTTAGAGACTGAACAACAACAATAGTTGATTTACAATGTTGTGTTAATTTCTACTATATAGCAAAGTGACTCACTTACACATGAAATCACTTTATGTACATTCATTTTCATATTCTTTTCCATCATGGTTTATCACAGTCTACTGACTATATAGTTCCCTGTACTACACAGTAGGATATTGTTTGTCCATTCTATATAGACTAGTTTGCATCTGCTGATCCCAACCTAGACAGCATATTAAAAAGCAGAGACATTACTTTGCCAACAAAGGTCCATCTAGTCAAAGCTATGGTTTTTCCAATAGTCATGTATGGATGTGAGAGTTGGACTATAAAGAAAGCTGAGCGCTGAAGAATTGATGCTTTTGAACTGTGGTGTTGGAGACGACTCTTAAGAGTCCCTTGAGCTGCAAGGAGAGCCAACCAGTCCATCCTAAAGGAAATTAGTCCTGAATACTCATTGGAAGGACTGATGCTGAAGATGAAGCTCCAATACTTTAGCCAACTGATGCAAAGAGCTGACTCATTAGAAAAGACCTTGATGCTGGGAAAGATTGAAGGCAGGAGGAGAAGGGGACGACAGAGGATGAGATGGTTGGATGGCATCACCGATTCAATGGACATGAGTTTGAGCAAGCTCTGGGAGATGGTGAAGGACAGGGAAGCCTGGCATGCTGCAGTCCATGGAGTTGCAACGTGTTGGACATGACTGAGTGACTGACCAACAGCAAAGAAAATCTTTTTAGTCTTTTCCTACAAATGTTCAGAGAAAAAAATGCGTTTCTTTCTTAAGACCATTTGACCTGCTAATATTTACAAATATCAGCATTCTATATATACATTTCATAGTTCATTATGTGATATATTATGCATCTCCATGTGTATAAAAATTATCAAACATGAATATGATATTTTAAAATAAGGTTACAATAAAATTAATATTAAAGTAACAAGCATCCTATTTTTCTCTTAATCTTATTTAACTTAATGCTGTTTTATGTGATATACTAAAGTGTGCATAAAAGTTATAGCCATGTTAACTATGGGTCTGGACAACTTTTTTTCTAGCTATATACCAAACAGTTATTTCTGTTTTATTTACTCAAATGAATATATTCATATGCTTTTTATTTCCACTATAATATCCTATTTATTTATAACAGATCCTCAATAAGATTAAATATGTGTTTATGATGATATAATTTTATTATACTTTTATGAAAGGGGAGAAGTAATATTGCTTATGTGTTAACATGTACACCTGAGCTATCTATAATTGGGAAGAATTTAGCTACTATTCTAACTGGCTTTCTTGTTTATGTATTTATTTTTGATAAACATGGGTTTTAAATCATCAGTTTTACCTAAAGGAAGATAGATAACCTGAAGAATAATTAGATTAAGAAAGTTTTAATTGAGTCTGCATTCCTTCTTTTTGAAAATATAAGGTTAAGAATATCTGTCATACACTTATCACTAAATAGTAGTGACAGGCAGAAGAAAATAAAGATAAATAAAGCATTCAATTGAAAATATACTAAAAATTTAACAAAGGGGCTTCCCTGATAGCTCAGTTGGTAAGGAATCCATCTGCAATGCAGGAGACCCTGGTTCAGTTCCCGGGTCAGGAAGATCCCCTGGAGAAGGGATAGGCTATACACTCCAGTACTCTTGGGCTTCACTTGTGGCTCAGCTGGTAAATAACTTTGTTAATTATTCAACATAATAGCACTCTTAATACATTTGCTAATTGTTTCCTATTTTGGAATGTGTATTTGGTTACCATATTGTATACTATATGATCCTTCATAAACTACCAGTATTTCCAAGGTTAAGAAGAAATGAATGCAGTGCCTTCTGGTCCCATTAAAATGTAAACATTCAAAGTACACAAAGGGAAATAACATACTGTAGCTTCTCTGTCTGGACTAATTTCATCCATCCATCCATACACACATCTTTTAAAAAATTAATTTATTTTAATTGGAGGATAATTACTTTACAATATTGTGATGGCTTTGGCTATACAATCAGCCATGGGTGCAGACATGTTCCCCCCATCCTGAACACCCCTCCCACCTCCCTCCCTACCTCATCCATCTGGGTTGTCCCAGAGCACCAGCTTTGAGTGTCCTGCTTCATGCAACAGATTTGCGCTGGTCATCTATTTTACATATGGTAATATACATGTTTCAATGCTATTTTCTCAAATCATCCCACCTCCACATTCTCCCACAGAGTCCAAAAGCCTGTTCTTTACATCTCTGTCTCTTTTGCTGCCTTGCATATAGAATTGTCATTACCGTCTTTCTAAATTCCATACACATGCATTAATATACGGTATTGGTATTTCTCTTTCTGACTTACTTCACTTTGTGTAACAGAGTCCAGTTTCATCTACCACATTAGAACTGACTTAAATGTGTTCTTTTTATAGCTGAATAATATTCCATTGTGTATATGTACCACAACTCCCTTATCCATTTGTTTGCTGATGGACACACAGTTTGCTTCCATGTCCTAGCTATTGTAAACAGTGCTGCAATGAACATTGGGGTACATGTGTCTCTTTCAATTCTGGTTTCTTTGGTGTTGTAGACACATCTTTTTATCAAATAGATATTTACGTGTTCTCTATGCTTTTCTTCCTCCAGATGTTACACTAACATTGGGGATACTAATATAAACAGTAATGACAATAACAGTATGATTCTTGGTCTAAGTTGGTTTCAGGAGATAATTAATTCAGTGGAGCCATGAGCACTGCGGCAAACAACCAAATTGGAGTTGGTTGACCACTGCAGTGAGGATAGCTGTGTACCAGATCCTGTGAATCCATCAATGTTTCCTCTCTAACTCTACAGAGGACAAGTATGTCTGGTGTGTCTGGGGTGGTTTTAGTTTCTTACCTTTTATGACCTTTAATGGGCTCTTTTTGAGGTTTTACTTAGTCTGATAACAATAGCATTCTTCCTGGTAAAAAGTCATATCAGTCATATCATGGCTTTTACTCTTAGTGAAAGGCCATTTTGTTGTTGTTGTAGCATTAGTATAACCTTTTGGGGAACCTTTTGATCTACACTCAATAACCCCTGGAATACCCCCTCAGTGGATATTCTACTGCTATTATTTTCTAAATTGTCAACCCTCCTCCTAATCCATATGTTCTTTAAAGACTGTGGTAGTTTTAAAATTTGTCCACAAGTTATTTTATACTCATTCTTTCAAGAGGTGGGGCCTATTTCGTTTTTCCCCGAGAGTGATCTGTACTTGGTATCTCTTTTCTGATGAACAGAATATGGTGGAAGTGACTCTGCTACTTTGGAGACTAGGTTGTAAAAGACATTGCAGCTTCCGTGTTGGTTACTCTCTTCTATCACTTACTCTGGGTGAGGATGGGGGGAGGTCAGGTGACACACATGAGGAAAGGTAGTACCTATGACAAGGAACAGAGGCCTCCAATCAATAATTATGTGAGTTAGCCATCTTGGAAGTGGGTTTTCCAGCTGTAGTCAAACCTTCAGATGCTTGCAGCCCAGAAAAACATCATGACTACATGCCTCATGAGCCATAACAAGCAAGCTGAGATGTTTCTTGATTCCTACCCCTTATCAACTATAATTTTTGTTTTCAACCATAGTTTTTGGGGTAATTTGTAATATTGCAAAAAGTAACTAGTGTAACAATTTGCCTCCTTTTTAGACTATATTGTAAAAAGAGTCAGCTCCACACATAAATAGTCTCCATTAAAATTTTTTGTCCACATTGCACTGTATGATACCATTCTCCTTTGCACCCCAGGAACAAAAATGTTCTTTCATTTTTATCTACTTATACTTTGGACTCCATTCTCACTTATCTTCTCTAAGATGTTTGTCTCAGATTTTCACCTTTAATTTCTCCTTGGTTTCAACAAACTCTAGTCTCCCCTATCATCAAAACAAAACTCCCTTTGATCATGCTGCTTTTTTTTTTGGCATGTGTATTTGTTTGCAAAGTCTCGAAGTCCTATCTATTCTTTTCTTCTCAGTTCTTGCCTGCTAGTTTCTGCCCTTAGAGATATTTTTGCTTTGAGATTAATTACCACTCTCTTTTCCTCATTCCAACTGTCCTGATCTCTGGCTCCTTCAGTTCTCAGAACCCTGGGATCCTGAGACCTGGCATAACCGCACCCCCCGCCCAGGGGTCACTTGCAGATTATGATGTGGAGGTGACATAGATTTGGACATTTGTCCCAGATCACAAAGTGAGCTTCTGGCAGAGCCAGTGTTCAAGTTCAGCCTCCCTCATTCTCAGGTCTGAGTCCTCAACATACCACAAACCACTCCTTGATAATTTCTTCACCACATCTTCTTAGTTCTTCTCTCTCTCTCTCTCTTTTTTTTGTTTGACTTTTTCTTCTCAGTCTCTTTTGCTAGTTCCCTTTCCTACCATACCTAAAGCTCTGCCCATTGTTTTCGTCTTCTCTCTTACGATCTCACTCACATGCCTGCGTTAGGTTGCACCTCTAAGCTTCCATCTCTAGTACTGATTCTGTCATGGACTGAATGTCCATACTGCTGACTGCCCGTTGGGCAGCTCTATATGGAAGTCCCATCGCTAAGTCAATCCCATGGCCAAGTGCCATGTTTCTCCATCTTGTCACAGGTATTTCTCCATTTCTTAACCTTTGGACTCAATACTTAGAGACATCCAATAGCTACTGAGCCTGTCACTTTTCTTCTTCTTCATCTTCTCATTCTCCATTCCATTCATTCAACAAAAATGTCTTGTGCACGGTGGTGCCAGAAACATGCAGCCCCAAGGGCACACAGTCTGGCGAGCCTTCAGTCTGGTCCCTTCTTGAGTTTTCTGTGACCACAGCTCTAGTCAAGTTCTTTGTCACCTAATTCTGGATTACTCTGACATTGTATTTGAAAAATTATTTATTTATTTGGCTGCCCCGGGTCTTAGTTGTGGCACGCTGGATCTTCAATCTTTGTTGTGGCATGTAGGATCTTTTTAGTTACAGCATTCGGACTCTTGGTTATGGTGTGTGGGATCTTAGTTCCCTGACCAGGGATTGAACCTGGGCCCCCTGCATTTAAAGTGTGGAGCCTTAGCCCCTGGACCACCAGGGAAGTCCCTGACATTGTATTAAATTTCTCTTTGCTTCTTTCTTCTCTCCCGTCTGTCTGTATACTACTTTCTTCATGTTTTATTTGGGTACTATTACTCTCTATTATCACCACACCAAGACCTCAATTTCTTATAACCCATTTGGCTCTGCTTGTCCATTTGTTTTTCTCAGGGGCCCTGTATTCCATGCTGTGCCCCTCTACTCTGTGTCCCTGTGCTTTCTCACTTCCACTGAACCTTGCTTCTCTTTTGCTCCTTTGGGTCATGTCTTGACTTTTCTTCAGTTGTGATGGAGTAGATCCAGGGCAATTACTCTCAGTGGCTTCTGAGGATTGTTATTAGACAGGGAACAAATATGTGCTGTGGGACTCAAAATGCTGAAATAAAAATGACTACTAAAATATATTGTCATTTTGACCTGTTTTAATATTTTTATATTGAACTGTTATGACTCTATTACATAAAACCCCCTTGGGGTGGGGTGAGGTAAGGTAGGAAGAGAAACAGGTGACATCAATGAGGAGAACTGAGCAGAATATTTGCTTTTCCTGTTACACTTGATCAGACTAAATATCAGTGACTATTGGTGAGGGCTTTAGGGTCTTGTGATCTGAGCTAAACAAGATTTCCCCACATTTCACAATCATTTCTTAATATAGTATGCTTGGAAGGCAGTGGTCAATGGGGTCATTTAACAGAAACCCAACAAGGTGATCTTTCCAAAAGGAACGTTCCCTCACGGGTATGACAAATCTTGAGGGTGACTGAATCTCTTTATGAAACCAAACAGGTTTAGAAGTAAGGAAGTGAGTAATCTGTGCCGTGTACTGCCTTTTTTCTTCGCTTATCTATGATTGTATCTTTTATATTAGAGTTATAGATTACTGTGTTTTTAAATTGCTGTTATTGTGAGATGTGAATTCATAATAGAATTTCTAGACTGTCAGAGTTTCTGGATGTACATAAATTGGATAAAGAGACCTCAACATTTTTTGGATGGACAGCTATTCCTTTAGTGTCAAATGACAGAGACAATAAACTCACTGCTTCTTTTACTTGTTTATTCAATGGCAGTATAGTTGATTTTCAATGTTGTGTTTAATTGAAAAAAATATATATGTGTATGGACATACATATTCTTTTTAATATTCTTTTCCATTATGGTTTATCCCAGGATATTAAATCTAGTTCCCTGAGCTATACAGTAGGACCTTGTTGTTTATCAAAGTCACTGCTTCTTGGTCATTTTCTGGCTTATTCATTGATTAATCTATTCAACCAATTTTTTTTTTAAAGCTAGTGCCTATTATATTCTTGGTAGAGTGCCAAGTGCTGTGTATACAATGGTGAGCAAGATGGACAAGGTTTTGACTCTTTCCTCATAACGCACAGAACCATCAGGCCGTAAACAAAGTGAAAATGAGGTATGCTCAGTTTTTCTTGTCAACTCTTATTGGTTCTCTGGATCCTGTCCACTCCTTTTATCTGTTTTCCTTCCCATAAAAGGCCCTTCTCAAGCGGCTTTAATGTCAGTAATGGTTGCCTGTCTTACATGGTGAAGGCCAAGGAAAGTGGTCATTCAAGCTGGGCATCTGGTCTGGTTCATGTACATGAAACTTCATCCAGTCCTTTCATGTCAACACTTTTAATATTCTGACAGATTCTTTGTTGCTTTTTGGCATAGTGCCTCATTGCCTTAGTCTGTGTCAGTAATTAAAGTATTTTTTTCCTTTTAATTAATAAAAGTAAATTAAGTTTGACTTATTCTATAGTTAAGGCAGAACGTAAATGACAGGGCATGGCACACAGTGGTGTTTGATAAATATTTGGAAAAAGTGGAAGGGAGGAAGAGGTAGTTTACAATGAATCACTTTTACAATGGATTAAGATATAAGTACTTGCTCCTCTTTACAAAAAAAATTTACCAGAAGAAATGATACATGGAAGAAATGAAGAATGAAAAAAGTAAGTAAGAAGCAAAGAAATCATCCAGATTTGATGGGAAATATTTCATATATATAACTTTTAATTGCCTCTTTACAGTTTTCCCAAGCTATATGTTAGACAAGTTTTTCTCCTTCTCCCTCCCTTTCTGCCTCCTCCTCCTCCTCCCCTTCACCATTCTTCTCCCTCCCTTTCTGCCTCCTCCTCCTCCCCTTCACCATTCTTCTCCCTCACTTTCTCACTGAATGTTCTGTGGGGCACTTGACTTTCAAAGATCACAGCCATCTCAGATGATGGTTAAAAGACCAGCCTCTGTCATCAGTCAGACTTGCATCCCAGTGTTGGTTGCACCACTTACTGACAGGTGACCTTGGGCAAGCATTTCTAAGTAACTGTTTCTTCATCCATAAAATGGAAAGAATAACAATTCCTATCTTAATAGACTTTGTGAGGATCAGAGGTGATAATCCATGTAAAGTGCTTAACCCTCTGCCCTAGACTGACAATGTCTATACTATCTGGACTGCCCATCCTTTATTCCTCTCCCAGAAGACTATGCTATAAAATGCCATCTATTGCAGGTGATTTTTCTACAAAAATTAAATACATATGTAAATTGTACTTTTTCATCCTTGAATAACTTAAACACAGTTGAGGATGTTTTCTCCAGGCTTTGTAAGAGCATTCTTTCTGAGATGAGATCAAATTTGAAAAATGTTTCAGAAGCAGAAATTTTCAGTAAGTCATAAGCAAGTGACTCTATGGGATTATTATGTGAATCTGCATTATTCAGTATCTGCTCTCATATCCCTCAATAAATATAATAAGTGCATACTGTTGGATGAATTCTCAGCTAATTTTCTGGAATTAAATTTGTATCATTTTCTGAAGGCATTGCATTTTAGTCCCAACAAATAGATTCTTTTAGTAGACACGGTAGTCCAAATCAGTGTTTTGCCATTGTTTTCAGCAGTCCTGATTCACATTCTTACTGCATCTTGGAGAATAGGAAAAGACTTTTTCTTTTATATTGGCAGTTTGCAGGCAATGCTTCTGCAAACTTTAGCATTCTTGCCAGGAATTGTTCAACACTCATTTCCAGTCTTTCTTTGCTTGGAATACAGACGGATGGGAAAAGATCCAACACCACAATTGTTACTTTTTTAGCAGAAATGCTTCAAGTTGCTCAGAAGACCAAACTGAAATTATATCTCCTTAGATGTGTCCTTGTACTGATGGGGAAGGAGAAGGGAATCTTAATAGGGGAAGAAAATGATGTTGCTTAGTGCTGAGCTCAGCTGAGTTGAAATTCTAACATTCCTAACCTCATTTTATGAGTGAAAGTTACTTTTAAATTAAAGAACACGATGCCTCTCTCTTATACCCAGTGGGATCTGTAGAGAGTCAAACAGTACATCTATATCAGGAAATTCTATTCTAGCTTTTTACTGTGCTTCTGGAGAAAACATCTTTCCAGATGAATTTCTGTTTATACAGCCTTTAACATTTTTACTTGCACCCAGTTTGTCCCATTGGCAGTACTTCCAGTTCTTTTTTTTTTTTTTTTTAAGATTTTAAGGCCACAATAGTGTTTATAGAACAGGGAGAGAAATGGCCCTGTTAGTGAGAGAAAAGAAGCTATAAAACTCCTTACTAGTGATTATCTTTTAAAAACATATTAAATGGTGCTGATGGCTTGTCAATAGAATTTTTACTATTTTATTATAAATTGTTGAAGGAATTATATAGTGAATGCCCACATATCTGCCATCTCTATTCTACATTAATATTTTGCTATATTTATTACTTTATCATGTTTCTATCTACCTCACTCCATTCCTCTATCCATTTATCATTCTATCTTATTTTGCGGTGGGGGGGGGGCGCATTTCAAAGTGAGTTGTGAACATCCGAAACAATGAATTTATTTTGAATCACAAATGATACCAGCTTGCTATTTGGCCAATGGTATATTGCATCTGATAGGACTAGGAATAGCTAGTTAATTAAACAAAAACAAAAACAAAAAACAGAATAGCTTGCTATGTTTAAAAAGAATTTGCTTTTTCTGGTAAAAGGAGGTTGAATGTAGGAGTTCAGTGTTGGCATGGTGGTTCTAACATCATCCATGGCTTAAGCTCTTTTTTCCTGGTCTAGCATCGTAGCGTAAGGCATTCATCTGCAAGAACTTTCATGGCCTGAGATGCTGCTAGAGCTCCAGTCATCTCATTTTTAACAATAGGAAGGAGGAAAGGGATAAAGTCTTCTTTTAATGCCCAGTCCCAGAAGAATCAATAATTTTTTATAATCAACTTGTCTACTCTAGGGAAAATAAAATGAAGGAATTTTATAGGGATTATATTGTTTTTAGATAAACTAAGGAAAAACTGAAATATTTGTAAAGTTTATATTTTGTTAGCCAGAACATAGCCACATTTGAGAGCTGAAAAATATAGTATTATGCATTCTTTTAATTATATAGGTGGTTTATTTATTTCAGCCATTTCATTTTTCTGGGAAAAGTCAAATGAGCTGAGGTTTCCTTTCCTAGCACATCTGTGTGGGTCCTGAGTTACTGTTAAAGACATTTGTGAAGGCAGAGAAGGTGAGTTTGAATAACTTTTATGTAACTTGAGTTCAACAAGATCATTTATTCAGCAAATTAATTGATTCTTATATTGAAATAATATCAAAGTGATACTTTTTTATTGGATGATCACATCACTGTGATCACAGTGCAATGTCATCAAAACAAGGTGGTTCAACAGCAAAGAACCAGATGTTATCCTCAGGGATGCAAACCTTGAGAGTGGCATGGGTTGCGAATTTGGCCTAATGATGACAAAAGTCCTGAAGGGTATTTTTGATAGCATTTAAAGGTTTTATATTTGAAGAAGAAGCTTTATTTTCTGGTCTTAAACATGATTCACATCTGGGGAGGTCTTGGGCAGAAGAGTATTGAAGGTTGATGGTATGGGGTGCCCAGCATCAATAGGAATGTTTGAGGAGATCTGTGAGGTGGTCCATGTGCCAACTATGACTAAGACATTTTCATATTTATGACCAAGAAATTTAAATGACTATCCCAGGTGAAAAAATTAATCCATACCTCCATCCTTTTCTATTTTTGATTAAAGAGTATCAGAAATGGGACTCTCTCCCTATTCTCAACTCTTTGAGTTCCAAGAATTTGTATTCTAAATAAGACTGTTTTAACCTATAGATTATATTGAAAATCTTAGCTGCATTTACTTTATTTTCTGTCTCTTAGTAAAAGTATTCTCCTTTAATTTTGCCTGCAATCTAAACGATCTTTTAGAGTTTTAAAGCCTGAAATAGAAAACAGAATAAAGCAGCAACCACCAGTTCAGAGAAGCCAAAGTCTCTTAGTGGGAGGATAGGGGTGGTGGGAGGAAGGGCAGACCAAGTTAGAAAATTAAGTATGAATGAAGACATTCTTACCCTTAGGTTTTAAGAAAAAAGAACAGGTATTGAGGAAGTCCCTGAAAGTTGCCTAATAAACGCTGTTGTGGTACTCCTGACTGCAAAACTACTGGCCTCCACTGTGCTGCCAGTTCCCCATTAAAGAAATTGGAATATTACAGAACTTAGCACACTTGCTTTTAAAAAATTTTTAATTTATTTATTTTTGGCCATGGATTTTAGTTTGCTGATCAGGGATTGATTCTCTTGGACCCATGGAACTTCATAGAATTTGGAACATTACAGGACTTACTGAGCTTTTCAGAATTTTAAAGTTTATTTATTTTTTGCCTGCACAGCACATGGGGATGGAACCTGTGCCTCCTGCAGTGGAAGCTCAGAGTCTTAACCATTGGACTGCCAGGGAAGTCCCCTAGAGAGCCTGTTTTTGCCATGTACAAGCCCAGTGAGCCCAGGCACTGGGTATCCCTAGGTGCATCTGTGGTTCTAGGAGAGCTGGGGGATATGGCTCACACGCCGCCCAGCAGCATCCGGAACCTGACTGTGCTCGGTGTTCAGGCTCCAAAAGGCATTCTAGAGGGTTATGTCTATTGCTAGTTTGTCAGAGAACTCTCCATTAGTAATGGTGAATTTTATTTTCATGTGTTTGTGTGTGTGCATGATGTGGGGAAGGGGGAGACTTGAAATTTGCCTTCTGTTCCTCTCTCATTCTCCATTTCCATTTCCCACCTACTCTGTCAAGTCTCCCAGATATGTGTCTGATATCTGATGCATAGTCATAGATATGGCTTGAGATAGTCCTCAGGATTTTCATTGGTCCTCATGTAAATTAGGCCTGCAAATAGTACTTGAGTGGGGTTTGGGTATTACCTAATTCCACAAACCAGTGATACACAAATTTTGGCTCTGGACCATGGGTTCCAATCTCCATTCTTACAAGGTATATACACGTTATCACTACAGTTCTATGGACTCTATTGGTCACTCTGCAAATCAAGTTAAAGAAAATATTTATGAATATATATTTGATTTAGAACTACATAATATTTTCTTCTAAATGTTAGATTATCCAAATTCAAAAAAGAAAAAAAGAGCCTGTATTTGACTTAATCACTAATAAGTCTTCAGGTAGTGAAGCATCTTTTAAGTGTGTGTTAGCCAGGTCTTGGCAATCTCTTTGTGATATTAATGATAGGAGAAAATAACAAAATTTCAATATTCCTCTTGGTGCTGGAGAATTTGAGGCACAGGCAGCTTCAGAGAGAGCTTCATGTTTCTCCTTCATGCTTGACTTTGCATTAGAATAACTTGGAGGGCTTATTAAAACACTGGGCCCCACTCCTAAATATTCTGATTCAGTAGGTCTGGGACAGGGCTCAGGAATTTTTTATTTCCAACAATTTCCCTGGTGCAGCTTATGCTACTGGTACAAGGACCACACTTTGAGAATCGATGGTCCAGTAGATAAAAGTAATCTCAGGTTGAAGTCTGATGATTATTTTGGCTCCCTTCCTCCAGAGGTTAAAGCGTCTGCCTGCAATGCGGGAGACCCGGGTTTGATTCCTGGGTTGGGAAGATCCCCTGGAGAAGGAAATGGCAACCCACTCCAGTATTCTTGTCTGGAGAATCCCATGGACGGAGGAGCCTGGTGGGCTACAGGCCACAGGGTCACAAAGAGTCAGACACAACTGAGCGACTTCACTTTCACTTTCCTCCAGGCCAGAGCTTGTTTCATGGCCTCTTCCCTCATTAGCATAGGTGTTTAATATAGCTGATCATTTTCAACTACATTTTTTAATTGTGTGCTTTTTATATTAAGTAGATAAAAGATTAGAAAGCAGGTGGAACATCCACATCCAAACCAGAAGAGGGTATTTTGGGGAAGAATTCCTAGTGCTCTACATCAGGGGTTGGCAAATGATGGTCCGTGAGTCAAATCTGGCCCACTGTTTGTTTTTGTAAATGAAGTTTTTGGGGGATGCAGTCACCTGTTTGATTTTTGTATTGTCAATGGCTGCTTTTTGGGCTATAATAGCAGAGTAGTAGTTGCAGCAGATACCTCATGACCAGTAGAGGCAAAAATATTTAGTATCTGGCGCTTTACAGAAAACACTTGCCTACCCTGGGTCTGTGTGTTCCTCTGAGCAACTGTTGGCTGATTTAGGGAAGCTTTTCTCTTGAAACCCAGCAGTAAGCAACATCAGTTTACTTAAGCAGATATGAAACTTGAATCCTAACACTTTCTTCCTCCCTTTCTCAACTCTTCTCCCTCAACATGGAAAGTGGCCCATTAAGTGAAATGAAACTTGGCCCAATCAGCGATATTTAGAAAGTGGAAGGTGAAAGTGTTGACATCTGCTTGTATGTTGTGGTCCGAGCTTCTCTGGTAGCGCGTGATAGGGCAAGAGAGTTCTAGTTCGTGGCGCATCTCACGTTTTGTGAGAGATTGTCTTGTGTTATCTGACCTTAGTTGGATTTATGCCTACTAAGAAATACGGTTTGATGAAAGATCTGCCTTTCTTCTTAACAGTGGCTGTCTAGGTGAATTCTTCCTTCCCTCAGTTTTGGTCATTTCAGTTAAGTGTATCCACTGCAATTCAGTATCTACGTGTACATTAAGGAACATGTAGGTATATTTTCAGACATATGTGTGTTCTAATACCCAGGCACGTCCATCGTAGCTCTTTGCCTCTTACCTCCTTTCTGGTCTTATCTGCTCCTCTACATTTGGTTCATATTACCAGAAAAGTGGCCACCACGATAGGATTAGAAGTGCAGGAGATATTTGCGGGGGGAAATGCCTGGGAAGATTTATGATGAAGAGGCAGGAGTGGTAGGAAGAATGTCACCCTGCAGAGCAGATCTTGCTGGAGAAAAGGAGGAGACAGCATACGAAGGCTTCCACACAGTGCTCTTCTCATAGAGTTGTGTCCCAGCAGCAGGAATCCTTGAGCCAAAATCCTTGAGCCTATGTCCCCAGGAGGGATCAGTGCTACTTGCCACAGCGATTGGTTGGGGGCAGCTGGGAAAGAGTGTCCCCAGCATGAACACAGCAGTGGGCCCACGGGGGTAGCAAGTGGGTGCTGGTGAATGTGGTATAATATTCAGGAGATCTGAGAGACATATGTTCATAGCCTCTGTACCCTTATACCACTTTTATCTTGCCACCAAAGTTGTCATTAAAAAAGCAAAAAAACAAAACAAAACAAGAGTTCACCCATAGACCTGTGATAGTTCTGCTTTCCTTGCAGAATAGTCTGGGTCACTTATGGTGCTCTGCCTTCTGACCCCACCCACATTTCCTCCACCATACATATAATGTGGCTTGCACGTGCCTCCCTTCTCTGTCATTGGCACCAAGCCATGTGGTTCCTTTTTCCTCATCTGCCCTTCCTCTCTCAGCCACCCATTGAAATCCTATTTCCTTTAGAAATATTTCGCCCTGGAACCTTGAAAGTCCAATTTACTTAGGAAACATTATTTGAAGGTATATGCTAAATGCTGTGAAGAGTCCAAAGATGAATCAGATATGGATTCTGCCCTGAAGGATTAACTTTAATAGGAAAAGTGATACTCTATAAACAATATATTAAAAGGAACATGTAAGAAAAGGTATAAGAGCTGAGCACAGAAAAAAATATGGTGGGAATTTAAAAGAGGGAAAGATTACCTTCACAGCACAGAAATCTACTCTGAGAGGTGGGCCTTGAAGAATCAGTGAGACTTGGGCATGAGGAGCTGAGAGGGATGGGAATTCCAGGTTAAAAGAATAACAAGGGCATAGGTGTGGATTTCTTTAGAACAGCTTAGTGACTAGGGTTTTCATACTGCACATAAGATCCATTGTGAAGTGTGAAGTCGCTCAGTCGTGTCCAACTCTTTGTGACCCGGGGACTGTAGCCCACCAAGCTCCTCCGTCCATGGGATTCTCCAGGCAAGAATACTGGAGTGGGCTGCCATTTCCTTCTCCATAAGATCCATTAGCAGACTATAAAATAAATTTATAGGTCTTCTTACTAGAAAAACAAGAAGAAAATAAATAAAACAAATAGAATAGGATTGCGAATGTTTGGAGTCTATGGCATGTAGTAAGTATTTTGTGAAATGTGTATATATATATATTTCCATATATTTAATGGATCACTATAGAAATATATTTCATTAAAAAAACTTTTTTACCTTATATTAGAATGTAGATCAAGCTGGAATCAAGATTACCAGGAGAAATATCAATAACCTCAGATATGCAGATGACACCACCCTTATGGCAGAAAGTGAAGAAGAACTAAAGAGCCTCTTGATGAAAGTGAAAGAGGAGAGTAAAAAAGTTGGCTTAAAGCTCAACATTCAGAAAACTAAGATCATGACATCTGGTCCCATCACTTCATGGCAAATAGATGGGGAAACTGGAAACAGTGGCTGACTTTATTTTTGGGGGCTCCAAAATCACTGCAGATGGTGACTGCAGCCATGAAATTAAAAGACGCTTAGTCCTTGGTAGGAAAGTTATGACCAACCTAGACAGCATATTAAAAAGAACATTACTTTGCCAACAAAGGTCCGTCTAGTCAAGGCTATGGTTTTCCCAGTAGTCATGTATGGATGTGAGAGTTGGACTATAAAGAAAGCTGAACACTGAAGAATTGATGCTTTTGAACTGTGGTGTTGGAGAAGACTCTTGAGAGTCCTTTGGACTGCAAGGAGATCCAACCAGTCCATCCTAAAGGAAATAAGTCCTAAGTGTTCATTGGAAGGATTGATGTTGAAGCTGAAACTCCACTACTTTGGCCACCTGATGCGAAGAGCTGACTCATTTGAAAAGACCCTGATGCTGGGGAAGATTGAAGGCGGGAGGAGAAGGGGATGACAGAGGATGAGATGGTTGGATGGCATCACCGACTCAATGGACATGGGTTTGGGTTGACTCTGGGAGTTGGTGATGGACAGGGAGGCCTGGCGTGCTGCAGTCCATGGGGTTGCAAAGAGTTAGACACGACTGAGTGACTGAACTGAACTGAACTGAGAAAGTAGCTGATAATTTCAGGTGGACAGCAAAGTGACTCAGTCATACACATATATGTGTCCATTCTCCTCCAAACTCTCCTCCTATCCAGGCTGCCACATAACGTTGACAGTGTAGCCTGTGCTATACAGTAGGCCCTTGTTGCTTGTCCATTTTAAATACAGCCGTGTGTACATGTCGATCCCTAACTCCAGTACTATCACTTTTCCCACCCTTCCCCTCTGGTAACCATAAGTTCCTTTTCTAAGTCTTGGGGTCTGTTTCTGTTTTGTAAATAAGTTCTCTTGTATCATTTGTTTTAGTTTTGCATATAAGCCATCCTATATCCCTTACTGTGGGCAAATTTTTGTTTGATTTGAGTTTATTCAACAATACAAATTTACAAAACATTTCTTATATACCAGCCACTGGGCAAAATTCTAGGTATATAGTGATGAAAAAACTGATGTATGCTCTTCCTTCTTGGAGATTATGATCTAGCACAGGGTTTCTCAAGCTTTAGCAGCATCAGAAACACCTAGAAGACTTAATAAACTACAGATTGCTTCAGAATTTCTCATTCATTAGGTATGGTGTGGGCCCTGGGACTTTGCATTTCTAGCAAGTTCTCAACTGAAGCTAAAGATCCCGGTAAGGGACCACATTAGGCACTGGTCTAGTGAGCTACTTAAATAAATACAAATAAATATCTGATGGCAGTTTGTAACAAGTGTTAGGAGAAAG
The DNA here is from genome assembly GCF_014754425.2 of Oryx dammah. Classification (NCBI taxonomy): domain Eukaryota; kingdom Metazoa; phylum Chordata; class Mammalia; order Artiodactyla; family Bovidae; genus Oryx; species Oryx dammah. Next base: position 31,497,721 of record NW_024070188.1, read on the forward strand.
AAGAATACAGAACTGTGTGTGTGTGTGTGAGAGAGAGAGAGAGAACTGAGAAAACTATTATGATTTGGATAGTTAGGGATGATGTCTGAGAAAATAGCTTTCAGGCAGCAGGAACATCATATCAATGACCCAGAGGAAGTGAAAGCATGAGTGAGAGAAAGATTTGAATTGAGACTGGAAAGTAGGTACGGGCTAGATCATGTGGGCTCTTTAGTGCAATGACATTCAAATTGGAATGTGTGCGTTCTTGGAGAGTATGTAGACTTTCTAACGGGTATGCAGGCACATGTAATGTTTAGGAGACTCATCTTACTCTGTGCTCTTTTCAAATGGATCTACCCAGGGCCAATATTGTGGTAGCCCTCATTTACCTTTTCTTTTTATGAATAAAGGCCAACTTATCTCCTAGTGAATCTTGCTTAGGGTATCTTGCCCTAGGGTATAAAATACTTGGGGAATAAACTAAGGAATAACTTGAAATACAACTCAGTAAGATAAAATAACTCAATAAAAAAACTCAAAAAACCTTGGTGTTGAAAGGGGAAAAAGTGAATTACTCTTATCATGGAACTAAAATAAAACCTGTTCTCAAGGCAGTTGGTCTCTAGTTCTTGGCTTTCAACAAAATTGAAGGAGGCCCTAAATAAGTTGTCAGCAGGTAGGGCATTAAAAGTAATTTTTGATGATGGATCACTTTGTTATTTTGATATATAACTAGAAAGGAGAGTCTAGCCTTATGGAAGCTAATGTCATTCCTTAACAAAACTTTTCTTTCCTCTAGGTGGATAAAACAAGCACTTTCTCTTACCTCTATAAATATGAAAAATTAGAAAAAGAAATAACTGAAAACTGTCATAATTTAGCATTGTGAAGTGAAGTTGCTCAGTCGTGTCCGACTCTTTGCAACCCCATGGACTGTAGCCTACCAGGCTCCTCTGTCCATGGGATTTTTCAGGCTAGAATACTGGAGTGGGTCGCCATTTCCTTCTCCAGGAGATCTTCCTCCCAGGGATTGAACCCGGGTCTCCCGCATTGTAGGCAGACGCTTTATCCTCTGAGCCACCAGGTACTATCAAATCATAGATGCATAAATTAATTGGGATAAAAACACGGTTGTGGAACTCATTATGAGATTCATTTCTGATACAGTGTATGTATTTAATCATTATCCACAAAATTTACAATATATTTACGTTATGTTGATGAGCTTTATATTTGTGATCAACATAATACCTACACCACCCAGAATAATTTTTTGGGGTCAATGTATCAGTTCTTTGTAAGATATTTAGGACACCAATTTGTGAGCAGAAACACAGAACAGGTATGGAACTGAGGGATGACTTTGATTTTTTGGCGGAATTTGTCAGTCCAGGTCTCTCAGATCAACCTTGTGCTGCTCTGTGAGCTTGAATTTCCCTTCCTCTGCATCGAAGGTCTTACCTTCCTGGTGTCTGGACTTTATGAAGCTGCTTCTTCTTGAAATAAGTCTCAGGGAGATGTTTGGGATTTCCACACCACTCATCAGTTTTTGTGGAGGTGGTGATGACAAGTTTCTGGTGTGTTCTAACAGAGGAACTCGACTGAGGACCAGAGGTCCAGTCACGAGCAGCATGCTACTGCTCAGCTGCTTTAAGAAAACCACCGTTGTGCCTCTGTGGTACCCAGTGAGGATGCTTGGAATGATGCTGGGAGTGGTGCTAGCTCACAGCTTCCTCACATCTGATGGAAGGGTTTTCTCCTGAGGCTCACCAGCTTTCAAGGTACATCTTCAGTGGAGCAGTCTCCAGGTGTTTGGTGAAGCTTAGCCATTTGGATATCATCATTTCTGTCACCCCCACCCAAACTAGTTTTGTGTAGTAGAAAGAAATTTCTCTTTAATTTCAATCTTAAATGTAGCTTATGATTACTTCCTCTTTTCCACGACTTTGCTGGAACACAAAGCAGATGGGGAAAAGCTGCCAATTCCTCTGACTAGGATGGGATTTTGGTTGTTGTGGTATTTCCCCTTTTGAGGTGTTTTGGGCTTGAGGTTACCCTTCTTAACCTTGCCCTGGCATCAGCCTTCTTGGCTTTATGTTTCTTATTATTATTATCCAGCTTTCCTCTGTGTTTTCATCCACCATCTTGCAAGATGGGCAAGAGGCAGAATAGTATTTTTTTTTAACATAGAAAAACTTAAAAAAAATTATCTCAATCTCTCTCTCTCTGTCTTTATTTATATGGCTCTAACTCTACAGAAATATATATATATATATATATATGTGTGTGTGTGTGTGTGTATACATATATATTTTTGTTGTTTTAGTCATTAAATGTGTCTGACACTTTTTTTGACCCCATGGTCTATAGCCCTCTAGGCTCCTCTGTCCATGGGATTTCCCAGGCAAGAGTACTGGAGTGGGTTGCCATTTCTTTCTCCAGGGGATCTTCCTGACCCATATATCTCTTGCATTGGCAGATAGATTCTTTACCACTGAGCCACCAGGGAAGCCTTTATTTATATAAAAAATGATCAACATAATAAACAGTTCATAATAAACATTATAAAATATCAACAAAAAGACTTTGAACCAGAAAAAAATATAAGGATAACTCATTGCTGTGAGTATAGTGGAAATATGAGTTTAAGGAGAAAGTGAATTGTCCTCAGAGACAGAAGAAGGAGTCCGTGACTGTCTAGAGGAGTGCACTAGATTGGAATATAGGAGGTGTCTGGAAAAGAAGGGATTAGCCTTGAGAGGAACAGAGATAAGAAAAGCCAGAGCTTTGGGTGAGTGGTCTGGGGTGTGAGGGCTCCCTTTCTTTTTTTTTAAATATTTATTTTTACTTATTTATTTTATTTGGCTGTGAAGGGTCTTAGTTGTGGCATGTGGGATCTAGATTCCTGATCAGGAATTAAATCTGAGCCCTCTGCACTGAGAACATGGAGTTTCAGCCACTGAACCACCAAGGAGTCCTAGGGCTCCCATTCTTGTCTAGACACTGACTCTGCTTCTTGAGTTTTGAGGTAAAACTGCTTGCTTCAACTGATTGTCCATTTCTGCCTCTCTTGCTTCCTCTCTCTTTCCTTCCTCCAACACCCCCTTCATCCCCTTCCTTCACTGACCACACAACAGGTCAAATGGGTATAGGATGGAGATAAGCATCAGGGAATATGAGACAGAAAAACAACATGGTTATGTGCCCATGGATGTGGTTTTGTTGGGGGTTCTTATTTAGGTGGGGGAGCTGAAAGGGATGGAGTGAGAAAGATGAGTGCACAGGTGAAGTCATATCATGTCTGTTTTTTTCTGCCCTTTAAGCCCCAGGATGAGTTCCTGGCTGGAGAGGCTTGTGGGGCAGAGGGTGGGGAGAACAGCTGCTCTACCCCTTGGATAAGGCAAGTGGGGTAGCCATGATGGTCTCTGCCTCCTTCTAGAAGAGGTGGGAAGATTTTCTCTTTAGCAAAAGGAGTTTAAGTAGCAGAAAACCATCTGGACCAAGAGTCAGAGAGTTGGATTCAGGCCGTGCACTGCCACTCTTTTCTGTGACCTTGGGAAAAGCATCTTGACTTTTGATGCCCAGTTTGTAAAGGACAAAAATTGGATAAAGTGATCTGTGCATTTTCTCCCTACTCCAAAATTAGTGTTTGTGAGTTTTGAGAATTGGAAAGAGTTTACAAAAGCCTAGGAACTTTTGTTTTTCTTCATCATCCTTGATGAGAAAAATTACAGTGAACTTTCCAGTTCATTGTTTAATAAAAAAAGAGGAAAAAAGGAGTCTTTTCTCTCTGCAAAACATCAAGATTTATTTTGCCCCCTAATAGTTGCCTGGGTAGAATTTTCCATCTTAGCACAAAACAGCTCGACCTGGTTTCAACTAATCTCTGCACACCCCTAATTTAACAAGAGGAACTGGAAGAGTCAGACAGTGTGTGGGAAGACTGGAGAAAATAGGAAGGTATAGAAACCACTAGAGATGGAGATAAGTTAAACATTCTGGCAAATTATCACGGTGTATTGCTCATACTGAATGCTTAGGCAGTTGGGAAGGTAGTTAAGAGAATGGCTTTAAATGCTTCATCTAATTGCAAGCAGCTGTCGATTAGTGGAGCTTGACCAACTGTTTTTAATTCCACTCAGTGGTGATGAAGGGAATGAAATTTTTAAGGGAAACTGGCAGGGGCTGTGTGTGTGCATGAAGTTGCTTGCACTTTTTTTTAGAGGTCAGAGAGTGCAGTAACTACTAAGAGATGCTCTTTGAAACCATGGCAGCCTTTCATGATAATGATTTTCCTAAATTTTACCAACATTTGTTGAACTTTTGGCTGGAGGCAAACTTCTCTGTTACCCAAATTCTGGAATGATTTTTCATGGGGAGTGATTCATCCCCCAATGGTGAGTGACTGAATGACTTGTGCCAGTACAGAAGCGATTGTTCAATGCAGGCAGTAAATTTCAAATGAGAGATGATATTGCCAGTTGAGTCTTCTCCTTAAAGAATGTTTCATTTCACTTTTTGGATTAGAAAAATAGGAAAAATAAGAAAGTGGAAAGTTTTAGCTCGTTTCCTGCAGTTGTAAAACCTGCTACAAATCATTTCAACTTGAGAGCTTTTCAGAAGACAAAGTTTTGAGTAACTCAGTCTAATCAGTTTGATACCTCTTTTGATGGAATTACACATCTATATTTTCTTTTTCCTAATAATATTAGTAATCTTTTCTAATATTTATTGCTTTCATTTCTTGTCATACATTTAAAAAACAGTTATTTCAATGTTTCTGCATTGCAACCTGGAGAGACCATTAACTTGATTGAAAGCAAGTCTTCTGTGAATACATGAAGGCCTGCAGGTCCTGAAAGGAGCTGCTGCTGCTGCTGAGTCGCTTCAGTCATATCTGACTCTGTGTGACCCCATAGACAGGAGCCCACCAGGCTCCCCTGTCCCTGGGATTCTCCAGGCAAGAACACTGGAGTGGGTTGCCATTTCCTCCTCCAAAAGGAGCTAACTCAACTCAAAACATGCAGAAAAAGACAATTGGCAGAAACTCTCAGGGAGAAAGGAGCTATACTCTTTCAATATCAATTACAATCTCTTTTATAGCCTGAATTTCAGTGCCTTGAAAGAGAAAGTAAGTTTTCTAAATATGAACATGTGCAAAGATTTATCAACAAGGGTATTCTTCACAGCCTTGTTTACAATAGTGCAGAATATCCCAAATATCTACAATTGGCATTCGCTCAATAATTTATAGTGTTCATATGCAGGCATAAAAATGTGGGAAAGAATATATCAGTGACATGGGGAAATGGTCATATGGACTAGGTGAAAATCAGGATCAAAAGGAGTTATTTTAGTAATTCTTGCCTGGAGAATTCCATGGACAGGGAGCATGGTGGGCTACAGTCCACAGGGTCGCAAAGAGTCAGATACGACTGAGTGACTAACACAGGCATATTTAAATATATATTTAAAATTGTGTGGTGTGTATATGTGTATGAAAAACCAAAGTTGAGCTTCCCTGGTGATTCAGAGGTAAAGAATCCATCTGCTAATGCAAGAGACATGGATTTGATCTGTGATCCAGGAAGATCCCACATGCTATGGAGCAACTAAGCCCGTACGCCACAACTATTGAGCCTGTGCTCTAGAGCCTGGGAGCTGCAACTCCTGAGTCCAAGAGCTGCAACTCCTGAAGTATACACACCCTAGAGCCTGTGCTCTGCAATGAGAGAAGTCATCACAACAAGAAGCTCATGCGCTGCCACCAGAGAAAGCCCACGCAGCAGTGAAGACACAGCACAACCATAAATAAATAAAATTATTTTTTTAAAAAAGAACACCCAAAGTCAAAAGAACAAAATGGAAAGAGTGGCAGTGGGATTACACATGATTTTTATTTTCGTGGTTTTTCTGTGTTCCCTAATTTTTCCCCAAAGAACACAGACTACTTTTATAATTAGAAAAAATTACTTTCAAATAAATTTTCAAAAATGTCAATTCTGATATCATAAAGGATTTTACTCCATGTCAGGATGAAGCCTAAAGAGGAGATTCACGTCCTGCAAGGGAGGAAAAAAAAAAATCAAGAAGGACAGCACTCAATAAACACCTAATTATGTTTCTGATCTCGTGCCTGTTTGAAGCACTCACACTTGTTTTGACTCAGCTAGATAAGTCAGCTCCTCTATAACAGTCACAATTTCCACCAGCTGTTTTCGATGTTTGAGGTTATGTTTTTGTTTGAGTGAACTTCACTGCCTATCCCTTGAGCGAGCTTATGAACAATTGTAAAGGAAGTCTTTGAGGCCGACTCAGAGGAAAGCTGCTAATCTCATGACATCCACAAGGATTTGAAAAGGCAGCTCCATCTGTGCTGTTTCTGTTTTCCTTCCATGGAAGGTCTCTTATGTCAGAAAAATGGGCCACTTCTGGGTCCAGTTGTTGGATGGAACATTCATGACCACAGCTGTGTCCAGGGGTTTCCAGACACATTTAACCTAGAAGATGTGAGTGACAAACCCTACTCAGGGTATGCTTCCAACCCTTTCCTGGGTTTTGTTTCTCACGTGGTAATTTTCTTCCAGGAGTTCAGAGTTGGGGAGCGCTCTGGCAGGAAGCTATTTATCATTGAGAACCACCAAAGGAGGGCTCCTGCCATCTGTGCCTGACACCTCTGAGACTTTCTTTTGAGTTGGAAGCCAGGGGGTTCTCAGTGCATGATGTGGCAGAGTTTCTGGAAACAGATTTGGGGAAGAGGAAGCTGACTTATGTGGGAGTCACCATGTCACTTGTCATTCTCTGGCACCCCCTCCCCCATGATTTTTTTTTCCCCCAAAGAAAAGAAAAATGCTGAAGCTGTTAGTAGGAGTTGAGATTCAGTTCGAAATATTCTGGGGCAGAGTAAAGGTTTACCTGACTCCGGGAGCCCACCTTTGTGGGTTGTTACCTGGTTTAGTTTATATTCCTTCCAGTGTACCTTGTCCTTCTCTTTTTTCCCTTTATTTCATGCAAACTAATCTGACCCAAATGTTATTTTCCATTTAAATGCTGTTTGCAAAGTGAGCATCTGTAAGCCAGCTACCCTGCCTGGCAATCAAGAAAATTGTTATAAAGAACATATATTCAAGGAGCTCACAGAGAATGAAGGCAAGTAAGCAGTGATGAGGCTAAGAACTATGCTAAAGTGGGCTTCCCTGGTGGTTCAGTGATAAATAATCCATCTGCCAATGCAGGAGACATGAGTGCAGTCCCTGGGCTGGGAAGAGCCCCTGGAGGAGGAAATGGCAACCCACTCTGGTATTCTTGTCTGGGAAATCCCATGGACAGAGGAGACTGGCGTCCATGAGGTCACAAATGGTTGCACACGACTAAGTGACAGCACACATATACTATGCTAGGGATTTGTTGGGAGAAAATCAGAATCCCAGAGGGGCTGGCAAAGCTGTAGGTCTGGCAGTTCTATCTATCTCCAGAGAAACTGCTAGAACAGATGGTTACTTGAACATTCTCGACCAGAGCAATCTATTGGTTTGCTAGTAGAATTCCATCAGTCAAGACTTTCTTGACAGAAACTCAGCTCAAGCTCAAGATATTGTAACTTTAGGCCTTGCAGGATTCAAATGATGTTATCAGGAGTCTTATTTCTTGGCTGAGTTTTCTTCAGTGTGAGTGTCATTCTCCGCCCTGCTCTTCCCTCTTGGCACTGGCCACCAGAAGCCCCAGACGTGCTGCTTATCTGTCTTGTAATACCAGAAGGGAAAGGTCTCTGTTCCAACAGTTTCAGCAGTTGTTTGAGGCTGAGTATCATTAGATCAACCTGTGTCTTGCCAGCCAATTTATGTGGGTTGGGTGTGTGCACATTCACTGGACAGACCAATAGGTCTGTGCCCAGTGAAAGACTGCTGGGTAAGCACTTCCATCCCAATGTCCCTGATATCCTTTTCTTGAAGAATTATTATAATTTGAACTGTCCTAAGTTATCAGAGCAGTTCTAGCAGACTTCAACTTCAATACAGAAGGGATTGGAGTTTTCATTTTTCTGATTTCTTATTTCCCAGAGGCTCTAGAATCCCTATGCAAATTTCCCTACTCCCTGCCCAGCAGTGAGATCTTCCTCTCCAGAGTTTGGGAAGAGTGCCTCTCTCAGGACAAGGGGTGCCTATTTCTCTTGTGTTTGTGTGACTAAGAGGGTGACTCAGATGTTTAGTGCAGTGGTTATCAAGGTTGTGGTCCCCAAATCAGCAGCATCAATATCACCTGGAAACTTGTTAGAAATGCAAATTCTCTGGCCCCATCCCAGACCCACTGAATCAGAAACTCTGGGGGTCAGGCTCAGACATCTGTGCTTTGACAAGTCATCCAGGTGATTCTGATTCAAGTTTTGAAACCACTGACCTAGGGTACAGTCCAATACAGTCTTCTCTAGAAAGACTCTGAGTTCATGTAGACTTTTCTGCTTTATATTCTGCCTTACTAGGCTCCTGACACCAAAGGGAAAATTCTTTCTTTCTTGATGTCCCTCATTGGAAGTGAAGAGATTATTCTGTGCTTGGAGTAAGAGCTTTGTAGTGAGCTGCAGCTGAGAATCCCTCAGTAGACTTCTGTTGGCCATACATCAGGGAACGAATGTTCCTGGAGGTGCTGCAGCTGCCAGGCTCAACTTAGACAAAGGAACTTGAAAATCTTTCTAATTCTCTGAGGGGACCTTGTTTGATGTAGACCTAGCAGAGTTTTGCTGCTGATCAGAGGGCCTATAAATCCAATATTTTATATAATCATTTAAACAACATACAAAAATTCTAGGCTGGGTGCTGGATGTACAATTGCCCACACAACAGATATGCTTCCCATCCTCACTGAGCTCAATGTCTAGTGAAAGATAAAGCCGTATATGTAGGTATTAACTGCAGAGTGTGATTTGATGCGGAAAAATACAGCGTGTTTGGGAATTCATTCGTGTTTGGGAATTCATTTCAGGCCATTTAAAACAGACTAGACTGGACAGGGAAGGCTTGTCAAGGGAAGTTTTGTCTAAACTGGAACCTGAAGGAGAAATAGTCATTGTTTGGCAGAGCAAAGGAGAAGAGAATGCCAGATAGCATGTACAAAAGTCTGTTGTTAAAGGAGAACTTGGTAGATTCAAGGAACTAGAAAAAACTCAACTGGACTGTAAAGGGAGGCATTGGTGAGGGGTAGAACAACGGGATGGGTCAAGTTATGCAGATGGTACTAACCGCTCTGGACCTTATCCTAAGAGCAGTAGTAACCCACTGAAGTGTTTTGGGCTGAAGAAGTGAAGTGATAGGATTTATTTCAGAATGAGTGCTTTACAATGGAATGGGGATGCAGTTAGGCAGAGTCAAGATCACAGACAGGAAGATGACTCAGAAAGCTGTTGTGATAATGAAAGATAGTGGTTCCTGAGTCTAGGCTAATGGAAATGGGGTTGGAGAGCAGTGGGTTAATTTGGGCCAGCAGTGTGTGGGTGAAGTGTGGGCCAAGGGAAAGAGCATTCAAATGAGGGCTCCAGGTGGCCAACTTGGGTTAACAATAGAGAAGGCATGAGTCTCCAGGAGTGGTGGGTTCAATTTTAGACAAGTTGAATTTGTAAAATGCACAAGAGGAGATATGCAATATGCAGTTGCTGTCCAGGTCTGAGCTCAGACAAGAGGTCTGGTTGAGAGTAAATATTTGACAGTCATCAATACATAAATGACTGTAAGGACAATGGAGCAGATGGCATCCCCTAAGGAGAGTGTATCAGAAAAGAGGAGGGCTTAGAGCCCAGAGGAACTCTGGGATTAAGAAACAAGTAGAGGGAGAAAAACCTGTAAAAGTCAGGTTAAAGGGCAAGCCACAAGTGGAATATGCTAGTTGTCATGGAAGGATTGGAAAGCAGATTTCAGTGCCACTAGAAGGGCATGGTTATAACATCTCAGTTCTTTACCTGACAGAGCTTGGGCTAGGTCATCTCCAAAGTCCTGCAGAGCTACTCCCATCTGCCAGAAAACTCTGGTGCTATTCCAGAAGAGCTCATTCACAGGGACTTTTCAGGAAACACTGTTTTCCTGTAATTATTTTCTTAGGCAGATAAAATGGCACTTGCTGAGTCATAATTTATCTAAGGAGACCCCATCCATACTTTCTTTCAACTGGCTGTCTTTTCTAAGTGAAATCTATTAGATGCCTTACATATTTTCCTCTCCTAAGCTTATCTCAGTCCACTTTCAGGTCTATATTTCACTCTGCCTCTGACCCCCAGCCTGCTTGCAGACAGATGGCCACAGATGTTCACTGTGCAGTTGTAAGCAACCTGAGCGTGGTGGCTGCAGCACGTTTTCTGGTCCCCAACTGTAATAGTGCTCTGTGGCCTACAGGATTCTTCAGCCACTGCTGACTTCCCTGACTGAGTTACTGTCTTCTTTCTGGTTTTCTTTCTCTCTCTACAGCTGGACACCCTGGGGAGTTATTTTGGCTAGAACTCGACACGCGCAGCTGATACCTCCAGCTGCAAATTCTCTGATTCTTTTTGGCTCTACAAAGGCTCTTGGTGTTCTTACAACTTATTCAAGTGGAGAGCCATAGGGACAGTGGCCCACCCAGATATTCTTTAAAAGCATTAAAAATGGTTCTTCATTTCTGGGGCCAGTCCTGTCAGTTGAAGTGAGTAGGAGGAATAGTTCAAAATATATTGAGAGTCAAAATAAATTCATATATTGGTATTCTTGGCATTTCATAGTTTTTTTTTTTAATAATTAAAGGATCAATAAAGTGGCTATGCTGTGGTAGACCTAATTATGCAGCCTCTGCATAAGAAGGATTCAGTATATTTTCAAAATATTTCACCCTGAGCTGTGAAATGCTGTAAAGACTCAAGATTTAACAGAGTCTAATATAGTGCACTGATCTCCAGTAGCATATTGGGTACCTACTGACCTGGGGAGTTCCTCTTTCAGTATCCTATCATTTTGCCTTTTCATACTGTTCATGGGGTTCTCAAGGCAAGAATACTGAAGTGGTTTGCCATTCCCTTCTCCAGTGGACCACATTCTGTCAGACCTCTCCACCATGACCCCCCCACCCTGGGTTGCCCCGCAGGCATGGCTTAGTTTCATTGAGTTAGACAAGGCTGTGGTCCTAGTGTGATTGGATTGACTAGTTTTCTGTGAGTATGGTTTCAGTGTGTCTGCCCTCTAATGCCCCTTGCAACACCTACCATCTTACTTGGGTTTCTCTTACCTTGGGCATCGGGTATCTCTTCAGGGCTGCTCCAGCAAAGCACAGCCGCTGCTCCTTACCTTGGACGAGGGGTATCTCCTCACCACCGCCCTTCCTGACCTTCAATGTGGGATAGCTCCTCTAGGCCCTCCTGTGCCCACGTAGCCACCACACCTTGGACGTGGGGTTGCTCCTCCCAGCTGCCGCTGACTGTGAAGAAAGCTGAGCGCCAGAGAATTGATGGTTTTGAACTGTGGTGTGTTGGAGAAGACTCTTGAGAGTCCCTTGGACTGCAAGGAGATCCAACCTGTCCATTCTGAAGGAGATCAACCCTGGGATTTCTTTGGAAGGAATGATGCTAAAGCTGAAACTCCAATACTTTAGCCACCTCGTGCGAAGAATTGACTCATTGGAAAAGACTCTGATGCTGGGAGGGATTGGGGGCAGGAGGAGAAGGGGACAACAGAGGATGAGATGGCTGGATGGCATCACTGACTCGATTGACGTGAGTCTGAGTGAACTCCGGGAGTTGGTGATGGACAGGGAGGCCTGGCGTGCTGCGATTCATGGGGTCCCAAAGAGTCGGACACGACTGAGCGACTGAACTGAACTGAACTGAATATGGTGCACTATGGGAATTCATTCACGGCTTTAGGGATTGTCTGGAGGCTGATGAATCCCAAATCTACTTCTCTAGGCCTGTGTCTTCCCCTAAACCTTAATCCAAAGTCTCCTATTATCCACTGGCTCTTTTTACCTAAATGTCTTTCTAGCACCATCTCAAAGGCCATAGGTTCCTACTGAGCTCTCTTTCTTCTTCTCCAAGAAGAAGAAATGCTTCATCCTCCATTGTTTCTCTCTCCATCAGCTCTACTGACCTCTCACTCCAGGCCTCTGAGTCTTCTTTAATTCTTTCTGTACTTTCCATACCCCATCAGCTGCCCAAGTTTCCCTGGTTGTACCACTGAATCACCTGTGCCCTTCTTTTCCTCTTTCTATGGTCATGCCAGCCCAGATGTATGCATTTTTTATTGTTGTGGGACTAGAAACTTATGCTACACACTGTGACCTTTCTTCCTTCTATTTGTCGTCCTTGACTTCATCACCTAAAGAGATGTTGAAGTTAATTTTCGAATTAATTTTTTTTATCACAGTTCTTCCCTATCCAAAGTATTCTATAGTTTCTTATCATCTTCAGAATGAGTCCAACACTCCCCCCAAAGACTCTGAGGTCTTCGTACAGTCTCCCCAGCTGCCTGCTGGGATAAGTTTACTCCAGCCACTTATATTTATCTTGCTTCATTTTTCCACCTGGTCAAAATAATTTTGATTCTTTCTGTCATTCAGCTTGTTTTGCATCAGAAGATGTTGTTTTCCAGCTTAGTTTTGCATCAGAAAATGTGCAGTATACAAGTATACATTTTTCATGTGATTTAGTTGTTGATAAATGCCGTTAAATATTAAAGGATGAGAACACAAGGCTAAGCCATAAAAATTTCTGAAGGACTGCATGTTTCGAACTGGGGACTAAGATTGCCATTGATTGTGGAAAATGATCCTGTGCCCTCTGCTATATACTCACCTAAATATTTCATGGTTCTCTGGGCAATTCCTTTCTTCATTCATCAAACATTGAGCACTTCTTTTCTCAAAGACAATTCTGTTCTCTCTCTGCTTGGATTCTACTCCTTTCATGAGGTGCTGAGGCCAGCTTTTACTTGTTTACTTGTTTGTTTACATTTGAGAGATTTGTCAGAGATAAAAGCTGTTGATGGGTATTGACTCTTGTGGAGGAAAGTTAGACACTTGTTTTGACACCTAAGAAACAATACCCATTTTTCCATATTGTTCAGGTTACCATTGCTACATAACAAACATTCCCTCAAACACAGAAGTGCAATGCAATATGTTTGTTTGTATGCGCTGGGGCAGGAATTCAGAAGGGGAACAATGGGGATGGCTTGCTTGCACTTCCCCTCCCCCATGTCTGGGGTTGACTCAATAGCTGGGGGCTACAGTCATCTGAGAACTTGTTCACTCACATATTTGGCACTTGGAAAGGAGGACTTGAAGACTGCTATTGCCAACTCAAGCACCTTTTTGCAGCCTCCCTGTGTGACTTGGCTTCCTTACAGCATGGCAACCTTCTATCAGACTTCTTAACTGCTGGCTCTGGGCTCCAGTGGTGACAATCTCTGTGAATAAGATAGAACCACATTGATGTCAATAAGCAAACCCAGCAGAACTTCCAACACATGTTATTGGATATAAGTATAAGTCACAAACTTCCCAGGTTCAAAAGCAAGATACAGACCCCATCTGTCACTAGGAAAAATGTCAATAAAATTGAAGATATGCTTTAAAATCGCCATATATATGAATCAAGAAATCAGCTGTGGCTACTGCCTTTAGAAACATGATCTAGTGGCCTGATGTTTTGAGAAATTTGCCAGCTTGTTCAGTGCAGGTCATTCATGGTAAAAATAACCTAAAGAAGAAATGTATTGATCATTTGGGTATATCATTTGCTTTGCTTTGCCTTTCCCTTCACCCTTGTTACCCTGGGATTGTGTCTCCTAATAAAATCTTAGTACTTAAACTTGGGGAATTTTTTTTTTCAGGTTTGAGTTTTTCTTTGTAAAAAGAAATCTGGTAAGAACATATCTTCATTTCCTTTTTCTCTTCTTTAATAGGCTAGAGTTGATATTTAAGACTTAAAAAAGGTGCTTCTGAGAGTTTCAACATTTGGCAGTTGGTAATAACTGGGAAATGTGATTACATAAACTCCAGTTTGGGTGAAGAGGCAGGTGGTATTTTTGGAGAAGTCGGTGTCAACTTGAGGCTGCAGCCACACTGACCACCTCCAACCCATCTGCAGAGACATTTCTGTCTCCAGCTAGTAAAGCCCCCTCCTTCTGCCTGCTTTGACTGCCTTTCCAAGTTCCCCTTTTTTTCTGACCTTAAGTTTCAGCTTTATGAATTGTCAAAAGGACTGGGTCACTGGATTCTACCTGTGAGAGCTTCAGAGGCTGTGGCTGTGGAGAGGGGCAGTTTTCTGCTCTTCTCACATTTGTGTGGACATTCATTAAAAAATTACTTATTGAAAGCTTTCATGTCCCAAGAACTGTGCTAGGGGATATAATTACAAAAAAAATGAGCAAAACTGGACATCGTTCCCACCTACATGGGGCTTATGTATCATGAAGACTGAGGTGGCAATTTGTCCAACTACCCAGGAGGGATGTGAAGTGCTTTGAAGGCTTACTAAGAGAATTTGATAATGGGAAGATTCCCTGAGGAAGCAGTAGTTGAGCTAAGGACTGAGGCGAGAGTAGGTGTCAATCAGGAAAAGAAGGAAGAGTGGCCCAGACAGAGATAAGAGCCTGTGGGAGGAGAGGGCAGGAGGAGGAGCTGAAAGGATGCAGGATGAGAAAAGGATGAGAAAAAGCCACTGTGAGTGGGAGAGAGAGTGAGAGGAGTGGGATGAAAGGTGTGGCTGATGAGAAGGGTAAGAGCCGTGAAGCCTGGAGCCCATGACCATGGTGTGTCAGGGTTCTCCAGAGACACAGAACCAATAAAAGACACACATCACTATATATATATATAAACAGAATCAATAGGATACATATATATATATATAATGTATACCTTACATGTAATTCTCTCTGTAAATCCTATGTATAATATAACCCAAATGAAATATATTTAAATAAAGAGAGGTGGCAAGTCTGAAGTCTGTAGGTCAAGCAAGCAGGCCGCTATAAACTCAGGCAGGCGATAATGCTGCAATCTTGAAGTAGAATTTCTTCTTAAGAGTTTTTTCTTTTCTGAGAAACTTTGATTTTTGCTCTTAAGGCCTTCGACTGATTGGATGAGGCCCACTACTTTATCAAGGAATTTACTTAAAGTTGACTAACTGTAGATGTTGAAAGTGTTAGTCGTTCAGTTGTGTCTGACTCTTTGTGACCCCATGGACTGTAGCCTCTGTTCATGGGATTCTCCAGGCAAGAATACTGGAATGCCTTGCCATTCCCTCTCCAGGGAATCTTCCCGACTGAGGGATCAAAACCGGGTCTCCTGCATTGCCCGCAGATTCTTTATTATCTGATCCACCAGGGAAGGCCTAACTGTAGATGTTAAGCATATCTAAAATGTCTTCACAAAAACACCTCAATTAGTAGATAATTTCTGGGAGGTATAATGTAGCCAAATTAACATATAAAACTACCCATCACACAGGGTGAGGATGTGCCACACATTGGGGTAATGGAAAGCCCTTGAAGAGTTTTAGGAAGAGGTAATATAATTAAATTTGCATTTCCAAAATGCATTTTATGCTGACAGGAGGTTGGTGTATATCACTATCACCAGGGATCCTTGTGATGGTCATAAGACATAGATCATTCATGGGCTTTTCCAGGTGTCTGTCTCTGTCCTCCATGGTGCCATGGTACTGAATTGGTCGGATGCTCCTCCTGGGTGTTCCCCTATCATCTTGAAATTACCTCTTCTTCATCAGGATTTATCATGCTGTGTATTATTTTGTGTTGACATCAATGAAGCTGGATGTTCTTTGCACACAGGAAGCATGTCTTGTCCATCAGAGCATCTGTAGAGCCTAGGACAGTGCCTGGTGCTTATTTACCCAGTAAGCATTTGTGAACTAAATGAGTTCCAGATGAGTTTAGTGTTTCTCCCAAAGTATCATAGGAAAGGAACAACAGTACTATAAGTAGTTCTGGGGAGCAGAAAACTAATATTAATATAAAAATTATTATGCTCTTATTTCTAGCTTCCTTTCACTGGCATGATACCTAATTGCTCCTCTACTTATTTTACATAGAATGGCTATTTTAGAATATATAATACTTTCTTAAACTTTTTATTTTGGAAAAATTATATATTTACAAAGAATTTGCAAAGATAGCCCAGAGAGTTCCTAAATGTCCATTACTAGTTCTTCTAATGTTAATATCTTATATTGCTTCTAAGTCGCTTCAGTCATGTCCAATTCTATGCAACCCCATAGACGGCAGCCCGCCAGGCTCCCCCGTCCCTGGGATTCTCCAGGCAAGAACACTGGAGTGGGTTGCCATTTCCTTCTCCAATGCATGAAAGTGAAAAGTGAAAGTGAAGTCGCTCAGTCATGCCCGACTCTTTGTGACCCCATGGACTGCAGCCTACCAGGCTCCTCCGTCCATGGGATTTGCCAGACAAGAGTACTGGAGTGGGGTGCCATTGCCTTCTCCAATATCTTATATTACCATGTTATATTTGTCAAAATGAAGAAATTGTCATTGGCACATCATTACTACCAGTCTAACTCTAGATTTTATTTGCTTTTCACCACTTTTCCCCATGAATGTTCTCTTTTTGTTCCAGAATTCAATCCAGGGAACCACATTGCAATGAGACATGTCTCCCTGGTCTCCTCTGGTCTGTGACAGTTTCTCAGTCTTTCCTTGTTTTTTATGAATTTGACAATCTTACTGTCTTGAGCAATACTGGCTAGATACTCTATAGAGTGCCCCCCCCCAGTCTGGATTTGTATGATATTTTCTCATGATTAGACCAGGGTTATGGGTTTTTAGAAAGAATACGACAGTGGAGTGTTCTTGTCACATCCTATGACAGGGTACGTGATACCCACATAATATCACAGAGGATATTAACCTCCATGACTTGGTTAAAGTAGCATGTGCATGGCAGATTTCTTCACTGGTATATTTTTCACTTCTCAACTGTATTCTTTGGAAGCCAGTCACTAAGTTTAACTCATTCTCCAAATAGGGAGTGATAAAGCTGTACCTCCTGGAATGAAGAGTATCTACATAAATTATTTAGAATTCTTCTATAAGGAAGATAAGTCACTTTTCATTCGCCTGTCTATTTAACCATTTACTTGTGTCAGTGTGGACTCACATATATTTATTTTATACTTTGGAGGATAATTCTATAGAATGTTATTTATTCTGTTACTTACGTTATTCAAGCTTTCCCATGGAGTTCTTTCAGGTTGGCTCTTGTCTCCCTTTTCTATGTCTCCATCCTTTTGTTTTTTTGAACACATCTCTCTCTTCTGGTACTGCAAGATGTTTCAGGTATATCCGTGCCCCACTCCCAGAAATAGCCATTTATTCAAGGGACTCTGCTTCCTTTAACTGGAAAAAGTGGTGTTTAGAAACCACCATTTTTGGTACTGGGTGTGTTCATTGCTTCTGGAGCCCCACTGTTTCCAGGCCCTGTCAGCAGACAGACCTGGGAATAATGTACATGTATTAGCTGTATAAACACATGTCTATAGCTACTTCTGCATTTAACCATCTGTATACCTGTTAAGATGGAAGGCAGGAGGAGAAGGGGATGACAGAGGATGAGATGGTTGGATGGCATCACTGACTTAATGGACATGGGTTTGAGCAAGCTCCAGGAGATGGTGATGGACACGGAAGCCTGGTGTGCTGCAGTCCATGGGGTCACAAAGAGTTGGACACGACTGAGCGACTGAAGTGAACTGAACTGAACTGATACATGTTAAGCTAAACATAAGTTTATAGTGGTGTCTCTGACTATAATACAGCACCATAGGTTTGATTCCAGTCTTTCTTGCTTATCTATAATTCCTTCTCCAATAGTAGGAAACCTGGCTCCCACTGTTCATTGTCCATTTAATATTTGTTCAACCACAGAACTTCCAGATGTACAAGCCAGATTTAGAAAAGGCAGAGGAACCAGAGATCAAATTGCCGACATCCATTTGATCATAGGAACAGGAAGAGAATTCCAGAAAAACATCTACTTCTGCTTCATTGACTATGCTAAAGACTTTGACTATGTGGATCAAAACAAACTGTGGAAAATTCTTAAAGAGATGTGAATACCAGACCACCTTACCTGGCTCCTCAGAAACCTGTATGCAGGTCAAGAAGCAACAGTTAGAACCAAACATGGAACAATGGACTGGTTCCAAATTGGGAAAGAAGTACATCAAGGCTGTATATTGTCACCCTGTTTATTTAACTTTCATGCAGAGTACATCATGTGAAATGCTGGGCTGGATGAATAACAAGCTGGAATATCAATAACCTCAGATATGCCGATGACACCACCCTTAAGGCAAAAGGCGAAGAGAAAGTAAAGAGCCTCTTGATGAAGATGAAAGAGGAAGATGAAAAAGTTGGCTTAAAACTCTTCATACAAAAAACTAAGATCATGGCATCTTGTCCCATCACTTCATGGCAAATAGCTGGGGAAACAATGGAAACAAGGACAGACTTTATTTTCTTGGGCTCCAAAATCGCTATAGATGGTGACTACAGCCATAAAATAAAAAGACATTTGCTCCTTGGAAGAAAAGCTATGACAAACCTAGACACCTTATTAAGAAGCAGAGACATTACTTTGCTGACAAAGGTCTGTATAGTCAAAGCTATGGTTTTTCCAGTAGTCATATATGGATGTGAGAGTTGGACCATAAAGAAGGCTGAGTGCTAAAGAACTGATGCTTTTGAACTGCAGTGTTGGAGAAGACTCTTGAGAATCTTGGATGACAAGGAGATCAAACCAGTCAATCCTAAAGGAAATCAGACCTCAATATTCATTGGAAGGACTGATGGATGCTAAAGCAGAAGCTCCAATACTTTGGCCATCTGTTGCAAAGAGCTGACTCATTGGAAAAGACCCTGATGTTGGGAAAGATTGAAGGCAGGAGGAGAAGGGGACAACAAAGAATGAGATGGTTGGATGGCATCACCGACTCAATGGACATGAGTCTGAGCAAACTTGGGGGGATGGTGAAGGACAGGGAAGCCTGGCGTGCTGCAGTCCATGGTGTCACAATGAGTCAGACACGACTGAGTGACTGAACAACAACAACAACCACCGCAACATAAATGTAAAACAGTTTCAGAATTGTTAAACCTATATCCCCATGAGAAACAAATTTAGCAACTAGGGTACAGTGTTTAGGTACAGTTCCTTTGTTTTAAACATAACCATTTTTATAGAGAAGAGGCATAACATAGTTGAGAATACCATCTATAAAGCCAGATTGCCTCAGTTCAAATCCTGGCTCCATCATTTATTAGCTGGATAAACCTGGATGAATTGTTATCCCCTCAATTTCCTCATCTGTAAAATGAGGATGATAATGTTATTTACATCAAAACTGAGGACTAAATAAGTTAATATTTGTAAAGTGCTTAGAATATCATGTGGCATATAGTAGACACTATTTCAGTTCACTCTTACTGTTAGAGCAGGAAGAAAATCTGTTTCAACTGTTACCAGTTTAATGCCAGGTACACTGAGGCACACAGCAGAGGGATGTATGTATATAACTCCTTTCCTGTATCTTCTGTTATCATTCATGTTGTTTTTCTGTCTGGAGTTAATTTTTCATTTCTCTAGGAGCTTTTTTGTGACTCAAAAAACATAAGCTTTAAGTTCAAGATTTTTAACTCTTTGACCTTCTTGAGAACACGAATCATGCCCTTATCCTAACTTTGTATCCCCAGTTTCTAGTGCATTGCTGCAACATTGACTGAAGGATGGAATCATAGTGATTGAGCAGTCCAGTAGTCTAAGATATATGTTCAGTTGCTGGTTTCTTATTCTGTAATTAAGTCTGGTTTCTCTGTGGTTACCACTGCCTGGAAAATCATTGATTTTTGTAAACCTTGAAATAGAGGTTGGGGGCTTCACTCAAAACATTTATGATAATGTTCTGGCTGCTGTTGTTATTAATATTGTACAGCCAAATGGCCCTGGTTTCTGCCTGGCGGTAGTCAGCACTTCTGGGCAGGATCATGTGTTACCGGCATTTTAATTAGGCTTCAATGAGCCCAGCTGCAATTGCGTCAGCAGTCTTTTAAACTATTTTTCACATTTGGGGTTTGATAAAATACAATATGTATTTTCCCCACCATTTTCCCTTTATACTAAAAAAACAACCCTCAAAACAAAAACAGAAGACCCACATAAACCAAAACCACTACACACAAAGGTGCTTCTGAAGGTAAAAGCACCTGATTTGTCTACTCATTATTTTCGTGGCTAGTAATTTTTGAATCATTAAAAGGTAAAATCAAACCAAAACTGATGCCTAGTCCTTTCAGTTATCTTAGATCTTTTAGAAAATACCTTGCCTCTTAAACATAGAGCAAGCAACACTTTATTTGGCAAAATAGTGGAAAGCAGGAATTCCTAAGCCTCAAATGTCTTTTTATTCTAA